>NC_084833.1:63739715-64339715 GCF_033115175.1 Lepus europaeus | reverse complement strand
AATTGATTTTATATATTGATTGTTACAGAATACTATCCCAGTAGGGAAACTAGGCAGACACCACCTTAACCCAGTGACCATAATGGATTTCACCAGTATTAAGGCCTATTGATATCCCCAACCCCTTGGATAAAGCACCCAGAAAGGCACAGCATCAGTTTTAATTTAAGGGACATTTTACAAACTAATTGACCTTTGCTCTTCACAGTTGTCAAGGTCATACAAGAAAAAGACTGAGAAACCATCAGAGACTCAGAGAGACGCAGGAGACATACCAACCGTAAATGCAGTGTGAGATCCTGGGTTGCGTCCTGGAATAGCAGGAGGCCATTAATGAGAAAGCTGGCAAAATTCAAAGAAGGACTGTAGATTAGCAACTGATAGACCAGTGTTAATTTCTTGGTTTCAGTAATTGTATTATGGTTAGGAAAACTGGGCAAAGACCATATGAGAACTCTGTTCTGTTTTTGCAACTTTTCTGAAAGCCTGAAATTATCTCCAAATGAAAAATTACGAAAAAATCACCTCCCTGTGGGTCTCCTTTCTGCTAAAAGCCTGCCCCATCAAACCCAGAACCCTTACTGTGGTCCTCAGGACCTTTTATGTTATGACTCTGCTGACCTCTCCAGCATCATCTCTCCTTCCTCTTGTTAATCTCTGGAACTTCCTTCCTGGCTTTGTTGGGGGTTTGGTACCAACTCATGCAGGGGCATTCAGGAATTGGGGATATGAAGTAAGATAAAGGAGATCCTAAGTCCTTGGGACAGGCTTAGAAAATAGGGTACTTGGAGTGTCAGGCCCAGAGAAGGAACAGGAAATAGCTCATGTGAGATGCATGGCAGGAATTGCAGAGGCAGAATTGGCAGCAGCGGTTGGGCAAGCTGTGGCCAGCTCCTGAGACAGGGGTAGTGGGCTATGGCAGAAGACACCAGTGGTTAGAGACACCAAGTTGGTTCCCACAGCTGTGCTGTTCTTCTGTGTAGTCCTGATCTTTTATATCTCTGAGTATTTCTTTTGCTCTTCCCTCTGCCTGTGGTACTTAATTTTTAAATCTTACCTAATGAATTCCTTTCAGCATAGTAGATCCACTCATGTCCTAGGCTGGTTGCTCCTGTCTCTAGGTTTCCATGGCACTCTTTACATCACTGAGATCCTTTAGATCATGGCTTCTGTCTTATATGTTTCTATAATCCCACTTCCAGCACAAAGTAGATGCTTAAAAGGTCTGATTGTGGGGGCCGGGGCTGGGGCTGTCTGTTCACTCAGCAATAGTTGCAATGTGGTAAGCTGTACGCAGAGCTTGGTAATACTGAGATGAATTAATCATAGTCCCCGCTCTTATGGAATTTCCACTCTAGAGAAGAAGATAAACAATACATAAGTGAATTAATAAAACAAATACAGATTTCAATAAATGATATAGTATATAAACTGTAGATACAAGAAGAAACAGATTCTAGAATGTTGTCATTTTTGTTAGATGGGCTTACTGGTAAACATCATAGTCTTTTTGCATTTTCTGATTATTCCTATAGTGAACATGCATGATTGGTTTTTAAATTCCGAGTGTCCTATTTTTTTGTTATCCTGAGTTCCTAACATAACCTTTCCCTTCTAATGGCAGAGGTTGTGAAGGTGGAGCCCGTTGAGTTGAGGTCATGCATTGGGCTTTACCCAAGAGTTGACCAGTAGGGGAGCAACCAGCTGATACAGGAAAGAGTAATTAGCTGGGGCCGGCACTATGGAGCAGTGGGTTAAAGCCCCGGCCTGCAGCACCAGCATCCCAAATGGATGTTCGAGTCCCAGCTGCTCCATTTCTGATCTAGCTCCCTGCTAATGTGCCTGGGGAAGCAATGGAAGATGGCCAGGTCGCTGGGCCCCTGCAACCATGTGGGAGACCCAGAAAAAACTCCTGGCTTCAGATTGGCTCAGCTCCAGCCATTGTAGCCATTTGGGGAGTGAACCAGTGGGATAGAAAACCTCCCTCTCTCCCTCACTCCCTCTCTCCCTCTCTGTCTCTCTCCCTCTCTCTGTCTCTCTCTCTCCCTGTCTCTCTCTGTCTCTCCCTCTCTGTCTCTCTGTCTCTCTCTGTCTGTTTCAAATAAATAAAGTAAATCTTTAAAAAAAAGTGAAAACTTAATCTTTAAAAACAAAAAGTTTTCAGCTTTTTGTGATCGGCTCTGTTGCTCCTGTTCACAGAACAGGAAATACTTGATCTGGGGTTCTGAGGGAACAGCAGAGTTTGGAGATTTAAATTGTGAAGGAAGAAGGAAATGGGCAAGTCCTTCCACCTCTTTTGACCTGAGACTTTTCATCCGCAAAGCAGGGAGAGCAAGATGCCCTTTACTGTCTGGGGGGCCTGTTTGTGTAGATCTCTTCCACTTCCAGTAGGAATGGAGTGTCTGGTGCATGTTAGGTAATGAGGAGCTATTTTTGGTTTGAGTATTCTAGGTCAGTATTCTGCTGTAGCTTTGTAGAACTTTACCCCTTCTCACTATTTTGATTTTCCCAACAGGCCGAGGACACTGGTTAGTGGCTCGGAAAGGTAACCTCAAGAAGTCCAAGGGTGTGGTTGAAGCACCTGCTGGCGGTCAGGAAAGCCAGAAGATTTCTCTTGAGGTCAGGGGGAATAAAGGGTCTCAGCAGGAAAGCCAGTTGGACATTTCTGGACACATCCTGGACCGAGCTTTTCTGGTGAGAATAAATGCATACTGGAGTGGCTGGCAGCATTGGCTGGGGGGTAGGGAGGGACAAGGGCATGCCCTGTTCTGCTCTTGTCCTGTGTGGTACAAGGATTTGCTCTGCTGTGGCACAACTACACCCAAGTCATTGCAAACTGTTGCAAGCTGAGTGATGTTGGCAGTGTAAGCACAGCCAGGGTGCTAAGGGGACTCCAAACTCTGCTTGCATGTAAAGCTTTCTTTATATCCACCTTGTGAGATAAGTATAGTGTTGTCCTCCCTATTATAGCCTTACCACGGTCAGGTGGGAAAACTGAGGCCCCAAGAAGTCATTTGCCTTGGCTGAGGTCCCACGGCTAGTAAATAACTGGGTCAGATTAGTCTACTGATTCTCCAGTCTACTGATTCCAAAGCCTGTACCTTTATATTACATTGGGTAAAAGCTCTTAATTGAGTTGGAGAGGCAAAGGAGGAGCTCCAGTGGAATAGTCCACTGAAGATCCCATTCCAGGACCTAATAGGATGGAGAAATTCCTGCTCTGCTCTACTCAGGAGCCAGTTCTCTAGCATCAGGTGCAACTGGGGAGGTCCTGCTCTCCATGGTGTTTGTCCTTTGTCCAGCCAAAAGCCAGGTAAGCAGACCAGATAGTACCCAGTGCCTGCAGCAGGCTTTACGAAAAAGACTGGGGTAGCTGTGTTGGAAATAAGCCAGGTAATTCATTTTTTAAAAAAGATTTGTTTATTTAAAAGGCAGAATAACAGAAAGAGAGAGATACAAGAGAGATCTTCCATTTGCTTGTTTAATCTCTAAATGAGTGCAATGGCCAGGTCTTTTCCAGCTTGAAGCCAGGAGGCTGGAGTTCTATCTGGGTGGCAGGAGCCAAATATTAGGACCATTCTCCACTGCCTTCCCTAGGCACATTACCAGGGAGCTGGGTCAGAAGTGGAGCAGCTGGGACTTGAATCCATGCTCTGGTATGGGATGCTGGCATTGCAGGCAGCAGTTTAGCTCACTGCACCACAGCCCCATAGCCAGGTCATTTTGTATCTGCTGTGTTCTGAAAGACCTATTTTGTAAATCAGTGTTAACATGCAGCCTGGTTTTCACTGCTTCCCGCGTTCTGCTGTGGTTCCCCTGATGATGTGTGCATAGGTCAGATGCTGTTGGGTTGCCCTCATTGCAAGTGGACAGTATCAGATTTTTCCAGAGTCTGGTGGAGCGTGTTTCAGTGTCGTGCCTACTCACTGGGGATGAGGATAGAAACCACAATCCTACAGAGGAACAGAAACAGTCTCCTTGTGATCTCTTTCCCACTGCTTTCAAACATGTATGCATTCCCACATTTGACAGATACGGTTTGTTATTCAGATTGCCACTTTGGGTGGCAGAAATAAGGGCATATCCACTCTGCCTGGTCAATAGTTCACTCGAATGTTTCCCTGGCATCTCGTATTCAACTGCTCCACAAATCTGCCACTCCAAGTCCTCAAACATACTTCTTTTCTATCATTTACTGTATACCATCTCTGTGGTGTCACTACTCTCTACCCAGTCCCCCGCCCAAGCCAGTGACTTGATGTTATCTTGATATTTGCCTCTTCCACACTGTCTGCACCCACCGCCCCTTTCCAAGTCCTGGCACTGTTATTAAATAGTTGTCAAATCCTTCTTCTTCTCAGCTCTATGCCACCATGCTCTTCTGGGCCACATAATCTCTAACTGGACTAATTCAGTGACTTCAAACCAGTTTGGACAAATCAGTATGCTTTTAAGCAAATGAAAAGAAACCAGAGTCCTTGTTTAGGGTAGGTTAATTTGCTGGTTTAATGGCATCTTCTAAGGCTCATGTTCCTTTTGTCTTTCTGCTCAGTCATCTACAGCGTGTTGACTTGTCCTCTTGGGCTGATTGCCTTCATGATCCTGAGATTCTCGTAGTGATTCTTGTCATCACAGATAGAGGACAACACTCATAGAGAAGGGATTGTCACGGCTTATGTCTATTTTTAAAAGTCAGAAAAGCTTCCACAAACTGGGCACCCATACTCCCCAGCAGCCAGTGTCTCATTGGCCAAACTATATCAGATGCCCAGTCATTGGGTAAGGGAACACAACCTCTACATTTGGCTTAGACAAATCAAGACTTATCCCTTGGAACTGGGGCTTGAGAACATATCTACTCAGAGAAATGTCAATAACATTGGTGTTCTTTAACAGAAGAAAGTAGAAAAGTGGTTATTGGGAAGGTAATTAACAACATCTCCATTCTATATATGTCAGACATAGAGATTTTCATTAAAAATATTATCAGCCCCTACCAAGAAAGCCCCTGACAGCTTTCTGTTGATTGTAGTATAAAATCCTTATTCTGTTGCAGAGCCAGCGTGGACCTATGAGATCTAACGCCTGCCTGTCTCTTCTTACCTTGCTTTCCATCCTCTCAAGAGCACCTTGCCTTTTTCCTGCCTTGGTAGTCTTCCCGGTCCCTCTGTCCACTCTCCGGAGCTCAACTCTATTCAGCGCTTAGGTTTCCACTGAAGTATTATATCCTCATTTCCAGATTAATGTTTGGACCTCCTGTCATTGTCTCCAAATTTTGAATTTCTCCTTTGAAATATTTATCATGTTTATAAATACTTGACTTTCCATGAGATTGTAAGCTCTCTGAAAGCATGTAGTGTTTGTACTTTCTCTCTGTTGTCTTTTCAAAGTCTAGTTCAGTACCTAAATATAATAGGAACTATAAATAAATGATTAACAGAAAAGGAACAATGTTTGATTAAATGTAGCTAGAAGCTGCAAAGCTGAGATTTGCTTCTAACTCTTTAGTTATATGAGGTGACATATGGAGGTCAAAAGAGCCTAGAGCTTAGTGATTATAGATTTGGATTCAGATTGTAGATCTGTCCATTACTAGCTGTGTGACCTTAGGCAAGGCACTTTACCTTTCTTAACCTTGTTTTTCTCATTACGACAAGGGAGATAATCCTACTTACATCAAAGAGTTTAGCTAGGATTAGAAGAGAGTGTTTTAATGTGTTTAGCACAGTATATGGTGCAGTAGTGCTCAGTGAGTATATGGTGAGTGAATGGCTGAGTGATAAATGAATGAACAAGCAAACGTGATGTCAAGGGTACGAGACCACCCGTGTGAGGGAACTGAATAAAAATAGCTTCACTGATGAAACTTTGGTGGGCCTTGAGAGCTGACCCCTGCACTGTGTTCCAGCTGAAGCATCACTGTGTGAGGAAGCCATCAGACCTGTTCAGCGTTAATGTGAGCGGCCTGAAGCTCAACCAGGTGAGACCAACCGGCGGCAGACTGCGGTGGGGGAGCCAGACCTGTGGGGCACCTCCTAAGTCCCTGGGAACTGGAATTCTGGTCACCTGGCTGGGGCCTGGGGATGGGGGTTGGGGCAGGGGGCCAAACAAGGACCCACTGGGTAGAAACAAAATTCAGTCACAAACTTTTGCCATAAAGTTGGTGTTTCCATCTTCTCATTTGAGATGAATAAAAGGAAATCACCTTATGAAACTGGTTTTGAATCTGTTGGAACATAATTCATTTTGTGCCACCAAGTTCCCATCACAAAAACCTTCAAGAGTCATTTCTGTCAGGTTTCAATGCCAAGAGTGGTACCCATTCTCCCAAGAAACTGGTGTGCCCTTAACTCAGAGACATTCTTGTCATGAGTCATGTTTCTTTCTTTGCCTTGACTTATAGGCAGCTCAGAGCCAGAATTAGAGCCTACCACTAGCTAACATATATGTAGAATATTTTATAGTAAGAGAGATTGCTTTTCTAAACCAGTCCCATGGAGTAGGAGTTCTGAACCACAGAATTGCCAGATGAGTGGTAGAGCAGACAGCTTCCAACAGGGTTGCGGCTCACTTCATTTAGCACTCAGCATTCTCCGAACTGAGTTTCTTGGGGACAAGTCTTGATCTTGAGGCTGAGAAGCTCTGCATTCTGGGCCAGCCCACCAGTCCCCAGAGATGTTGGCGAGACAAAGCCGAAGGTGTCAGGGGTCTCTGTCAGTGCTACTTTTGAGGATTACAATCTGGTGGACAAAAGCTCTGCCCCTGCCTTAGGCACTCTTATTCCTTCACTTACTCGCCCACCCACCCACCCACAGGCCCCTCAAACAAACCGGGGCCCCACGTGGATCTGTGCTGTTCACTGGAGCTTCAGCAAAGCTTCCAGGCAGGGAACTAATCTTGTGTTTTTTCAAATGCCGCCTCACAGGCTAAGGAAAAGGACTTCAAGAATTTTCATTCTGTGATTTATATCAATGCCTCAGAAAACACGCTGCCTCTAGGTAAGCATTTGCTTCTTGAAAACTGTCTTCCGCCTGTGGCTGGCACAGCCACTCATTTTGTTAGGATTTCTCCGTTCATCCATCCATGACTGGCCACACATCTTTTATGGAATGCAAGAGGCTGGACGCCGGAGAGGGTAGATCTCCATGTCAGCCTAGCGCTTGCCTTACCTGCTTGGAGCATTCCTCTGAGCTGCTACTTCTCTGTCTGTAATGGGGATGGTTCCCTCCCTTGCAGGGAGCAAGATCTGCATAAACTGTTTTTAAGCCTGAAGTGCTCCTGCAGGAGCAGAAAGCTGCTGCAGTTTTTGTGGCAGATCCACAGCGACCCCTGCTGGGTGTCAGGACTGTTTGAATTGCCAGGGTTTTAGAAATGAGTGTGTAGTTCCTACTCTCATCCACTCAGAGTTTGGTGGGGGAGTTGGGCTCAGACAAAGCGGTAACAACGGTGCTAGGGGGAATCAGGAGATGCTAGGCAAGCAAGTTAGGGCTTCACCGCAGGCCAGAGGGTCGGGAGGAAGTTCTCAGGAGAGGAACACCTAAGCTGAGGCCACAGAAGGAGTAGGAGTGACTCAGAAGTTTGAGGCCACTGGAGTAGGTGCAGAGTGGCAGTGCCATTGTGTTTTTGTGTGTTTGCAAAGGATGCACGTGGGAGAGAGTTGAGACTAGAGGTGTTGGTGGGGTCTAAGTCATCAAGGAATTCGAGTGACCTGGACCTAAACCTGCAGAGAGCCTTGGAAGGCTTTTAAATAGAAAAGCTCACTGGCAGCTGTGAGGAGGGTAGAGTATAAGAGAAGAAGAAGAAGAAGAAGATCCAGGCCAGGAAACCTGGGAGATTATTTCTGTTTTCCAGGGGAGGGGAGATGAGACCTTAACTCCGGGCTGTGACAAGAGAGGTGAGGGGATCGAGAGAGAGTGACAGGAAAGGAGGAAGGAGGAAGGGAGGGAGGGCCTGAAGAGGTGCATATCATAGGACTTGGTGCCTGGTGGGGATGAGGGGAGAGGAAGGAATCTAGGACATTGTCACTGAGACAGAGTGCACTGGGAGAGAGGCAGGTTGTGGGTGGGCTGGGGGAATAGGATGGGTTCAGTTTTATTGCATTGAGTTTGAGGGTGTTTTTAAGGAAGTGTTTTTAAAGAAGTGTGCTTGAGGGGGCAGTGTGGTCTGTCAGGGGCCAAGGCTTGAACTATGAAAGCCAGCTGGCATCTGAAGAGACATTCAACCTCACAAATAATTAAAACAGCATCAAGACACTATTTTCTGCCTGTCTGGTGTTGCCAAAGCTGAAAGGACTGATGATAGCCAGCATTGGTATGGAAATAGATTCTCTTGTGTTCAACTGGTGGGAGTATAATACAGTGGTGTGACATCTTGGAGGTGATTGGCAATGTTTCCTAAAATTTAGGATAGCCTTTAATCTGGTAGTTCTTCTTCCAGGATTTTGTTCTGTAGAAACACACTTGTGCAAGGATGTTCATTGGTAGCATCCTCAAATACAGAAATACACACCAAGCAGGCTTTCTGTTGGACTCTGCTGAACATTCACACTCCCAGATCATCAGTGGCCCTACTTCACAGCAGGTTCACTCAGAAGGCACTGGATAGTCCCACACAGTGTGCCAGGAGTGGCACAGCATCAAGAGTTCCTCTTCAGTGGAGTCCTCCCAGCTGTCCAGGCAGCAGTCCACATGGCCCTTCATGAGCTACCCTCTGTGTTCCCCCAGGTGTCACCTCAGTGGGGAGACAATGAGATGTTTGTTGATTGGATGCAAGAACCCCTTGCTGGCCTAGAGACCTCATTCCCCACAGAAGCCAGTATCCCTTGTGCCACTCCATAGGGATAGCTCCTGGAGTTCCTGGAAAGGACATGTCCAGTTGCAGGAGTCACTGTGTGCAGAGAAGCAGCCCTGTCAGGTGTTTGTTGACCAATCTGGGGTCATTTGTACCACAAGCAATATTGACTGGGAGCACACTTACTCTGCTCTTTGTTTCAGGGTACCAGAGAACAGAGCTAGAAAGTTAGCCCAAGTTTCATTTCTCATGCCAAAGGCGAAGCTTTCTTACCTTTTATCTACATAGCCTGAGGCCGTTAATAGGGGCCAGGTTAAATGAACTAGGGAACATCTATATTATAGAACACAATTAGGAGATCTGTATGTTTTAACAGAATAACTTTTAAGTCACTCCATTAAGGGAAGAGCAAGTGGAGTACAATGTGTGTAGCATGATTCTGTTTTTGAAAAAAAGGTGTGTATTTCGGTATACACATGAGAAAAAGCCCAGAGCATTCTATGATTAAACTTGTAATAATTATCTCTGGATTTTGGGATTAAAGGGAACTTTTATTTTTCTATGGTGCTTGATAATTTTTGTTGGGTATGATTAAATTTTTATAAATATAAGTTTTTAAAAATTTTTTAAAGAGAGATCTACCATCTGCTGGTTCACTCCCCAAATGGCTGCAAAGGCCAGGGTTGGGCCAGTCTGAAGCCAGGATCCAGGAGCCTCTTCCAGGTTTCCCACATGGGTGCAGGGTCCCAAGGACTTGGGCCACCTTCTACTGCTTTCCCAGGTGCATTAGTAGGGAACTGGGCTGGAAGTGGAGCAGCCAGGACTCAAACATGCACCCATATGGGATGCCAGCACTGCAGATGGCAGCTTTCCCCACTATACCACCATGCCATCCCTAAAGATAGTTTTTATCTTTTATTTTATTTTTTTTATTTGACAGGCAGAGTGGATAGTGAGAGAGAGAGACAGAGAGAAAGGTCTTCCTTTTGCCGTTGGTTCACCCTCCAATGGCCGTTGCGGCCGGCGCATCTCACTGATCCGAAGCCAGCAGCCAGGTGCTTCTCCTGGTCTCCCATGCGGGTGCAGGGCCCAAGCACTTGGGCCATCCTCCACTGCCTTCCCGGGCCATAGCAGAGAGCTGGCCTGGAAGAGGGGCAACTGGGATAGAATCCAGCGCCCCAACTGGGACTAGAACCCGGTGTGCCGGCGCCGCAAGGCGGAGGATTAGCCTGTTAAGCCAAGGCACCGGCCATAAAGATAGTTTTTAAACGGGCTTTGCAGTTGGGTAGACTTAGATTCAATTCTTGGCTCTTCTGCTTACTAGCAGTTCCATTCCTAACAAATCCCTTGGCCTGGCTGACCATCAACTTCCTTAGCTGTAGAATGGAAGTGAGAGTAATCCCTACTTTTCAGACTCTTTTAGGGATTTTGGAGGCTACATTGTAAAGCACCTTAACAGCATCTGGTCTAACCCAGTGAAAATGCAGTAAATGGTTGTTACCGATATCTTTCTGCTGATTCTCTCTTTCTCTTCCCTATATAGAAGTATTTAATGCCTTTCCAGCTTTAAAGGAACTGGAGCTTGCCTTTAATGGCATCAAAACAGTCTATGTGAAATATGGAGACTTCAGGTTATTGGAAGTAAGTTGGAGGTAGGGAGTTTTTGGTGCCCCCCTGTTCACCTCTAAAGAATGAGTGCAGGTTCTCTACTGATTATAATTGCTGGGTGGGGGCTCTCTGGGACTTAACAGCTGGGTGCTTGCTTCATGACTGACCTCTGAAGAGGGCAGTGGTTATGGTGGCGACAGTAGGGATAAGGAAAGGGATCGAGGTGGTGATGGTAATGGTGAGAGTAGTAATGGTAGCAGTGGCAACAAATAGATGATACTCATGGCTCTGGGGTATGAGCCCAGAAAATAAAGATCAGAGGTCCTGTCCAAGGGAGTCCATGCAGAGAAGTGAGTATAAACAGGGTATTAGAGGAAGGGGATTTTGAGGGCCAAGCTGGATGCAGTAGGGGCTGCAGAGCATAAGAGGTTAAGAGCCAGGTGCAGACTAGACCAGCTGAACTAGCAGAGACATTATGAATTGATTCCAAATATTATCTTGGTTAGAGGAAGCTGGATTGAGCCTCGTGGGCTGGGGTAGAACAGAAAATTTTATTTGCATTCCTGACTTTGTCCTAAATTGAATTTCTTATAGTTATGCATTTTCCCTATATGTCCTAATACTTCAAGTGAATGACCTCTTTAACTTCCATGAAAACGTGAGGGCCACTTTTCACAAAAGGACAAAGCTCTTATCACTACCTGGGAGTCACTGCACACTTTGAAAGTAAAGAACAGTGGTGGGACCAGGTATGGGGCTGGGCAGGTGGCCAAGTTCATGGTCATTCACTAAATGATAGCCTCTTCCCTACACACTGGCCTGGTAGTAACAAGTGTTTCTGATTCAAACTTCAGCAAAATGTCTGCATGTCATGAGCCTTGGGGGTGACCCCAAAGAGTTAGGAACTTAAAATTATTTAATTTGTAAATATACAGTCAGCCATTCTCCACAAAAACCTCACTTAACCTGATCTTGTCAGGAAGACCGAGACCTTCCACAGGAGTGAATGTTTCAAAGAGTTGATGGCCTTCGGGTGCCAAAGTTTTGAGAAGTTTTAACCACTTGGAATGGCCACCTTCCTCAGATAGATTGTCTGTTCTTGCATCCCCAAAGCATACTGTCCTGAGTGTAGTGGCACCTTCTCTCCTTGGTTTCAGGTCATGCTATGGGTAACAGTGGTCTGTGGTTTGGAACAGTAGTGGTCCTCACACTTGTCCAGGAATCAAAGCCAATGTAATTGAAAGTCAAGTCAATTTACAACAACTCATGCAATTTTCTACTATGTTAAAAAAAAAAAGACCATTTTGTGGTATATATTAGTAGACAGTGAGAAACAGGTGCTAGATGCACCCTCCTTGCCTCTGGGCTTAAGAGGTTCGTAAGCACTTCCCTCTGTTTGTTCTTTAACTTTTCCAAAGAGTACTCTGCTGCCGTGTGTTGTACATTGCACCTGGCAACTTGTCTTCCTCTCTGGTACCATTTCAGATCCCTAGTTCAGCTGCCACCGGGCCATGGGGAGGGGTTGTGACCACAGGCTATGATCCCACCTCTAAGAGTTGTAGGATCCCATAGTTGATCTTGATTGACTTTTTGGAGACCTTACTTTAAATTGGATTGCATCTGATAACGATTAT
Organism: Lepus europaeus; assembly: GCF_033115175.1. NCBI lineage: Eukaryota > Metazoa > Chordata > Mammalia > Lagomorpha > Leporidae > Lepus > Lepus europaeus. The sequence continues at coordinate 64,327,683 of NC_084833.1, read as the reverse complement.
TTATCCAACAAACCCAGGCCAAGTGAATTTATTTACATAAGAGCAGTCCAAAGTTACGAGGCAGAATATAAATGAGAAGAGGAAATCTCCTGTGGAATCATTTGTTTTTATCGCTCTATGATTTGCAAGGGTGCCCTAAGAAAAAGGATAAACCTGTCAAATATCCTGAATTTGCAGCTCACAGAAATGAATATTTGATGTGTAATAAAACTTGATGTGACTCAGCAGGTCCAGGAGCCAGGTTCGGCATCTTCTGCCCTTGTTTGCCAGAAAGGCTGCCTCTGGGAAAAGCCCAGAGAAGAATTCTTCAGGAGTCAATTTAGGAAAACTAAACATTGCCATGATTTGATTCTCTGCTCACTGATCTGACGAAGGTCCAGCTGGAGCCCTGCCCTGGCAGTCCAGAGAGTCTTGGTTCTGCCGGTGCTTTGCCATGCCCCTTTGGTCAAATAGCTTTCCCCTCTGGAATTTGGTTTTCCTCTTCTGTGAAGTTGGGAGACAGTTCTGAACTTCTGTGGCCCATGATTCAAAGACTATTAATCCTATGGAGAGAAAATTTAGGTCTAACAAAATAGCAAAAACAACTAGAACAGTGCTTTCTCTAAGAGGCTGACAATAACTATTTCAACTTTGTGGTCCATATGGTCATAACCAGTCAGCTCTGCTATTGTATAATGAAAGCAGCATAGAAAAGACATAAACAAATTTTACATTCCAATATAACTTTATTTATAATGCTGAAATTTGAATTTCATGCAATTCCCACATAGAACACACAATTACTCTGAATTTTCTTCAACCATTTCAAAGCGTAAAAATCATTCTTGGCTCAGGGCCGTGCACCATAGGCAGCAGGCTGGATTTGGTGCACAGACCACAGATTGTCAACTCCTGAGCTCAAACACTGAGGCAACAGCACAGAAGGGGTGGAGAGTGAGACACAATGAAGTGTTGGATGTATGGGCCTGGAGAGGAGGCAGCTTGGAGAGACCATGGAGCACCTTGGAACCATGTTAAGGAGTTAAAATCTTCTCTTATGGGTAGTAAGGGATCCACTGAAGGGTTGTAGCTGAGGAGTGGTAGGGTCAGAACTGTAGTTTAGAAAAACCACCTGGCTGCTGAAGAGAGACTGGATTGGAGGGAACAAGTATGAGAGAGATGCTAAAGAAGCAGATAGAATCCATAGGTCTTAATGACCATTCAGATATGGGTATGAGGGAGAAACATTTCCCTCGCATTACCTACGCTTATCTGAGCTACCTTTCCAAGCCTTCCTCTTCTCTTCATATCAGCCACTTGTGTGAACCCTCAGACCTTGGCATTTGCTGCTGATGGCGTGAACTCAGCACTCTTTTGATAGCTGGCGCCAAGCCGCCTCCTATGCCATAGGCTTCAGTCATAGCCCAACCATTTGCAGTTCTCAGATCAAGCAAGGCTGTCTTTTACCTCCTGGCTTCAATAGCTTCCACTTGCTAACCTGAGTGTCTTTTTTGTCCTCTTTTTTTTTTTTTTTAAGATTTCTTCATTAATTTGAGAGGCAGTTACAGATAGAGAAAGAGAGAGAGAGGTCTTCCATCCACTGGTTTACTCCTCAAATGACCATAATTGCCAGAGCTGCACCAATCTGAAGCCAGAAGCCAGAAGCCAGGAACTTCTTCCAGGTCTCCTACATGGGTACAGAGTCCCAAGCACTTGGGCCATTTTCCACTGCTTTCCCAGGACGTTAGCGGGGAACTGGATCAGAAATGGGGCAGCCAGCATTCAAACCAGCACCCATATAGGATGCCAACATCGCAAATGGAGACTTAACCTACTATACCATAGCGCTGACCCCTGTGTTTTTGTTCTTTAAAATTTGGGAAATATCTATTCATCTCTGAGGACAGATTCAGTGTCACCTGCTCTATGAAGCATGTCCTGATCCCTGGTTGACCTTGTCATCCCTTTCTTTATGCCCCCACTGGTCTGTGTTCAAATATCTGTCCCAGCCTCATTGCCACTTAAGTTATATCTACAAGGGGTCTTTAAACAGTTTATGGAAAATCAATATTATGAAAAAGCTATGCATGAATTTAAAATTTCTTTGCATCAGATGAACTTTTAATTCATTTCCCACAAACTTTAAAATTCCCCTCATATATGTACCTAGGTTCCCAAGAAGGCTGGGCGCTCCCAAGGGCAGGGACTGGTACAAAATAAATCTTCAACATGGGGTTGATTAATGAAGACATCATGAGGAGGAGGAGGAGGAGGAGGAGGATGGTGGTGGCAGCCAACATTAAGTAAGCAGTTACTATGTACCAGAGTTCAGGCTAAAAGAGTCACTTATTTCCACTTTATAGATAAGGAAAATCACACATCCAGAACTTTAGCCCAGGTTTGCAAAGCCCATCAATTCATTTTCACGACAGAGTTAGAGCGAGCCCACTCCTTCACTGGCAGTGACCTACAGGGTGTTTATACCTGTCTCTATAATGCTGGTGAGGCTGACGGAAGACCTCGCTCCTATACTCTGAGTAACTTGCTGGGACTGACCCCGTTCAGTAGGCTTCACTGTGTGTGTGTGTGTGGGGGGGCCTACTGTGTGCCAGCAGTGTGCTAACCATATCTGAGTAGCAGTACCCCTGTTCTTCAAACATGTGTTCTGCTGTCAGATACCTGCAGACTTTGATAAGTACCCTGATACCTGTTTAGATTAAGCATTCAAAGTCGGGGGAGGAAGAGATTCCATCTGATTGGGGAATTAGGAAAGGTTTTATAAGGCTGTGGATTCAGGTACATGTAAGAAAGGCATTCCTCTTCGAGTGAAAAGCAACGCAAAGATCTGTAGGTGGGATGGTGCAAGGACCGGAGAGGAGTCAGTTTGGCCAGCACCGCGGGATAAACGAAGGTTTGCGGTGGCGGTGAAGGCTAGAAGATAGGTTGGGAACTGACTCTCGTAGGCCTTGAATGTTAATCCCAGAGGTTTTTTTTTTTTTTTCCCAGTGTACCTTTGTTTTTAATTGACACATAGTAATCATATATATTGATGGGACCCAGTGTGACATTTCAGTACATGTATGCAGTATTTACTGGTCAGATCAGGATAACTGGCATATCTGTCACCCTCTGGCTGGGTGGGGACTAAGGCGCTCTGGGAGTTTAGGGGTAAAATAGCTAGTTCCCCCGTTGTGAGTGAGCACCATTGTCACGTGTGATGCTTCTGTTGCCCTTCTGTCTTTGCCTGGCAGTTCTTGGACCTTTCCTTCAACAGCCTGACTGCAGAGGCCATCAGTGATCTGGGGATTCTGCCTCGCCTCCGGGTCCTGCTCCTCACAGGCAACGGCCTCACCTCCCTGCCACCCAATTTGGCCGTCGCAGAGCAGTAAGTTCTACCTCGTGGAATCTGTCCTGGGTGTTGCCTTGGGAGCCTTTCCTGATTATAAGTATGCAAGAAAAAAAATAGCGCAAAGCAGCTTGGAAGTGCCATAAAAATGGGCTGAGTGCTCGGAGAAGGCCATGCACTGAAGCTCTGGGGAGAGGCCTGGAGCAGGTGCCCCCCTTCACTGGGTGCCATTGAGAGAGACCCTGGTGTTTGGCCATCCACTTTCGCTGCTGCTGACTGGTCACTTGTAAATTGTAGATGTTGCTCTTGCCAGACAATTCCCTTCCACGAGCCTTCGGTTCCAGCTCAGTAAGTCTGTTTCCAGGCTGGTGAGTGAGCTTCGTACCTTCCCCCTCAGTGCCTTTCTGAGGCCCTTCCTCCTGGCCAGGATGTACATCTCTCATCACAGCCATCCAAATTAGGGCTTACTGCATACCAGACCCAGCCCTCCACACTTTACCACTGTGAACTCATGTCATCCTCAAAACAGCTCTAAGTGGTAGGTGTCCTCTTGCTATCCCCATTTTGATTATGAGGAAATTGAGGCACAAACAGGTTAAAGAACTTCCCCAGAGTTACAAAGTTTGTCAATGGCAGAGCCAGAGTTAGAACCAAGTCTGTCTGACTTCAGAGACCACAGTCATGACCGCTACATTCTCTTCCTATTTAGATTCTGTACGTAGACCAAGGCCTAGCTCTGGTTCTGCTCCTTTCCCTACCAGAAGCTTTCTCTGACTACCTTAGCCCATGCCCTTTCCTGCTTTCTCTAAGCCTCAGTTAATGTAATGTTTTCCCAGTAAGTTTAGTACTTAGCTTGTTCCGCTGTGACATGTGCCTCATAAATATATATGTACCTTTATAATAGTAGGTAGGTGGATGGTGTATATAACCATCCCAAGTATATTGTTTTTTTTTTTTAAAGATTTATTTTATTTACTTGAAAGACAGAGTTAGAGAGGTAGAGATAGAGAGGTCCTCCATCCGCTGGTTCACTCCCCAGATGGCCGCAATGGCCGGAGCTGTGCAGATCCAAAGCCAGGAGCCAGGAGCTTCTTCTGGATCTCCCACATGGGTGCAGGGGCCCGAGGACTTGGGCTATCTTCTACTGCTTTCCCAGGCCACAGCAGAGAGCTGGATCGGAAGAGGAGCAGCCGGGACTAGAACCAGTGCCCATATGGGATGCTGGCACTTCAGGCCAGGGCATTAATCCGCTGTGCCACAGCACCAGCCTCCCCCCCCCCCCAAGTATATTGTGAGTTCAGTGAGGGCAGGGGCTCTGTCTTACTTATCTTTGATCTGGAGCACTGAGATGATGACCCAGTACTTTGCACACAGTAGGTATTCAGTAAATGTTAACCAACTTGGAGATGGTGATGTTGAAAGTCATGGTGATAATATTCATTGCAATCATGGCAAATATAATGGAGCTCTCTGGTGAAAATGGAGGCTTGGCTTAGTCGCTAAAGGGGACTGTGATAAAAGTAGTGATTATTCAGGATTTCATTAGTTAGGGTTCTTTTGTTTGCAAATGAAACAAATCCAGTTTCAACTAGCTTAAACAAAAGAGAATGTATTGGCTTATGTGTCTGAAGAGTCCTAAGGTGGATCTGGCAGATTCATTTAACTGGGTGCAAGTACCCAGGATGTTATCAGGGTTCTGTGTGTTAGCACTGTTTCTTGGTCATGAGTGCAGCTCTGTGGCTCACTCTCTATCTCTCACTTGCTCTAACATGCAAATGCCTTTGTTTCCCTTGGTATAGACTGCATTTCTAGGCTGTATTAACCAGATAAAGAATACAAAAACCCCTGGATGTATTGCAAATAGATGGGCTTCATTTATTTATTCTCAATGGAGAGAGAGAATAGTTGATATTTAATTATGGAGAATTTCAAACACCTGTAAGAATAGAGTCACTAGTAAAATAAACTCCCATGTACCTATGTCCCAACAATGACCTGTCTCCTGTCAATACTGCCATTGCTGCTACACCACTGCTGCTGTTGCTGCCACCAGAAATTCTAACACCAGACAAGAGAGCTGTTTTTCTCCCTCCTCTGGCTATCAGCTCTTACTCATCCCTTCCTTGATAGTTGGATGCCAGCTGGAAAGGCATTCTGGGAAGTGTAGTTCAGGAAGTGACTCCAGACCCTCCAGGACATAGCATACAGGGAAGGTATGAAGGCCGAGAGTAAATAGGCAGTGATCCAACCCTGAGAGCCCCGACATCTAATCTCTTCCTCTTCTCCATGTTTAAATTCCAAATGACATTAACAACCACAACATGCCTCACCTAAACAAAAGAATATTTCCTCATACACTGAGGACATTTTTACTGTCCTCTAAAAAGGAAAAAGGGAGGAGAGTATTTGGTGTGGTGGTTAAGACATCACTTAGAATACCCACCTCCAGGCTGGCGCTGCAGCTCACTAGGCTAATCCTCCGCCTTGCGGCGCCGGCACACCGGGTTGTAGTCCCGGTTGGGGCGCCGGATTCTGTCCCGGTTGCCCCTCTTCCAGGCCAGCTCTCTGCTGTGGCCCGGGAGTGCAGTGGAGGATGGCCCAAGTGCTTGGGCTCTGCACCCCATGGGAGACCACGATAAGCACCTGGCTCCTGCCATCGGATCAGCGCAGTGTGCCGGCTGCAGCACGCCGGCCGCGGCGGCCATTGGAGGGTGAACCAATGGCAAAAAGGAAGACCTTCCTCTCTGTCTCTCTCTCTCACTATCCACTCTCTGACTGTCAAAAAAAAAAAAATTAAAAAAAAAAAAAAAAAAGAATACCCACCTCCAACACCCAACACTGGGAGTAGCTGGGTTGTAGTCCTGGCTCCGCTTCTGATTCCAGCTTCCTGCTAATGTGCACCCTGGGAGGCAGCAGTAATGGCTCAAATACTTGGGTAACTGCCACCCACGTGGAAGACCTGGATGGAGTTCTGGCTCCTGCTGTAGGCATGTAGGGGATTGACCAGCAGATGAGAGACACCTCTGTCTGTCTGACTTGATTTTCCAGTAGTTTTTAATCTGTGGTTTGTCAAATCAATAGGGGGCTGACTCTAGTGTCTACAGTTAGTTACTTTTGCTTAATGGTCAGGGGGCCAGTGGGTGCTTAGAAATCTGCTGTCAATAATTTAATGCTCCTTTACCCTCAGCCAGCATCTCCCTGGTCCTGTTTGTTTAACTGATGCGCTAAGCATTCACTCTGGAAGGGTTTCTGTTTTTATTTTTATACAACATTGTACCTCTGTAAGGCTTTTAGTTTACATTTGGCCACCTCAAAGTATTTGTAACCTTAGTTGATCACTTTAAACACCGTGACACCCTGTTGGACAGTCAAATAATGTTTTTCTTTCTTAAAGATTTATTTTTTATTTACTTGAAAGGCAGTTATCGAGAGGAGAGACAGAAAGATCTTCCATCTGCTGATTCACTCCCCAAATGGCTGCAATGGCTGGGGCTGCATCAGGCTGAAGCCAGGACCACGAGCTTCTTCCAGGTCTCCCATGTGTGTGCAGAGGCCCAAGCACTTGGGCCATCTTCTACTGCTTTCCTGGGCCTGTTAGCAGGGATCAGAAGTGGAACCGGTGCCCATATGGAACGCTGGTGTCACAGGAAGAGACTCAACCTGCTATGCCATACACTGGCCCCTGCAAATAATCTTTACATTCAAACTTTAATGCCCACAAAGCAACGAGGTCTTTTTAAAAAAGATTTATTTGAAAGATGGAGTTACAGATAATGCAAGGTGCAGGAGTTTGTCTTGTGTTAGAGGTTTCCTTGTGTGCTCCAGATAGCAGGACAGCAAGAAAATTAACTAAGATGGCAGTACCCTGAATTTGTGTGGGCTTTATCTCCATCTTATTGCACACAAGTATCTCACAGTAGCATCTGGGGTGTTAGCAACTTTTCCTGCTCACCAGGTCCAATGAGCATGATGGTCTGTGAGAACAAGATCTTATTTAACAGATTATTCGAGGGCTCAAGAGCAGAGCTAACCCTGAGGGAAGAGGACTGAGGTATACTGTTGTCCTTGTCAGGTAAAAGTGCATAACTGATAAAAAAAAAAAAATTTGTGAAGTCCTTAGCTATATCCATGGTGCCAGGGGCTGTGTTGATTTTCTATAGTAAAAAGGTTCCGCACCTGGAACAGCTGGTGAAATGGGAGTCACCAAATAATTAAGCTTACAATAATCTAGTCATTTTTCAAGATCTGTCTTCCATGCAAGCCAAACAAACAAGCGATGCTAGGCAGGGATGTCACAAAAGTCATTGTTCTTCCACCTTTCTAATCTTGAGTGATGGCAGTAATCTCTGCGGTCACCTCAGGAGTACACTAGGAAGAAAAGTTCCTGGGGCTTCAATTGGCACTTCCTCCTAGAAGAGCTCTCACTTTGTTGGTCAGTAAAGAAATGTGGGTATTTTGCCAGTAGCTTACTGTGTCTATTTTATTATAGGTTCAGGGCTTAAAGTTCAGAAGATAGAATTGAGGCAGAGAAAAAACTAGAATACTTGGGAAAGGATCAGACCACCAAGAAAGAGTCTAAAGAGTAAGGAAAACAGTGAGTTGAGGGTAGACAACTAGAGAGCATCAGCATTTAAGAGGTTGCCAGAGAGCAGCTCACAGAGCTTATTGAGTGTAGGCAGATAGGTACTAAGAAAACCATGAAGGTGATACTTGTCTGGAGCCCTGCAGCTTCCAAAGCACAAAGATTTCAATGGATTCTCTGATGTGGGAGGAGGAGTACATTTATTCTCTGCTTTATACATAAGGAAATGGAATTACAGGGTGCTAGAGACTTGCCTTTATTCCTGTAAAAAGGCCTTCATTGAAAACAAGAATGATGAATTCAATACATAAAGAAAAAAGATCCATTCAAAAGTCTAGAGGAGCAGGTGTTTGGCACAGCAGTTATGATGCCACTTGGGGTGCTGCATCCCCTTTCAGAGCACCTAGGTTTGAGGTCCTGGGTCTGCTCCTGACTCCAGCTTCTTGCTAATGCACACTCTGAGATGCAGCAAGTGATGGCTCAAGTCCGTGGGTCCCTGCCACATCGGAGGCCTGGATATTGTGGTGGCAATCTCAGAGGAGATGAAAGGCAATGTGATCCATCAAGTTTAAAATTCCTTCTTGGTCTCCCATGTGAGTGGCAGGGACCCAGCCACTTGAGTCACCACCTGCTGCCTCCCAGAGTGTGTACCTGCAGGAAGCCGGAATTAGGAGCAGAGCCAGGACCCAGACCCAGGCACTCTGATGTAGAATGCGGGCATCTCACAGCGTGTCCTAACTGCCAGACAAAACACCCATCTTAAGTCAATATTTCTAGCCTCATCCAAAGTCTTACACTGTGAAGTAAAAAAAAAAAAAATCCTCTTTTACTAAATAGATAGAAGATTTGGTCCCAGAGATGCTCCCTAGCAACCAGAAGTCACACAGCCAGCAAAGCAACAGCAACAGAAGCCAGAGCTCAGAGCTCCTGATCCCTGTTCCTGTGCTGCTTGTAAAATGGCACACGAACTCCCACTGCTGAATCCAACCCCGTGGTGTACCATTAAGCGTCTAAATTAATGAAGTTAAATCTGTCAGAGTTCAAGTGGTTTTAATTCCTCTTGCCAAGTGAGGGGATAACACTTTGAACAGCTGGAAGCCTTGGATTCTGCCACCAGGGTGGGTCCCGTAGGAGAGCCCGATGCTTTGCTCTGAAGCTCTGAAGCCTGGCATCTGTTCTCTCCCATCTGATGTCTGCCTCCCACTTTAAGACATCTGTTTTAGCCGGCGCCGTGGCTTAACAGGCTAATCCTCCGCCTTGCGGCGCCGGCACACCGGGTTCTAGACCCGGTTGGGGCGCCGGATTCTATTCCGGTTGCCCCTCTTCCAGGCCAGCTCTCTGCTATGGCCCGGGAAGGCAGTGGAGGATGGCCCAAGTCCTTGGGCCCTGCACCCGCATGGGAGACCAGGAGAAGCGCCTGGCTCCTGGCTTCGGATCAGCACAATGCGCCGGCCGCAACAGCCATTGGAGGGTGAACCAACGGCAAAAAGGAAGACCTTTCTCTCTGTCTCTCTCTTACTATCCACTCTGCCTGTCCAAAAAAAAAAAAAAAAAAATTAATAAAAAAAAAATTTAAAAAAAAGAAACTCACCTCTTAAAAAAAAAAAAGACATCTGTTTTAGAGATCGAAATGAAACTTGCCCAGGTTGTGATTAGGGTGGGGCTTTTTTCTAAAAAAAAAAATTATTTATTTATTTAAAAGCAGAATTAGAGAGGGTGGGAGGAGAGAGACAGAGAAATCGATCTTCACTCCCCAAATGGCTGCAATGGCTGGAGATGGACCTGTCCAAATCTAGGTCTCCAACCTAGGTGCAGGAACCCAAGTACTTGGGGTATCCTCTGCTACTTTCCCAGATGCATTGGCAGGGATCTGGATCAGAAGTGGATCAGCTGGGACTTGAACCAGTATCCATATGGGATGCCGGCACCGCAGGTTGCAGCTTTGCCCGCAATGCCACAGTGCTGGCCCCAGGGTAAAGCTTTAAAAAGGCAAAGCAGCATAATTTCTCACAAGAGATGAAACAGAACTGGCTTCTCCATTCTGGAGCTTCAGAAGAATTTTTTGAAGGCTTATTTCTTAACTGTTTCATACTAGACTAAAAAAAAAATAAAGATAGGCCAATTAATTATAAATCAACAGAGCTACTGCAGAGCATTCTGTAACTGCTCTCAGGCAAAGATGATTATAATTCAGTGTGTGGAAGCAGGCATTTAGCCTAGTGGTTAAGATGCCCCTGTACCACATCAGAGTGCCCATCTTGGTTCCAGCTCCTGACTCCAGCTTCCTGCTAATGCAAACTCTAGGCAGTGGTGATGGTTCAGGTCACTGGGTTCCTGCCACAATGCTGGGAGACTTGGATTATGTTCTTGGCTTCAGCCTGCCCCATCCCCCATGGTTGCAGGCATTTGGGGAGTGAACCAATGGATGCAAGATCATTCTGCCATCGTGTGTGTGTATAAGAGAGAGAGAGAGAGAAAAATTCAGTGTGTGAAAGTTGATCTTTCCAGGAAGGGGGAAGAAGTCACCTGTAACCTTGAGATCCCATGAACTCACCACTTCCTTCTCCATTGGGTGTCTCTGGGCTTTGACATTGAAGCCTATTCGCACACTGCTGCCACGACTTGCTCTTAAGCCTAATCTATTCTGTCTGTTTAGTCTTAACCATCTTGGTTATAATCTACAGAAGTCTGTCCATGTTACAGTAAGCAAATGGGCTGGAGAGGGGCAGATTTACTGTGAGCACATTGAGGAATCTCAGAGCCGTGCCTCAGGGACATGCTGAATGTAGGTCCTGAGCACTGTGGAGCAGCCTGGAAGCTGTGTCTCTGCTTTCTCATCTGCTTCTCTCTGTGGCTCTCCACACCTTTCTTCACAGGTGGGCTCTGTGTGTGTCTCCAGGCCCCACGGCGGGAGATGTGGCTGCCCAGAGCTTCTCATTATGTGACGCATCCAGCCCCAAGGAGATGCTTTTTTTCTCCCCCTCTTTCATGGTAGTTGGGAGCACAGCAAGTTCTTTCTCCTCTCTTGCTGTTGGACTCACGTATTGCCTCCCTCAGGCTTGCCCCACTGTGTGTGGTGTGTGCACCTGTGCCACAAGGATTGTAAGCTCCTTGAGGGGAGGGATGTGGCATTTTTCTCCCTGTATTCTTTTTTTTTTTTTTTTGACAGGCAGAGTGGATAGTGAGAGAGAGAGACAGAGAGAAAGGTCTTCCTTTTTGCCATTGGTTTACCCTCCAATGGCCGCTGCGGCCGGTGCACCACGCTGATCCAGCGCCAGGAGCCAGGTGCTTCTCCTGGTCTCCCATGGGGTGCAGGGCCCAAGCACTTGGGCCATCCTCCTCTGCACTCCCGGGCCATAGCAGAGAGCTGGCCTGGAAGAGGAGCAACTGGGACAGAATCCGGTGCCCTGACCGGGACTAGAACCCAGTGTGCCGGCACTGCAGGCGGAGGATTAGCCTATTGAGCCGCGGCGCCAGCCTCCCTGTATTCTTAGTACCTAGTGTGTTAAAGAAATTTGTGAGTGCGATGAACCAAGTGGATCATCATGTACCCTCTCTAAGTTTACCTGTGATTACTCCTGACCTCAGGTCTGCTGTTCCAGTCAAGCCCTGAACTCGCTGCCTACCTTTGTTAAGTTTGCTCTAGCTTAGACAGCGGCTGCCGTCTTCCCACCCGGTAGTCCTCACGGAGCTGGAAGATGAGACGCAGAGGTGGAAAAGACTTGACTCTAAAGGCAGGCAGACTGAGCTTCTGCTTTGAGCCTTGCCACTTTCCCATGATGAGACTTCAGGCAAGTTGCCTTGAGCTTGAGTCGCCTGCCTTTTACATTTAAATAGAATCACCTAGGCCTCATCCACCTGGAGACACAATTGAGGTCACATTAAGGGTAGCAGCTGAAATGCTACCCCTTCCCATGCATCTGCATTATTCAGGCCAGTTAGCTCTCACTCTCAGGTGTTTCTGAATGTGCTCAGTTTGAGCTGAAGAAGAGACTTCTCAGCTTCTCACTGGCATGTGCACTTGAGAGGAGACCCCCCCGCCATGCAGCCAGACAGTTACTCAGCCCAGCCCACCACACTGCATGCAGTGGCAAAGCTGTGGCCTGCATTGTCGGCTGGCCACCAGTGCTCAGGGTCACATAGCATACCTGGGAGTCTTCCCTGAGCTCAAACCATGCAGTGCTCCCCCAGGCACAGCCCTGCCCCACTCACCGTTTGCCAGGACCATTCCTAGTGCCCTCCCCCTGGCCTGCCCTGCCCTGTCTCTGGGATGTGCATGACCTTTGTCCTTACAGGTGACTGTGTGTGCAAGTGGGGTTTGGGACAGGAGTCTGTGGGGGAAGGACTGCACTTACTGTCCACCCCACAGGGACCTCTGATGGGCACTTGAGAATTCCCCAGCTGGTGGGAACTTCTCCCGACTGATGACTTGCCTTCCATTTCTTCGCAGAGATGGTGGAACTTATCTCTTGCTTTGCTCATTACCCCAAATTTTTGCACTTACAGGGAAGCATCCATGACATCGCTGACAAGAAAGAGGTACCTGCTGAGGTTCCCAGCGCTGGAGACCCTGATGCTGGATGACAACAAACTCTCCACCCCCAGTTGCTTCACCAGCCTGGCTGGGCTCAGGAGGTAATGCCACAAACACCTCTCTGCTGGCCCTCCCTGAGTGCTGCAGTGGAAGCCCAAGGGCCTGGGGTTTAACTCCCAGCTCTGCCGCTTGGATACCACTGTGTAGCCAGGGCTAAGTCATCTCCCCACTCTGAGCTTCAGCTGATCAAAGAAGTGGGGCATCAGGAAGGACATTTCTGATCGTGTGACTGGTGAGAACTGGCAAACGGGGAGCTGTCACCCCAGACAGTACCCCTGGCCTGAGGGAGGGGACAGGGAAAAACAAATCTGAAAGGGAAGTTTGCTGACTTCTAATTCAGTTGAAGGAAAAAAGGGAAGAAAAAATGCTGGCAAATGATTAAGCTTTAGATCCTTAAAAATTGACTCTGGATTCAGCCACTGTTTACTGAGTGTACTATCACGTGCCATTTATATATCATCTCATTTAATCTTCACGAAAACCTTGAGAGATTGGTAAATGTTATCTCCATTTTAGAGCCAGGGATATTGGGGCACACAAGGCCAGTCACTGGCACAAGCCCACACAAGCCTGATTCTGTGTTCCTTCCCTAAAGTTGCTTGGTAAATATCCCTGAAGTATCATTACTGCTGTGATTCTGTATTCGCTTTCCTTAATTGAAGACTGAAGAAGTTAAGCCTGGACCAAAACAGGATTTTCCGGATCCCGTACCTACAGCAGGTTCAGCTCCGCCAAGGGTCAGGGGACTGGGCTGGAGGCAGGGCAAGTCCCAGGAAAGAGCTCCCATCTGTGCCACAGCCCAAGCCGTGGATGTCTGACACATCAGATGAGCAGCCGGACTACACTGTACTGCCTATGAGGAAGGACGTCGACCGCACAGGTGAGCCACGCCTCGTGTCCCAGAGATGCCAGCCCCTTGTGAGCGTGTGTTCTGCCAGTCTGGCTCCCTGGGAGCAGCTCCACTGTAGCTGTCTCTTCAGCAGCAAGAACTGTTGTGGCCGGCACCGCAGCTCACTAGGCTAATCCTCTGCCTGCGGCGCCAGCACCCCGGGTTCTAGTCCCGGTTGGGGTGCCGGTTCTGTCCCAGTTGCTCCTCTTCCAGTCCAGCTCTCTGTTGTGGCCCAGGAAGGCGGTGGAGGATGGCCCAAGTGTTTGGGCCCTGCACCCACATGGGAGACCAGGAGGAAGCTCCTGGCTCCTGGCTTTGGATCAGTGTAGCGGCCATCTGGGGGGTGAACCAACGGAAGGAAGACCTTTCTCTCTGTCTCTCTCACTGTTTAACTCTGCCTGCAAAAAAAACCAAAAAAACCCACAAAAAACAAAAAACTGTTGCAATGGTTTCCTGTCTGGTTCTATCAGTTCAGATGTTTTTGAAATCCAATTAAAAGTGGGATAATTTTTCTTTAATCTCAAATATCAAGAAATGCAGAAGCAAGTCTTTTCAGAGAGGTTCGCTTGTGTGGTGTGGTGCATGGAGGTCCTTGAGGCTCAGGTCCTGGCTTCCTCTCTGCCAGCCTTAGCCTGCTTGCTCTCCTGTAGGTGGTTCCCATGGGGGTCTCAGGCCCATGTGACAGCATTCAGAGGCAAAATGGAAGAAATGTCTCCTTTATTAGAAACTAGCTCTCTCTGGCACACGAGTCTATTTCTGCATTATGTATTCTGGTCCACTGATCTAGCTTTCTGTTACTGTGCCACATGCTTTATTTCCCATTTATTTTAAATTGAGGAAAATCACTCAATAAAATATAGAAAACTTGTATAGAACTAGAATTTTTTTGAGATGAGTACTCCCCTTTTTTTTTGCATTAACATGTAGTTTTATTAAACCTTGTTCCATTTTCTCTTAATTAAATGTGTGTAATATCCATAAACATTTAAAGCATTTGCAAATTTTTTTAAAAATTGTAACTAGTTTTAATAAATTCAATATAGTTCATAGCTAGAATTCTAAGAATATATTGATATTCCATCCCTCCCTACTCCTCGCCCTTCCTCTCCCTCCTTTCTTTTTTTTCTTAGATTTTGAGATAGCATATTTTAAAAATACATTACAGGAAAAAAAGCTTAATGCTTCACCAAATAAGAAGTTTAACAAGCAGACTAGTGAGAATTTAGACAACAGATATAAACAATAATTGAATGGAAAAATGATCATTTTACCCATATACAGTAAATTTTAAAGTAATCACAGATCATTAAAAGTATAGTAATATAACACTCTTAACCATTGGTCTGACAAAGGTATAAAACAAAGATTGACAAAGCATTTGAAGTAATATTGACATATCCAGGCATTTCTTTCTTTCTTCCTTTGTTTTTGATTTTTTAAAAAAAATTTAGCTCCCACATGTAAGGGAGACAACATGCAATATTTAACTTTTTGTGTCCAGCCTATTTCACTCAACATGATGCCCTCCAGTTGCATCCATTTTGATGCAAATGGTAGAATTTCATTCTATATTTCTATAGCTAAATATTCCATTGTGTATGTATACCACATTTTCTTTTTTTAAAATATTTTATCCATTTATTTGAAAGGCAGAGTTACAGAGAAGCAGAGGCAGAGAGAGAGAGAGGTCATCCATCGCTGGTTCACTTCCCAAATGGCCACAATGGCCATAGCTAGGCTGATTTGAAACCAGGAGCCTGGAACTTCCTCCAGATCTCTCATGTGGGAGGGGCCCCAGGACTTGGGCCATCTTCTACTGCTTTCCCAGGCCATAGCAGAGAGCTGGATCAGAAGTGAAGCAGCTGAGACTAGAACTGATGCCCATATGGGATGCTGGCACTGCAGGCAGGGGCTTTTACATGCTATAGCACAGCACTGGCCTCAATATATACCACATTTTCTTTATCCATTCATCTGATAATGGACACGTTGGTTGATTCCAAATTTTGGCTGTTAAAAACAATGCTAGTGTAAACATGGTGGTGCAGGTCTATCTTTAATAAAACATACAACATGTTTATGTCTTTTGTGAATTTACCCAGAAGTAGAATTGCTGGATCATACAGCAAGTCTATAGCTAGTTTTTTAAAAGTTTTTTTTAAAGATGTACTTATTTATTTGAAAGGCAGAGTTGCAGAGCAGAAGCTGGGAGAGAAAGAGAGAGAGAGAGAGTGTCTTTGATCCGCTGGTTCACTCCCCAATGGCCGCAATAGCTGGAGCTGGGCAGATCCAGAGCTAGGAGCCTGTAGCTTCTTCCAGGTCTCCCATTCGAGTGCAGGGACCCAAGTCCTTGGGCCATCCTCCACTGCCTTCCTAGGCCATAGCAGAGAGCTGGATTGGAAGTAGGGCAGCCAGGACTCTAACCGGCACCCATATGATGCATGGCACTACAGGCATCAGCTTTACCCACTGTGCCACAACGCCAGCCCCTATTTCTAGATTTTTTATTCTTTTTTTTGAAAGTTTTTATTTAATAAATATAAATTTCATAGGTATAGCTTTTTGGAATATAGCAGTTCTTCCCCCCCATACCTGCCCTCCCACCCCCAGTCCCTTTCCACCTCTTACTCTCTCTCCCATCTCATTCTTCATTAAGATTCATTTTTAATTATCTTTATATACAGAAGATAGATTCTATACTATTTCTAGTTTTTAAGGAATCTCTATGGGGCTGGTGCAGTGGCTCTGCAGGTTAAGCTCAACCTGTAACACCAGCATCCCATTTGGGCACCCGTTCGAGTCCTAGCTGCTCCATTTTCAATCCAGCTTTCTGTTATGTGCCTGGAAAAGCAGTGGAAGATGGCTTCAGTTTTGCAATCTTATGTACTAAATTTAGGTCACTGATCCATCTTTTTTTATTATTATTATTTGACAGGTAGAGTTATAGACAGAGAGAGACAGAGAGAAATGGCCACCATGGCCGGAACTGCACCAATCCGAAGCCAGGAGCCAGGTGCTTCCTCCTGGTCTCCCATGCAGGTGCAGGGGCCCAAGCAGTTGGGCCATCCTCCACTGCCCTCCAGGGCCACAGCAGAGAGCTGGACTGGAAGAGGAGCAGCCAGGACCAGAACCCTGCACCCATGTGGGATGCCGGCACCACAGGCAGAGGATTAACCAAGTGAGCCACGGCGCCAGCCCCACACTGATCCATCTTGAGTTGATTTTTGTATACCATGAGAAGTATAGATCTAACTTCATTCTACATATAGATATCTCGTTTTACCAGTACCATTTGTTGAAGAGATTATCCTTATTCTACTGTACGGCATGAGCACTTTTATAAAAAATCATTTGTATGGATGTGAATTGATTTTTGGGCTCTCTATTCTATTCCATTGATCTATGTGTCAGGTTTTTTTTGCCAGTACCATGCTGTTTTAAGTACTATAGCTTTTTTTTAAAGTCATGTGAATGGGACCTTTTTAAAAAATATTTATTTATTTATTTATTTGAGAGGTAGAATTACAGATAGGGAGATCTTCCGTCCATTGGTTCACTCCCCAAATGGCTGCAATAGCTGGAGCTGAGCCAATCCAAAGCCAGGATCCAGGAGCTTCCTCTAGGTGTTTCACAGGGGTGCAGGGGCCCGAGCACTCGGGCCATCTTCCACTACTTTCCCAGGCCATAAGTAGAAAGCTGGATCAGAAGAGGTGCAGCCTGGACATGTCCATATGGGATACCAGCACTGCAGGCAGAGGCTTAGCCTACTATGCCACAGTTTCAGCCCCAGTAACATAGCTTTGTAGTATGCTTTGAAGTCAGGTGTTACGTTGCTTTTAACATGATTTTTCTTGCTCAGGATCACTTTGGCGATCTTTTTTGGGTCCTTTGTGATTCCATATGAATTTTAGGACTATTTTTTCTAATTCTGTAAATAATGTCATTGGTATTTTGACAGGGATTGCACTGAATCTGTAGATTGCTTTAGGTAGTATAGACATCTTAATGATGTTCTTCCAATTCATGAGCAAGGAATATCTTTTAATTTTTTGTGTGTCTTTGATGATTTCTTTCATCAGTGTTGTTAATTTTCATTCTAGAAATCCTTCACTTCTTTGGCTAGATTCATTCCTAAATATTTGATTTTTTTGTTGGCTATTGTGAATAGGATTTATTTCTTAATTTCTCTTTGAGCCAGTTCATCATTAGTGTATATAAAAAATCTTGTTATTTATATGTTTATTTCATAACTTGCAATTTCACTGAATTGGCCTATCAATTCTAACAGCTTTTTGGTGGAGTGTTTGGGATTTTCCATGTACAACATCACGTCACCTGCAAACATGGATAGTTTGACATCCTCTTATGCAAATTTGATGCCCTTTATATTTCTTTCTCCTCCCTAATTTCCCTTGCTAAAACATCTAGTACTATACTGAATAAGGGTGATGAAAGTGGACATCCTTGTCTTGTTCCAGATCTGAGGAGAAATGCTTTCAGCTTTTCTCCGTTCAGTATGATATTGGCTGTTGGTTTGTCTTATATAGCCTTCTTAGTTTTGAGATATGTTCCTTTTGTACCTAATTTGTGAAGGGTTTTTGTCATGAAAGGGTGTTGAATCTTACCAAATGCTTTCTCTGAATCTATTGGATGACCATATGGTTTCTGTTCTTCATTTTGTTGATGTGATTTATGACGTTAATTGACTTACAAATGTTGAACTGCCCTTGCATTTCTGGGATAAATCCCACTTGATCATGATTTATGATCTTTTTGATATGATTTTGGTTTTGTTTGCTAATATTTTATTGAGAATCTTTGCATTTATGTTCATTAAGGATATGGGTCTGGGCCGGTGCCGCGACTCAACAGGCTAATCCTCCGCCTTGCGGCGCCGGCACACCAGGTTCTAGTCCCAGTCAGGGCACCGATCCTGTCCCAGTTGCCCCTCTTCCAGGCCAGCTCTCTGCTGTGGCCAGGGAGTGCAGTGGAGGATGGCCCAAGTGCTTGGGCCCTGCACCCCATGGGAGACCAGGAGAAACACCTGGCTCCTGCCATTGGATCAGCGCGGTGTGGCGGCCGCAGCGCGCCTACCGTGGTGGCCATTGGAGGGTGAACCAACGGCAAAAAGGAAGACCTTTCTCTCTGTCTCTCTCTCTCACTGTCCACTCTGCCTGTCAAAAAAAAAAAAAAAGGATATGGGTCTGTAGTTTTCTTTTCAAGTTGTATGTTTGGTTTTGGTATCAAAGTAGCCTCACAAAAAAGTTTGACAGAGTTCCATCCTGTTTAATATTTTGGAATAGTTTGAAAAGTGTTGGAGTTCTTCTTTGAATGCTTTATAGGATTTAGTAGTAAAGCCATTAGACCTCAGACTTTCCTTTGATCAAAGACTTTTCATTACTGCTTCAATCACATTGCTTGTTATGAGTCTGTTTAGATGGTCTGTATCTTTTTGATTTGATCTTTATAGGTTGTATATATCCAGGAATCTCCATTTCTTTGAGGCTTTCCAGTTTATTAGCGTATAGTTTTTTGAAGTAGTTTCTTATCATTGATTGTATTTCAGTGGTGTCGGTTGTAATGTCTCCTTTTTCATCTCTTATTTATTTGAATTTTCATTCTTTTTTTCTGTGTTAGTCTGTATAGAGGTTTATCTATTTTGTTCTCAAAAAGCAGCTTTTTCACTTTGTTGATCTTTTGTATTTTTTTTAGTTTCAATTTCATTTATTTCTGCTCTGATCCTTGTTTTTTCCCTCCTCCTGCTGATTTTGGGTTTGGTTTTTCTAAGTCTTCAAGATGTATCTTTAGATCTTTGAGACACTTCTCCTTTTTAAATGTAAGTTCTTATTGCTATAAACTTCCCTTTTAATACTGCTTTTGCTATATTCCACAGATTTTGATATGCTGCCTTTTCATTTTAATTTATGTCAAGAAAGTTTTTCACTTACTTTTTAATTTTTTCAGTGACCTACTGATAATTCAGTAGCATATTGATTAATTTCAAATTATTTATGAGTGTTCTGTTTTTATTGATTTCTAGTTTTATTCTGTTATGGTTTAAGAAGATACATGATATGATTTCAATCTTTTTAAATTTACTGAGAATTGATTTGTGGCCTTATATATAGTCTATCTTAGAAATTGTTTGATGTGATGATAAGAATGTGTGTTCTGTAGCTATTGGGTGAAATATCGCACAAATGTCTGTTAGGTCCATTTGCTCCATAGTATGTTTCAACTCTTGTACTTTATTCTTTTATGTTTGGATGATCAGTCCATTGATAAGAGTGGGGTGTTGAAATTACCTACTATTATTGTGTTGAATATCTCTTTAGGTCAAATAGTATTTGCTGTATGTATCCTGGTGGTCTTGTGTTGGGTGCATATATATTTATGATACTTCTTGCTGAATCAAACCTTTTACCAACATATAATGTCCATCTTTATTTCTTTTCACAGTTTTTATTCAAAGTCTGTTTTTTCTGATATCAGGATAGCTACTTTTGCTTGTTTTGGGTTTCCATTTTCCTCATATATCCTTTTACAGTTTTCACATTCCATGTTTGTGTATCTTTGTGAAGTGAGAGTGAGTTTCTTGTAGATAGCATGGGGGGGGGCGTCTTGGTGTTTAATATGTTCAGCCAACTTAAGTCTTGTGCCTGGAGAATTTACTCCATTTACATTCAAGGACAATATTGGTACGTAAGAATTAAAACCTGTTATTTTGTCGACAGGATACTGATGATGTCTGCTCTGTTAGTGAATTTGGTGGTGTCATGTGTTTTCATGATGTTTACTTTTTTATTATTTTTCCTCTCTAAAAAGATTTATTTATTTGAAAGTCAGTTTTTTTCCTGAGAAAAAATCTTATTTAAGGAATATAAACTTCATACATTTCATAATTACAACCTTAGGAACAGGTGATTCTTCCTACCATACCTACCCTCCCGCCCACAGTCCCACCCCTCTTCCTCCTCCCTCTCCTATTTCCATTCTTATTTTTTACTAAGATCTATTTTCAATTAACTTTATGCACAGAAAACTAACTCTATGGTAAGAGTTTAATAAACAGTATTAAAAAAAGTTCCTCAGCAGTCAAGATAGAGGCTGTTCAAAATCATTGCTCTCAAAGTATCAATTTAAATTCTATAGATTGCCTTTTAGGTGCTCTAGTAGTTACCACAGGTCAGGGAGAACATGGTATTTGTCCTTTTGAGACTGGCTTATTGAAATAAGTATGATGTTTTCCAGTTTCATCCATTTTTTTAAGATTTATTTTTTTTTATTTGAAAGAGTTACAGAGATAGGTAGAGACAGAAAAGAGGTCTTCCATCCGCTGGTTCACTCCTCAGATGGCCACAACGGCTGAAGCTGCGCCGATCTGAAGCCAAGAGCCAGGAGCTTTCTCCAGGTCTCCCACATGGGTGCAGGGGCGCAAAGACTTGGGCCATCTTCTATTGCTTTCCCAGGTCATAACAGAGAGCTGGATAGGAAGAGGAACAGCCAGGACTAGAACCAGTGCCCATATGGGATGCTGGCACTTCAGGCCAGGGCTTTAACCTACTATGCCACAGTGCTTGCCCCCCTCTCATAATTTCTTATCCAGTCTTCAGTTGAGAGGCATTTGGGTGGATTCCATACCTTAGTTATTGTGAATTGAGCTGCAATAAACATGGGGGTACAGATAACTCTTTGACATGCTGGTTTCATTTCCCTTGAGTAAATTACCAGGAGTGGAATGGCTGGATCATATGAAATATAGATCTATATTCAGATTTCTGAGGTATCTCCATACTGTCATCAATAGTGGCTGTTCTAGTTTACATTCCCACTAACAGTGGATTAGGGTACCTTTTCCCCCACATCTTCACCAGCATTTGTTCTTTCTTGATTTCTGTATGAAAGCCATTCAAACTGGGATGAGGTGAAACCTCATTGTGGTTTTGATTTGCATTTCCCTAATGCCTAGTGATCCTGAGCATTTTTTCATGTGTGTGTTGGCCATTTGGATGTCCTCTTTTGAAAAATACCTGTTTAAGTCCTCTGCCCATTTCTTAACTGGGTTGTTTGTTTTGTTGTTGTGGAGTTTCTTTATCTCTTTATATATTCTGGTTATTAATCCTTTATCAGTTGCATAGTTTGCAAATAATGTCTCCCATTATGTCGGTTGCCTCTTCACTTTCCTGACTGTTTGTTTTGCCCTGAGGAAACTTTTCTTTCTTTTTTAAGATGTTATTTATTTATTTATTGAGAGGTGAAGTTACAGACAGTGAGAGGGAGAGAGAGGGAAAGGTCTTCCTTCCATTGGTTCACCCCCCAAATGGCCGCAATGGTCGGAGTTGCTCTGATCCAAAGGCAGGAGCCAGAAGCTTCTTCTGGGTCTCCCACGTAGGTGCAGGGGCCCAAGGACCTGGGCCATCTTCTACTGGTTTCCCAGGCCATAGCAGAGAGCTGGATCAGAAGTGGAGCAGCCAGGTCTTGAACTGGCGCCCATATGGGATGCTGGTGCTTCAGGCCAGGGCGTTAACCCACTGTGCCAGACTGCTGGCCCCAAAATCCATTTTTAATTATCTTTATATACAGAAGATCAATTTTATACTAAGTAAAGATTTCAACAGTTTTCACACACACACAGACACACAAAGTATAAATTACTGTTTGAAGACAGGTTGTATCATTAATTCTCTAGTACAACTCATTAAGAACAGAGGTCCTACATGTGGAGCAAGTGCACAGTGACTCCTGTTGTTGATTTAACAATTGACACATTTATTTATTTATTTATTTATTTTAAGGGAAAAGGTTTATTGGGAAAAACCCAGCAGACCAGAGGGAAGGGGCAAAGAAGGAAAAAGAGAGGAGGAGAGTGTAAGAAAGAGAGAGAGAGAGAGGAGAGGAGCTATCGAGAAGAGAGAGAGCAGAGAGAAGAGAGACGAGAGGGGGAGAGGAGAGGAGAGAGCGAGAGAGGAGAGAGGGGCCGAGAGTGAGGAGAGAGCAGAGAAAGAGGAGAAGAGAGACACGTGTTCAGGAACAGGTCCTTTTAAAACTTTGCCATGGCCAGCACCGTGGCTCAATAGGCTAATCCTCCACCTGCAGCACCGGCACACCGGGTTCTAGTCCCGGTTGGGGCACCGGATTCTGTCCCGGTCGCTCCTCTTCCTGTCCAGCTCTCTGCTGTGGCCCGGGAGTGCAGTGGAGGATGGCCCAAGTGCTTGGGCTCAGCACCCGCATGGGAGACCAGGAGAGGAACCTGGTTCTGGGCTTCAGATCAGCGAGATGCGCCGGCCGCAGCGGCCATTGGGGAGTGAACCAATGGAAAAAGGAAGACCTTTCTCTCTGTCTCTCTCTCTCACTATCCACTCTGCCTGTCAAAAACACACACACACACACACAAAACAACTTTGCCAGAGGGCGGACAGGGAAGCAGGAGCAGCGAATTCCATTAGGATGGGTGTGGAGCTTCACACTGGTGGTTGGGCCATGTGGCCACCTGGCTTCCAGCAATGGTGGTGGGGGCTAGAACCTAGGATGGAATTGACACTCTTATTTATGACATCAGTGATCACCCGATGCTCTTGTCATGAGTTGCCAAGGCTGTGGAAGCCTTTTGAGTGCACAAATTCTGACATTATCTAGATAGCGCCATAATCAAAGTGGAAGTTCTCTCCATTCAGAGAAAGGTACCTCCTTCTTTGATGGTCCCTTCTTTCCACTGGGATCTCACTCACAGAGATCCTTCATGTAGAATATTTTTTGCCACAGTGTCTTGGCTTTCCATGCCTAAAATGCTCTCATGGGCTTTTTAGCAGATCCTAATGCCTTAAGAGCTGATTCTGAGGCCAGAGTGCTGTTTAGGGAAGTGTATGTTATTCTATGAGTCAGCTGTATGGCCTGCTTCCCATGTTGGATCATTCTCTCCTTTGTAATTATATTGTTATTGGCAGACACTTGGTCTTATTAAAGTGATCCCTTTGACACTTATTCCTATCTTTATGATCAGTTATGCACTTAAAATGATCACTTTAACTAGTACAATGGTATTAGTACCTACCAACCTAATGGGATTTGGAGTCCCATGGCACATTTTTAGCTTTACCCATAGGTGTAAGTCTGTGGGAACGTGTGCTGAACTGTACATCTCCTCCCTCTCTTATTCCCACTCTTATTTTTTAAAAGGATCAATTTTCAATTGGATTTAAACACCTAAGAATAATTCTGTGTTAAGAGTTCAACCAATGATATTAAGTAGAAAAAGGAAATATTAAAAAGAATAAAACAGTAAGCTGTTCCTCGACAGTCAGGATAAGGGCTGATCAAGTCATTGCTTCTCATAGTGTTAGTTTCACTTCTACAGGTTTCCTTTTAAGTGCTTAGTTAGTTGTCACAGATCAGGGAGAACATATATTTGTCCCTTTGGGACTGGCTTATTTCACTCAGTATAATGTCTTCCAGATTCCTCCATTTTGTTGCAGATTACCAGATTTCAATTTTTTTTTAACCACTGTGTAGTATTCCATAGAGTACATATCCCATGTCTTAGCTATTGTGAATTGAGCTACAATAAACATGGAAGTGCAGATAGCTCTTTTATTTGCCAATTTAATTTCCCTTGGGTAAATTCTGAGGAGGGGGATGGCTGGGTCGTACGGTAAGGCTATATGCAGATTTCTGAGGTTACTCCAAACTGTCTTCCATAGAGACTTTACTAGTTTGCATTCCCACCAACAGTGAATTAGTCTATCTTTTTCCCCACATCCTCACCATCATTTGTTGTTTGTTGATTTCTGTATGAAAGCCATTCTAACCAGGGTGAGGTGAAACTTCATTGTGGTTTTGATTTGCATTTCCCTGACAGCTAGTGATCCTGAACATTTTTTGATGTATCTGTTGGCCAATTGGATTTACTCTTTTGAAAAACGTCTATTGAGGTCCTTGGCCCATCTCTTAAATGGGTTGTTTGTTTTGTTGTTGTGGAGTTTCTTTATCTCTTTGTAGATTCTGGTTGTTAATCCTTCATCATTTACATAGTTTGCAATAATGTCTCCCATTATGTTGGTTGCCTCTTCACTTTCCTGACTGTTTCTGTAGACGTTTGGATTGATTTCTGGTGTTTCTATTCTGTTCCATTGGTCTATCCATCTGTTTTTGTACCAATACCAGGTTGTTTTGATTATAACTGTCCTGTAGTATGTCTTGAAATCTGGTATTGTGATGCCTCTGGCTCTGTTATTGTTGTATAAGATTGCTTTAGCTATTCTAGGTCTCCTGTGCCTCCTTATGAATTTCAGCATCACTTTATTCAGATCTGAGAAGAATGTCTTTGGTATTTTGATTGGTATTGCATTGAATCTGTAAATTGCTTTTGGAAGAATGGATATTTTGATAATATTGATTCTTCCAATCCATGAACATGGAAAATTTTTCCATTTTTGTATCTTCTTCTATTTCTTTCTTTAAGATTTTTCTCATCGTAGAGATCTTTGACATCCTTGGTTAAGTTTATTCCAAAGTATTTGATTTTTTTTGTAGCTACTGTGAATGGGATTGATCTTAGAAATTCTTTCTCTGCCATGGCATTGTCTGTGTATACAAAGGGTGTTGATTTTTTTTTTTTTGACAGGCAGAGTGGACAGTGAGAGAGAGAGAGAGAAAGGTCTTCCTTTTTGCCGTTGGTTCACCCTCCAATGGCCGCTGCGGCCGACGCATCGCGCTGATCCGAAGCCAGGAGCCAGGTGCTTCTCCTGGTCTCCCATGCGGGTGCAGGGCCCAAGGACTTGGGCCATCCTCCACTGCCTTCCCGGGCCATAGCAGAGAGCTGGCCTGGAAGAGGGGCAACCGGGATAGAATCCGGCGCCCCAACCGGGACTAGAACCTGATGTGCCGGCGCCGCAAGGTGGAGGATTAGCCTGTTAAGCCATGGTGCTGGCCTGTTGATTTTTGTGTATTGATTTTATATCCTGCTACTTTACCAAACTCTTCTATGAGTTCCAGTAGTCTCTTAGTGGAGTTCTTTGGATCCCCTATATAAAGAAGCATATCATCTGCAAATAGGATAGTTTGACTTCTTCTTTCCCAATTTGTATCCCTTTGATTTCTTTTTCTTTCCTAACAGCTCTGCCAAAAACTTCCAGTACTATATTGAATAGCAGTAGTGAGAGTGGACATTCCTGTCTTGTACTGGATCTCAGTGGGAATTCTTCCAACTTTCCTGCATTCAATATGATGCTGGCCGTGGGTCTGTCATGAATTGCCTTGATTGTTTTAAGGAATGTTCCTTCTATACCCAATTTGTGCTGGGTCTTAGTCCACCCGTACAAGGATGGACTGGGTCCGAGGAAAGGTAAGTGCGCCGCTCGCCCGTTCCCCAGCCTCCCGATCCCGGAGACAATCAGACGCAGCGGGGAGCCAAGTCTAGCAAGGACTCGTTTACTTCCTGTGTAACAGAACCTTTTATAGCACAGAACTGCAGAGTCATTGGGGCAGGGCTAAGGACCAACCAATCACTTAAACGGTCATTTTACAGGGGGATTTCTATAGGACTAGCCATATGTCTATACACTTGTTACTAGTTTTGTTACCTCCCCTGATGTTGCATAGCCAATTAGTTTTAGTGGTAAACAACTTTGGATTCCGCCCACCTTACTTCCTTTGGGCACCATCATGTAACTAATTTCCCCACAAATTTGCTTGGAGTTTTCATCAAGAAGGGTGTTGTATTTTATCAAATGCTTTCTCTGCATCATAGGGTTTTTCTTCTGCAGTTTGTTAATGTGGTGTATCACATTGATTGATTTGTGAATGTTGAACCATCCCTGTGTACCAGGAATAAATTCCACTTAGTCTGGGTGGATGATCTTTCTGGTGTGTTGTTGGATTCTATTGGCCAGAATTTTATTGAGGATTTTTGCATCTATGTTCATCAGGGAAATTGGTCTGTAGTTCTCTTTCTCTGCTGCATCTTTCTCAGGTTTAGGAATTAAGGTGATGCTGGCTTCCTAGAACGAATTTGGGAGGATTTCCTCGCTTTTAATTGTTTTGAATAGATTAAGAAGAATTAGAGTTAGTTCTTTTTTAAATGTCTGGTAGAATTCAGCAGCAAAGGGCTGGTGCCATGGCTCACTTGGTTAATCCTCCGCCTGCGGCACCGGCATCCCATATGGGCACCAGGTTCTAGTCCCGGTTGCTCCTCTTCCAGTCCAGCTCTCTGCTGTGGCCCGGGAAGGCAGTGGAGGATGGCCCAAGTGCTTGGCTCTGGCACCTGCATGGGAGACCAGGAGGAAGCACCTGGTTCCTGCCTTCAGATCAGCATAGTTCCCCGTAGCAGCCATTTCGGGGGTGAACCAACAGAAGGAAGACCCTTCTCTCTGTCTCTCTCTCTCTCACTGTCTATATCTCTACCTGTCAAAAAAAAAAAAAAGAATTCAGCAGTGAATCCATCTGGTCCTGGGCTTTTCTTGTTGGGAGGGTCTGTATTACTGATTCAATTTCCATCTTGGTTATGGGTCTGTTTAGGTATTCTATGTCTTCATGACTCAATTTAGGTAGGTTGTATGTGTCTAGGAATCTATTCATTTCGCAGTTGTTGGCAAACAACTCTTTGTTGTAATTTCTGATGATTCTTTTTATTTCTGTGGAGTCTGTTGTTATATTTCCTTTTTCATCTCTAGTTTTCTTGATTTTGGTCTTCTCCTTTTTTTGGTTATTTGGGCCAATGGTGTGTCAATTTTGTTTATTTTTTCAAAAAACCAGCTCTTTATTTCGCTGATCTTTTATAATGTTTTTGATTCAATTTTGTTGATTTCTTCTCTAATTTTAATTTTCTTTTCTCCTATTATTTTTGGGTTTGGTTTGCTGTTGTTTTTCTAGATCTTTGAGATGCATTGATAGCTCATTTATTTGGTGCCTTTCAAATTTCTTGATATGGGTACCTATTGCTATAAAATTTCCTCTTAACATTTCTTTTGCTGTAAGCCATAAATTTTGATATGTTGTGTTGTCATCTTCATTTATTTCCAGAAAGTTTTTGATTTCTCTTTTGATTTTTTCTATGACCCACTGTTCATTCAGGAGCATGTTGTTTAGTCTCCATGTGTTTACATATTCTCTAGAGTTTCCTGAGTTGCTAATTTCCAGCTTCATTCCATTGTGGTCAGAGAAGATGCATTGTATGATTT
Organism: Lepus europaeus; assembly: GCF_033115175.1. Lineage (NCBI taxonomy): Eukaryota > Metazoa > Chordata > Mammalia > Lagomorpha > Leporidae > Lepus > Lepus europaeus. The sequence continues at coordinate 64,300,119 of NC_084833.1, read as the reverse complement.
CAATTTTTTTTAATTTGCTGAGACTTGTGTTATGGCCTGGCATATGGTCAATCCTAGGGAAAGTTCCATGCACTGCTGAAAAGAATGAGTATTCTGCAACTGTAGAATGAAAAGTTCTGTAGATACCTGTTAGGTCTGTATGGTTTATAGTGCTGACTACGTATGCTGTTTCTTTGTTGATTTTCTGTCTGGTAGATCTGCCAATTGCTGAAAGTGGAGTATCAAAGTCCTCCATTACTATTGTGTTGGAATCTAAGTCTCCCTTTAAATCCCTTAACATGTCTTTTAAATAGCCAGGTTCCCTGTAATTAGGTGTATATCCATTTATAATAGTTACAACTTCCTGTTGAATTGATCTCTCAATTATTATATAGTGTCCTTCTTTGTCTCTTTAACAGCTTTTGTGTTAAAGTCTATTTTGTTTGATATTAAGATGGCTACACCAGCTCTATTTTAGTTTTTGTTGGCATGGAATATCTTTTTCCATCCTTTCACTTTCATTCTGCGTGCATCTTTGTTGGTGAGATGTGTTTCTTGTAGGCAGCATATGGATGAGTTTTGTTTTTTAATCCATTCAGCTGGTCTGTGTCTTTTAACTGGGGAGTTGAGGCCATTTACATTCAAGGTGACTATTGATAAGTAATGACTGCTCTGCCATTTTTCCTAAAATATTCCAATTTTTTACTTCAGATTTCTCTTGTACTTTTACTGACAGATTTTCTTCCTTTACCTTCTTTCATAGTGAATACCATGTTTCTGTGTGCAACACATCCTTAAGCATCTTTTGCAGGACTGGATGGGTGGTGAAAAATTCTTTCAATTTCTGTTTGTTATGGAAGGTCTTTATTTCACCTTCATTCACATATGAGAGCTTTGCAGGTTATAATATTCTGGGGTGACAGTATTTTTCTCTTAAAACTTGGACTATATCTCTCCATTCTCTCCTAGCCTGTAGGGTTTCTGATGAGAAGTCTGCTGTGAGTCTAATTGGAGATCCTCTGAGAGTAATCCGGCATTACTTTCGTGCACATTTTAGAATCTTCTCTTTATGTTTCACTGTGTGAGTTTGATTACACTGTGTTGTGGCGAGGATCTTTTCTGGTAATATCTATTAGGAGTTCTGTGTGCTTCCTGTACTTGAATGTCCCTTTCTTTCTCCAAACCTGGGAAGTTTTCTGCTATTAATTCACTAAAAAAGCCTTCTAATACTTTCTCTCCATGCCTTAAGGAACTCCTAGAGCCCATATGTTTTTTTTATAGTATCCTGTAGATTCCCAACAGTGTTTTTTAGTTTTCTAATTTCCTCTTCTTGTCTTTGATTTGACTGTATACTTTCCTGTGCTTTGTCTTCTAAGTCCAATATTCTCTCTTCTGCTTCACTGATTCTGTTTTTAAAGCTCTCCACTGCATTTTTATTTGTTCTATTGAATTCTTCATTTCATTTTGATTCCTCTTTCAGATCTGAATTTCAGAGACCGGGTCTGTGACATAGCGGGTAAAGCCGCGCCTGCAATGCCAGCATCTCATACGAGTGCCGCTTTGAGTCCTGGCTGCTCCACTTCCAATCTAGCTCTTTGCTATGGTCTGGGAAAGCAGTAGAAGATGGCCCAAGTCCTTGGGCCCCTGAATCCCATTGGGAGACCCAGAAGAAGAACTGGCTCCTGGCCTCGGATCAGCACAGCTCTGGCCATTACTGCCAATTGGGGAGTGAACCTGCAGATGGAAGACCTTCTCCCCCTCCCCCTCCCCCTCCCCTCCCTCCTCCCCAGAGTTACAGAGAGAGAGGAGAGGCAGAGAGAGAGAGAGGTCTTCCATCCGATGGTTCACTCCTCAATTGGCCGCATCAGCCGGAGCTGTGCTGGTCTGAAGCCAGGAGCCAGGGGCCAGGGGCTTCTTCCAGGTCTCCCACGCAGGAACAGGGGTCCAAGGCCTTGGGCCATCTTCCACTGCTTTCCCAGGCCATAGCAGAAAGCTGGATCAGAAGTAGAGCAGCCGGGACTAGAACCAGCGCCTATAGGAGATGCAAGCGCTTCAAGCCAGGGTATTAACTGCCACAGTGCCAGCCCCCCATACTCCCTTGTTTTAAGGTGCATTTTTTTAACTCCTAGTGATTTTCAGCATTTTCTCATCATTTAGGTTTTTGGTTTTCAGTTTCTATGAACTGTCATTTCATATTTCTGGACAGGTTTAGTGGTTTAAATATCTTTTATTCTATTATACCTGTCAAATTTGTCTATAATGGCACAGATGACAGTTTTTAAGAGAAATTCTTAGTTTTTATTCAGCCAAATGTGTTAGTTTGCTAGGACCATCAAACAAAATACCACAGACTTGGGGGGGGGGTTTAAAAAAAAGAAATTCATTTTCTCATCATTTTGGAGGTTAGTAGTCCAAGATCAAGGTATCTCCAGCAGGGTTGATTTCTTCTGAGGTCTACTTGGATTGCAGATGATCAGCTTCACTCTGTGTCCTCACATGGTCATCCCTGTGTCCTTGTTGTCTGTGTCCTTATTTTCTCTTCTTAGAACAGGCGTGGGGAGCATCTGGCCTGTGGGTTATATAAGGCCTGCAGAATCATTTGGTGTGGCCCTGCCAAGACAACCACAGGCAGGACTCAAAATTCAATAAATCTATAGCAGGCTAACTTCTTTTAAAATGTTTTTTATTTTTTTTATTTTTTATTTTTAATTTTTTTTTGACAGACAGAGTGGAGAGTGAGAGAGAGACAGAGAGAAAGGTCTTCCTTTTTGCCGTTGGTTCACCCTCCAATGGCCGCTGCGGCCAGCGCATCTCGCTGATCCGAAGCCAGGAGCCAGGTGCTTCTCCTGGTCTCCCATGTGGGTGCAGGGCCCAAGCACTTGGGCCATCCTCCACTGCCTCCCTGGGCCATAGCAGAGAGCTGGCCTGGAAGAGGGGCAACCGGGATAGAATCCGGCGCCCCAACCGGGACTAGAACCCGGTGTGCCGGCTCCGCAAGGCAGAGGATTAGGCTGTTAAGCCACAGCGCCGGCCTTTAAAATGTTTTATTTATTTGAGAGACAGAGTTACAGAGAGAGAAGGAGAGAGAAAGAGAGAGCGAGCTTTCATCCATTGGTTCACTCCCCAAATGGCCACAACGGCCAGGACTGGGCCAGGCCTCAAAGCTTCAGGAGCCAAGAGTTTCTTCTAGGGTCTCCCACACAGGTGCAGGGCCCAAGAACTCGGGCTGTCTTCCACTGCTTTCCCAGGTGCATTAGCAAGGAGCTGAATTGGAAGTGGAGCAGCCAGGACTTGAACTAGCACCCATATGGGATGCTGGTGTTGCAGGCAGCAGCTTAAACTGTTATGCCAGAACGCTGGTCCTAAGGCTAATTTTTAAGATGATAATTTTGGCCCACGAATGATGTTATAAATATTCAGATGGTTCTTAATAGGAAAAGGTTTCCCCACCCCCTGTGAAGGATGCCAGTCAGGCTGAGATAGGACCCACTGAATTACCTTGTTCTTTTTCTTTTTTTAATTTTTTAAAATTTAGTGATTTGAGAGGCAGTTGCAGAGAGAAAGGTCTTCCATCTGTTGGTTCACTCCATAAGTGGCTGCAAAGGCTGGAGCTGGGCTGATCCAAAGCCTGGAGCCAGGAGCTTCTTCTGGATCTCTCACTTGAATGCAGGGGCCCCAGCACTTAAGCCATCTTCCACTGCTTTCCCAGGCCATTAACAGAGAGCTGGATCAGAAGAGAAGCAGCCGGGACACAAACTGGTGCCCATATGGAATGCCGGCGCTGCAGGCCGAGGCTTAGCTTACTACGCCACAGCGCCAGCCCCCTGAATTACCTTTCAAAAGATCCTACCCTCAAAGGTAGTCACACTCTTGGGAACCAGGGGCTAGAACTCCAAAATATAAATGTGAGGGGAACACAGTTCAGCCCACATGACAGGTCTATCCAACTGTACCTTGTGGTCTGTGTCTTTGCGTTCTTATTTAAGACACATTTTCCTTCCTTGTGGTCCCAAAGCCAGTTTCCTATTCTGCTTTGCTTTGCTGTCTGGATGATTCTTTCAAAGAGTTTGTGTGTAGTTGGTTTTCTGAGTCTCTAAATATTCAGAATTATCTTTATTTTTTTTTATTAAAATATGTATTGGTGGTGGTGAAGAATCCCACCTTTATATTATTTTTAAAAATCATATTTGAATACTGGTTTGGATGAATGGAGAATTCTAAGCCTTAAAACAATTTTCCCTTAAAACTTTGGAGATATTCCTCCATTGCCCACCAGGTCCATTGTTGCAGAGATACCTGTCTGATTCTCATTTCTTTATAGGAATCCTATTTTTGTTCCCTAGAAACTCTTAGGATTTCCTTTTTATCCTTTGGACATTTTACTAAGATGTATCTAGGTATGTACCAATTTTTTGTTTACCCTCTTAGGCATTCTGTGGATTCTTTCAGTCAAAGATATATGGATTCCTGCATCTTAGATATTTTTGTTTTTAATTTCCCCCTTTTTGTTTTCTGTATAGGTTCCCTCTAAACTTCCATCAGATGCTGAAAGTTTGGGATCTAACTTCTGTTGCTCTTTTTGTTTTACATTTTATTTCTTTAGCTTTTTGTGCTGCACTCAGAGTCTCTTAGCTCTATTTTATGAAGTTGGTCTTCAGCTGAGTATGTTCTTCTGTACAGCCCATTTCTTATCTGATTATCATATTTTAAATTTATAAAATTGTTAATGGCTTATTGTCTACAAAAATGGCTTTTGTTTTACAAATAGTCTTTTGATTTCTCAGAGGATTCTAATTATTCTATTTAGAAGTTGCTCTTTCCGTTAAATAAACTGATTTCTTTTCAGGTGATGGTTCTGATTTTGTGTATCTAAGTGTATCTAATGACTTTTTTTTTTTTTTTTTTTTTTGGACAGGCAGAGTGGACAGTGAGAGAGAGAGACAGAGAGAAAGGTCTTTCTTTGCCGTTGGTTCACCCTCCAATGGCCACCGCGGCCAGCGCACTGCACCCGGTACACCGCGCTGATCCGAAGCCAGGAGCCAGGTGCTTCTCCTGGTCTCCCATGTGGGTGCAGGGCCCAAGGACTTGGGCCATCCTCCACTGCACTCCCAGGCCACAGCAGAGAGCTGGCCTGGAAGAGAGGCAACAGGGACAGAATCCGGCGCCCTGACCGGGACTAGAACCTGGTGTGCCGGTGCCGCAAGGCGAAGGATTAGCCTAGTGAGCTGCGGAGCCGGCCTCTAATGACTTTTTCATACTGCTTCTTTTTCTTAATATTAGAAGATTCTCAATTGTTCTTTTTTTGTGAAGCAAGTCTCCAGTCAGAAGCTTAGAACACAGGCTCTGCTTTGTGGAGTTGCTTCCTGTAATGGTGGGAGGGGCAGGGAGTGAGTGCAGGCAGAGTGCTGGAACCCATCCATCTAGATGTGGGGCTTCCAGGATGTCACTGCTTAGTCCTGTGCTGCTGCTGTGTCCCACCTCCAATGAACTCCCACTTTGTTCATCGTGCTGATCTTTCCCGAACTCCTTTGCTCACACACAGGTTACTTATGGCATGTATGGTCCCACCCTCTGTTACTCTTCATTTTCACATGACCTTTCTCACAATGATGCTACTGTCATGTGGAAGGGTCCTATTAATAGGGTAAAGGTAAGTGATGCTCACACCAGGACCCAGTCCTGGCAGTGCTCTCTGCTTCATTAGGTTGAACTCAGCTGGTTACAGGCTCATCTCATTCTGCTGGTCTCAACATGAGATCATGCTGCACCTCCTGATGGCCACACTGCTCGTTGTTCTTGGTACCACTCCTGAATCCTCTGACTTAACACATTCTGTTTCTCCTAATATAACAAGTGGTATTTTCAGCTCCTCTCACTGAATGGCTGTTATATACATTAGTGTTCTGCTCAGTGTGAACGCCCCAGTAAGGCTGAGGCCGGAAAGACCTAGCATGTTGTGGTGTCAGAAAGGAGGTGGGTGAGACTGAAATACGGTGAGCCAGCTGCAGGGTGGCCTGAGCCAGGATTGGAGAAGCGGGCAAGGGCCTGAGCATGCAGGGCGGAGTTTGGTTTTTATCCTAAGTGCAAGGGGGCTCTACCTGATGAATACCTCAGCTGGCTCCTCTTCCCAGTGAGCACTGGAGCTGAGGACCAAGGAGAGGCCCCTCTAGGAGGTCCCCTGCTGTGCACAGTGGGTGGCAGCCCCACGCCCTGGCCTCCCTTGGGGTCAGTCCATTTCCTTATCAACCTTCCTCCTGTTTCTCTTTTGTTTCAGAAGTTGTGTTCTCATCCTACCCTGGATTTTCCACCTCAGAGGTAGGAACTACCTATTTATGTTTGTGTTAAGACATTAATTTTCAGAGCCAAAACAAATAGATTGATGGGGCATGAAGAGGCATTTTTGTAGCTCACAGTGAGAAAGCCCATTCACTGAGAACATAGTGGAGTCTTTTAAAAGTTCATGGAAAAGTGGAGTTAGACAGTTGAAATCAATGCATTGTTTTTTCTTGCAATACATTTTCCATGAACCTTTATTTATTTAATTAATTTATTTTCATTTTACTGGAAAGGCAGAGAGACAAAGGTCTTCCATCTATGGTTTCACTCCCTCAGGGCTGGGCCAAGCCAATGTCAGGAGTCCTGTACCCAATCCGGGACTCCCACATGGGTGCCAGGGACCCAAGTACTTGAGTCATCATTTGCTGCCTCCTGAGGTGTAGGCAGGAATCTGGATCAGAAACAGAGAAGATAGGACTTGAACCAGGCGCTCCAGCATGGGATAAAGGTAGCCCAAGCGGCATCGTAACTTCTATGTCAAATGCCCTCTTCCCCATGAACTTTTTAAAGCCCTTTTGCGTTTACCAAGTATCTACCATGTTCCAGGCACTGTGTTAGCCATGGAGATGCAGTAGTGAGCCAGATGGGCCCTGGCTCATTGGCCCACAGACCAGCTTCTGTTGCTCTCAGGTGATGTTCAGCATAGTGTAATTGTGGTGGCGACCTCAAGTGATGAATCTGGCATTGAAGCAGAGCTGCCACCCTAGTGAAGCCCCGCAGTTCCCTACAAGAGCCCCCCAGTGCTGGAAGGGTCCTTGCCACATGCACACTGCCCAGGGTCTAATCCTTGAGTCACAGCTTAGATACTTCTTGTCAACCAAGAAAATTGTTTCTTCTCTCAGGGCAGATGCTCACCAGCAAGCTCATGGAGACCGTGCTTGTTAACTAAATGCTGATTTCTTTGTCTACAGTGAGTAGTACCACTCTACGCCGAGCATCCTCGAGAGGAAGCTAGGCACACAGTCTCCCCGCAGAGACAACGTGTGGGAAACTGTATCAGTGCAGTTGCTGCATACAAAGCACCCCAAATAATTACTGCCTTCTCACAGGAACAGTGATTGTATCTCACAATTATCTGAGTTGGCCAGGTGGTTCTGCTGATTCCACCAGAGCTCCCCTGCAGCTGCATTTAGCCACCAGCTTTTTTTTGGGAGCTTGGCTCAGATGGACAGGTGGCATGCTCTGGCATCCATCCCTATGCAGTCTTTTCAATTCGTTGTCTTTGTAGCTCAGTGGCATCAACGTTTAAAGATAGCAAAGGCAAATTGCAAGATTCTAAAATTCACGCAGTATTACTTTTGCTGCAACATTGGTCAAAGCTAGGCAAAAGGCCAGTATAACACTGCAGTACAACTCTTTCAGAGATTTATTTATGGGGCCAGCATTGTGGTGTAATGAGCTAAGCTGCCACCTAATTCTGTAAGGGCACCGGTTCACATCCCAGCTGCTCAATTGCAGATCCAGCTCCCTGCTAATCCACCCAGAAAATGAGCAGAAGATAGCCTAAATGGGCCCCTGCACCCACGTGGGAGACCTGGAAGAAGTTCCTGGCTTCAGCCTGGCCCAGCCCTGGCCATTACAGCCATTTGGGGAATAAACCAACAGATGGAAGATCTCTGTCTCTCCCTCGCTAACTCTTTCAAACAAAATAAATTTTTTTAAGATTTATTTAGTTATTTGAAAGAGTTGCAGAGAGAGAAGGAGAGAGAGAGAGAGAGAGAGAGAGATCTCCCATCTGCTTGTCACTCTCCATATGGCCACACTAGCCAGTGCTGAGCCAGGCCAAAGCCAGGAGCCAGGAACTTCATCGGGATCTCACGCAAGTGCCCAAACACTTGAGCCATCCTCCACAGCTTTTCCCAGCTGCATCATTAGGGAGCTGGATATAAAGTGGAACAGTTGAGACTCAAACCAGTGCCCATATGGGATGACAACATTGCAAGCTGCAGCTTTACCAACTACACCACAACACTAGTCCCAAGCAGTACAATTCTGACATTAACCACTAAGTGTTAGTGCAGATCTCTCAAGTTTAGGGGCACAGTTACCAGCAAGACTGCTCTCACTTCTAATGCAGCCACAAGTTTGGGGACCCCTAGGCTATGCACACTTGTGACCAACTGGCTATAAATTCAGGAGCTCCCATGACCCACTCAAATTCAGTAATTAGAATGACTCACAGGACTCAGGACAGGGTTGTATTTACAGTAATGACTTTACATTGTACAAGTCAGTACCAGTACCAGCCAAATGAAAAGACACCTAAGGTGAGGTGTGGGAGGGTTCCATCGACAGAGCTTTGTCTGTGGAAAGAGAGCATGTCAGCCTCCCAGCACATCAGTGAGTCCACCTATATGAAAGTTCACCTGAGCCTCAGAGCCAAAGCTTGGACTAGAGAACCAATGGCCATGTAGTTGAACTTCAGCTCTAGCCCCACTCCTTCCCAGAGTCAGTCTGACTCAAAGCTCCAACCCTTTAATCACATGGTTGGCCCCCACCCTGAGTCATTTCATTGGCATAATCTCGGGTGCCATCCTGAGTAACAAAGAAAGATACTCCTAGCACTCGGGAAATGCCAAGGGCCTTAGAAGCTCAGGCAAGGAACCTGGGACAAAGACCAGGCAAACTGTTATACAATAGTCACTCTGTTTTCAAGGGGTAAGGATGTGAAGGGCCAAAGATAATTAGTGGGATCGCTTGGTGCTCAGTTTCCACCTGTCTGGCATCTGGGACTCTAGAGCGTGAGTTGGGTGATTGAGACTCCCAGTGGTTTCTCCACAATGCAGATACCTCAGCTCTCTAAGAGCCCTCTCTGCCCCCCATAGGGTCAGTCATGCCTCATGTCAGGACACACCTGAACCTGCCTCTCTGGCTTTTCCTTTTCCACCCTGCAGCCTGCCCTGCTGCCTTCTCACACAGTCTTGCCCCAAGCAGGGAGTTGCAGCATGGAGGGGACTGCCACCACATTGCACTGTGGCTCCTCAGAGCTGGAGTTCGGATCAGCCAGAGGGCAGTCATACAGGTTTACCACACAGTCCCTGGGTTTTTACTCCAGCCTGTGACTGAACTGTCTCATTCGTATGGCTTTTTACTTGTTGGCCAGGCAGGACACAAAATATTTGGCTCAAGGTAGGTGCTCTCCAAATGTTGAGTGAGCAAACAAAATTTAAATGACTCGCTCAAGATTGCATGGTGATTAGTGGAGCACGGTGCAGCATCTAGTTCCCTCTCACCTAGTCACTGGCCCAACATCTGCCCTTCTAATATCCCTCTAATTTTGAAGCAGCCAATAAGTGAACTGAGTTAGCGTGAGTAACACAGCGATATTTTTTCTGCTTGATCAAACATGTTGGCCTGAGGCAGCCTGGTTTGTACAGAGACCATGACCCTGCGAACAGCCCAGATACACATGCTACATTCGGGCCTCAAAGCCAACCTGGCTGTTGTTTCATCACTGAAGGAAGACTTTCCACTGTAGGACTCGGGCTAGGGCCTCAGACAAGGTTTTGAAGGTTCGAGAAGCTCTTTCTCTCCCTCTGCCTGGTGGAAAACTCCCCTTAACAAGCACTGGAGAAGAGTCAACTGTGAAAGGGGCGAGTTGAGAACAAGCTGCTGTAGCCCAAGGGTTGGAGGTGGGACAAAACTCCCCCTGACATCCTGGTCACTGCTCTGTGGCTTTAGAGAATGAGAAACCAGAACTGTGTGTGCTGGAGAATCCGCTCACTGTGTGACCTCAGAGAACTTGGAGCTAGAATTCTGAGTTCCTGGTGACTTCTCCCTTTAGGACCTCAGATGTCTCTTGGGGCCAACCATCTCTAGAAAGGTCACTTTTTCCACCACATTCCATAGGAAGGGTCGTTTGGCTCTTGGCAGCCTCAGCTTCTTTATCACCAGGGCACTCTGACTTTGACTTTTTTTCCCCTTCTAAGACAACCAAGGTCTACTCACTTCCTCCCATATTCGAGATTCTTCCTGTGAAGTCTCTGAAGGCCAGGAACCAGACGCTGGCCCCACCTTTCCCAGAGCTGAGGTACCTTAGCCTGGCCTACAACAAGGTGACTCTCTGCCTCTCTACTTGTCTCAGGGTGACCTTTGGGAGGGTGGGGTGTAAGGCCAGCCCTCCAGTTCCCTGCATTCCAGGTGCTCAGGGTAAGGGAATCGGAGGGAGTACAGACCGAGAGAGGAGTCCATCCACTCAGTCGCAGATTCTGACTTCATACTTCCCACGTGCCAGCCTGTGTGCTAGGCGTAAGTTACAAAGCTGCGAAAGGAGAGACTCGGCCTCTGCCCTTTGGGAGCTTATGGCCTATAGGGATGATGGACACTGGTCAGTCACAATAGCAGTGTTAAGAACAATCTCACAGTGTTATGACAAGGGGATCTAACCAAGGAAAGTTCTCAAGGAAGTGTTGTTTAAGCTAAGATCTGAATCAGTGAGTTTAGTCAGGTGAAGAAGGGAGGATAGGATGGGGTGAAGAATGTTCTAACTTAAGGGAACAGCAGCTGTAAAATCCACAGGACACATTTAACGTGTTTTTCCTGTATTTTTCTAATATCCATGTCCCATTTGACTTTCTGGAAAACACCACTAGTGAAGCCCTGCTTAAATCGGAAATGTAGGCAACATTTCAGATGCTCTGTTTACTCCCCCTGACAGTACCAAGAAGTTGGTACTGCAAACTCCCCAGTGGTTTTCTTGTAAGAGCTCTGTTGTTTAAGCTGTTACATTTCTGTCTCTCTTCTGTTTTGAGTTAACCCTTTTATATGGTGTGAGTTAGGGATCCAGCTTCATTCTTCTGCATGTGGACATCCCGTTTTCTTAATACCATTTATTGAAAGACTGTACTTTTCCCATTGGATGGTTTTCACACCCTTGTTGAAAATCAGTGAGCCACAGATTATAACAGTTCTCTCTTCTTGAAATTGGTCATTTGTGTCTTCCATTTTACTAATCCAAAGTAATTAGAAGTTACCCTTTTACTGATTTTTTAAAAAATTAAACTAGTTGATGGTTTCACTGGATTTGTCTGTTTTCCATCTAATTGATTTCTGTTCTTAACTATTTCTGTCCTACTTATGATGAGCTTACCTTGCTGCTCTTTTTCTAGCTTCTTTATCCAGACCTTTCTTTCTAAAGCAAGCATACAAAGCTATAAATTTATTTAAGCACTGCTTTAGCTACATCCTACAAACTGTGATACATTGTGCTTTTATTTTCATTCAATTAGAATCTTTAAAATGTTTTTCTTGTGATTTCATCTTTGATCCATAGGTTGTTTAAAAATCAGTTGTTTAATTTCCAGCTTCTAGGTGTATTTGTTAATTTCAGTTAAATTATATTGTCAAAATAGTTTTCATCTCTGACATCTATGAAAATGTGTTTTATGGTCCACCTTATGAGCTATCTTGGTCAACGCTCCATGTGGACTTAGGAGTAAATGTGAATTCTGCAAGTTGGGAGGCTATTGTTCCATAAATATTAATTAAGGTGGTTGGTGATGTCACATCAATCTTTTTTTTTTTTTCCTTCTTGTTTCATTTGAAAGGCAGAGAGACTGAGACAGATAGAGAGATGTCTTCCATATGCTGGTTTACTTCCCAAATTGCTGGCAACATCCAGGGCTGGGCCAGGCTGAAGCCGGGAGCCCAGAACTCTGTCCAGGTGTCCCATGTGGTGGCAGGGACCCAGGTACTTGATGCATCATCGCTGCCTCACAGGACGTGCGTTAACTGCGTCAGAAGTGGAGGGGCCAGGACTCGAACCGGGCACTCCAGTGTGGGACATGGGTGTCCTACTGCACCAAATACCTGCCCTCAATCTTGTTTGTTTATCAGTTACTAAAAGCACTCTGTTAAAGTCTCCAGTCATGGTTGTAGATTTATTTCTCCCTTTCATTCTGTCAGTTTTTACTCCGTGTATCTTGAAGTCTACTATCAGTTGCATACGTGTTCAGAATGTTATGTGTACCTAATATACGGACCCTGTTATGAATTGTCTCCACTTGCCTCCTTGTCTTGATGGTACTTCGTCTGATTTTAATATAGCTACACAGCTTTCCTAGGCCTACCGTGTGCATGGCATATCTCTTTCCTTTTACTTTCAACCTACTTCTAGCTTTGTATTTAAAGTGCACCTCCTGTGGTAGGCATTTGGCTCAGCACTTAAGTGGCTGGTTAGGATGCCATTGCATGTTGCTGTGCCTGGGTTCAAGTCCCAGCTCAACTTGAAATTCCTGCTTTCTGTCAGTGCAGACCTTGGGAGGCAGCAGGTGATGGCTGAAGTATTTGGGCCTCTGCTACTCACACAGGGGACCTGGATTGAGTTTCTGACTCCTGGCTTCAGCCTGGCCCATTCCTGGATGTTGCAACCATTTGGAATGACCCAGCAGATAGGAACTCTCTGTGCCTCTCAAAATAAGTATGAAAAATAAACAAGGTGCCTCTCTTTTATATGGCATATGGTTACTCTTTGCTAGGGTTGTCTGAGTGTTATTCTCAGTGTTTCTGCTTTCTCTTCAGCTTTCAGCCTTCGCCGTGCATCTGCATCTCCGAGGGGTTTACCACCACACTCTCGTTCCTCTCCTAGCGGTCGACTGCTTTTGCTCGGTGCTTGGTGCTTGCCAGTCAGGGTAAATAGGGCCAACCCCCAGTCTTAAGTAGCCCTGGGTTCCTGTGTCTCCAGGATGGGTGTTTCTCAGTGGTCCTCCCACTCTCCTGGCAGTAGGAGACCTCTATTGTACTGGGCTGGACTGGTTTTCTCTCCCTAACCCAGAGGCAGTGTTTTTACCCCTCTCCTCAGGTGTAGTGCCCTGGGCCAATAGGCTTTGCCGATCTTCTTCAGCAGCCAAAGGCTTTTGTTCACCAAGAAGGAAGGTCTGGTAAAACCCTTAACATTGACTGTCTGGCCTGTGACAGCAGAAGTGTTCTGACTCCTTGTCTAGAGGATCAAGTGTTGGAGTCCCTGAAAGCCCACTTCTAGTGCCTGTTCTCCCTTCACTCTGCACTCTCTCACTCGGGATGCCCTCAGATACCCACGGGGCCATGGGCAGTGACCCACAAGTATCTAGCATCAGTGTGAACCTGTCCTCTGTATTCCAGACCAGTGTATCCAATTGCTTATCCAATCGCTGGTCTCCAAGGTACCTCCCAAGTCCATCTGGCCAAAGTGAAGGGATGATCTGTCTCTTCAAATTTTACATTCTTCCTTTGCTCCTGACTTAATGAATAGCTCCATCATCCACTCTGTTACTCAGTCTGAACCTGGGTGTCATCCCAGACATTCCTCTCTCCTTCCCATCCCTTCCCCCACCCTGCCCATGTCTAATGCATCACCAAGTCTTGGCAAATTTAGGTCCTCCTGTCTCTAAAATCTTTGTAATGAATCCCCCAAGGAGCAGGATCTTTAACTGACTTTGGTCTGGCTTCTACTTGCAGCTCCAGCCACATTTTACACCAAGCACACACTTTTTCTCTGCCTTTAGCCACACTTGCCTTCTCTCAGCTCCTCTAATGGGTGATGAGGCCTTTCCCACCTGATGCTCTTTGCATGCAACACTTGCTCTCGGCCTCACTGAGGGTGTTACCGCATGCACCACAAGCACAGACATCACCATCACTTACCGCAGTCGAAGGTTGGTTACTTCTGGCCTTTGCAAAGTCCATTGTGGATATTCCCGTCTGGCAGGCAGCCTTCCACACAATCATTCAGATGACCCAGGACCCCTCTGGCTTTGGCTCTGTCATCCCATAGGGTCTTTTTTTTTTTTTTTTTTAAGATTGTATTTATTTTATTTGAAAGGCAAAGTTACAGGGGGGCTAGGGGGAGAGATGTATCTTCTATCTGCTGGTTCACTACACAGATGGTCACTATGACTGGAGCTGGGCCAGGCTGAGGCCAAGAGCCAAGAGCTTCATCCAGGTCTCCCACAAAGGTAGCAGGGACCCAGTACTTGAGCCATCCTTTGCTGCTTTCCCAGGCCACTAGAAGGGAGCTGGATTAGATGCAATCTGGGATGCCTGCTATACCACAACACCGGCCCCCCTCCATGGGGTCTTAAGAGTACTTTACTGGATCCTAGGTACCCAGCAGGTAGATGATTGAGCACAGGAGTGTGGTGAGAGAAGTGTAGGATGTGCAGGAGGTTTTGCATGGACCGTACCTGGAAGGAGCCTTTAACTACTTCCACCCCTATCACCTGGGCTGGAACGCCCCAGTGACCATAACTAGAGTCTGGGAGGTGAAGAGACGTGGTCCAGCCATGTGCACGAGGTGCAGGAAATGGCTCGGGCTGACTCGGAAGTGTTTGCCACCGGCTCCCTTCCCCCACAGTCATTCACGGATGACGTGCTTGCCCTCCTTCAGATCTCAGGCATGGGTCCCCTCCTCTCTCTGACCAGGGCAGATGGCCCCAGGGCCTCAGCACCTCTCTTTCCTCATACTTATCACAGTGGTCAATCTACTTTCTTTCTGTTTCTCTCTCTCTCCAGTGCTCGTTTTCCACCAGAAAGTGCTCCCTGAGAGCAGGAATCCTATGTTTTGCTTATTCCCAACACAGTGCTTGGCGTGTGATTGGAAGAGAAGGAATAAGTTAGAGTGCATGGTGGAAATGCAGTGCTACCCAGTGATCCCAAGGAAGCCAGACTGAAGTGCCCTCCCTAGCCCAGCCCCTGGGCCTTAGCACCTCCTGTGGGCCCTGCACCTGCCCCAGGACTTCAGTGTGTCTAGGGTCTGATAGGCCGCTGCACCCTGGCTGACTGTCTCCCCCCAGAGTCACCCCCAGGCGATCCAGCCACTCTGCTCAACAAGGATTGTGTATTTTTTATTGTCCTTCAAAGGCTGGCTTGGCCAGCAGGCCACTACTTACAGGCTGATTTCCTGGGTACGGAGCAGCCATGAGGTCTCTGGTTCTTGTGTCTCTGCTTATCCCTTAGATAAGTGGCTCCCCCTGACCTCCCGTCCCCTGTCCCTCACTGGGTCAGTGCCTAGGACTGGCCTCATGAAAGAAGCCATCAGGAGTGCAGGTGACAGACTGATGGGTATGTGTGGGTTTGTACTGAGGAAGGTGAAGGGTCAGACACACTGTGTTGACTTTCCAGACTTGGTGAAACAAGTGCTCCTTTGCCACCAACATCCCCATTACTTGACATAGGCTGTGTGTCCAGTGTGGAGAAGGGAGAGAAAGTCCCAACTCTCAAACATGAAACAGTGATGGTGGCAGTTTGGCCAGGAGACAAGCAGGTGCTATTGCAGGGTTTAGGCCAAGCCCAGTGGGGAGTCCCATCTGCAGCAGCATCTCTTGCCCAAGCCCTCCCCCAGTGCTGGCAAGCAGAGAGCCCTGCACTGTGGGGCCTGGCTGCACCTGGGCAGAGTGCGGGTGCTGGCCTGATGGTGTCTTCCGTATTTGTTACAGATTGCGAAGGAGGATGCCCTCCTGCCTGTGGCTCTCTTCCCATCTCTCTGCGAACTGGTCTTTCATAACAACCCTCTGGTGGCCCACACACGAGGTAGGGGGCCTGCACACCTGCCACTCCGACCCAGTGCTTCAGGAGCAACGTGGGCACCTTCATCCCCATGGGGGCCAGGGCCAGGGCCTGGGCTCACCTCTGTACTGGGGAACAGGGCTAAGCAGACACTGCTGAGCACCTGCTCTGCACCAGCTCCTTCTTGTGGCAGCCCTGGGAGGCAGGCAGCGTCGTCCTGCATGGACCTTGGTGGAACCTGAAGCTCATGGAGGTGCACCGTCTACCCCAGGTCACAGAGCAAGAAACAGTTGGGACTGAAATGCCAAATAAGCTAGATCCTGGGTGGGCTCTCTAAGCTACACCTTGCTATGTGGAGCACATCTGTTGTGAGCTCACTTCCCACATCCCATTTCAGGTGGGGTGTGGGTTCCAGTGCAGCACCCACCTGTCCCCAAGCACACTGTGTATAACAGTTCTGGGTCAGCCGTGGGGCTCGCTGTCCCAGATACAGAAGCGCATCAGAGTCCTGGGCCCTGCAGTGACTCCAGAGGGGGTCAGATCCCTGCCCCACACCATCTTTGTTACCTGAGGCAGATTCCTCACCCTCTCTGTACCTGTGTCCTTGCCAACAAATGGGAATAACGTGGTACCTAGCTCCTAGGGTTGACAGGAGAACGAAGTAAGTGACATCAGTGCATGTCCGCCAGTGTGAACAGTGCTGGCACACAGCAAGTCCCCATACATGTGGGCTGATAGTCCTCTTCTTTCCCCATCATGGCACCAGGGGTCCCTCCGCTGCTCAAGAGCTTCCTCCAGGACCGACTGGGGATCCACTTAATTCGAAAGAAGACAGTGAAGGTTAAGCATCACATGTTGATGCCTCGGAAGGAGTCGTGGAAGGTAAGGCTCCCCGGGCTGTTGTAATTCTCACACCCTGGCCTGGTGATAGAGCAGCTCCTGCCCACAGGGCCTGGACTCTCTCCACGGGCTCAGGGATGCTTTCCCCTTGTCTCGCTCTATTAGATAGAACCAGGAGGGGCAGAGTCAGAAAGACTTAACAGGTGAGAGCAGGGGGAGCCTTGGGGGTCACTCTGATGCCTTCCTAGAACAGAGCTGCTAAGGCCTGGAGAGGGGCCGGGGAGAAGCAGGGAGGAATCAGTCTTGAAGTCAGAAGACCCAGGGTTGAGTCTGCTTCCTTGTTTTCCATGGCTGCCAGAGCTGGGGCAAGAGTTTCATTCTCAACTCTAAAGCCTCCGTGAGCTCTGAGAGGCCTGCAGGAAGCAAGACATAGGACAGCGCTCTCATAAACTCCCCGAGGGGCCAGTGTTGTGGTGCAGCAGGTTACACTGCTGCTTGCGATGCCCGCATCCCACATCAGAGCACTGGTTCAAGTCCCGGCTGCTCCACTTCTGATCCCGTTCCCTGCTGATGTGCCTGGGAAGACACTGCAAGATGGTTCATGCTCTTGGGGCCTTGCCCCCCCACATGGGAGAGCAATGGAGTTCTAGGTTCTTGGTCCTGTTGTGGCCATTTGGGAGGTGAACCAGCAGATAGAAGATTTCTCTCTCCCTTCCCCCCTTCTCTGTCACTCTGCCTTTCAAATAAATGTCTTTTTATTAAGATTTTATTTATTTGAAAGATTGAGTTACAGAGAGAGGTAGAGACACACAGAGAGAGGTCTTCCATCTGCTGGTTCACTCCCCAGATGGCCATAATGGCTGGAGCTAAGCCAATCTGAAGCCAGAAGCCAGGAGCTCTTCGGGTCTCCCACGTGGGTACAAGGGCCTAAGGACTTTGGCCCTCCTCCTCTGCTTTCCTAGGCCTATTAGCAGGGAGCTGGATCAGAAGTGGAGCAATTGGGACTCAAACTGGTGCCCATATGGGATGCCAGCACTTCAGGCTGGGGCTTTAACCTGCTGCACCACAGCACCAGCACCATAAATATCTTAAAAATAAACCAACTCCTCGTACCCCTACAGTGCAAGTTCTAGGCACAGCTGTAATCGGGATGGCTGGGCCTGGACCAGAACACATCACCAGTGCAATCTTTGAGAAGCACTTCCTTACGCTGAGGGCAGTTCGCTTCCTCTAATTTCCCCACTCCCAGACTGGCTTGCCGCGGTGCCATACAGACAGATTCCTCTCTCATCTGAAGAAAGGCGAGGTGTGAAATGCTCCTGCCTCCTGAACATTAGTCTTTGTGCAGCCAAAAGCTGGACTGGACACAGCTGATCCGACGTAAATACAGCCTGCGGCTGCCCAGCCAGGCTCTTGTCTTTAGCGCTTGGAGGACGGGGACAAGCAGTTCATTCATCGTCCGCCCCCTCCTCACCCCGGGGTCCTTGGCGCCCTCAGGCTCTCCTGGATCCCTTCCCTCAGCAGCGGCAGGGGCAGAGGGGGATGGAGGCCGAGTCCCGAATCTTATCTTCCTTTACAGAGCACCATGCCCTGTACCTGCTACCCCAATCCTCTCAGCAGGGGAGGAACAGGTCCAGAGAGGTGCTGGGGCCCAGGAGGCCTCCCTCCCCTCCCACATCCAAGGTTCTGTGAGATGAGTTAGATAAACACAAACACCACTGGCTAAATAAGCCAACCAGTGCTCTGTGAAATTAGGCAAACACCGCCCAGGTTGGACTGGAGATGCCTGCCTGTCCTAAATGTGCTTGGGGATGCAGCTGGGTGTGCAGAGCGGGCTCTGGGCCTGTTACTCACTCGGGCACCAAAGGCTGCAGGTTCTGCTGTCATACCTAGGCATGGACACGGCAGGGGCCAGGGTCCTGTAGCCAAGTAGCTGTGGGAGCCCTCCGCTGAGGGAGGGCATACGTGAAAGAGGACAGCCTGCCCTTGAGGCCAGGGAACCCAGCCCACCAGTGCAGTGGGCCAGTGGCCCTCAGCTCAGGCCATTAGAGCATCCATCTCCCCTCGGGAGGGGGCCGGGGAGGTGGTGGGCGGATGGGAGGGGAAAGGAAGAGCACTCCTCCAGCATGCCTCCGTCACAGGACGGTGAGAGGGAGGGACGAGTGGTGGCATCCAGTGGTTCAGAGGCTGACACGCAGCGCTGGCTGTTTCTCGGTGACAGGGGTTCTGAGGAAAGCCTCGGGGGCGGTCAGGCTTCCCGTGTGAGCACCGAGTTGTGTGTGTTTGCAAAAGGAAGTACTTTCCTAAAAAGAAACTTGCGTTATGAAACAGCCATCTGTCACAGTGCTCGTCTGGAGCTGACACTGGCACACGCCATGTTACTGGAAGAGCTCGGTGGTGTGGGCAGGGCAGGGCCCTTCCCCCATTTCCCAGGAGGGAGGGAGGGAGTACTCAGGTGGAGGGCTATGTTGTGGCCCGAGTTGTCCTCGCCACACCCCCAGCCTGTCAAAGCACCATACGAGTGGACCAAATACCTTTGAGGAAGGACCCGGGCGAGTGCTCAGCGTAAACAAGGAGAGAAGGCAGAAGGCGGCCCAGCTGGGGTGAGCGAAGTGGATGGCTCCCCGCAGCTGAGGGGAGGGGGAAGGCATGATGGTGGCAGCTGTGTAGTAACCAAGGCAACCGTACAGTTCCCCGAGAGAGAGGTTATTCCCGTGTCCAAGCTGAGCCCCGAGAGGGCTTTGTCTTTGGGATGTTTATATAAGACAATGAGACCAGCATCCTGAAAGGGATCTGCTGCTGCCACCTTCCAAAAACCGTGGGCCCATCCTCCACACCCACTTGTGCAGTCCCTGGGGAACGTCAAGGGCGCTGTGCATTGTGAGGCTACTGGGAGCCGCAGGGCACACTCAGGGATGAGGCCTGGGGGCTGGGCCGCTGAATCACTGCAAGACCTTCCTCAGTCATTTTGCCTCTCTGAGCCCCTTTTGTTGTTCTGAGGTGTAAATAAAACCACTTAGGTCACCCCTGGGCTCAGCACAGACACCTGGGAAGCACGAGTCTCCTCCCCACCTCCCCAGGTGCCTTCCTGCTCCTCAGGCTAGCGAGGCCCAGGAGGAGACTCCCGACTGGGGGGGAAGTCCAGTCCGGCCTTGCTCCCTTACAGGTGAAAACCCAAGTCCCTAAGGTGCCGAAGCAGCCTCTGCTGCTCCATCACCCGTGCCTGACCACCGTCAAGGGCTCCCTGAGGGACCTGCTGGAGCCAGAGGCAGAGCTGGCCGAAGAGCCACCCTCCGCCCAAAACACTGCACTGGAGACCGAGATGCCCACCGAGGGCCTGGAAGGCCTTTCCCTGTCCCACCGGACCTTCGTGCCGCTGCCTCCCATCTGCTCTGACTCCACTCTGCACAGTGAAGACACGGTGTCCCACCTGAGTGACACAGCCGGCCGCCTCAGCCCGGAGCACCTGTCAGACGAGGACATGAAGAGCAGAGAGTCCATCTTCCTGACCCAGGTACTGTGCCCAGCTGCCCCCACCCCCTTTTCCCAGCACCCACAGTGTCTTCCGTAGCCCTTAGCTGCAGACGGCGGGGGGGCGGTGTGGAGGGGACAGCTGGGAACAGGCATAGGATAAGTGTTGAAACCAAAAAGCAGCAACTGAAGCAACTGGTGGGGACCCACAGGGACATGTCACAGTCCTATGTCACAGACAGCAGCCAGGGTCTGGCTGGGTGTGGGTCTGGCCAGGGTTTCAGGAGGGTCTGCCGCTGCCTCTGCATCTCTGCCTCAAGCCACTGCCCTGCCGGTGCTGCCTGTGGAGCCTGAACATGGGTGGGTTGGGTCCTGCCCTGCTGTGCTCTTGGTCTAATGGGGAGGAGGGACAGGAACAAAGTGTGTGGTCAGTACCGAGACCGAGGGATACCTGGGGCAGGAGCCTGGAGGAAAGAGGATGCCTCTGGCCCAGGCCAGGAGAGCTGCAAGAGGTTCAAATGAGCAACAGGGTGGGTAGGAGTTAGC
The DNA here is from genome assembly GCF_033115175.1 of Lepus europaeus. NCBI lineage: Eukaryota > Metazoa > Chordata > Mammalia > Lagomorpha > Leporidae > Lepus > Lepus europaeus. Next base: position 64,279,467 of record NC_084833.1, on the reverse strand, counting down.
AAGGTGAAGCATGGGTAGCATGGACAGTGCAGAGACAGGGTAGGGATGAAGGACGTTTCAGTGGTTGGTGTAGGAGCCGTGAGTGTTCACTGTCAGTGTGGTGTGGCAGCAAAGGGAAATGCAGGCCACCCATCCCTTATGCAAAAATCTGGAGCTTTCTGAGCACCAACATGACACGAGTGGACAGTTCCAACATGAAACTTCATGTGTAGAATCATGAAAGCTATTATATAAAATTACCTTCAAGCTAGGTATCCAAGGTATGTATGAAACACAAATGAATTTCATGTTTAGACTTGGGTCCCATCCCCAAGATAGCATATACAGATATTCCTGAATCCAAAAAACTGAAATACTGCTGGCCTCAAGCATTTCAGACCAGGGATAGTTAGCCTGTGTAAGGCTGGGAGAGTGGCAGGGTGCCCTGGGACTTTATGTCAGCCTTCCTCTTGCCTCCACTTCACCCTCTATAATCTGACCACTGCCAATCTTGCCAAGACATACATCTACATCTAACATTCTGTCTCTTTGTCCCACATAAGAGATAGAAATTCATCCAATATTAAAGTATCTTTATGCACTACCTCAGAATCTTTTAAGAGCAACACAGTAAGTATTTCAAAAGCAAATAGGGGCTGGTGTTGTGGCATAGCAGGTTAAGCCATCAGTTACGATGTTGGCATCCCATGTCAGAGTGCCAGTTTGAGTCCTGGCTGTTCTACTTCCAATCCAGCTCCCTGTTAATGCACCTGGGAAGGCAATGGATGATGACCCAAGTCCTTGGGCTCCTGCCACCCATGTGGGAGACCCAGATATGGAGTTCTGGGCTCCTGACTTTGGCCTAGCGCAGCCTCGGCTGTTGAGCCATTTGGGGAGTAAACCAGGAGATAGAAGAGATTCTGTCTCTCCTGTCTCTAGAGTATGTCATTCTGCCTTTCAAAAATAAATAAACCTTAAAAAAAAAAAAGTGGGCATTTGGCCTAGCAGTTAAGATTCCCACATCCCACAATGGGCCTGGCTCTAGACCCCAGCCTCCTGCTAATGCAAACCCTAGTTTAGGCAGCAGTGATGGTCAACTAATTGGGATTCCTGCCACCAGGAGATCTGGACTGAGTTCCCAGATCCTGGCTTCAGCTTCTGGCCAGCTCCAGCTGTCACAGGCATTTGGGGAGTGAACCAACCAGTGGATGAGAGGCTCACATGCTCTCGCTTTCCCTGTTTCGTGTGTGTGTGTGTGTATTATATATGAATCTGCTGATCAAATGAATACATTTTTACAAGAACATTAGATGAAAGGAAACTACAGACAGGAAAGGAGTTGGGTGTGTTGCCAAAATGCAGTTCTGAGCTTCCTGGAAGTCAAAGCAGTACAATCAATTGTGACTCACCGTGTTGTAAGAAAAAAAATCCAAAACTCTTATTAACTTTTTTCCCTTGCCTGATTGCCCTGGCTGTCACCTCCAGTACAGTATGGAATAGAAGTGGTGTGAGCAGGCATCCTCACCTTGTTTCTTCCTGGTCATAGAGGAAAGCACATGAATTATAAGGTTAGCCGTGGGTTTTCCATAGGTGCCCTTTTCAGGTTGATGAAGTTTCTCTTACTAATTCATGGTGGTTGTTTTAAATCACGACAGGATGTTGGATTTTTGTTAATGCCTTTTCCTTTTTTTTTTAAGGTTTATTTATTTATTTGAAAGGCAGAGTAACAGGGAGGCTGAGGCTGAGAGAGAGAGAGAGAGAGAGAGAGAGAGAGAGAGAGAGAGAATCTTCCATCCATTGGCTCACTCCCCAAATGGCCACAAATCAAATCCCAGCTGCTCCACTTCCAATCCAGCTCCCTGCTAATGCACCTGGGAAACCAGCAGAGGACACCCCAAGTCCCTGGTCCCCTGCACCTACATGGGAAACCTAGAAGAAGCTCCTAGCTCCTGGCTTCTGACCAGCCCAGCTCCAGCCATTGTGGCCATTTGGGGAATGAACCAGCGATAGAAGATCGATCTCTCTCTGTGTGTGTGTGTGTGTCTGTGTGTCTTTCCCTCCTTCTCTCTCTCAACTCTGCCTTTCAAATAAATAAATAAATCTTTAGGGGAAAAAAAAAAAAACCTTAGGGCAGGCTGAAAGCCTCCATGGTTTGCCATCAGAGTAAGCACAAAGAAACCACAATGCCAACAGAACAGGCCACCTCAGCCTGGCATTTAAAAGCCCCAACCAGGGCCGGTGTTGTGGCACAGCAACTTAACTTGCTGCTTATAATGCCAGCATCTGCTATTGGAGAGCAAGTCCAAGTCCCAGCTGTTCCACTTAGGATCCAGCTCCCTGCTGATGCTTGTGGGAAAGCAGTGGATGATGGCCCAAGTGCTTGGGCCCCTGCACCCATGGTGGGGACCTGGATAGTTCCAGGCTCCTGGCTTTGGACTGGCCCAGCTTTTGCTGTTGGGGCGAATAGGAAAGTGAACAATATTTCTCTGTGTGTGTATCTTTACCCCTCTCTCTGCCACTCTGCCTTTCAAATACATGCATACATAATTTTTTTTTATTTTTTGACAGGCAGAATTATACAGTGAGAGAGAGTTATAGATAGTGAGAGACAGAGAGAAAGGTCTTCCTTTGCCGTTGGTTCACTCCCCTAATGGCCGCCACGGCTGGCACTGTGCCGATCCAAAGCCAGGAGCCGGGTGCTTCCTCCCGGTCTCCCATGTGGGTGCAGGGACCCAAGCACTTGGGCCATCCTCCACTGCCCTCCCAGGCCACAGCAGAGAACTGGACTGGAAGAGGAGCAACCAGGACTAGTACCCGGCGCCCCAACCGGGACTAGAACCCGGGGTGCTAGTGCCGCAGGCGGAGGATTAGCCTAGTGAGCTGCGGTGCCGGCCCATAATTTTTTAAGTCTGCATCTGGGCCCTGCTTATTGTTCTGAGTGCCTGTCTCTTCGCATCATACCCTGTCCGTCCCAACACTTAGTTCCTGGAGAAGCACTTTGACGTGTGTCACCTCTGGCCTTGCACATGCCGGCCCGGGCCTGCGACATTAATCCTTTCTCGCTCCTTGCCTCTGACAGCTTCCCTGGCTCTCCAAGACTTAGCCTGGGGAACCACTCCCTCCAGGGAGAGTCTCGGCTGCTTTGGGGCCTCCTCTGGACTGGAAATCGCCGTGCACTTGAACAGCATTTTCCATGGGTTTGGCTCTCGCCCTTTTCCACGTGTGACTCCTCCTCCTCTGGCCGTGGCCTTGCCTCTGACAGGCCCGGCATGGGTGCCAGCACAGAGTCGCAGTGCCCAGCATGAGTGCGTGTGTTTTTCTCCCTGGGCACAGGTGAGTGAGCTGCCTTCCCCTGGCATCCATAGAGATGACTCAGAAATGAAGGAGAAAGACCAAAGGAGACCATCAGCGGGACCCAAGGAGGTGAAGAAGACTCGGAGGAAGTCCCTGCCTGCCTCCATCCCTAGCAAGTACCGCGGCTATGAGGAGCTGCTGACAGCCAAGTCGGACCCAGGCTTCATGGAGCCGAAGGGTGAGCACACGGCCTTGCTCCAGGACAGTGGGCATCCCCACAGCCCAGAGCAGGTCACCCCCAAGGCAAGATGGGTGGCAAGACTTCCTGTCCCAGCCACAGTGCTGTCCTCGGCTAAATGTCTGCCGAAGGGCTCCTTAGGCTGCCTGGCTCCGGGGGAGCTGCGCTGGTTTACAGTCCAACTCGTGTGGGCCCGGCTGCTCTGGTTAGGGGAGCCGCCCCTCGGCAGAGGGTGGGTGAATAGCACCAGAGGGCCAGTGGCCTGCGTGCTTCCCGGCTAACTGAGCCCCAGGCTGCTTGGCCTGAGTCCTTCCTATCTGGTTTGCGGCAAGGCAGGTGGTCCCTCTCAGAGACCCCATTTCAGATCCATGTGCTTCCACTGGACCTGGTGCTCAGTGGGCGTGCAGGCTGTCCAGCCCCTGCGGTGGAGCCTCCCGAAGATGGGGGGGGGGGGTTTGGACACAAGTGTTCACTGAATGAATGATGGCGCTCCACGCACAGGAGCAGATGAGGGGCAGATCTGGGAGCTGGGTTTTCCTCCTGGGGGCTCTCAAGCCCTCTGGCCCAGGCTGACTACATTAAGACCAGGGGATGGAGGACTTGGGGAGGAGGGGGAGGAGAGGCAGTGCCTTGACCTGGTCCTTCTGCCTGTTCCCCACAGGGATCCAGAAGAACGCACAGGCCTTGCAGCACCTGCTGAGGCACCCACTCGTCTACCGCTCCTCCAAGCCCAGGCTGGACACCCTTCAGAAACTCTACGTTCCCAGGGAGAAACGGGTGAGCGGCCGCCCCTGCGCGGGCCAGGTGTGCCTGTCCCCAGGGTGGCGCTCGGACCACAGCCAAGGGCTCCCCGGGCCTGCTTCTGCGGCGGAAAGGGGGCGGGCCCCAAGAGTCTGCACAAAAACCCGAGGTGCCTCCTGCCCCTACCTCCTGTCAGGCCCAGAGGGTCCCGATCCCGCCCCCGCGGAAGACTCGAGCCCAGCTGCTGGACGACATCCTCATTCGCATGCGGGACCCCCGGAACATCACAGAGGCTCCACTAGGTAGGGCCCTGCCCGCCGCCAGCACCGGGGCGTCTCTGCTGCTGTGAGGGGTGGGGAGGGCCCTGCGTGGGCCGCGAGCAGCAGCTGAGCCCCAGGGAGGCAGCAAATGGTCAAGAGCCCGAGAGAGCGTGCAGAGGGGGAGACGGCTGGGCTCCCACTGCCCCCGGCCCCTCCTCTCACACCCCTGGACGTGCACCCCGCCCGTGTCCCCGCAGGTGCGGTGCTGCGCCGGCGCACGGAGCAACGCCTGGTGAACCAGAAGCAGTACCTGGAGGCCAAGCGGCTGCTGAAGGAGTTCCGGGCGCGCTACCGGCAGCTGGTGCGCGGCTCGCTGCGCACGGTGTTCGGGACCTCGCCACTGGCCCCTGCCCTCCCGGCTGTGAGCGAAGGGCAACCCCAGTTCGGCCGCTTCCTCAAGTTCATGGATGAATTCTGCCAGGAGCCCACGGCCAGTGACTCGAAAAGCTAGGGCTGCACGAGGGACCCCGCGCTCTTCCCGTGGGCTACGCGCCCTCGGCCGCTCCTCGGGGCTGGCTGGCGGGGTGCAGGCGTCGGAGCTCGGCTCTGGCCGCAGAGTGGGGATCCTGTCGGGCCTTCCCCTTCCCTGCCCGGGCAGGACCCGGTGCCTAGCCCAGCAGCAATAAAGAGTGGGCGCAGCAGCAGAGTGCGTGCTGGCCTTCTTGCCTGGAATCCAGACGGGGCCACAGTGGCGTTTCTGCAGGAAGGCTGTGGGACCGGCGGGGGGCGCCAGAGCTGAGGCAGGTGCTAGGACAGGCCCGCGGGACGTGGGGCAGAGGAGCAGCACAGAACCCACAGCTCAGAGGTAACCGGCCTGCCCCAGCCATACACGGGAGAGGTCCCCGTCTGGCAGATTTTTCCACTGTGTGGGGTGGGAGGGAAGAGTAGATGGAGCACTCCCCTATCAGATTGGCCGGATCACAAAGGTGGGATAGAGGGAGGGGTTTGCGTGGAGTTTTCTGAGACAGGAGCTGAAATCCCATGTGCATTCATGTGGCTGTGGCTCAGAAACAGACCCTGGGCAGAGCAAGGTCACCTGGGACTCGGTGAGTAAAGCCCTTCCCACCCAGGCAGCGGGCAGGCCGCAGCTTTCTTCCAAGTGCCCAGCAGGCAGCCCCTGGGGCTGGATCGAGGGTTGTGCACTTGGGGGTGAATGCTGGATGTGACCTAGGCCCCTCTCCTGGAGGTGCCCGTAGTTCAGAGGTGGGTAGCAGGCCTGCAGTTTCTGGTGTCCAGGAAGCAGGTGCACAAAGATCAAGGTCCTCGGCGAGGAACACCCTAAGTTGCAATCCAGGATTTGCCTGCTACTCAACTATATGGTCTCAAAGTAGCCAGTTAAATGGTGACGCCCAGCCATGGTCACGCTGACACATACACTTAGCATCATGTGGGTCACATGAAGCTACAAAGGCACATCTCGCCCACTCAGATTTCCCACAGGCACCTGCCCAGGCAGCAGGTGGTGGGCTTGCCCACAATGGCAGCCCGGTGCAGAGGCTTGTTGCTGACTCACCAGCTTGGGTTTGCTGAGACCCCAAAACACCTTTCCCCTGTTGTTAGGAAGGAGAACCCACCCTCACGCTCACACCATAAGCCTCACCAGGTTCCAGTTCTGGAGACCCATCTGGACTGTCCCCTTCAGCCATCAGACCACTGGCTGTGAGGCCTGAAAGGCCCCTGGGGACATCCCTCTCCAGCTGGTCATCCAGCTCCGGCTTGCACACCCAGTGATGGGCTCCTTCCCTCCCAGGCTGCCCCTTCCCTTCTGCGAAGCCTGCTGTGCTGAGCTGTCTGTCCAAGGCCCTCATGGTCCCAGCTCTGCTTTCTGGCAAGATACTTCTGTACTCTCTGCTCACTCAGGCCAAGCCTTGTCCATATGGGGACACCCTGAAGAGGCCACACTTACCCAGGCCAACTGCTACGAACCTTCTCAGCCAAGGACACCAACTGAACCAACTGGCCACCTCTCCTAGACTTGCCAAGGCTTTGCTGAGGATTCTGAATTCCTGACCTGATAGGTTTCCCATCTGGGAGGCTCTGGAAGTACAGAATGCTGGCTCCTCTTCTCCCACCTACCCATGTAACCAAATCATGTCAGCACACAACTCCCACGAAGGATCTCACTGTGAGGTCACCAGTGCCTCGGCTGCTGCTCCAGGAAGACCCGTGTGAGACCTCGCGGGAGCTGATGATTCTGACTCGTCCCTCCAGCTTCATCTCAGGTGTGTCCTTGAACTCGCTGCCCAGGCAGAACTGTTTTTCTAGTCACTTAGCCAAGATGCCAGGGAGTGCCCTCAGGGTCGGCTGTGGCCAAGAAGCAGAGCTGAAGTGGATTCAGGTTATCCACGTTCCGCACTGCATCAGGATGCCTCTCACCCCTACGGTGGGCACCACGGAACACGGTCTGGTCTCTCTAGCCCGCAAAACAGCTGGAACCACACTGTTGGCCAAGGCCTGAGCAGTCTGTGGCTTTGGGGTCATAAGGCCAGGCTTCCAGGCTGTGCAAAACTGTCAGGCCCAGAACTTCCCATGGATAAGTGGCCACACCAATCGCCAGCCCAGGCTGTAAGGGAATGAATGAGTGGTGTGGGAGCACTTTGTCACTTCAAGGGCAAGAGGCAGTCAGAAAATGCCTTCCTGTCTCCACCTGGCTGTACTTCTGCGAATCCTCTAACAGCCACATGGCTTCACAGTCCTTGAGTGCTGGTTTGCCATCATGGATTCTCAGAACAGTCTTTCAGATTGGTTTTTTAAGTTTAGGTGGAAAAGGAATTCATCTGTTCTCTGTGGGATGACAAACTGATGCCAAGGAGATTTTGATGAAGTTTTGAATCAGTGGTTCCAAAACAGGATGTTTGAAAACCCAGCCATCCTGAGGCCAGCACTAACAGGCAAGGGCAGTGTCACCCTGGCATTCACTCTTTCTCAGACTTCCTCAGTGTTCTCATTGGGACTAAGAGTGGCTGAATTTGAGAATGACAGTAAATTGTCAAAGAATGTACGCCACAAGTGAGCATCAAAAGACAAAAAGATGCGATGCAAGCCCCATCCCAGCTCCTTCCCTCTCCCACTGTTCTGAATGCAAAGCAAGACATCCTAACTCGGGCTGTCTCCCAGAGCAAGGACAGCGCCAAGCGTCAAATAACACACAGACTAAGGTTTGCCCATGCTTGTCTGAGATTGTTCTCTAGAAACAAAGACATCTACTTTCGTGAATTTGCATTGCTATAAATCAGCTTGGGTCTCACCTCAAGCAGGCAAATACACTGAAGAAGGCACTTTGGTACTGTTTAAATAAACACATCATCCCACTTGATTGCACATCATTTCCTTGTGGGCAGAAGCATCCCTGACAAGGCATTGCCTATTCCAAGTCCTCTGCCTTTGTCCAAACGCTCTCCATGAGGAGTCGGGAAGGAGGCAGCCAGCAGTGGCAGTCAGTGGGCATCCAGGCCTCTTCGCCGATTCTACTGCAGACGGCAGGTTGGGTAAGACCAGTACACAGCGCACTTTCTACTCCTAGACAGGAGGAGGAAAGGCCCTTAGGAGAGCTGTATTTGCAGAGAATGAAAAGGAAACAGCAGAGCAGAGGCATAAAAATGAAATCCATTCCCTGGCATTAAGACCATTTTTCTCTCGCACAGGATCTGTTCTCGCATTAGGATTTTGAGGGCTCTGCCGAAGGCTAAGCATTGATGTCAGGTTTGATGCAAACTTGGACCCAGCGAGGCAGCGCTCCTGTTCTGTTGGTGAGTCAGCTTCGACCGGTGAGGGACAGTCTGGTGGCTGCCAAATTAATCAGGAACAACTCTGGAGCTCTCACCGCTTGATACTTGGGAAACGAGTGCACTGTTTTCACCACAAATGAGAGAAGAGGAAGCGGTGTTTGATCTTGGCTTGTCTAACTCTTTTTTTTTTTTTTTTTTTTTTTGACAGGCAGAGTGGACAGTGAGAGAGAGACAGAGAGAAAGGTCTTCCTTTTGCCGTTGGTTCACCCTCCAATGGCCGCCGCGGTAGGCGCGCTGCGGCCGGCGCACCACGCTGTTCTGATGGCAGGAGCCAGGTGCTTCTCCTGGTCTCCCATGGGGTGCAGGGCCCTAGGACTTGGGCCATCCTCCACTGCACTCCCTGGCCACAGCAGAGAGCTGGCCTGGAAGAGGGGCAACCGGGACAGGATCGGTGCCCCGACCGGGACTAGAACCCGGTGTGCCGGCGCCGCAAGGCGGAGGATTAGCCTGTTGAGCCACGGCGCCAGCCTGTCTAACTCTTGATTGAAGGCAGCAGAGAGCCTGCTCAGAGCTGGAGGTTGCCTGGACATTCAGGAGGAAGAGAGGGAGGGCCAACCTGCTGACAGGTGCGGCCGTCTGCACATGCAGTCTCAGCATGGCCCCCTTACCTCTTGGGTGACTCGGGACCAGCACCCCTGCCCATCTCCAGGTCTCCTCCACAGCACAACCGTCAGAAAAGCCACTGTGGGTAACAGGTATGCGTGGGTAACAGGCACACCCTTCCTTCTGCTGCCCCACCTATCTGCTCTTCAGGAATTCCCAGCCATCTGTGTTCACGCCAAAGACCAGGCCAGAAGGCCACCACGTGCGAGGGAAGGGATGGCTGAGAAAGACTGAAGATGCTCAAGAGGGTCCAGTGTGCAAAGAACAAAGGGGAGCTGGCTGGCTTTGAACCCTGGGTAATTAAAAGGACAGTTCTTCCAATCAAAATATACCGCTTCCCCAGCTCCACATCCATGTGGCTCAGTCATGGGGTTTCCACTACCTGAGTGTGTAGTTAGGAGATATAGGGACATTTTAATTCTCATTTTTTAAAAAGTGGGGAAAAAAGCTGTTCAAATGCCTCCTACATCATTTGGGTATGCCTCTTTCAAAAAACCATGTATGTGTGTGACTTACAGAATTGTTCACACCCTAGACAGCTACAGTCTAAAACAGGCAGTTGGGCACTGGATCATTTGCTAAAAACAGAAGGGTGGGGAAAGTTTCATGTGGGTTATCTCCATGCCAGCCCAGCTGTCCCATTCTGTGACTGTGCCCCATCCTGTCTCTCTTCCCCTCTACTGCCTTCCATTTCAATAAAAAGCCAGGCAGGAAAGGGGAGAGCAGGCCCAGGCCCTGCCAGCTCTGCTGAGGCATGGGGGAGAGGTCGGGAGGTGACGTAATCGAGGTGCGGCTGCCTCCGACCATGTCTGCGATCCACAGTCTGCCTCGTTTCTTGGGGCTTGAGCTAAAAGCAGCTCCTGGAGAGACATTAGTGCTCTGTGACCACTACAGAAAAAATTCTTTCTCCCCTGGTCAAATTACTTAGGGAATGGAAAGCAGGGTCAGTGTCAGAATCAAACTGACAGATCCCCACGAGGGTCTCTAAAGTGTTACGAGGCAGCCTGCTGGGCGCTGGACGTCCCACAGGGGACCATGGGAGAGCATTGCTGTGAGCATTCCAGAATGGCCAGCTCCCCAGCCACACATATGCTCCTGTCCACTCCATTATACAGGAAGCTCCTGGCTACTCAGAGTTGCCACAGGTTCGAAGTTCAGGACCTGTTTGTCGGATCAGAGAGAAAGGACCGAGAGCCTTGGTCCCCAGCGGCACGGGCGAGCTCGTGGGCACATCCCCTTGGTCAGTTCTCCGGATGTCAACAGACAGCAACCAGTCAAGCAGCTTTAATTGCTTAGGGGCATTTTTCCTTGGGAAAAATGAACCAAAAGCATTCATCACCAGTGCTCCCACCAGGCAGACATTTTAAAATTAAAAAACAAAACGAAGCCACTTTGTAAGGTTTCCCTGGCCAGCTCAGCCAAGCCGTGTCAGTCTCTTGTCAACAGGGAGGCAGTTACACGAGAGGGGCCGGGGGCGGCTCACGGGAACCCCTGACTTAACCCAGCCCAGCAGGCCTGGCTGACTTCTTACGTCGTCCCAAAGCGCCTTTCCAGCCCTGAGCCCGGGGAAGCGGGTGAGGAGCTGCCTCCGGAGGGCTCCTCGTACCCCGGACTTCCCAGCAGAATGATGTCCCCTTGCCTGCCCCTCAGACCTTCCCAGAGCTGCGTGTGTACAAGGAGCGGAGCGAGCAGGACGGGGGCTCTGAAAGGCGAGCTGCGCGGCGGCGATCCATGAGAAGGCGCGGCGCTCTGTGGAATGTTCCTCACTCCAGCTCACAGGCCCTCCTGATTCCGTTTTCCTCCTCCTTTCCGTCATTCTCTTCCCTGCAGAGAATCCGGGCCCGCAACTCGGTCCGTGACCTACCTCGCCTCACAGCCCAGCGACAAGAGGAGGGCATTTTGCACACAGAAGAAACATTCTGGTTTGGTTTACAGAAAACATCGTAAAGGTCAGATAAGACTTGAGTCAGCTTTGCCTCCTCCAGACCCACGCGGAGTGAAGACCTGTACCCCTTGCCCTGGGCGCCTCCGCCCGGAATGCCTGAAAGCGTCCTCACTGCCCGAGCAGGGGCTGGAAGCGACAGCCGTCCCTCCTAGGCAGCCAGGGTGCGGGGCAAGTCTGCCGCAGGCCAGCACCGGCGACGCTCACATCAGGAAGGAGCTGTCACTGCTCCTGTTCCTGCTGCGCACTTGTTTAAAATGAAAGCATTCACTTGGGGGAAATAGTGAAAATATATTTTATCTATTAAAAATGTTTCATCTTTTTACCAAAAACAAAAATCCATTCCAACGGAAAAGGTATTTTTCAGATTATTGGAGACGTACAGAAAGGTGGCAAGTGGAAAAGTAAGTCTTTGCTCCCAGCCTTTCAACAACATTTACCAAGGTGGAAAAGGCAACATGAGAAACGGTGGTAACCAGCGGGCTTTCTCTGAGGGCCTCTGGGGAGGCCACCCGCCTGCCCGCCCACCCGCCACAGCTCTTTGTGCACACACCATGCCCTCCGGCAGCCCTTGTGGGCCATGAGGTGCTGGAGGACCTAGAACTGAAGTGGTATGAATATAAAGTAATGAGATCGATGTGTTGCTTTTTAACATACACACACACACACACACACAGAATACACAGGCTTAGGTGAGTGAGGTTTGTTCCCCACCAAAGTAGTCACCGAGGAGACCCCACGGATCTCAGTGATGGCCACAATGCTCAGACACCTCTGGAGCTTCTCTTTGGGAACTGTGAGCTGTGTGGGAAATGGCCCTGATGGCTTCCCAGCAGCCTCTGCCACGCCTCCAGGCCTTTCTTCAGACAGCTTCAGGAGCGTTTTGGGCTTACACTCCTCCCTCCGATAGCCCCACAACATAAACGATCTACCCTGAGAAGAAGGGGGCAAATGTGAGAACTGAAAGAAGGTGGTGCTGTAGTGACCAGCGCATCCCTGTGCCGGACCTCAGCCGCTGCCTTGGCAAGAGGAGGTGCTGGGTGGATGGCCACTAAGCTCCCTTCCAGGTGTAACACTGGAGGGTCTACATCTCCAGGAGGTTCTAGACATTGAAGACAGTTCCAGAAAGGTTTGCCCCTGCAGTAACATCACGGGGAAAACCATGTGGTATCCTGAGGAGGCTACTCAAGGAGGACAACACACACTGGGATACAGAAGCTCTGGGAGGCCTGGGAAAATGCCAGTCATGTGACTTTATCATAACAGTCATATATACACAGGAATGCCAGCCCACCTGAGACTCCCAGAAATCATCTCAATCCCTATTCTCAATGAGCCCAGATGGGCAGAAGCACCAAGCACCACCAGGGATGCCAAAGACACATGGTGTCGGCTGCTAAGGAAAATAAACCCCACAGGTCCATGGGACTCAATTTACCAGCTGCATCCAGATAGATGCCTCGTTTCCACAGTATGAGGCTCAGCATTGTTCTTCGCCTGACTTCAGGTTGAACTTTTAGGATTTGGGATCAACATTGTAGAGAACCGTTGGCCACGAGGAAAACAACACTGAAGGCCCGCTGCCCTCTGCCTCCCAGGCTGGACCCCAGCGGGAAGCAGGGCTGTGAGCTGTGGTGGGAGGGGAGAAGGGCACGGTTTGTGTTTGTCTCATCCGTCTCAGCTGCCTGCACGTGGAGTCTGCGTTGTCAGTGTTCAGGGCCCTGCCAGCTTTCCCTACGTGCCCCTGCCATGCCTTGGGCTGGAGCCCATTTGGGAGACCTATCACTGAGGAAAATCCATGGGATTTGTCAGGAGACCTGGCGGGCAGGCTGGGCTGTCACGTAGCAGCTGAGCGAACCTGAACGGCTGCGCCGCACCTCCGTCCTCCAGCCATGGGCAACACTGCTCCCAAGGTGGGTCTCGGGAAGACCGGGCCCGCGGCGTCAGCCACACGGTGTGCTTTCACAGAAAACCTACATTCACTCACTTCTGTAGAAGCATGTGCTCCGCTGCTTCGGGGGGCACTTGTATTCGTGGCAAGGGGCAGCAGGAGGAGGGAGAGAACAGCCTCTCAGCGTGGATCTGCCAAAGAACCATCCGTTCCACTTCTTTGAAAAAGATGCAGTTAATGTCGTCTATGAGCCTGATTTGAAACAGCACCCTGTTCAAGGAGTCAGAAGGTCTGTTCGTTCAGAAAGTCCCCCCTCTTTCCTCCACCACTGCTAACGTGGCCATTCCAGATCTCACCCCAAGGGTGCTGCCGCAGGTGGCCTGGGCGCCCTCGGGGGTGGCCTTTCGGGCTGAGGAGTGCTGCTGGGTCGGGCGAGAAGGAACGGAGATGCAGGTGCCTTGGACTGGACCCCAGAGGCCCCGGAGCTGCTCAGAACCACCTTACACAGCGCTTGGCCATCCAGAGAAACCCTACGTGAGAACGCTCGGCTCTGGCGGAGAGCTCTGAACTAGAGAACGCTGCTCACGGAGGGCTACTTGGCCCCAGCCACGTTGCTGGAGCGCAGGAGATACTGGTCGACGCTGCCCTTCCGCCGGCTCACGGCCCGGCGCTCGCCGTCGAAGACGCGCTGCAGCCGCAGAGCCAGCCGCCGGTCCTCCTCCTCCTGCCGCGCTCTCTGCTCCAGCTCCCGCAGCACGGGCTCTGCGGGGGCCAGGCCCACCTCCCCGCCGGCTGCTCGCAGTTTCTTAAGGGAGCCGTTTTGTTCCAGGTGCTTGGTCTTGCAGTGTCTTTTCCGGCCCCGACGCAAGGGAGGAAGTGGCTCCTGGCCCAGGCTGTCCGCCAGGACGCCGTTGGCCAGGTCGGAAGGCTTCAGAGGCTTCAGCTGCTGCTTTGTTTTGAGGACCCCACCCAAAGCACTGCTTCTGGGCAGCACCGAGTTCACTGCTGAGGCTCTAGGGGCTGTGCTTCTGCAGGTTTGGTCTACTTTGGCTTCGGGGGTCGCCCCTGACCCCTCGAACTGCTCCCTGTCCAGAGAAGTCCCACTGGCTGCCCCTCTGTGTTCCGAGGAACAGGAGGTTTCCACCGGGGGCTCAGTGCTCCTCTGACAGGCACTGCCCTGTTCTGCTTTTGTTTGGCCAGCACAGGGGAAGTCCTCCAGGTCCGCGGAGGCGGGTCCGGGGCGCTCGGGAGACGCCTGCCCCGGGGACGGTCTGGCACGCACAGCCGGCGGCGGCTTCTCCTTGCTGCAGGGGATAACTTCCGAGCCCAGTGAGTCTTCCCCTGTCTCAGGAGCCAGGGAGGTGAGAGTGGCTTTGGAAAGGGTCTTTTTGATCTGCCGCTCCTGAAAGATCTGTTCCCACTTCTTGAGGATCCGCGGGCTGGCCTCATAAGAGGTCTGCTTCTGCAGGCTTCTGTTGAGGTTGCGAGGTGTCGATTTGATGATGAGCGGGCTGAGCACACGGCCGTCAGGCAGTCTCTTGGGAGGAGTGCACGGGGAGCACACGATGGGCTTGAAGTGGTTCAGCTCCTCGGAGATGCTGTCGTTGCTCTCGGGGCTGATGGAGCGCTCCGGCTTCTGCAGGGGGGCCGCGGAGGAGAGCGAGCTGAAGGGCAGGCGCTTTTCGACGGTCAGGTCAGGCGCCGAGAGGCAGCGGTTGTTCTGGGTGGACAGGAGGACGCCGATGATGGGGTTGGAAGCTGGAGTTATGGTTGTGACCTGGAAGAGACCAAAAAGATGACGCACACACGCACACAGAGGGTGTTGTTCTTCTTGACTCCTTTAGGATGTGGAGGGGCAGGGAAAGGAAGGACAAGAAAAGGGATGAAAGGGACGTGATGTGAGTCTAACAAATGGGGGAAAAACCCCTGTCCTAAAAAGCTCACCACTGAAACAAGCTCCTACACGCTTGAACAATGAAAATTAAAGATCAGAGGGAAAAGACTTATCCAGCCTTCTCTGATGGCTCTCATCCCACCGGGACCCTCTTCCATGCCATCACTGTGGAGCCCTCCCCCACGGGCACGCCGGGCCCATGCTGCCTCTCTCATTTGGATGGTTTCTTCATGGCACCGCGGCTGCCCGTGGCTGAGCTGTACCTTGGCCTTGCTGGCTGGGGCTGCTCGAAGCCTGCCTTTCACTCTGTCTTGAGCCGCGTCGCTGCAGCTCTGGCTCCTCTCCACCTTACAGCTCAGCTTTCTGGAAAAGAGCGCGTAAGAGACAAAGTTAGTCTAGACGCTAATTCCGGGAAAAGGAGACAATCTCTCTTGTGCTTGCTGAGCCACTCACCAGGTGGGAATACTTTTCCTCCTCCATCGGGTGGATATGTTACATCACCTTTGCAAACAATATCTTCCTTGTCTTAGACTTAAACCTCTCCTCAAGCAATCTAAATCTAAATCAGCCGTGAGGGGCAGGCATTTGGCACAGTGGTTGGGTCACTGGACGCCTGCAACCCCTTTTCAGAGAGCCTGCTCACAGCCTGACGACCCAGCTTCCTGCTAACCCTGGGAGGCAGCAGGTGGTAGCTCAAGTACCTGGGCTCCCGCCACCCACATGGGAGACCCAGATTGAGCCTGGGCTCCTGGCTTCAGCCTGGCCCAGCTCTGGCTGTCATGGAAAATTGAGGAGTGAACCAGTAGATGGAAAGTATCTCTCTCTTCCCCTCCACACTCTGCCTGGCTCTTTGTCTTGCTGCCTTTCACATACAAACAAAAATAAGCAAATCAGTCATGAAACAAATAGTGAAGTACTTATAGAAACGCATAGCAATGCATTCGATTTTTATGTAGGAAGACAAAGTTAAAACTGTCAGCCCCTCTCTTGATCCATTACATTTGAGCTCCCACAGGCCTAAATCCGGTAATGTAAGGTTTCAAGAACATGTGATTTTTGTCTTATACATTATATCATACCTTATAACCCCAAACCAAACTCCACAGTACCTACAGTGCACATCCAAGTCCACCACATTGCAGCATGTTGAGTGCTGAGAGAGCAGCTGTTATACAGCCAACTCCCCAGGTGTTTTCTCCTAAGGTTTTATAGCTTGTGTTCATACATGTAGGTCTTTGATTCATTTTGAGTTAAATTTTGTATGCGGTGTGAGGTGTGGTCTAACCTCATTCTTCCTCACCGTGACGACGACTGTCATTACCCCAGAGACTGTCGGCAGAGATGCTTAGTTTATCATCCACCTTTGTTTCCCATTCCCCGACTGCTGCCTAATCCGTGACTCTTCATGCGCTTGGCGCACACTTGCTACGTGCCAGACACTGGGGGGGTGCTACCCAGGCACTGGGAATGCAGAGGAGGAGCCGGGCCAGGCCTTCAAGGAATCAGATTTCCAGTACGGCAGATAGATAGTTCAGCACAGTGGATGGGCACCACTGTATGCGTGAGGCAGAAATGGCACGGGGGCCACTGGAACCCGAGATGAAGCCGGCGCATCCCGAAGGCTGAGAAGGCAGCTACGGGACGTCAGGGCAGACTCGCCCCGGAGCAGGTGACCCAGACGGAGACAGCTTCCCCGGTGAGTCCACTGAGCTTTGCAATGGAGTGCTGCATATCTACGCTGGCTGCGAGATTTGCTCTAGAACGTCTACAGTGCCAGGGTAGCTCAGAGAAAACGTACACACGAGTTAAGGAACACTGCGTGCTTCCCTAGTGAGAGCCTGTCCTACCCACGCACAGTGGTCCTGCCCACCCTACTCACGGCCACACGGTGCTGGCAGGGGACGGTGGCACTCACCGAGGAGGTTCAACCCCTCACCCACAGGAGTAACGCGAGAGTTGTACCCCATGGGGAGGCCATTTGGGGGCAATAGGAGCAAATCAGTATCACCCTATGAGGGCGGCTGTTTAGAAGTCAGCTTGATAATGGTATTCTACTCAGAAAAATAATGACATTCAGGTTAACTGGGTGGCAGATTAAAATACTATGATGAATAACGTATACTTGGATCAGGAGACCGGCATGTAGAGCTTAGGGAGACAGCACTACCATTTCACATACCTGACTTGTTTGTTATGATTCTAACAAAAAGTAGACAATAGGAGAAAAGGGTTTTCAGATTAACATAACAGACTTTGTAACTTTTTTTAATTTAAAGGTTTATTTATTTGAAACAGCAGTAGAGAAGCAGAAACAAACAAATACAGATAGAAATCTTCCATGCACTGGGAAGGCAGCAGAGGACGCCCAAGTGCTTGGGCCCCTGTCACCTACATGGGAGGCCCAGATAGAGTTTCAGGCTCCTGGCTTCGGCCTGGCCCAGCCTAGGCTGTTGCAGCCATTTGGGAAGTGAACCAGTAGATGGAAGATCTCTCTCTCCTGTCTCTCCCTCTCTCTCTGACACTGTGCCTTTCAAATGAATAAATATTTTCAAAAAACCAATGTGGGAGAGTATTGCCATCTCAACAATATTAGCTCTCTTCTAACCCATGAGCTTTCCCTTTCATTTAGATCTTCATCGATTTCTTTCAAAAATGTTTTGTAGTTTGCAGTGTTCAAGTGTTGCACCTCTGCATTCAAATTTATTCATAAGTATTCTATTTTTATGCAGTTTAAAAAAAGATTTGAGAGGTAGACTTACAGACAGTGAGAAGGAGAGACAGAGATCCGTCCGCAGGTTCACTCCCCAGAGTCCTGTGAACGATACCGTGGTCTCTGCAAACAGAGACCAGTTCACTTCTGCCTTTGCCATCTGGATGCCCTGGCTAGAATGTCGAGTACAAGACTGAACAGAAATGGCGACACCAGACATCCGCTTCCTGTTTCTGCTGCTGGGGGAAGCCGTGGGCTTTCACCCGTTGCCCGGATGTTAGCTCTGGGTTTTTCACAGGTGCCCTTTATGAGGCTGAGAAGTTCCCTTCTATTCCTGTTGGTTGAGCATTTTTCTCATGAGCGGGTGTGTGATTTGACAGTTGCCTTTTCTGTTTCTTCTGATGTGCTCACGTGGCCTTCCCTGCCTTCATTCTACTAAAATTGTGCAGTACACAAGCTGATTTTTGGTCTACCTTTGCATTCCTGGGTTGAATCCCACATGGTTATGGCTTGTGACTCTAATAGGCTACTTAAGTTAATCTGTTAGTGTTTTGTTGGAGGAGTCCACATTTATACATGTAAGAAATATTGTCTGTAATTTCCTTTCCTTGTGTTTTTTTTTTGGTGGTGGTGGGGGTCTGGGTTTGCTGTCAGGATAATTCTGGCCTCACAGAATGAGTTGGGAAATGTTTTCTTCTAAATTTTGGAGGAGTTTGAGAAGGATTCATGTTAATTCTTCTTAAGATGTTTGGTAGAATCACATCTGGTCCTGGCCTTTTCTTGTTGAATGATTTTTGATTACTTGTTCTAATCTATTTGGTCTATTCAGATTCTAGGTACTTGAGTTTAGGTACTCTTTGTGTTTCTAGGAATCTGTGTGTTTTCATCTGGGTTAGCTTATCTATTGGCATAAAATTCTTCATAGTATTTTTTATAATCATTTATTTTCTATAAGGTCTGGAGTAATGTCTTCATTTTTCCCTCTAATTTTAGTAATTTTAGTCTTTGTTTTTTTCTCATGATTGGTCTAGTTAAAGCTTTGTCAATTTTTTTCCAAGAACTTTTGGTTTCATTGGCTCTATTTTTTTATTCTCTATTTCATTTATATTTACTTTAATCTTTATTATTTTATTCCTTCTGCTTCCTATGGGTTTAGTTACTCTTCTTTTCTCTAGTTTTTTAAAATAGGAAGTTTGGTTATTTATTTGGAAAGAGACAAGAAGATAGGGATCTCTCACTCTCTAGTTCACTCTCCAAATATCCACAGCATTGGGCTGGGCTGAAACCAAAAGCCTGAAACTCAATCTGGGTCTCTCACATGGATGGCTAGGACCCAAATACTTGAGCTGTCATCATCTCTGACTCCCAGGGTGTGCATCAGCAGGAAGCCGGATCGGAAGCAGAGGAGCTGGGCCATGAGCCAGGCACTCTGATGTGGGATGTGGGCATTCCAGTGGCCTCTAAACCACTCCTTTGTTACAACTATGAACTTCCCCCAAGCACTGTTTTCGTCTCACTCAATATGTCCTGATATACTGGTTTCCATTCTCACTCCTCTCAGAATATTTTCTAAATTCTCTTGTGATTTCTTCTTTGACTCATTGGTTTAACTGTGCTGTTTAATTTTCAAATATTTGTGAACTTTTCAGTTTTCCTTGTTATTAATTTGTAGTTTCGGAGCCAGTACTGTGGCATGGTGGGTTAAACTGCCACTTGCAACACTGGCATCCCTTATGGGTGCCAGTTTGAGTCCCAGCTGCTCTACTTCCAATCCAGCTCCCTGCTAATGTGCTAGAGAAAGTAGTGGAAGATGGCCCAAGTCCTTGGGCCCCTGCACCCACATGGAAGACCTGGAAGAAGTTTCTGGCTCCTGGCTTTGGACTGACCCAGCTCAGCCATTGTGGCCATTTGGGGAGTGAACCAGCAGATGGAAGATGTCTCTCTCTGTCTCTCCCTCTCTCTGTAATTCTACCTTTCAGATAAAATAAATCTTTAAAAAAATTATAGTTTCATTCCATATTGAGGCTTGCCCTGGAGCATGTTCTTCAGGGCCATGTACATTCTGCGTTGGGTAGAGTGCTGTGTGTATGTCTGATAGGTTTAGTTACTATACAGTACTTCTCAAGTCTTATGCATTCTTGTTTACCTTTCATCAATATGTTCTATCCATTGAGAGTAAGTGCCGAAGTCTCAGTGTTATTGTTGAAATGTCTATTATTCCTTTTAATTCTGTCAGTTTTTGCTTCATTATATTTATGAATCTGATATTAGGCAATAAATCACTGTTCTACCTTCTTGCTGGACTGACTCTCTCACCTTTATCTAATGCCTTTATTGGTCCCTTACAACAATTTTTATCTCACAGTCTGTGCTGGTTGGTAATATAGCTCCCAGCTCTCTCTTGTATTTGTCGTTGGATCTAAAGTGCTCAGCACATACTCGGAGCATATTTTTTTGAAAGATCAATCCCTATTAACTGGAGAACTTAATCCATTTACATGTAATTTAATGACAGATAATGCTCTCTATCATTTTGCTATTTGTTTTCAATATGTCTTACGCCTTTTTAGTTCATGAACTTATCCATTAGAGCCTTCTTTTGTGCTAGATATTTCCTAGTATACCATTTTGATTCCCTTGTTATTTATTTTACTATGAATGCTTATATTCTTAGTGGTTGACCTGGGGACTACAATTAACATCTTAAGTTTCTATAGTATATAACAATTTTGCTTCCATGTAGATGTCCCTCCTTTAAGTCATTACTGACACAAATTAAATTGTTATACATTACATGCCCATAAATATAGATTTGTAATTATTTCATATAGTTGTCTTTTTTATTTGTTTAAGAGGCAGAGTTACAGAGAGAGGGGGACACAGAGAACAGCCCTCTATCCGCTGGTTCACTCTCCAAATGGCTGCAGTGACCAGAGCTGGACTGATCAGCCAGGAGCCAGGATCGTCCGGGTCTCCTACATAGGTGCAGGGGCCCAAGCACTTAGGCCATCTCCCACTGCTTTCCCAGGCCAGGAGCAGAGAGCTGGATCCGAACAACAGTGAGGACACAAACCAGCACCCATACAGGATGCTGGTGACCCAGGGGGAGGCTTAACCTACCACGCCACAGCACTAGTCCCTGTAGTTGCCTTTTTTATTTTTTTTAGTGACTTTTACATTCATGTATGTAGCTACTTTTATTAATGTTCTTTATTTCTCTGTGAATATTTGAAGAAAGTGTCATTTCATTTCAGTGAAGGACTTCTTTTAGCGTTTCTTTTAAAAAAAAAGATTTTGTTTGAAAGGCAGAGTTATGAGGGGAGGGAGGGAGAGATCTCCCATCCACTGGATCACTCCCCAAATGGCCACAACAGCTAGGGCTGGGCCAGGCTGATGCCAGGAGCCCCATTTGGGTCTCCCATGTGGGTGGCAAGGGGACAGGCACTTGGGCCATCTTCCACTGCTTTTCCAGCCACACTAGCAGGGAGCTGGATCAGAATCAGAGCAGCCACTCAAACCAGGACCCATTATGGTATGTTGGTGTTGTAAACAACAGCTGTTATCTGCCATGCTACAGTGCTGGCCAGTTCAACATTTCCTGTAAACAGGTGACAAAATAGTGACAAACTATATTTAATCTCTCCTTAATTTTGAAGGTAGTTTTGCTAAATGTAGAACTCTCAGTTAAGAAGTTTTTTGTTTTTTGTTTTTTTTTTAAAGCGCTTTGACCGTGTCCCCTGCTGCCTTTATGCCTCCATAGTTTGAGAAGAAATCGGTTCTTTTTCTTCTTGAAGATAGCTGGTAGGGAAGATTTGCCTCTTCCTGCTGTGTTCTGCTTGGCTGCCCAGTTACATGTAATGTGCCTGCTGTAGACGTCTTTGCACACGCTTACCCTGCTGGCGTTATGACTGTCATCAAATATTTCCTGTCTCTCTCTCCCCCACCCCGCCCTCTCGTTTTTATTTGGTGGGGACACTCGATGTACTAAGATTCCCTAGCTTCTGTTCACTTTCATCCATTCGTTTCCCTCCCTGTTCCCACACCGGACCGTCCTGACTGATGTTTGTTGATTCTTCCACCTCCTCAAATCTGCTCTTCCAGTCAGCTGTGCCTTCCAGCTCTGGAATTTCCATTTGGTTCCTGTCAGTAATTTCTCTTTGTTGGTATTCTTCATTTGCTGAGAAATTGCTTTCATGATTTCATGTCTGTGTCCATTTTCCCTTAGCTCTTGAGCATATAAAGTCTCTATCAGGAGAGTCCAATGCCTGGGCGTTCTTCAGGAGAATTCCCATCAGCTACTTCTTCCCACTACGTAGGGGGCACACTTTGTTGTTTCGTGACTCATCACTTTTTGTTGAAAACCGAACATTTGTTGCTTAACGACAGGGATGTATTTCGGGGAATGTATCATCAGGTCATGTTATCACTGTGAGAGGATCATGGAGTCTGTTTATACAAGGCCAGATAACATAGCTTCTTCTACACCTAAGCTGTATATGTACATTCCATCACTTATGTGGTCACATATATATTTTAGGTGACACATTATTAGATCCTAGTGTGGTGATGATCGAAATCCTCTGGGTTTGCCGTTGCTGTATGTTGTAGTTGACGTTTCTTGGGTTTTTGAAATTTTGTAAAGTCTGTTCTTTGTAATGCATGGCCACTGAAGTCCCCATTCTGTTGGCTTAGTGATCAGTTAGTAACCTGGTGGCAGTTCCTGACCTGCCATGGTTTGGAGGTTTTTTCCTTGATTAAGCATTCCCTTGTTTGCTGTAAACTTTGACAATTTCCAGAGTTCCAATTGATTTGGACTGGTTTGTTTTGTTTTGTTTTGTTGCCAGTTTACTCACTGTTGTTGTGGAGGGATGGGCTTTTGGAATTCGGTACTCTGCCATTTCTGCTGGCATCACCAGAGAATCTTTTAAAGATGCAGATGGAATGTATTTGAATAATAGGGCAAAAACTTGGTTTTATTACCATGGCCCTGCTCTGAAGTCCTAGAACTTCTGCTAAGGCCAAGGAGTCCAGATGCTAACACTAAGCACCACTAAAACCGTGAATGTAAAACTGCTATAGACATAATGCACAGATGATGTTGTTGCTATTGCAGCGTTTGGTCAGGTGAAGCGTCCCTAAATGCTGGCGCAGAACAGTCAAGAGCATGAGCTTGACAGTGTTCTTAGATTGGAAAGAACGAAAACAATACTTTCCCTGTCCCCTTGGTACAAACCCATTTGCATATCCTCAAACCCACTGTTGTGTCTGGCACTTAATGGATATAGTCAATAAACTTCTTATAAATGACTTAAAAGTATATACAGAAATCCTTTTTTCTCCCTAAAGAGAGGAATGAAAATGTCAGCACTCATTTGGAACCTATTATCTGTCAGGGACTGGGGGAGTGTCTTACAATATATTCTGTCATAGAATCCATACAGAAACTCTGAGAGACAGGCACCGTCTCACCTTACAAAGAAACCAGAAGCAAATATTTAAACCCATGGTACCTCTGCGATGCTAGGGCCCGTGCTCCAGCTGCCGTAACTACACACTGCTCTCACCTCTTGCTCTGCGGCAGAACTGACTCGACACGTCTAAGGAAGCTCTCGCTACCCGAACACATAAACAAGAGAAAGCAGCCCGGTCTGCGAGGCGACCGGCTTCAAATTCCCACTGCCAAGAGACCAGATGGTTTCTTGTCGAGCTAAAAATACACCTGCAACCACTGTGAGCTGGACATTCAATCAAAGAGCAGTGGGGCAGCCACGATAAACATGCAGCTGAGAAGCTGAGAGATTTAACACTTACAGGGTTTCAAACGGTGAAACATGACACACGTTAGTCACGCCTCAGCTGCTGTCACCCACATTCCTATACCATACTGGTTTCGTACTCGTACCCTGGGACCTAGCGGAGCCAGGTCTCACCAGGGACTTAAAGACTGGAGAGAACCCTCCCTGCCATCTCTGGCCTGAAGACCCTCCAACAGACACTATTGAGAGAAACCAGAAGCTTCCTTTGGCCCTGGAGCAGCTGTCACACACACACAAGCGGCTGAGATGGAGTTACAGCCTTGCTCTCCTTGTACTTTTACGATCCAAGCTATCTGCTGCCAGGCCTATACTAGTATTTGTAATTCTGTAAGCATGCAGCTTGATGATGTCTCCTGTAGGCGCAGTTATTTAACCATCACAACGCTCAGCTGTAGAACATTTCCAGCTCCTCAGAAAGGAAGCCGTACCCTTTAGTCACTGCCCCTGAATGCCGCTGCCTCCAGCCCTACGCAGCACTAACCTGCTCTGTGCCCCAACCGTCTGCCTGCTCTGGACATACACAGTATAGTAGTCCCCCTTATCTGCAGCTTCCATGTTTTCAACTGTGCTCTAAAAATATCACACAGAAAATTCCAGAAATAAGTCATACTTTTTTTTTTTTTGACAGGCAGAGTTAGAGAGAGAGAGAGAGACAGAGAGAAAGGTCTTCCTTCCGTTGGTTCACCCTCAAATGGCTGCTACAGCCGACGCGCTGTGCCGATCCGAAGCCAGGAGCCAGGTGCCTCTCCTGGTCTCCCATGCGGGTGCAGGGCCCAAGCACTTGGGCCATCCTCCATTGCCCTCCCGGGCCACAGCAGAGAGCTGAACTGGAAGAGGAGCAACCGGGACAGAACCGGTGGCCCAACCAGGACTAGAACATGGGGTGCCGGTGCCACAGACAGAGGATTAGCCTAGTAAGCCATGGCGCCAGCCCTTACATTGCATTCTAAGTAGCATGTTGAAACCTCGCTCCATGCCACATACGATGTCGGTGACCCCTGGTCCAGCATATCCACGCGCTATGCACTACCTGCCTAAGTCACATGGAGGCTGTCTCGGTTATCTGAACTGCCGCTGTGGTATCACAGTGCCTGGGTTCAAGTGGTCCTCAGGCAGCAGCACAGCATGACCTCCCACGGCCCAAGTCACTCACCTCACTTCATCTCATCACCTGGGTATTCCATTGCCTCACATCACCACCAAAGGAAGGGGGATACTGTTATTCCAGCAAGGTATTTTCAGAGAGATCATATTCACATAACTTTTAAACTGTACTATTATTGTTTTATTATTAGTTATTGCTGTTATTTTCAGTGTCTAATTTATAAACTAAACTTCATCTTAGGTATGTATGTATAAGGAAACAGCACTGGGGCCAGTGCTGTGGTGCAGTGGGTTAAGCCACCACCTGGGGTGCAGGCATCCTGTATGGGCACTGGTTCGAGTCCTGACTGTTCTACTTCTGATCCAGCTCCCTGCTAATGTACCTGGGAAAGCAGTGGAGGATGGCCCAAGTGCTTGGGCCCCTTCACTCATGCTAAATGCCTGCCCAGTGAGTCTCTGTAACACTACTCACATACACCTTATAGAAAGCACAGCCACTCCAGGTCTCCTGATGGGCCACACCCTGAACCGCAGACTCAGGCCATCTCTGGACATTAGAAAACAAAACGAGGTGGCCCTGGCTAATTTCTACTCGGTGGGAAACAGACCTTCCTTCAATCAAATCTATAAGGAGTATCCTCGCAAGCCATCACTAATGCGTTAGAAGGCTAAAGGCAGCTTCATAGTGTGACAATTTCATCAGTGGCCACTAGCCACTTCCCTCCCCTAACCAGTAGTAATCCTGTGGACTGCGATCCAACAGTAGCCGCCAGCCCATCAGTCCTTCCACAGCCCCCAGAGCCGCCCCCTAGAGGCCCTGTGCCACCAGTCTGACATTGGACGCTGGCCAAGCCCATCTGACCTGCCCACAGGGTTGAGGCCAGCCTCATTCAAACGCTCCACAAATACTCGCTGAGCCCCTACTGTGTGCCACGTGCTACACTCTGTACTGCAGGCACAATAAATGAACAAGGAGCTGTCCTGGCCTCAAAAGAGTTGAAAGTCATTGGGGGCCGGCGCCGTGGCTTAACAGGCTAATCCTCTGCCTTGCGGCGCCGGCACACCGGGTTCTAGTCCCGGTCTGGGCGCTGGATTCTGTCCCGGTTGCCCCTCTTCCAGGCCAGCTCTCTGCCATGGCCTGGGAAGGCAGCGGAGGATGGCCCAGGTCCTTGGGCCCTGCACCCGCATGGGAGACTGGGAGAAGCACCTGGCTCCTGGCTTCGGATCAGCGAGATGCACCGGCCGCAGCGGCCATTGGAGGGTGAACCAACGGCAAAAAGGAAGACCTTTCTCTCTGTCTCTCTCTCTCACTATCCACTCTGCCTGTCAAAAAAAAAAAAAAAAAAAAAAGAAAGTCATTGGGGAGGCGCTGTGGCAGCACCATGGCAGCACCGGGAGGCACAAGGGATGATGTGTGACAATGGCGTACAGCGGAAGGAGCTGCAAAGCCAAGGCCAGGAGAGGCCATTCCAGCAGGCCAGGACTGGGCTAACTCCCGACAGGGAAGGGCCTTTGCAGCTCTGAGCCCATGTTCCAAAAGAAGGCAATGGAACGGCGGCGGCAGTGTCCCTCGAAGCTTATCATGTACCCGAGATCTTGCCTTTAAGATACAGTTTCCATGTGGAGTGGCAGGACTAGCACTGCTGCATCACTTCTTTAAAAAAAAACTGGAAAGAGGATATTGGATTTTATTCCTTTGCGTATTTACACTCCATCTCCAAGAATTTGAAGTGAAGTAAAATATTCAATAAAGACTGGTCAACCAGCAGATGGAGGATCTCTCTCTCTCTGTTACTCTTTCAAATAAATAAATAAATCAACTTGGCCTTAATGGAGAGTAAATGCCAGAAGGATACAGCAGAATCATTTTTAAAAGCTGCATGCCATGCGGGAAAGCTAAGGCGACTCCATCAGCCATCTCAGACCCCTCCCAGGTCCTACACTCCTGGCAGAGCAAAGGCAAAAACACAGCTGAACACGGAGCTCTCGGGAAAACAAGAAGTTAGCAGCTCAACCAGAGACGCTTTCCAGGCCGAGCTTTAAGAATTTACAACCATATTTTGAGTTTGGTTTTGGTAGCAGTTATGGGAGTGAGAAATAAAGGAAATAAACTTTTAAAACTAATTAATTAAACAAGCCTTGAGAAATTTATAACCATGTATGCATCCTATTTATATTGCAAATTAATTTTTGTCAGTTAACATTTATCTTTTCATTAAGTTAGGAGTATTCTTGGGTTAACAATTATTTTATCTGCCTATCTGGAAGAAATTTCATTTTCAAATGGCTAGAGTGTCCTCTTTACCTGGAATTTTCCAAATGAAGATGGGCTCACATGCAGGCAAGACTCACAACAAGAATCTACACTGACGCATTCCTTCCAACTTAACCACTCCATCATCACACCTGTTCACTTCTGCACCACACAACTTAACCATCCCATCATCACACCTGTTCACCTGTCTCCATGTTTTTATAAAGTAGATAAGAAAAACAAATGGCAGATTCATTCGATTTAAGTATGAACTCTTTCAGGAAAAGAACTTGCATAGAAAATGTATTCTCTTGTTGTTGCTTAATAGAAAAAAAAAACATGAAATATCCAAAAACTATAAACAATGTTAATTTTTTTATCATGGTAATATATACTTAACATAAAATTGGCCTTTCAACCATATTACATATACACTTACACTACTGTACAATTATCACCAAGCTAATTCTTCTTTTTTTTTTTTTTCAATGAAGGGAAGGGCAAGGAGGAAAAAAGAACTCTCCAGAAGAAATGGTTGGTATTTTCAAAATGTTATCCTGCCAGTAAGGGCCCTCACTACCACTTCATGGGCCCGGAGTAGCAGACATGTGATTATTACCTCCGTTTTTAGTATATTCCTTTGTCTCTTATAGGTATGACCCTAAAGAACTTAAATCACTCTCTTTCAACTTATCAATAGTTATTTATTAAATACCTATTGCAGCCTTAGCCATGTTCCCTCAAAGTGACTCAGGCAGTGAATAAATGTGAGACTTGATTTATTTGCTTCTGTGGCTTCCTCATATATTTATCACCTAAAATGGAGATCCCTTATTTTGGTATTATTAAATGCAATATTTTACAATGGAATATATGGGTACTCTCTCCAAAATTTCACCAGGCAAAAGCCCCAGTTTGGAACGCCTTTACATTAATCAGCTTTCCCAGCACCATAATGATGCTGGAAACTAGGAAAGCAATGGAGGATTCTTAGTCAGATTTAATAGGCTCGGGCACTTTGCTAACACACTGCAGTGGATCAATTGAAGTTAATTTTTATACAAGTTTAAACCCCAAGTAAGTACAGTACATCAAACCAATACAAAAAGCTCTGACTCAGGAAGGAGAAATAAACAAACATGAATTCTGGAGGCAAGACTTTTCTATCTAGTCCTTACGTCACTACATTGCATATAAACACAGTGGACTAATAGAATATGAAATTCAGAATAATAAATTCTGAAAGTGAGTTATAAACTGCACTTACTATCTCTATGGAATACTTAACCTGGAGACCTACAGGAATAGCTGTGAATTTTCTTAACATTTCCATTTATTCTGGGATAGTTGATTTGTCTTCTACTGTTTGCCCAGATTTTACATTTCCACTCACCAGGGACTCAATCTTTTATGACCATTGACCATTGTAAGAAAAATAAATATATGAGGAAACCAAGCTAATTCTTTTTTAATATATCCACATGCTACATCTCATTGTCAGTACTAACCATTCTATATTGTTTTCCTAAATATAATTGGAGTTGAAACTTGGTATTTTCATATCTAAGGAAAAGGCATATTCTAAATCAGAGATACATTTCACACAATTACCATAATTAATGTTCCATGACATCAGCAAACTATCTCCTAAAAATCTAACTATACCAACTAAATCCAAGTCACTGTCTTAATAATTATACTAATAACTGAACTCAGCCTACAACTTTGGATATTTGAAAAATTTGAAAATGAACCTTGTACTCTAGAAATACATATATTTTATATATGTATGTTACAAACATATAAAATATATATGTAGTGCTGATTGCAACCACTTCTTAATAATAAAATCTAAAGTGAACATTCTCCTGTTAATGAGTCCCACTGTGGCTCAATGACAAGAGGAAGGGGGGGGGATGGACCAGGAGCAGGCAAAGGAGGAGGTGGCAGAGACACACAAGATTCAGAACACACTCCTCAGTACAGGCTTTTCCATTTTGCCCATTAGACAGAACTTCTCAGAGTTCCTTGCTAGGCATTTTTAAGTAATGACATATTAATCTGCTACCCATCACCCACCCCTACCCTGCCTCAACAGAGTGAGTTACAAGAGTAGGGATTGGAATTGGTGATAAGTAATTCACCTGTTCAGTATCCACTGCAACTAATTGGAGTAAGCAATTTCTCTTGGCATCGTATTCAGATTTTAACAAATTTACTTTCCCAAGTTATTTAGTACTGAGATATCAATTAATGTTTGTAAAGCAATATTTATTGGCTTTGGAGAGTATTCATTGTGACTTGATTGGAATGGATGGTTTCGATCTTTCTCTTTTTTCAGAAGATCCCTCCTAGAATCACTAACTACACCCACTGTAACTGGGGGTCTCTACATACAATCTGGAGCTGACATCCTGACGAGCACTCTTGTTTGTTGTTGTTGTTCTTACTTTAGAGGGCCTCTATAGTTCAAGTTCACCACACCATGCCAGAGCCCTATCTTGATCATGAATGAAAAGGACTGCTACAACACAGGGCCATTCAACAGGTGTCACTGTGTGGATGCTGGTTGTGGGAGGGCCTGCCTGTGGCAGGGGCTGCCACGGCCGGAGGGCGAGCGTTGAAGGGAGAGGGAGATACCGTGAATTTTGCTCTCAGAAATGACAGAGGAAAAACCAAACTGCTCCACAAGAACACACACAGGATTCAGAAATAGACACATGCCAGGGATCACAAAAGGAAGCAGTTTCTAAAATTCCTAGCTGCTTTTCATCTTATTTATGAGACTTGTGGTAAAATCCATAGAGCACAGGAAAGGTCTAGGTCTGTGTCCCTGAAGGCAGCAAGAGAGATTGTGCCACGTGGTGCTGGGGGGAAGGAGGCGCTAAACCCCAGGCTGAGGTGAATTGTGCCAGCAGGGCATGTGCTAGCTGCTCCAGAAACGTGTGCGGAAGGAAGCAATGAGTCCGTGACTCCTCCCTCCACTCCTGTGTACCCCCCCCACCCCCCCGCCTTCCATCTAGCCCTGCGCTACCCTCCCAGCATTCGGCGTTCACCCAGCACCTCCCTCCTTCCTCCACGGTCGAAAGGACCAAGAGCTTCGTTGACAGGGGTCTTCAAAACTGTTCAGTTTGCCTTCTTGAAATCCATGAAGGGAAACCTTAGGTCTATGCATTGGCTTTACTGCCTACTAGATTTTAAAGTCAACAGCGAGAGTCCATGGGTATTGTCAGACTAAAGATTGTGTTTTCCCTCAAGACGAAAGGTTCAGACTTTGCAGCAGAGATATTACGCAGTCCTACCCTGAGGATGTCAGAAATGGGTAAATGCTACTTTCCTTTACAAATTCAGATCAGCCACTTCTGCCTCACCCATATTTGAAAATCAGCTCCCATCTCTTTCCCCTTCTTCCACCTCCCCCAAAAGTAGCAACAACAAATACCTTCACTCCCCCAAGCCCTTTGATCTCACACCCCCAAAATGAAAGAACCCTGACTGAATCCAGGATCAGCCTCTTACCCTGCCAGGAAAGCTAAGGAGTAGGAGTTGGTCTTGGAAACAAATGCCGAGCGATGCGTCTGGGTCAAGTGGCCACGAGAAGGTTCTTCATTCTCTGAGTCTGAGAGGCGCGCAGGACACTGGTGAGGAGACAAGGGAGTCAACACTGTCCATCTGGGATTCCCATGGAATCTATTCCACATGTAGTTTCAGATCTAAGTCTCTTCTATGTCCCAATGTAGGTTTCCAACTGCCAATCCCACTGAGCCATCCAGAAACCTCCACGCCATCTATGACTCTTTTCTTTCCCTTTTTTTTTTTTTTTTTTTTTTGACAGGCAGAGTGGACAGTGAGAGAGAGAGAGAGAGAGAGAGAGAGAGAGAAAGGTCTTCCTTTTTCTGTTGGTTCACCCCCCCAATGACTGCTGCAGCTGGCGCACTGCGCTGATCCAAAGCCAGGAGCCAGGTGTTTCTCCTGGTCTCCCATGCGGGTGCAGGGCCCAAGGACTTGGGCCATCCTCCACTGCAGTCACGGGCCACAGCAGAGAGCTGGCCTGGAAGAGGAGCAACCGGGACAGAATCCGGCGCCCCAACTGGGACTAGAACCCAGGGTGCCAGCGCCACAGGCGGAGGATTAGCCTAGTGAGCTGTGGCGCCGGCCTCTTTCCCTTATTTCTAAGTCACAATAACACTTGTACAGCAGTTTTGACTACCCTAGTACTTTTACATATTTTATTTCATTTGTTCTTTATATCAGTTCCACTGAGAGCAGAGATTATGTTTTATGGATGGAAAATTGAGGCTCAGAGTGCTTAATCTGCCTATGATTATAGAGTTAATAAACTCATAAGGTTGATTGTAAATTCAGAGCATCAGTCTCCAAATTATCTCCAGGCTGTTTCCACTCGGCTCCTAAGATGTCTCAGATTTAATCTTCCCACTTCGACTCACTGCCAGCGTCCTACCTTAGAGTCTCATCATCTTCCTCCTATTTCAACAATCCACTCCGTGGTTTCATTCTCTTCAGGTTTTCTTCACTCGGTACTCTTCATATTACCAAGAATTATCTTTCCAGCACATAAACAGAATCCTGTCAGTACCTGGCTTAGCTGGGAGTGGCTTCAGGATAAAGATGGAACACCTCAACACGGCTGAATTGCCTTCACATTTGCCCCAGCCTTCTCTCACATTCCTCCCATCAGTTCCCACACACGGAACCCCCTGGACTCCAGTACAGCCCAGCTGCGGCCCCACTGTCCTCCAGTGCCTGTCGGCTTTGCCTGCGGCCCCAGTGTGCACTCTCTGCCTGTGACATACTCACTCACTTTTCAGAGTCGTCTTGAACATCACTTCCACTGGAAAGGCTTCCAAGTCCCCCTAGATTCAGCTTTTCCCATTCATTGATGCTCATTTTACTTTGGAGTCCCTTTTTTTAATCTTTCAATTTACATTTTTGTATATTTTAGTATATTTATGCCTTTTACATACAACATTTAGTGAGGTTCTGCCCGATGTTTCAATATGAGAATCTTTTTCTTTCCATATAGGTAGGAACTAATCACACTGAATTTAGCTTCTTATTTAGAGGTCTGTATCATGCTTTACAAAATAAACTCTGTGTACAGAAACACAAGAGACTGTCTTTACCATTACATAGTAGGTAAACAATAAATATCTAATGATTAACCAGTCATCTAACGATCAAGTGATTATCAAAGTGGAAGCTGTAGAGCCAGAGGATAGGCGAGGCGTCAGGTCAGTGTCCCTTCGTTCCTCCCGCACCGTTACTCCCCTGGCAGCTGCCTGTGAGTGGGAGGTGAAGGGTTGCGGCCCATAGAGGAGCCTGTCCGCTCTTTAGAGAACCCTGCTGTACAAAATACTCACTGGAGAAACTTACAACACTAACCCATCGCCAAACTTCCTATGATTCTCTTCTCAACCCTGGGGATAAACAAAAAAGTCTGGGACCGAAACACTCAATAGGAGACAGATGATGGCAGTTTCTCTCTTTTTAGGCCCTTCATAATCAACTCAGTACCATGTACAAGAGTGCTAAGATCCCAGCTCCGATGCCTGGCTGCCATTTCACTGTGGGGCTGGGGCTTTGTCTCTCTGACCCTCCACTTCCTCACCTTTAAAATAAAGATGGTTCTGCCTCCTTCAGCGATGCCCATAGCCATTGGAAGCACGGACCGCATCAGTAAACAAGCAGTGATTTTATTTGTATTCACTTGAATACTATTAAGATTTTAGGAAAAATGTTGGCTTTATAATAGATACATGCCAAGTTCCTTTTAATTGTTGGAAGTCGCATTATAGCAACAACTGATTATTTGGACAAAAGCTAACCCACCCCTCTACGTTTCTACTCTACAAAACCTAGAACCATAAGATAGGACAACATTTACCTCTCATCATTCACCTTGGGTAAAAATAAGCTTATAGCACTAAGGACTCCGAAAATGGTACAGAATATGCATACATGAAATCCCTGAAGTTGTACTTAAAAAATTTCACGTAAGGTGTGAGGAAACTAGTTTAGTGCTCTCCAGTACTACTGGTGAGAGTATAATTATATGCAAGGTTTCTGGAAAGCAACTGAGTAATAAATACCCAAACTGTTAAAAAGGATACTACCAGGGCCAGTGCTGTGGTGTAGTAAGTTAGGCCTCCATCTGCAGGGGCACTGGTTCCGGGTCTCGGATGCTCCACTTCTGATCCAGCTCCCTGCTAATGGCCTGGGAAATCTGTGGAAGATGGCCCAAGTGCTTGGGCCCCTGCACCCGTGTGGGAGACCCAAAAGAAACTCCTGGCTTCAGATCAGCACAGCTCCGCCATGGTGACCATTTGAGGAGTGAACCAGCGGATGGAAGACCTCTCTCTCTCTCTCTCTCTCTCTCTCTCTAATTCTGCTTCTCAATAAATAAATCTTTAAAAAATAAAATAAAAAGGATACTACCTTTGACACTGGCATTCTACTTCAGGTTAATTTATTCTAAGGAATTAATGAAACAAGTGGATTTTCATCACAGTGGTGTTTATGTTAGCAAAATATCAATAGGTTATTAATTAATCAGTTAAATATATTGTAAAGTCAAGAATGCTAGGAGACCACTAAATAACGATGTGGATTCTTTACTTAAATAGAAAGCTGTCCGTGATTTAGAGTTAACTAAAAACAGGACATAAAGCAGTATGACTAGGCTGCATTTTTTGAAAAGGAAACAATATACTAGTATCATGTGTATGTACGAGTGCACTTCAGAATGTCTGTGGTGGAGTGGGTGGTTAAGACACCCACACCCAAACCCAGAATGCCTGGGCTTGGTGCCTAACTCTGGCTCCTGACCCCAGAAGCTAATGCTGGGCCTGGAAAACAGCAGTGATGACGCAAGTCCTTGGGTTCCTTCTACCATATGGAGGCCTGGATTGTGTTCAGCCCTGGCCCAGCCTCCTGGCTGTCATGGACATTTAGGGAGCAAACCGGCAGATGGGAACACACTGTTTCTCTCTCTCTGCCTCTCAAATAAGTAAAAAACTGTATTTAACAGATCATGAAAATGCCTATTATGCAAACACTATGCATGGATTTCAAACATTTTTGCACCAAAATAAATTTATCTTTCAATTCTATTTTTCATGAAGCTTTTGAAGCCCTTGTCCGTGTGACTAGGGAATAAATCTGGCTGGAAGTATATTTACCAAACTGTTTGCAAGGAATATTTCTAAGATGTGGGAGTGACAAGTAATTTTTCATTTTGCTTTATAATCTTTAATATAACTATACTTGCTATAATGGGTTGTTCTAAGAACTTACATTAATATTATTGAGTTAATTGTACCACAGCAAATGGTCCTGTGCCCGTGGTGTTTCCATTCTTGACTTCTATAATAAACTCCTTCTTCCCTCCACTGGGATTCATTTCACATGTATCAAATCCTTATGAGGTGCAAGGCACTACAGGAGATTTTAAAATGGGTAAGACACATCTCTTATACTCCATAAACTTACTGTCTAACAGAGAAACACAAATACACATGCATACAAAACTACCATTAGAGAGAGAATAAAACAATTCCTGTAAAAAAATTACGAAGTAGGGGGAAGGAAGGGAGAGTGGATGATCAGAGTGGAGGAATCCCTGCAGGTTTCATGGACATGGAGAAAGGGCAGCCCTTCAGCAGTTGAGCGGGATGGCATTGCAATGGGTTGAAAATGCAACAGCAATGGCTTCAGGAGGAAAAAGCCCAGAGTGGATGACTGGGGGAGAGCAAACCACTCTGCCCCCGGGAGTTCTGAGGTTTATGCGATGATGGACAGACACACTACAATCACACAGAGGAAGGGTTCTGAGTTCCATGGGAAGGGGAGCGTCACTGCAGTTTTGGGGCAGGAGAATGAGAGGACCATCCAGCTCTAATCATAATACTCTAAATGAACAACTAACCCTCAACTGGCTTCCCACAGAGGCCACTGGAGACTCCCTTGGGTCCCAGTTTAATGCAGCCTTGGGTAATTACATGAAATTTTTTAGCTCAACATCAAAAACTTGCAAGACATAGAGTTTTTACAACCCTTGAAAAAGGGACAAGTACTTAGCCTAGTAGTTAAGATACTCGGGTCCCACACAGAAGTACCTGGGTCTGACACATAGCTCGGTTCCTACTAATGCAGATGCTGAGAGGCAGCAGGGAAGGCTCAAGCAATTGAGCTGGTGCCATCCATGCGGGAGACCTGGGCTTCAGTCCAGCCCACTCCCAGCCCTTGTGGGCATTTGGGGAGTGAACCAGCAGATGGGAGCACTCTCTGTCTCTGCCTCTCTAATCATTTAAAAGCAACAACAACAACAACAAACTTAAAGAAGTCCTGAAAAACAACAACAAAAAGCAAAATCTCAAAAATGTAAAAGTTGAAGTGTTTCTGCATCAGGTTTTATTAGAGTGTTTTTACTTAGAAAATTGTGTGAAACTGGCTTCAACCAACAAATGAATCTAAAAATTTCTACTTCCTTGATTCTCCTTAAGATTAAAATTAGGCTGATACACTTGATTTCATTTACAAAGACGTAGAGGCCAAAGAAGAAAAACAGGAGAGCAATTTCCTTAATCTCGACGTGAACTGACATCAGAGGCCAGCCACGGAGGAGTCCTGGGTTCTGGCCAGGCCCGGAAGAGTGGGGACCATGTCCACCACCGCTGGTTTATCCCCAACAGAAAGCTGTTTCTGGGTGGTTCTGTCTGTGCTGCTGGGGTGAAGAGGTGGAGCTGCAGTCTTCAGAAACCACAGGCTACAGTGGGACAGTTGGTCAGGGGAAACACTGAGACACTGAGACATATGCTCATCACCCATCTTCCATCTGCTACCCCAGCTGACTGGCACCCTCCCCAGTAGCAGTCTTTTGCCCTCTGTGGTCGAACATTTAGAGCATTAGGAGTACACAAACACTCACCCTTATTAAATCTTTTAGAAGGCTGAAACTTTGTAAAATGCAAGTGGTTACTTTTAATAATAAGTTACTGCTGCTATTTTATAACTGGACTCACATGCACGTGGCAGTTAGGCTACTACCAGCCCAAGAGAGCTTCCACACTTCAGTTTTTGAAGATAAGGGAAACTGTCTGTGCAAAACATTAAACCAGAAGCACAGGGCGCCAGCTTCTGGATGAATGTTCTAAGCCTTCTTCTGTAGCACCAGCATCCCCTATGGGCACCGGTTCATGTCCTGGCTGCTCCTCTTCCCATCTGGCTATCTACTATGGCTTGGGAAAGTAGTAGAAGATAGCCCAAGTCCTTGGGCCTCTGCACCCATGTGGGAGACCTGGAAGAAGCTTCTGGCTCCTGGCTTTGGATCAGCGCAGCTCCAGCCATTGTGGCCAACTGGGGAGTGAACCAGTAGATGGAAGACCTTTCTCTCTATTTCTCTCTCTCTCTCTCTGTAACTCTACCACTCAAATAAATAAATCTAAAAGACAAACAAACAAACAAAAAACACAGAAGCACAGAGAAACCAAGTAATGGGGCCAAAGTTGTTGGCTACACAACTAGGACTTGTCTGAAAGGTACATGTCCAGACATTTTTTTTTTTCCTACTCTATAAGTTGCCTCTTTATATGGTAAACCTTTATTAATTCCAGTTAATCAGAAAGGTAACCTGAAACAAAATATTTTAAGAGATAAGACTTTAAGTTAAATGCATTCAGCAAGTAATAGAGGGTGTCCAATCCAATGTGACTTACTGAAGAAATAAAATTCACCTGTAATTAACCATTTGAGTGTAAGTAGTGGAGCCTCCAAAAGCACCTTCTTGTGTAAGTTGAATATACAACATACAACCTTTTCCAGTAATTTACTTAGTAAATAAGTAATGAGGGAAATTCAGGCCAGCTTTGGCCCTACTGGAAGTCACACCTGGTCAAAGTCAGACTAAGTAATATCAAAGCCCTACACTGTGCTGCCTAGGGCACCACAAAGAACAAAGGCAGATAAAATGTAGGCTTTAAGGAGAACCCAGTTGAGGCTGTAAGACATACAGAACTGAAATGCCAGATAACAACATGTAAATCACAATGACAAAACACATGTAAAACTTGCCACAAGTAGT
Organism: Lepus europaeus; assembly: GCF_033115175.1. Taxonomy (NCBI): domain Eukaryota; kingdom Metazoa; phylum Chordata; class Mammalia; order Lagomorpha; family Leporidae; genus Lepus; species Lepus europaeus. The sequence goes on along the minus strand of NC_084833.1, from coordinate 64,242,794 downwards.
AGGTGAGACAGGAATTTTCCTCTCACCTCCCCCAGTCTGTTCCCCGAGTCCTCCCATAAGTCTCACTGTCCCATGCCCAGTCCATTTCCTGCAGCTCTCTCAGGGCGCTAAGCACTCCGCTGTCCCTGCGCTCATGGTCAGCGAGCGTTACGCGTCGGAGTTCCCCAACACCGGACTCTGGCCCGCATCACCCGGCTGCCTGCGGATTCTGGAGGCCGAGCCACTCACCCGCTCTGGGTTTGCTTTCAGGACTGATGGCTCATCTCTTTTCCTCTGCTCGTCCATTTTCTTCTTCCCTGTTTCTGTATCCTCTGCTAACAGTTTGTGGATTTGATCTTCAGAGGTTTTTTCCTCCTGTAACTTTTCTTCTCTCAGCTAAAAACACAAATTATGCAGAAGACAGCAGAATTTTAGGCAACTCTTGACATAAAAATATCTTTTACTCTTTAGTCAGTGGGAGCAAACAGATCACACAACAGTTCCAAGACTGTTTTTCTTATCAGACATAGAGCCTTCTTGATTTTTAAGTAAATCTTCTAAAAAAAGAATCCTGGCTCTTATCAAACATAGAGTCAAAGGGATCACACAAACAAGACTAGTGTCTGCTAATACTAACTGATAGAATCAAAAAGGGAGAGAACGATCCAACATGGGAAGCAGGATAAACAGCAGACTCATAGAATGGCAGATGTCCTAAATAGCACTCTGGCCTCAGAATCAGCCCTTAAGGCATTCGGATCTGGCTGAAGAGCCCATGAGAGTATTGTAGGCATGGAAAGCCAAGACACCCTGGAAAGAAAGAAAAAAAAAAAAAAGACCTAAATGAAAGATCTCTGCAAGTGAGATCCCAGTGGAAAGAATGGGTACCATCAAAGAAGGAGGTACCTTTCTATGAAGGGAGGAGAGAACTTCCACTTTGACTATGACCCTATCGGAATAAGATCAAAGTTGGCAAACCCTAAAGGCTTCCATAGCCTTGGCAATTCATGACTAGAGCCTAGGGAGATTACTGACGCCATGAACAGGAGTGTCAAATTGTTAAGTCAGCAACAGGAGTCACTGTGTACTTACATCTCATGTGGGATCTGTCCTTAATGTGTTGTCTAATGTGAAGTGATGCTATAACTAGTACTGAAACAGTATTTTTACACTTTGTGTTTCTGTGTGGGTACAAACTGATGAAATCTTTACTTAGTATATATTGAATTGATCTTCTGTATATAAAGATAATTGAAAATGGAAAAAAAAACCTTGTGTTAAATTGGAAATTGCATAGAAAATTAATTTTTTAAAATATCATGTAGGATCTCTGTCTTTAATGTGCTGTACACTGTTATTTAATGCTATAACTAGTACTCCAACAGTATTTTTCACTTTGTGTTGCTATGTGGGGGCAAACTGTTGAAATCTTTGCTTAATATATACTGAATTGATCTTCTGTATATAAAGAGAATTGAAAATGAATCTTGATGTGAATGGAAGGGGAGAGGGAGCGGGAAAGGGGAGGGTTGCGGGTGGGAGGGAAGTTATGGGGGGTGGGGGGAAGCCATTGTAATCCATAACCGGTACTTTGGAAATTTATATTCATTAAATAAAAGTTAAAAATAAAATAAAATAAAATAAAATTTGACTGCTCTGTGTTCTTGAATAATAGGAAACCATAAGAGCTAAGATAACACACATAATAAAAAAAACAGGGGCTCAGGAGTTTAGCCTCGTGGTTAAGATGTTGGTTAAGATGCTCACATCTGGGCCGGTGCTGTGGTGTAGTGGGTTAAGCTGCCACCTGCAGTGCCCGCATCCCTTATGGGTGCCAGTTCAAGACTCGCCTGGCTCCACTTCTGATCCAGTTCCCTGCTGATGTACCTGGGAAAGCAGTGGAAGATGGCCCAAGTGCTGGGGCCCTGCACCCATGTGGGAGACCCAGAAGAATTGACTGAGTCCTGGCTTCAGAATGACCCAACTCTGGCCATTACAGCCATTCGGGGAGTGAAGCATCGGATGGAGGACCTCTCTCTCTGTCTTTCCCTCTTTATGTCTATAACTCTGCCTCTCAAATAAATAAATATTTAAAAAATAAAAAGGACACTCATATTCCACATCAGAGTATCTGGGTTGGACGCCTGGCTCTGGCTCCTGACTCCAGCTTCTCATGAATGCAGACCCTGGGAAGCAGCACAGTTGCTCAAAGAATTGGGTTTTGCTGTGCAGGCAGGACACTTGCATTGACTTCCTGGCTTCTGGCTTTGGCCCCAGTCCAACTTTAGCACAGAAGCAGCAGATAGGAGCTCTTCCGTCTCCCAAAACTAGACAGAACATTCTTTAAATTAATAAAGTAAATATTCACATTGCCAAAATATGCTGATCCTAAGGACTTTCCTTATGCTCAGGGGCCAGGTGTAACTGCATGGGCCAGAAGGGCCAAGACAGCCACATGGAGTCAGAGTATTGGGCTGCGCCTTGTTAGCAACAGAAAAAATGATTTATCACAGTCCCAATGTCTATACTCTAATCTTGTAGCCACAAGACAGGCCAAGACACAGCCCACAAAGAGACTTAGGGCAGAGGCATAGGCAGTGTGGCTTTACAAAAATGGACTGTGGAATTAAAAACCCGAGTTACTCTTGGACAAATGAACCATCATGTATTTGTTTGCTTCCAGCACAGGAGATCATGTGACTTACTTTGCCAGTAGCAGTGTACAGAACAGATGACGTAACCACGGAACATACTACTTACCATAGTGTCCTGCTGTACACTTACAGCTCATTAAGCCTTCCCTTTCTAGCTTTATTCCCTTTTCACTGCCCATGGATTTAATAAGATCTAAATGAGATGATGTATATTAAAGCAACCATAGGCTACTAATATTTTTAAGCATTCTTATCTAAAAAAAAGTGAAGCTTAAGGACCAATCAATATCTTTAATAGGCTGTTGGTGCCTTAGAGTTAAACCGAAAAAAAAAAAAAAAATGGGGCAGGCATTGTGGTGCAGCAAGTTAAGCCATTGCTGGAGATGCCCGCATCCCTTATCTGAGTGCCTGTGTTCCAGCTACTCTACAGTTCTGATCCGCTTCCTGCTAATGCACCTGGAAGACAGCAGATGATGGCTCAAGTACTTGGGCCCCTGCTACCCCTATGGGAGACCCAGACGGGAGTTCCAGGATCCTGGTTTGGCTTGGCCCAGCCCTCAGTATTGTGGGCATTTTGGAGAGTGAACCAGTAGACAGGAAAATCAATCACTCTCTTTCTCTATTACTCTGTCTTACAGAGTAATAAAAAAAATAAACTTTTTAATTAAAAAAGGGACGGGGGGGACAGGCATTGTGGCACAGTGGGTTATACCACTACTTGGGATGCCAGCATTCCAGACTGGAGTACCTGGGATTGAGTACTTCTCCTCCAATCCTGATCCAGCTTCCTGCTAATGCAATATCCCTGCATCCACATAGGAGACCAAGTGGAGTTCCTGGCCTCTAACTTTGGTCTGACCCAGCCCTGGCTGTTATGAGTGAGTAAATAAAAGTGAGTAAAAATTTTTAAAAAATGACAATAGCAATAAACAACAATAAAGCCTTAGAATTACCTTTGCAACTCCTACAGGTCTGATGACTATAAGTCTGAACCAGCTTTAGGCACTGAATCTAATTCAAGAAGTTATGAATATGCAAAGAACACTAGACTATGCTATGTCAGGAGGAGATTCAAATAAAATAATATACTCCCAACTCTGTCCAATTCAAACAAGAACACATGAGGATTAAAAGTCGATCTATATGGCAGGCCAGCACTGCAGCATGGGGGGTTAAGCTACTACTTGGGATGCCTACATTTCATATCACAGTGCTGGTTTGAGTCCCAGCTCCTCTATTTCCAAACCAGCTTCTTAATAATGTACCTGGGAAGGCAGGAGATGACGGTACAAGTGCTTGGGTCCCTGCCACCCATGTGGGAGATGGAGCTCTGGACTCCTGGCTTAGGTCTGGCCCAGCCCCAGCTGTCGCAGGCATTTGGGAAGTGAACCAGCAGATGGAAGATCTCTCCCTCTTTCTCTGACACTCTGCCTTTCAAATTAAAAAAAGAAAAACACTTTTTAAAAAGTCATTCTGTTCCTCCAGCCACTCAAGATGCTGCAAGAAAATTAGGCTGGGGGCCTCTCTTGGGGTGTAGTGGGTAAAGCTGCTGCCTATGACACTGGCATCCCGCATCGGTGCCAGTTCAAGTCCTGGCTGCTCCACTTCCAATCTGGATCCCTGCTAATGTGCCTGGGAAAGCAGTGGGAGATGGTCCAAGTAGATGGGCTCCTGCACCCACATGGGAGACCTAGAAGAAGCTCCTGGCATCAGCCTGGCCCAGCTCCAGCCACTGCGACCATTTGGGGAGTGAACCAGCAGCAGATGGGAGATTTTCTCTCTTTCTCTCTGCCTCCTCCTCTCTCTCCCTCCCTCTCTCTCTCCCTCTCTGTGGTTCTGCCTTTCAAATAAAATAAAATAAATAAATAAATAAATAAATAAATAAATAAATAAATAAAAAGGGAAAGATGGTGGCCCCGGCCCATGCTGTTGCAAAGCAGCAGGAGGCCAGGAAGATGGTAAATACCATGTGAGCAAAGGCCTGAGAACTTTGGCAGTGGACAGGACATCCAGGCCAAAAGGGATCCCCCCGATTTTGTCAAATGGCCCTACTCCATCTGGCCGTGGTGACAGAGGGCCCTCCTCCATGAGAGGCTGACAGCGCCTCCTGCCATTAACCTGTCACCCAGCCCCTGGACTGGCACACAGCTACTCGGCTGCTGAAGCTGGCCTGCAAAGACAGCCCAGAGATGAAGCGAGAGAAGCAGGGGCTGCCGGCGAGGAGGACGTCCCCACCCAGAGACCACCTGTCCTCCAAGCAAGGGTCGACACTGTCACCGCCCTGGTGAAGAATCAGGTGGCTCAGCTGGCAGAGGCTGCACGTGAACTGGATGCCATCGAGCTGGCTGCCCTGCATCCTAAGTGGGGGGGTCCCTTACTACATCTGTGAGGGAAGGCCCACCGGAGGGCCTGCGCCACTGTCACCTTCACGCAGATGACTCGGAAGACAAAGGGGCTCTGCCTGAGCTGGTAGAAGCCGTCGGGACCCAGTATGACACTGGACGTGGTGAGATCTGCCATCTCAGCCACCCTCACTGGGAGGCAGCGTTCTGGCTCTCACTGCCCATCTGGAAGAGGCCACGGCTAAAGAACTCTTCACAAGGGGTCGGCTCTGTGGTGTAGTGGGTAAAGCCGCCACCTGCAGTGCCGGCATCCCATATGGACGCCGGTTCTAGTCTCAGCTGCTCCACTTCTCATCCAGCCCTCTGCAGTGGCCTGGGAAAGCAGTAGAGGATGGCCCAAGTCTTAGGGCCCCTGCACCCACATGGGAGACCCAGAAGAAGCTCGTGGCTTCAGATCAGCACGGCTCCAGCTGCTGTGGCCATTTGGGGAGTGAACCAGCGGATGGAATACCTCTCTCTCTCTCTCTCTCTCTCTCTCTCTGCCTCTTTGTAACTCTGTCTTTCAAATAAGTAAAATAGATCTTTAAAAAAAAGAAGAGGAGGAGCTTGTCACAAAGCTGGGAAAAACAAGCACCATGGAGCTTTCTCATAAGAATTCAACTCCTCAATAAAAATAAATAAACAAAGGCTGTGGCTAGGGACAAAACAAAACTGAACTCTATGCTGACTGACCAAATAAACAACCAGTGTCTTCTGAAGATCTTAGATGAGAAGGTCTTGTCCAACATCTTGGCCATGGGCCACACAAAGAGGCATTTTATTTTTAAAAAGACAGGCAGAGCAGCACAAAAGAAAGCAGGTTTGGCAATATCATAACTGCCACTGGCTGAACTCCGGGTCAGGGGCTGAGCTGTCTGTATAGACATCTTCGCGCTAGAAAACCAAGGTTTAAGAGCTCAGTAACTTGTTCCAGTTCACACACCCACAGGCCCGGGCACCGCGATTCAGATCTGTGTCTGTCTCAGTAGCTCTCAACCAAGGATGGTTTCTGTCCCACGGGGGAACATTTGGCAGTGTCTGGAGACACTCATGTTGTCACAGCTGTGGCAGCGGCCCGGTGTGCTGCTGGCCCTCAGCAGAGGCCAGAGACAGCTGCTCAGCACCCTAAGTGCAGGGGACAGCAACCCCCCCGCCCCAACACACACATAAATAAATGTAACTTCTAGAAAACTAAATATTCAACTTTGCTGTACATATTTTAGTATCATTCTGTTTAGCACTTAACAGAGTTTGCAGCCCATGCTCCCTAGCTTTTCCAGTGGTTTAGAACGTACCCTGCCTTCTAGTAACTTTCATTGCTGTTCTCAAAGTTTTTGGCAGCGGATTTTGTTGCTAGCAAAGCAACCTTTTCATTGCAACATTGATTTGCTGATCATCTTAACAAAGCTAAGAATTTGCAAAAATGAAAAACTCATCCATGCACTTAAACCTTAAGAATCAAGTTGGTAGGGGTCGGCACTGTGGCATAGCAGGTAAAGCCACCGTCTGCAGTGTCAGCATCCCATATAGGTGCAAGTTCGAGTCCCAGCTGCTCCACTTCCGATCAAGCTCTATGCTGTAGCCTAGGAAAGCAGTAGAGGATGGCCCAAGTCCTTGGGGCCCTGCACTGCTGTGGGAGACCCAGAAGAGGTTCCTGGCTTCTGACTTCAGATTGGCGCAGCTCCAGCTGTTGCAGCCAATTGGGGAGTGAACCAGCGGGTGGAAGACCTCTCTCTCTTTCTGCCACTCCCTCTCTATGTAACTCTGCCTTTCAAATAAATAAATAAATCTTAAAAAAAAAATCATGTTGGTGTTTTCTCTGAAGTGGGTTCTGTCAAGGTAGGTTCCCTGCCCCCTTCTGGTGGTTATTTATAAAGATTGGAGAACTTGGTTTCTGAGTTTTTCCAATGATAAAAAACTCAGGAAGGGTCAGAACTTGAATAAAAATACCCATCGTTGCTGCTTGCTAAATTCTCTTCCCTCTATATTGCAGGCATTGAGTTTCTAGTGCTCACCTCACTTCCTCCTCCAGGCCTCGCTAGTACTTCTCATGACCACTTTACAGCCACAAAAATGCTGACTCAGTGGTTACAGCTCAAAGTCACAGCATCTGAACTAAGGAGTTGGATTTAAAGCAAACCTTGGGCTTCAGATCACGTTTCTCAACCTCAGCACTACTGACACTCTGGGCTCAACAGCTCTCTTCTGTGGGGACCTGAGCAGCATGAGGAGGAGGAGCAGAGGGAGGAGCAAAGACAGCCAACACGGACGGTGCAGCCGGAGGTCCCACGCTGGCTGCAGGACGACGTGAAACACTGAAGTGCACCTAAGACGACGTGAGGACAGAAAGAAACCCTGTGTCTGCTGACTCCCAGGTCCCACTCATCAGTCTGCCCCACCCTGAATAAGTCCTCATGAGAGGGACCAAGACCCTGGAGCAAGGGGCAGATGGGAGGAGCCTAATCATGGATACCAAGTGACCACCAGTACACATAGAAGATTCTTTCCTGCTTCTGTTTCTGCATCCCATTTCTCATACTCAGCCGTACTACCAAGAATCCTGTGCAGTTTTGTCCCTGAAAATCTTTACTTTGCTATGATTTTTTTAAATAATTTTTTTTTTTTCGACAGGCAGAGTGGACAGTGAGAGAGAGAGACAGAGAGAAAGGTCCTCCCTTGCTGTTGGTTCACCCTCCATTGGCCGGTGCACCGCGCTGATCCGATGGCAGGAGCCAGGTGCCTATCCTGGTCTCCCATAAAAAATGATAATATATATATACAGAAAAGAGTATGTCATAAATGTGAAACATGAAAAAAAAATCCAAGGAAGCCATCGTGTAACCACTGTTCAAGAGATCAATGTAACTCATCACCGGTGCTCCCTGTGCCGAGAAGCAACCATGGCTTCCACCACTCTGAAATCACTTGACCCACTTCCAAATTTTCTGTTTTTATCTAAGTGGAATCTTACATGTTTATTGAGCTTCCTTCCTTCTCTCAGCATTCTACTGTGAAATGCACTCACGTAGGTACATATGGTTACCTTGTCTCTCTGCATTTTGTGTTATGGTATTCTGTTGTTTGACTCCTAAGTATCTTAACCATCCAATTGTTGATAGCTGTTTCAATGGTTTCTAATTTGGGGCTATTTGGAAGTCAGCTGCTATGAACTATCTTGCATATGCATTGTCCCATAGAGTATATCCTGGCTGGGAACTGCCGGGTCACAGGTATGGGCACGCCACTGCAGTTTTCTAAAAACTATCTCCTCCCCACCCCCAGTCTTTCTTATTTATTCTTATTTACTCAAAAAGAGAGAGAAAGAGATCTTTGATCTGCTAGTTCTCTCCCCAAATGTGCACAACAGCCAGGACTGGGCCAGGCCAAAGCCAGGAGCCCAGAACTCCACCCAGGCTCTGATGTGGATGGCAGGGACCCAAGTCCTTGAGGCATCATCCTTTGCCAAGGGGCCCTGGTAGAAAGTAAAGCAGGAAGCCTGACAGAAAGCAGAGTCCCAGGTACCCGGAAATGGGATATGGGTGTCATGGGCAGTGTTTTAACTGCTGTGCCAAGTGCCCACCCCACAACTTCAAAATTTTTTTGGTAGCAAAATAGACTCATTTTTTAATCCCACCTTCCACAAACCTTCAGAAGTCCCTCAGCTCTGTGCAGACCCATGCATGGGCACAACGACGCTGTGGTCAGTGACAGACCTAGTACGTGTATCAGCACAGTCTGCGATATTCCACAATGACAGAGTCACCTAACACATCTCACAGCCTGTGTCCCCGTGGTTAAACGAGACATGGCCATACACATACTTTTCCCGCCCCTCACACAGCTTACCTTTTCTACTGCTAGTAGCGTCTTCTGAAGACAGGAAGTTCCAGGTTTTAACACAGAATATCAGTCTTTTACTTTATGGTTAGTGCTTTTATATCCCATTTAAGAAATCCAGCTTACCCCAACATCAAGAGACTATTCCGTGTTATCTTTAAGAAGCTTATCATTTGACCTTTCAACCTATAATCCACTGAGAGCTAAATTTTTAATCAACTATTTTAAGATATAATCTGCATATGATAAGATGAACACATGGAATGTGTAGTTCAATGAGTTTTCAGGAAGGTACATACCCAGGTAAGCATCTCCCTATTCAAGATATAGAACATGTTCCCACCACCCCTGGAAGCTCCTCCGAGCCCATTAGCAATCAGTCTTCCAACGGACTCAGCCCTAGGTACCACTAATCTGATCAATATAACCATAGCTTAGTTCTGCCTATTATAAAATTATACAGCATGGATTCCTTTGTGTCAGATTTCACTCTCTCAGTGCAATATCTTTGCGATTCATCCATGCTACTGAGCTTTATTAAGATATTCTTTTATATAGATAAAAGATATTCCATTGTGTAAATATGCCTTATTTTTTTTAATCCATTCAAATATTGGACATTTGGGTTACTTTAGTTTGGGGCTATTGTGAGTAAAACTGCTATGACCACTCATGTCTTTTTGTAGACAAATGTTTTTGTTTTGGTTGGCTGAACAGCTACCAGTGGAATTGGCTGGGTCATATAGAAAAACGTATGTTTAAATTTATAAAGCAACTGCCAAAATGTCTCCCATGGTGGTTATTCCATTTTATACTCCCACTGCCAATGCATGGAAGTTCCATCTGAGCCACATACTCACATTCATTCTCACACTCGGAATTGTTAAGCTTTTTTTTTTTTTAACCATTCTAGAGGACGTGAAATGATATCTCGTGGTTTTATTTCATGGCTCTGCTGGCTAATGAGGTTGACAGTCTTCTCACGCGCTCAGGAGCGTGCCTTTCGTGAAGTGTCCGTTCCAGCCTTTGATCTTTATTTATTTATTTTTACTCCGCTCGTAGGTAGAAACATTCCTTATAAATCCCGGATACAAGTCCACTATTAAATACACACCTTAACAATATTTTCTTCCAGCCTTTGCTTTGCCTTTTTATTTCCTTAATGAAGCTTCTGAGGAGAAGTTTTTAACTTTGATAAAGCCCAATATATCAACTTTTCCCTCTATGATTAGGACTTTTTGTGTCTATTTAGAAAGTCTTTGCCTATCCCCAAAGTCAAAGGATTTTCCTTCTGTTTTCTTTTGCACAGTTTTAGCGTCTATCTATCTATGATCTGCCGGTATTGATTTTTACATGTGATACAGAATGGAGAACTTCTCGCTGTCACTGATGTGTGGGTTGCTCCGTTTAGACCGTACTGTGACCGCTGAGCTCCCTGATGCCTCTGCGGACACCAACTGGCTACTGTCACAGACTGCTGCTTCTGTCCCCAACCCTCCAAAAGCCGCCGGTGACACCTAACCCCAGCGTGAGGGTTTTAGGAGGCAGAGACGTTGGGAAGTGATTTGGTCATCAGAGTGGAGCCTTCTCGACGGGACTAGTGGCCTTACAAGAAGACACCAGGGAGCCGTCCTCTCTCCACTCCCGCCAGCACATGACGACAGGAGACCACAGTCCTGTCAGGAGACACCTGATCTCCAGAACTGAGAAGTGAATTACTGTCTACGGATCCAGTCAATGCATTGTTCTAGCAGCCTAAGCTAAGAAAATTATAAACAAGTGGATCTATTACAGGATTATATTCTGTTACACTGGTTTATATGACTTTTTCTTGTGCTAATGCCATAATGTCTTAATGACTACAGCATTATAGTAAGTCTTGAAATCTAGTAGTAAAGTCCTCTAATAATAATATCATTACTTGGAGACAACATGATCCCCCATGTAGAAAAATCCACTAAAACCTAAAAAACACTGCTCAATCTACTAAAGTTTAGCAAGTCTGTAGGACAGAAAATAAAACTTAACTGTATTCTTATATACTTATATCAAGCAATTAGAAATTGAAATCCAAAAAATATCACCTATGATAACATCAAAATTTAGACATACTTAAATCTGACAAAGGACTTGGAAACTAAAAAACACAAAATACAACCTAGAGAAATTAAAGAATAAACTGAAAGATATACCATGTTGTTGGAGCTAAAGCCTCAATATTATTAAGGTATCAATTCTTGGGGCCAGTGCTGTGGTGTAGTGGATAAAGCTGCTGCCTATGGTGCAGGCATCTCATATGGGCACCAGTTCAAGTCGTGGCTGCTCCACTTCCAATCCAGTTCCTCGCGAAATGTGCCTGGGAAAGCAGCAGAAGATGGCCCAAGTACTTGGGTCCCTGCACCCACATGGGAGACCCTGAGGAAGCCCCTGGCTTCAGCCTGGCCCAGCCCTGGTTGTTGCAGCCATTTGGGGAGTGAACCAGAGGATGAAAGATCTTCCTCTCTGTCTTTCCTCTCTCTGTAACTCTGACTTTCAAATAAAATAAATAAATCTTAAAAAAAAAAAATTAGCAAGCTGATTATAAAATTCAGATGGATATGCAAGGAATCAAGAACAGCCAAAGTAACTTTGAAAAGAACAAAACTGAAAGATTAATATTACTAGATTTCAAGACTTACTAAAATCATAGAAATCAAAATAGCACATTAATATAAAGATAAATAGATACACAGTATAGATAGAACACGATCTAGAAATAAACTCAGAAATATATGGATAACTCATTTAATAAATGTGCAGACAGTCCAATGAAGAATGGATAGTCTTTTCAACAAATGGTGCTGGAACACTTGGGACATCTACATGCACAAAAAAGAACTTAGATTCAAATCCCACATTGTATATAAAAATAACAAAATGGACCATGGGCCTAAATGTAAAACCTAAAACTATAAAATTTCCAGAAGAAAACATTGGAGAAAATCTTTGTGACCTTGGGTTGGGCAAAACATTTATAGCTATAACAGAAAAAGCACAATTTATGATATTTTATCAAAATTTAAAACTTCTGCTTTTCAAATGATAAAAATGAAAAGACTGAGAGAAAAATACTTGAAAACATATAACTGATAAAGGATTTTTATCCAGAATTTATAAAGATCTCTTAAAATACATCAAGAAAATACATAACCCAAGTTTTAAAATAAACTAAAAAAGACTGCAACAGACATAATACCTAAGAAAATACACAAAAGGCAAATAAGCACATGAAAAGATGTTCAATACCACAAATCACTAGGGAAATTCAGATTTAACCACAATGAGATACCATTTCACACCTATTAGAATGGCTAAATTAAAAAGACTAACCATATCAAATGTTGTTAAAGATTGAGAGAAACTGCAGATCTTCTATGAGGTACAATTCTGGTAGGAATTAAGATGGCAAAACCACTTTGGAAAAGTTTTGACAGTTTCTTTAAAAATGAAACATACACCTACCATATGATCCAGCCATTTCACTCCTAAGTATTTACCTAAAAGAAAAAGAAATAGGCATCTATACAAAGACTTTTACATGAATACTCACAGCAGCTTTATTTGTATTTAGCCAAAATCAGAAACAACTTAAATGAGGCAACTGGATAAATGGTGACATATCCAAACTATGAACACTACTCATCACCAGAAAGGGATAAACTGGTGCAACAAAGTGGATGAGTCTCATTCCAGCTCCCTGCTAACATGCCTGGGAAAGCAGTGGAAGATGGCTCAAGTGCTTGGGCTCCTGTATCCACCTCAGAGACCAGGAAGAGTTCCTGGCCCCTGGCTTCCGATTGGCCCAGCTTCAGCCATTGTATCCATCTGGGGAACGAACCAGCAGATGGAAGGCCTCTCTCTCTCTCTCTAACTCTGCCTTTCAAATAAATAAATAAAATCTGGCGGTATATTTCCAGAAATAGAATTCCCAAATCATATGGTAATTAATTTTGGTAGGACCCTACAGACTTTTTTCCATAGGGGTTGTGCATTTTACATTCCCAGAAACAGCGCACAGGATTTCAGCTATTCCATATCCTCACCAACACTTGTTATTTTCAGACTCTCTCTATTACACATACATATTTCTGTTTTTTTACAGTAGTATCTCACTGCAGCTTTGATTTACATTTCCCTAATGACATTTTTTCATATATTTTGTTTGGAGAAATATCTCCTCAAGTCCTTTGCCCATCTCTGAATCAGTCAGGTTGCTTTTTTGTTGCTGAGTTTTAGTTCTCTCTGTATATGTGATATTCTTATCAGATATGTAACTTGTAAACATTTCCCCCCCATTCCATGGGTTTCCTTTTTACTCCATTCTTAATGTTTTCTGTTACACAATTTTTTTCATGAATTTCAACTTTTTTTTTTTTTTACTTTTCTCATCCTGGATATAATGTCATATTCAAGAAATCATCACCAAACCCAATATCATGAAGTTTTTTTTAAATTAATTAATTTATTTATTTGAAAGGCAGAGTTACAGAGAAAGAGAAAGTCTTCCATCTGCTGGTTCACTCCCCAAATGGCTGCAATGGCCAACTGAGCCTATCCGAAGCCAAGAGCCAAGAGTTTCTTATAGTTCTCCCAGGCAGGTGCAGCGACCTAAGGACTTGGGCCATCTTCTACTGCCTTCAGGCCATAGCAGAGAGCTGGATCGGAAGTGGAGCAGTTGGGATTCGATCCGGCGCCCATAAGGGATGCTGATACCACAGGCGGAGGCTTAGCCCACTACACCACAGCGCCAGCCCTACATGAAATTTTTGTCTTATGTTTTCTTCTATTTATAGTTTTAGGACTTATATTTAGGTCTTTGACTCATCTTGAGTTAATATTTGTATACAGTAAAATGATCTAACTTCATTATTTTTCACTAGATTCTTAAACCCTTTTCATGTACATAGATGCCTACTATCCTATTAACATATCTTGAATAATAAATTATTATACAATAATATTAACATATTTTGCCGGCGCCGTAGCTTAACAGGCTAATCCTCCACCTTGCGGCGCCGGCACACCGGGTTCTAGTCCCGGTTGGGGTGCCGGATTCTATCCCGGTTGCCCCTCTTCCAGGCCAGCTCTCTGCTATGGCCCAGGAAGGCAGTGGAGGATGGCCCAAGTCCTTGGGCCCTGCACCCCATGGGAAACCAGGAAAAGAACCTGGCTCCTGGCTTCGGATCAGCACGATGCGCCGGCCGCAGCGGCCATTGGAGGGTGAACCAACGGCAAAAAGGAAGACCTTTCTCTCTGTCTCTCTCTCTCACTATCCACTCTGCCTGTCAAAAAAAAAAAAAAATATATATATATATATATATATATATATTGACAGGCAGAGTGGATATTTTTTTGACAGGCAGAGTGGATAGTGAGAGAGAGAGACAGAGAGAAAGGTCTTCCTTTTTGCCGTTGGTTCACCCTCCAATGGCCGCCGCAGTAGGCGCGCTGCGGCTGGCGCACCGCGCTGTTCTGATGGCAGGAGCCAGGTGCTTCTCCTGGTTTCCCATGGGGTGAAGGGCCCAAGCACTTGGGCCATCCTCCACTGCACTCCCTGGCCACAGCATAGAGCTGGCCTGGAAGAGGGGCAACCGGGACAGGATCGGTGCCTCGACCGGGACTAGAACCCGGTGTGCCGTCGCCGCAAGGCGGAGGATTAGCCTACTGAGCCGCGGCGCTGGCGGAAAAAAACATATTTTGAGTAGTTCTCTGACCATGAAAAATTATTTATCTTCACAATAAATTATCAATGTAATTATTGATGGTGATGGGTACATGGGAATTCACTTGATTATCCTCCTCACTTAAAAAAAAAAAAAAGATTTTATTTATTTGAAAGGCAGAATTAGAGAGAGGGACAGAGAGAAAGACATCTTTCATCTGTTGGTTCACTCCCCAAATGACCATTATGGCTGGGGCTGGGCTAGGCCAAAGCCAGGAGCCAGGAGCCTCATCCAGGTCTCCTACATGGGTGCAGGGGCCCAAGAATTTCAGCCATCTTTTTTTCCTAACATTTATTTATTTGAGAAGCAGAGTTACAGACAGATGGAAACCTTCCATCCACTGTTTCATTACCCAAATAGCCACAATGGCTGGAACTGGGCCAACCCAAAGCCAGGAGCCTCTTCCGGGTCTCCCACATAGGTGCAGGGGCCCAAACACTTGGGCCATCTTCCACTGCTTTCCCAGGCCATTAGCAGGGAACTGGACTGGAATTGAACTGGGGAGTAAACTAGCAGATGGAAGACCTCTCTCTCTGTAACTCTTTCAAATAAATAAAATAAATCTTTAAAAAAAAAAAAAAAAGAGTGCCTGGGTTCAAGTCCCACCTCCACTTCTTACCCAGCTTTTGACCAAAGCACACCCAGGGAGGAAGCAGGTAATAGCTCAAGTATTTGGGGCCCCACCACTCATGTAGGAGACCCAGATGGAATTCTTGGCTCCTAGCTCCTGCCTGACCTAACCCAGATAAAAATCTATTCAATTAGCAGAAATCTCAAATATCCCATTTGTCTGAGTCATGATTTCAGGTTTCTATTAATCACAGTAAATTAAACCACCAGAGACCTTAAAAAAAAAAAAAAAGATTTATTTATTTTACTTGAAAGTCACAGTTACATAGAGAGAGAGGGAGAGGCAGAGAGAGAGAGAGATAGGTCTTTCATCTGCTCATTTACTCCCCTAAATGGCTGCAATGGCTGGAGCCGCACCAATCCAAAGCCAGGAGCCAGGAGCTTCTTCTAGGTCTCCCACGTGGGCGCAGGGGCCCAAGGACTTGGGCCATCTTCCAATGCTTTACCAGGCCATAGTAGAGAGCTGGATCAGAAGTGGAGCAGCCGGGACTTGAACCGGCACCCATATGGGATGCTGGCACTGCAGGTGGTGGCTTTACTGGCTACACCACAGCACTGGCTCCAAGAGACCTTTTAAAAATATAAGGTCAGCCTTCCATCGCGACTGAAACAAATTCAGTCCCTTTCCTGGACCTGTGGCCTGGGCTGAGCCATCCTTGACCCCCCTCCCCCCGACCTGCCTCCAGGCCTTTGCTCTCACCCCTTGGAATGCTCTTCCTCAGGATTCTTCACTGAGCTCAGGGCGCACTTCCCTGACCCCTCTACCTCAAACCACCTACTCAACATCAGTTTGCTGATGTCGTGTCTCTCTGTCCCACTAGAGGGCAGTCTCCTTGAGGGCAAGGACCCAGGGCATCTTCAGCATATCTCAGTGCCTGGCCGGCCTCAGAGGCACGAAAATATCCAATCAGCACATGAATGTGGCTCATGATCTCATTATACTGAAAGACTAAGCTTCGTGTGTGTGAACGCACCCTAGGCTGCTGCAATCTGTCACCCCGGGGAAGAGGGGAAAAACGTGCTAAGAGAAATTTCCATATTTTGCTCTGTATATTTCTGCATTATTTTTCTTACATTAAAAAAGACAAAATTAACTACAACAAATGGCAGAAAGAAAAAGATGAACATATTTAAACATACAAGTCTACTCATGGACTCAAAGTTTAGAAACCCAGAGGCAGGGCCGGCACTGTGGCACAGTGCACTAAGCCATATAGGCACTGGTTCGAGTCCCAGCTGCTCCACTTCTGATCTAGCTCTCTGCTTACGGCCTAGGAAAGCAGTAGAAGATGCTCCAAGGCTTGGGCCCCTGCATTTGCATGGGAGACCCAGAAGAAGCTCCTGGCTCCTGACTTCAGATCAGCCCAGCTCTGGCTGTTGCAGTCATCTGGGGAGTGAACTAATCCCTCTCTCTCTAACTCTGCCTCTCAAATAAATAAAATATTTTAAAAAAAAATTAAAAAAAAGAAACCCAGAGGCACCTCAGTAAGCATCACCTCCAAAAAGAAAAAAAAAGAGAGCACGTCAGAGCTGGCACTGTGGCACAGCAGATTAAGTTGTGGTCTGTGACGCCAGCATCCCATATGGACACTAGTTCAAGCCCCAGCTGCTCTGCTTCCAATTCAGCTCCCTCCTAATGCACCTGGGAAAGCAGATGATGGTCCTAGTACTTGGACCCCTGCCACTTACATGGGAAACCTGGATGGAGTTCCAGGTTCCTGGCTTCAGCCTGGCCCAGTCACAGAAATTGTGGTCATTTGGGGAATGAACCAGCAAATGGAAGATCTCTTTCTCTAACTCTGCCTTTCAAATAAATAAATAAACCATTAAAAAGGAAAAAGGCGCATCTCCCTGCCCTGAGTAGGCACCTAGAAACTGGACCAGTGCCTGGAAGAAGTCACCCCGTGCCACAAGGAGCCCTTTCACTCCAATCTAGGTTGCTCTGAAAATCTCCCGCATGTAGCAGAGTCTAAATAAAGTTACATCTTTAAAAGAAAAAAAACAAACACAAAACCACATTTCTTGCTTACAGCCCTCATAAAAGCTTCTACTGTTACTAAAGCAACAATGTATACAAAAGAGAAAGGATTTTAGCAGTATGTTACATTGATTCAGTAACAATGAGTACAACCAGTACAATGATTCAGTAACAAAGAGTTAACTTCCACTTATCATCCCATGCTCAGTAGAAATTTTTAAAGATCTTTATCCCCCAGGGATTCATCCAAATAACTATAAATTTACTTTCCTTTGTTTCAGAAAATATGCATTCTAAGAATTATCATTTTTTCTCACCTAGTTTGCCATCAAAATTTAGTGCCTTTTAATTTTTTCTTTTACAAATTTATTGAAGCATATTTTAGACACATATAATTTATCCATTTCAAGTATATAATTTAATGACTTTTAGGTAAATATACAAAGCTGGGGGATATACAAATCAGCTTTAGAAATCTTCACTCCAATAAAATTCTTCCTACCATTCCCAGCTCCTCCTCCTGCTCTAATCAACATCTAATCCACTTTCTGTCCCTATACATTTGTCAAGTCTGGACTTTTTTTTATAAATGGAATCATACAACACATGGCTTCTGGTATCTAATTTCTTTCTCTTAGAATCTTTCTGAGATTCATTCATGTGGGAACATGTATCTGCAATGCATTCCTTTTTTTTTTTTTTTTTTTTTTTTGACAGGCAGAGTGGACAGTGAGAGAGAGAGACAGAGAGAAAGGTCTTCTTTTTTGCCGTTGGTTCACCCTTCAATGGCCGCGCTGATCTGGCAGGAGCCAGGTGCTTCTCCTGGTCTCCCATGGGGTGCAGGGCCCAAGCACTTGGGCCATCCTCCACTGCACTCCTTGGCCACAGCAGAGAGCTGGCCTGGAAGAGGGGCAACCGGGACAGAATCCGGCACCCCGACCGGGACTAGAACCCGGTGTGCCGGTGCCACTAGGCGGAGGATTAGTCTTTGAGCCACGGCACCGGTGGCATTCCTTTTTATTGCCGAATAGTATTCCATCATCTGGATACGCCATCTGAGTGCCTCTTGGTTTTCTGCTTCTATTTCCATCTTCTAGATTATCTAATGGATGTAGAATAATGTGGATACTTGGGTGCGGAAGAAGGATCTGGAGTGAACTTTAATTTAGCCCAAATTACACAGGTGTTTCTCAAAACCCAATCCAGTTTATATAGGATGAGGCTGTCCTAGCTTCACTAAAAACATGACATCATTAGCCTCTTTAAAAATCACTGTCCCTTCACTCTCTCCAACAGGAACAAAAGTACAAATCCTCAAGTTTTCTCTCCCTCTCTCTCTCTCTGTTTATAAAAACCTCAACTCTGCCCTACCTCCTTTTTCAAACATCAATGCCTTATTTGCTCTCTTTAGCATTAGCTTCAAACTGTCAGCTTTAAAATTCCCACATCCTCAAAGTTTTTGAAAGGGTATATCAGAAGCAAGTAGCTGCATATTCTAGAACTTAAAGAACCACTTGTTGATGAAGTCCCTGAAAATAATTCCTTTCCATAGAGAAAAAAGTTTTGAAAAGGGATTTTAAAACAAATAAAACCTTGAGGCAGGCACTGTAACACAGCAGTTTAAGCTGCTGCCGGCGATGCCAACACCCCATACTGGTCCGAGTCCCAGTTCAGCTTCCTGCTGATGCGTCTGGAAGGCAGCAGGTGATGGCCCAAGTTCTTGTGCCCCTGCCACCCACGTGGTGACCAGGATGGAGTTCCTGGCTCCTGGCTTCATCTTGACGCACTCCCAGTTGTTGTGTTGTGGCCATTTGTGAAGTGAACCAATAGGTGGAAGATTTCTAACTGCCTTTCAAATAAATAAATAAATAAATAAATCTTTTTTTAAAAAAAACCTTACAACAGCAATATGAAAGAGGCAGGAGGATCCAAACTGACATTTGACACTTTCATTTAAAGGGAAGGGTGCAGTGGGTTAAGGCTCTACTTGCAATGCCATCAGAGTCTGGGTTCATGTCCTGGCTGCTCCACTTCTGATCCAGCTCCCTGCTAATGTGCCTGAGGAGGCAGTGGAAGATGGTCCAACTGCTTGGGCCCCTGCCACAGCTGGATGGAGTTCTGGCTCTTGGCTTCGCCTTGGCCCAGACCTGGCTATTGCAACCATTTGGGAAGTGAACCAGCAGATGGAACACCTCTCTCTCTCTCGCTCTGCCTTTCAAATAAATATTTTAAAAAAATAAAGGGAAGGTCAAAGAATATACAGTAGTTAAGCACAGCTTTCTATTATCTTGTGTTTTTAACATGATTTTGCTAAATAATGATTTGTCATTAAATATAAAATATCACAATAATGTTATTATCATGTCTCTGTTTTGTGATGATGCCTAGTTCAGATCAAGTGGATTACTTACTTTTACAAAATCTTCAATATCCACATGTGGGATGACAACTTAATCAATTAGAGGAGAGGACTGGGGAACAGTGAAACAAAGCCAGCACATACTTGTCTTGAGCTTTTTTAAATTCTTAATTCTGTAGGTGATTCCCACACAATTGGTTTGAAAATAAAACCCAAGATGATACAGACATAGCTAAATCTTTCCCACTGGCAACACTTCTGGTTGGGAAACTATTTCAACATCTCTTTACTGGCCTACATTACGGTTCTTTGGAGCACTTAACAGAGTGAAAGCAATAAAAGGTAACACCAGCTAGGTGTAATCAGAGGAACTTCGAAAGATAAAGGAAAGCAGTATGAGCGATGATTAGACAGGGCAGCAAGCGTGTGATACTTAAGAAAAAAAATGTCGAGGTAATTTGTATACTATACCTTTCTCAGGCTTTCATATTCCTCGCGAAGTTCCCCAGGCTTGCTTAATTTGATTGGAGCTCTGAATATAAACTCTAAAGGAAAAGGAACAAGAAAATGCCTTTTAACAGGACCGTCTAGGAAGGAACCAGCACCCTGTGCTGCTGCTGCCCACTCCCCCAATCCTAAAACACATTTAAAAAAATTATGATAATCTTACTTTAAGCAGACATCATTCATCAAACAAATATTTATTAAAGGTTACCCACCAGGCACTGCTCTAAGTATTAAGAGAAGCACTTGGCAACTCTTGTATTAGAAAATAGACAACAAACAAGTGCACACGCCAGTGGTACAAGTGCAACTGAAGGGGAAAATGTAGGCTGGGGACAAAAATGTTATTTCTAGGGTGGTCTGGAAGGGGCTCAGTGGTAAAGTACTACATTAAAAAGACCTCAGGAAAAACTACATGTAAAACTACTAGTTCAATGTTACTAACATTTGGAAGGAAATGAAGTTTTATTCATTACACTGTATTTTTCTATTTCATTTTGATTGCAGTCAAAGTATTTTTCTGTATGTAACCTGTATATAATCCTGTACTTATTTTCAGTACACAACCTGATATCTATTAATTCTCAAAGCCTTCACTGGTTTTAATTTTTTGTTTTGTTTGTTTTGTTTGAAAGACAAAAAGGGAGTGAGAGGGAGAGCTCCCATCCACTAGTCCACTCCCTAGATGCCTGTAATGCCCAGGGCTGGGCCCTGCTGAAGCAAGGAGGTCAGAACTTCGTCCAGGTCCCCCACAGTGGGTGGGAGACACCCATGTACTTGATCCATCATCTGCTGCATCTCTGGGTGCTCATTAATGGGAAGCTGGATCAGAAGCAGAGTAGCAGGAACTTGAAATGTGTTCTCCAGCGCGGGATGCAGGCATCCCAAGCAGCAACTTAACCACTATGGCACATGCTCACCTCCCTGCAATGGTTTTGATTAGCCATAACATTAAAACCTTTTCTTTTTTTAAAAGATTTTATTTATTTGAAATGCAGAGTTACAGAGAGAGGTAGAGCCAGAGAGAGAGAGAGAGAGAGAGATGGAGGGAGGGAGGGAGGGAGGTGTTCCATCTGATGGTTCACTCCCCAAATTACTGCAACGGCCAGAGCTGAGCTGATCCAAAGCCAGGAGCCAGGGGTGTCCTCCAGGTCTCCAAGTGGGTGCAGGGACCCAAGGACTTGGACCATCTTCCACTGCTTTCCCGGGCCACAGCAGAGAGCTGAATGAGAAGTGGAGCAGCCGGGACTCAAACCGGCGCCCATAGGGGATGCCGGTGCTGCAGGCCGGGGCTTTAACCCACTGTGTCACAGCACCGGCCCCAACATTAAAATCTTTCAATATGTTCTTCAAGCTTCTCCAGATTGCTTCCTATAGCCTTGTACAGATCTCTCAACTCTTGACCATTTAATCATGCCATATATATATATATATATATGTATATATATATACACATATACACACATATACATACACACACACACATGTATGCTATTTTCTTTGTATATATTTATAAATCTGAGACCCATGGGAGGCACACAGTGTGTGTTAGTCCTATAAACTGATACTAAATATCAAAGTTCAGAACAGGAATGGAGCAGGCATTTGGCTCTGTGGTTACGATGCCACTTGGCATGCTGCCCTCCCATATTGAAGTACCTGAGTTCCAGTTCTGGCTCCACTCTTGAGTCTGGCTCCCTTCCTATGAACACCCTGGGAGGCAGCAGGTGACGATCAAATGCTTGGGTCCCCACCACCCATATGGGAGACCCAGATTGAGTTCCTGCTCCAGGCTTCAGTCTGGCCCAGTCCCAGCCATTGTGGGCATTTGAGGAATAAACCACAGGACCGAAGATCTCTGTCTGTCCCTGTCTCTCTGCTCTCTACCTTTCAAACAAATAGTGAGTTTAAAAAGCAGGAATAAATGTCTTAAATGCCATCAGAAAGGAAGGGGAGAGTATACCCTTCTGCCTCCTTAAATGTTTACACCTTCTATGTACATTTGGTCATCTAAAAATAGTATTAACCTTAAAACTTACTAGTAACCACATCCCACTGAGGTTGATATAAATATTTGTCCTAGAAAAGTAACCTCCTCAAAAAGCTGCCATTTGTCCTTTTTCTGGGGTCTCAACTATTTTAAGAGGCCTCTTGTTTAGGACCTTGAAAACATTTAAACAGAAACACTGGACCTAATGCAGATACAGCAAACAGTAACGGGAAGCCTAGCCAAGCACAGGAGAACTGCTGGTCCCCTTTACCATCACCTTCACCCAGTTTTATAAAAAAACTGGATAACTATTTTAGTCATATCCCTTAAGCACATTTCTAACTCTAGGCAAGCAGTACTTAAAATTAGACACTTTAAAAGAGGAGAAGGAGGCAGGGAAAAGCAAAAGTCTTATGGTGAAACAGAGTACTTAAAATGCATTTACCGAGACTCCACTACATGTAAGATCATGCTTCATGTACATTTTCTCAATGACTTGTCACAGAAACTGTGTAAGGCAGGTACGACACACATTTTACTCTGAGGGGTCAAATGACTTGCCCAAGGCCACAGAGCCAGGAGAAGGGTGTTAATAACTAGAAGAGGGAAATCATATAGAGATTTAAAATGCAACCAGCTGATGCCGGCACTGTGGCGCAGCAGGTTAAGCCACCATCTGAGGCAATGACATCCCATATGGGTATCGGTTCAAGTCCCAGAAACTCCACTTCTGATCCAGCTCCCTGCAAATAGCTTGGGAAAGTAGCAAAGGATGGTCCATGTCCTTGGGCCCCTGTA
Source organism: Lepus europaeus (assembly GCF_033115175.1). Lineage (NCBI taxonomy): Eukaryota > Metazoa > Chordata > Mammalia > Lagomorpha > Leporidae > Lepus > Lepus europaeus. The sequence goes on along the minus strand of NC_084833.1, from coordinate 64,219,922 downwards.
CCCATTTGGGAGACCTGGAAGAAGCTCCTGGATCCTAGCTTCAGCCTAGCCCAGCCCTGACCACTGGGGCCATTTGGGGAATAAATCAGTGGATGAAAGATTCTGTGTGTGTGTGTGTTCTCTCTAACTCTATCTTTTAAATAAATAATTAAATCTTTAAAAAAAAAAAAAAAGCAACCAGTTGAGGGTTGAGCCCAATCTCCCCTCTCACAAAACTCCATTGTAGTAGCCCCCCTTGAATAGTCTTCCTTTTTTTTAAAGACACCCATCAAGAAGATGCAATTATGAGCTTGTAGGAAGCTACAACACTGTAAAAACTAGTAGGATTATAAAGAAGAAATTAATCCAAATTATGGAAAAGTTGAACAATACAATTAACAAGCATGACTGTATCTATTTATATAAATGCAAGCACCCAGGACTGGTGCTGTGGCATAGCGGGTAAAGCCTGCAATGCCAGCATCCCATATGGGTGCCAGTTCAAGTCCCAGCTGCTCCACTTCTGATCCAGCTCTCTGCTATGGCCTGGGAAAGCAGTGGAAGATGGCCCAAGTCCTTTAGCCCCTGCAACTGCATGGAGACCTGGAAGAATCTCCTGGCTCTGGATTGGCGCAGCTCCAGCCATTGACACCAATTGGGGAGTGAACCAGTTGATGGAAGACATCCTTCCTTCCCTCCCTCCCTCCCTCCCCCTCCCTCTCTCTCTCTCCCTCTCTCTCTCTCTCTCTCTCTCTGCCTTTCCTTCTCTCTGTGTGTAACTCTGACTTTCAAATAAATCTTTTAAAAAATAAAAATAATAAAAAATAATAATAAATTCATGCACCCAAGGAACAGAATATATAGTCATTCCTCCATGTACACAGGAGATTGGTTCTAGGACCCCCAAGGATACCAAAATCCACAATGGTCATGCTACTTATACAAAATAGTGTGCTATTTGCACGTAGCTGGTGCAATATACTGTATTTCTAATCCTCTCTGGATTACTTACAGCACCTCAAACAATGTAAATATGGGTGAACAGTTGTTACACTGCTTGTTTAGGAAATTATGACAAGAAAAGAAGAGGGGAAAAAAAAAAAAAACCCTGTGCATGTTCAGTAAGGCACATAATTTTTGATCAACAGTTGGTTGAATCCCCAGATGTGGAACCTGAGGATACGGAAGCTGACTCCCTATTTCTTAAAGCAAACAAGAGCAATTAATTATGTTCACAATACTCTAAATCACCAAGACATTTCAAAACATTTCAAATAAATCACATGATACAAACTCTGTTCTTTGATCCTGGCTATCACTTTCATATCCTAATTTTCTATCTACCTGGATGGCACTGAGTTGCCCCAAATTATTTCTCAAGAAATTTCCTATTTGCTTAAGTTTGCCAGAGTAGATTTCTGCTGATTGCAATTAACAACCCAAGCTAATTCAATTTTCTTACATGGTGCTTTGAAATGAACAAAAAACTAGTCGCTAGTAAAACTGGTTAAAAAAAAAAAAACAGGGAAAAAGCAAAACAATATGAAGAATAAATACTTAAACACATGTCAAGATGGCTTTAAATCTCCAGAGACTATTCAAGCAACCTTGCAGTGAATGATCTTGCATACCTATTATTTTACATGCCTGCAAGAGGTCAGTCCATAGAATAAATTGCTAGAATCAGAATTTCTGTTAAAAAAAAAAAAAAGTGCCTTTTGACAGATCAGGGTTTCTTCAGGAAGCCTTATCGGTTTCCAGTCCCATCACCAATGAATGACAGTGTCATCTCCTCACACCTTTTCCAGCACAATGAGTGCTGCAATTCATTAGTTTTGCCAAACTAATAGGTGACATTTTGTATCCAATATACTTACTTCATAAGTGAAATTGAATACTTTTCACATGGCTAAGAGTGGTCTCAATTTCCTTTGATGTGAAAGATAAATGTACTTTCTTTCTTCTTGATTTGTTAATGTTCTCTGTACAAGGAAAACTGGCTCTCTGTCACATGAAAAGCCACACTTTCTCAAGTTTATTCTTTGTGTTGATTTTGCTTATCGTGAATATTTGTAGGTAGTTAATCAATTTTTCTTTTTTGGCTTTTGCATTTTCTATCATATTTGGAAAGACTTTCCTCGGGCTAAAATATAACAAATCCTAACGTAACTGCTTCTGGTACCAACTGCAAATTCTGCTCAGATCTACTTTTTAAATTTCTGCATCTTTATTTTTATTTGGGGAGCAACATAAGGAGCATAATCTCATTCAGGCTTATAAATAAGACTACTATACAACACATGAGACCAAAAATATTTTAGCAATAGCCTGGTACAAACGATCATTTTTACTCACTGTTGGAGAATGTCTTCCCCAAAATGGTTCTTGTTAATATTTAATACAAAATGTCTCAAGAGTTTAACAATCTCTTTTTTTGAATGTAGCATAAATAATATAAAATTAAAAGCATCATTCCCAATTTAGAAGCTTTGGAACCTTGGATTAGTCTATCTCAGTTCTCTTTTCTATAAAATTAGAACAATACCTATCATGATATGCTATTATGGGGGTCAAATGGGTGCAATGAGAGTAAAAAATACTTTGTAAACTATCTCAGCCAGTAGAATGGCATGCATTAGGACTTATAAAACTGTCTGTGGTGTTGGGACAACACTCTTAAATTGTGGCTTGGTTTGATTTACTTAAGTACAACATAGAAGAAACAAAGATAACAATGCGACTGCTTTGATGGATGTTGCGTGGAATACTAAATTCACTTTGAGATATTTATAAAGAAACATCAAAGTACACGTCATAAGGCCAAGGAGAAACTCGGAGTCCTCGTGGACTCCTGCTATGCCCCTGACCTGAGAACACAAATGTCAGGGCGCCAATTTGTACTCATCAAACTGAGTACTGATAAAAAGTACCTAAATCTCAGGTTAACATTAATGTTTAAGGATACAAAATGCTTTTCACACCATGAGGCCTATGCTACATTAAATAGCACAATGTACAAAAGTTCAAAAAGTACATACATAGCTTGAATTACTTGTTGCATACTAAAACAGTCAAGCATAAAAAAAACTGAATAGCCAGGGCCAGCATTGTGGCACAGCAGGTAAAGCTGCCATCTGCAATGCCAGCATCCCATATGGGCACTGGTTTGAGACCTCGCTGCTCCACTTCTGATCTAGCCCCCTGCTAATGTACCTAGGAAATCAACAGAGGATGGCCCAAGTCCTTGAGCCCCTGCACCCACCTGAGAGACCCAGAGGAGGCTCCTGGCTCCTGGCTTTGGCCTGACCCAACCTTGGCCATTGTGGCCATTTGGGGAGTGAACCAGTAGATGGAAGACCTCTCTCTCCCTCTCCCCCCCCCCTCCCCCTCTCCCCCCTCTCTCTCTCCTCCTCTCCCCTCTCTGTAATTCTGCCTTTGAAATGAGTAAATCTTCAAAACAAACACTGAACAGCCCCAATGTGACACTGCCTTAAACATTTAATTCTAGTTCTTACTTAGTAACACCTTCCAGAAAGGTTAAGAAGTGAAAGAGATTGACAGGTTCAGATACCTCACCTGCCAATCAATGAGGATTTAGAGATGTCAAAGCTTCTGTTTGCTGCAGCTTCCTCATCTATCAAACGTGGATGAAAGCACTAGCCAAGCTACCTCACAGGAATGCAGAAGATCACAATTAAAAGCAGCAGCAGCAGCAATCAGAGTCTCTATAATAAATAAATAAATAAAAGCTAACATTTAATGTGAGCACCATGTGCCAAGTAGTACACACACATTCTCCCTGATTGCAAACAAAAAATTATTTTTTAAAAAAGGTTCATGGAAAACATGCATTGTAAGTCCATTTTCCATGAATTTTGCAGTCTCCTTGCACACAGTCAAGATTGTTATTTATACTAAGACAGCTGTTATTAAACATCCAGGTCCCTGATTTTAGCAGAAAATGACTAATCATAATTAAAAAGTTTACGTCTGCTGCTGTGGAACCTGACTTCTTAATTTTCTCTTTGCTTCCTCTGCCTTCCTAGGGCCTTATGTCAGTCTGCTCCACCGCAGAAGAGGAAGTTGTGGCTGAAATGCCAGTCATGCTGCCACAGAGGCAGAGCCACAGTGTCGAGGAAGCACCAGAAAAGACATCACCACCCTTCCTGGTCCCTGGGCTTTAGTCACAAATCTGCCATTTCCTCTCTCCGCTCTCATGGGCATTTTCAAGTGTTTCAGAGGCACAGAAGCAACCGCCCGTCCTTCCCCCGCCTCACAGGAAAGCACTACTTCACGCATCGCTGGGCTGCCAGACCTATCAGCATTCAATGGCTGAAGTGCCTTCTTAACACCTAACCTCCGTCACACTTAACAGGAAGAGAAACTCCAAGGGTCCAATGCCTTAAGCACCACATACATGTGCCCAGTGATCTAAGCTGAGCTTTGTGTTCAGTCTGATGTGAATCTAATAGCTCTACTCCCTGATGGGCCTTTCCAATAAAGGGATTTTCTCTGGGGTAAGGTGACTGGTTATTAATTAAGGCAAACAAAGGAAACAAATGACAAGACAGGTATTTGGCTATCTGGACCAAAACATCAGGAATAAAATGTCATTGTCAAAGCAGTCACACTCAATGCAAAATGAAGGAAAGAACCATACTCAAAGCGCTGGGAAGAAGCCATATGAACAACTCTCAGATCCCAAGGGTGCTCAGCTACGCCTGAGGTTTTGCCCTGTGGGTTCAATTTCTTACATGCAGCAGAATGAAGAAAGAACTTGAGACTGAGTCCCAGACTCTAAACTTCCACTTACTAGCTATTTATTCTTGGACAAATTAAAAAAAAGTACTCTGCATTTGAACCGCCTCTGTAACTTGATAATAACATAACCATATCTCAGAACGACAACAAGATAAAAATGAATTCAAAAGCTTGCAAGCCTATTAACGTTCAACGTTTGGTGAATTATTTAGCATTGTAATAATGTGTGGTTGTATTATAACTGCCATAAAATGATTAACTACAGCCTAATTTTTTTTTTCATTAAGTACACACAGATAACCAGCTCACAAGAGTCGGTTCTACACCGTCTTTTTTTTTTTTTTTTTTTGACAGGTAGAGTTATAGATAGTGAGAGACAGAGAGAAAGGTCTTCCTTCCATTGGTTCACCCCCCAAATGGCCGCCACGGCTATGGAGACTTAGGGTAAAAGGTGAGGGTATTTCAGGAAGCGGCAGGAGGCAGAAATAGCCTCCTGAAATAGTGATTTGGCCCAGGAACCATAGCTGTTGGTGGACTGTGAAGTAGAATGAAGCAATACTGAAACTGCAAAGGTGACTAGAGACCATATCACATAACTGGTCTCTTTGGTATATTGAAATAAAAGCTGTGTAGAGGCCGGTGCTGTTGCTCACTTGGTTAATCTTCCGCCTGTGGTGCCGGCATCCCATATGGGCGCCGGGTTCTAGTCCCGGTTGTTCTTCCAGTCCAGCTCTCTGCTGTGGCCCAGGAAGGCAGTGGAGGATGGCCCAAGTGCTTGGGCCCTGCACCCACATGGGAGACCAGGAAGAAGCACCTGGCTCCTGGCTTCAGATTGGTGTAGCTCCGGCAGTGGCAGCCATTTGGGGGGTGAACCAACAGAAGGAAGACCTTTCTCTCTGTGTGTGTGTCTCTCTCTCTCACTGTCTAACTCTATCTATCAAATAAATAAAAAATAAAATAAAAAATGAAAGCTTATTTTGGTGCCAAAAAATTGAAATCCATGCATAGTTTTTTCATAATAAACATTTTCCATGAACTTCTTATTGCCATGGGACACCTCTGGTATATGTGTGTCACAACCCTACATAACACTGTGCAAAGGACATGAACAGGTCATTCATATTTAAAACTTTAAAAACAAAGCATTTATGTATCAGATTGGAAAAAAAAAAAAAGTTGATAAAGACAAGCATTAGGGCCCAGTGCTGTGGTGGGTAAAGCCACCACTTGCAGTGCTGGCATCCCATATGGGTGTTGGTTCAAGTCCAGACTGTTCCACTTCTGATCTAGCTCTCTGCTGTGGCCTGGGAAAGCAGTATAAGATGGCCCAAATCCTTGGACCCTTGCACCCATGTGGGAGACCTGGAAGAAGCTCCTGGATCCTGGCTTCAGATCGGTGCAGCTCCAGCCATTGTAGCCATCTGGGGAGTAAACCAGCAGATGGAAGATCTCTCTCTCTCTCTCTCTTTCCCTCTCTGCCTCTCTGTAAATCTGTCTTTCAAATAAATAAATCTTAAAAAAAAAAAAAAAGACAAGCGTTAGCAAAGAATTCCTTTATGCTAAAGAGATACCATACAGGTGTACAAGGACACATATACAAGAACGTTCACTATGGATGGCTCACAATCCTGAAGACGGGAAGCAATCGAAATGTTCTTCAAATGGAGACTGGGTCTGTTCCTACAGTGTTTGTTCTTATTCCTGAGCTGGCTTCTTGGTTGAGCTGGTCATTGTTGTTAGAATACTATCATTGTGTATAAAAGCTGTAGAGGAGGCCAGTGCTGTGGTACACAGTAGGTTAGGCTGCCACCAGCAACACCAGCATCCTACATGGATGCCTGTTCAAGCCCCAGCTGTTCTCTCATCCAGTTCCCCATAAAATGCAGCTGGGAAAGCAGCAGAGGATGACCCCAGTGCTGGAGCCCCTGCACTCACATGAGAGACCAGATAAAGCTCCTGGCTCCTGGCTTCAGCCTGGCCCAGCCATGGCTGTTCCAGCCATTTGGGGAGTGAACCAGAGAATAGAAGACCTCTCTCTGTCTCTCCCTCTCCCTCTCTGTAACTCTGTACTTCAAATAAAACAAATAATAAAATCTTAAAAAAGAAGAAACAAAACTGTAGAGGCCCCGTAGACTGAGATGATGTGCCTACCAGAGAACAGTGCCTACCTGCACTGACGCGGGCCTGGCAGCACTCCCGGCAAGCTGTGAAGCTCATTCTTCCTGAGCGGGGAGCCTCCACAGGACCCGCTGAGAGTCTCATGTGTCTACCCAGTCTGTCTTCCTAGGAAGTGCTGAACATTTTCCCCCTCAACACTGAAAAACTGCAGGGTCTCACTTTTCCACAGCTTTCTGTGAGCCTTCTTATTCTTAGCCTTCTACCCTGCGCAGAAAACGTTTCAGGTGGGTCTGGACAGGGAAGGCAGAGAGAAGCCACGATGGATCTGCTCTTCCTCTGTGAATGTGGCTGCCTATGTTCTGTTTGCCTTGGCAGCCCTGAACCAATCCCCAGCCCCATGAAGGAAGCTCTGCTGACTTTTCTGCCTTTTAGAAGCTGCACTGTTTAAAAAAAAAAATCTATCTATTCGAAAGGAAGAATTACAGAAAGGGTTCCTCCATCCACTGGTCACTCCCCAGGTGGCCACAATGTCCAGAAATGGGCCAGGCAGAAGCTAGGAGCCAGGAGCTTCATGCAGGTCTCCCACATGGGTGCAAGGGCCCAGGTACTTGGCCCATCTTCTGCCGCCCAGGTGCACTAGCAGGGAGCTGGATAGGAAGTAGAGCAGCCGGGACTCAAACCAATGGCCCATATGGGATGCTGCCACCGCAGGCAGCAGCTTTATCCACTATGCCACAGCGGTGCCAGCCCCTGCACTCTCTCTTTGCCAAGAATTCACAAAAGTCTGAAATCCTGGCTGCCTTGGCAACTTACTATGGCTTCGTATAGTTTTGTTTTTTTTAAATCAGGCTTTTCTAGTTATTCTCAGCAAGAGCATTTCTGCTACAATCTGCTCCATCACAGCCAGAAGCAAATCCCACATTCTCTGTAAGCCGCAGAAAAGACAAGATTTTCAGGAAGAAACCACAAACTGAAAACCACACACAGTCACCTTGTAAACCATGAGACAAAGCACCCCAGGAGGCAAACAAATGTACATAAGTGAATCTGAGGACAAAGGAAAGATCAGTGAGGGAGGTGAGTATGTCAGGCATCAAAGACAAGTGCCTGCAGAGGACAGAAAGTTGCTCCTGGCAAAGGGAGCACAGGAGCAGAGGCAGAAACGAAGGCACTGTGTCAAACGGAGGGCGACAAGGTGCAGGCGTGATGGGGCACGCACGGGATGGAAGCGCCTGGATGCCTGGGACCAGAGCTTGAGGAGAGTCCAGGAGACTAAATGACCTCTATGTTCCTATGTCTCAAGTGGTATGTGCAAGAAATGGCAGGAAACTCTTCTCTAACATTAGTCCAGAAGCAATGACTAAGAAGGAGCACAACTGAGGGCAGGGCAATCGATGACTGATCTAATTCAATCGATGACTGATCTAATGTAACAATACAAGCAGAAGGTAAAGAGAAGAAGGAAGGAAGGAGCAGGTGTAACAGACCTTGGGGAAACTGAGAGGCTCAAGTAGTCTCCAAAAGGATTTAAAAGGAGACACTAATCATACTTGGGTTTTATCTATACTGAATTTCTTTTTGTAAAAAAGATTTTATTGTATTTGAGTTACAAAGAGAAAGGGAGAGACAAAGAGAGGGATCATCTATCCACTGCTTCACTTCCCCGATGGCCACAATGGCTGGGGCTGTGCCAGGATGAAGCCAGGAGCCAGGAGCTTCATCCAGGTGTCTCACAGGAGTAGCAGGGTACCATCTTCTGCTGCCTTCCTAGGTGCATTACCAGGGAGCTGGACTGGAAGTGGAGCAGCCAGGACTCAAACAGGCACCCATATGAGATACCTGTGTCACAGGTGGTGGCTTAACCCACTAAGCCACAATGGCAGCCCCTATACTGAACTTGAGAAATGACATCCAAGTGGTAATGTCTTATGGGTAGTTGAATATAGCATGGGACTAAGGTGAAAGGGTTAGATCTATGTATGTTGTGGTCATGCTTAGACTTATTACCAAAAACTATAAGAGTAGATATGCCTGAAGGAGGCCTCCACAGGAATGACCAAAGCAAAAAAAAAAAAAAAAAAAAAAAATGGGGGGGGGGAGGGGCTACACATAGAACTTAAGGAGCTTCCAAGTCAGGTAAGGGAAGTTAAGAGGCTAGAGAAAAAGGCAATAGGAAAGAAAGAGCCAACACAATTTGTAAGCAACACTGTTAGCTATAGCAGAGAAACCAAAACAATTTGGCTAGGATGGAGTCCTTATTAGGAGATCATTTGAAGACATAAATAGTCAGTATTGGGGCTGGCGCTGTGGCGCAGTGGGTTAAAGTCCTAGCCTGCAGCACTGGCATCCCATATGGGCCCCTGCACCTGTGTGGGAGACCTGGAAGAAGCTCCTAGCTCCTGGCCTCAGATCAGCTCAGCTCTGGCTGTTGCAGTCACTTGGGGAGTGAACCAGCAGAATAGAAGACCTCTCTCTCTCTCTGACTCTACCTCTCTCTCTCTGTAACTCTTTCAAATAAATAAATAATTCTTTAAAAAAAAAACAAACACCATTGATCAGGAAGTTAAAGAGGGAATGGGCAGTAAAGAAAAAGATAAAAGTAGATAACATTTCTTTTAGGGAGAGGGATATAATAACAAGTAGAACCTGTGTGGTCAAAGCTCCAATGGTTATTATAATACTAAAAGGGAAGGAAAAGCATCCTTGGATGCAGCAACTACAGAACATCAAAGAGATACACAATACCTGAGCACTGCACAGCACAGTAAGTGGCGCAGGTACACAACAGCACGAGGCAGACAAGTCCAAGTGCATGCTTCTGCACTGACACACCTGAAGTGCAGCGCTGCACAGGAAACGGGGGGCTGCCAGCTCTCGAATCTCAAGTGGACCTGCTTATTCAGCCCACCAAACTTCTGAGTAACCACTCGCAGATGGGCCATGTGGAAGTAGAAATTTTAATGTTAAATTAAGCACACCATGTAGGTGGAAACACGAAGAGTGAACCACAAATGTGTTCTAAAACCAAACTAGAGTGGTTTCCATTTTACGAGTGTTTGCCATTTTTTGGCTTGCTCTTCCACACTCTCCAGGAGTACAGATGACAGTCAAGCACCAGGGCACAGGAACACAACCTGCTCATTTATGCACTCGCCCAAGACAAGTATCAATTTATGGCAGGCAATATAAAGAGTGTTTACCTGGTTCACAGAGGAGGCACACAGGCAAAAGTTTAAAAGCTAGTAAAATTAAAATCAAATTTTAAGGCTGCTTACCTAAGCACCATAATTAATGCCAATCCTACATCAGATTTCACTGCTTTTAAACTAGCCTGTGGCAAAGAAATAATCAAATCAAAATGTCCTGGCCCACATAACCACGAACTCATAAAAGTTTTGTAACTTTTGACATAATACCTACGAATCTAAAAAAAAAAAAAATCTAAACCATAAATAGTTTTACTTAAAAAAATATTTTCATTGTAACATTGGTCATAATTATAAAACCAGCAATAACCAAAATATCCAATATTGATGGAATAGTTATGCTAGTTATGGATAGCCCATACAATGTACCATAACTTTGCCAGTTAAGTTATACAAGTTTTCTTAATTGAGATATTGCTTTAATAATATGGGAAACCCAGCCAGCACCATGGCTTAACAGGCTAATCCTCCGCCTGCAGTGCCGGCACACTGGGTTCTAGTCCCGGTTGGGGCGCCAGATTCTATCCCGGTTGCCCCTCTTCCAGGCCAGCTCTCTGCTGTGGCCCGGGAAGGCAGTGGAGGATGCCCAAGTCCTTGGGCCCTGCACCCGCATGGGAGACCAGGAGAAGCACCTGGCTCCTGGCTTCGGATCAGCACGATGCGCCAGCCGCAGCGGCCATTGGGGGGTGAACCAACGGCAAAAGGAAGACCTTTCTCTCTGTCTGTCTCTCTCTCTCTCACTATCCACTCTGCCTATCAAAACAAAACAAAACAAAAATAATATGGGAAACCCTTTACGTTAAGTGAAAGACACCAGTTGGTGAGCTTAACATGCCTAATAATCTCAACAATGAAGACACATTAAAGACAGAAATGGCCATAGTGGAGTTGTAGAACTCACAAAGGGGAAAAATGAAAACATCAGTGATAACATATCAAGTTATCACAGTGTGTAAGAATGATGGAAGGGTCAGCTTTGTGGCACAGCGGGGGAAGTAGCCACCTGGAAGCTGGCATCCCATACAGGTGCCAGTTCCAGTCCTGGCTGCTCCACTTCAGATCCAGCTCCCTGCTAATGTGCCTGGGAAAGCAGCAGAAGATGGCCCAAGTACTTGGGCCCCGATATCCACATGGGAGACCCAGATGAAACTTCTGGCTCCTGGCTTCAGCCTGGCTCAACCCTAGTTGTTGCAGCCATTTGGGGAATGAACAAGCAGATGGAAAAATCACATTCTTTTTCTCTGTAACTGTGCCTTTCAAATAAATAAATAAATAAATCTTTTTAAAAAAAAATCCTTGGCCTTAATTTCTGCTCTGTTAGAGACAAAGAATATTTATAATAGCACAGTGGCTGGCGATGTGGCACAGTGAGCTAAGCATCTGCCTGTGGCGTTGGCATCCCACATGGACTCCAGTTGAGGCCCAGCTGCTCCACTTTTCTCTCTGTCTTTCCTTCTCTCTGTAACTCTACCTCTCAAATAAACAAATAAATGGATAAATAAATAAAGAATGGTATAAACTTACCAGGTGACAAATGCCAAGAAGGCTGCAAAAAGCATACTATCCTTTAAGGACTCTAAGTACGATAGTATGACCAGAAGCTTGGGGAAGGGAAGAAAAGCACCAGAGAGATGCAACTTTCCAAACACTGAAACCTCTGAAAATAAAGAACAATGAATACAAAGTCACCACAATGGGAGAAACCCTTATCCTCATAGATCAATGCCTTGTCTCATGTTCCAGAGCTCATCTTCCCTTACCTCCACATGGACTTGGCTCATTCAGTTTTCTCCACTCCCTACAGCACCTCCAACATCTTCCCTTCTACCGTGAAAATATCCAAAGCTTAATGCAAATATAATCTGAAATCCTGTCTTGAAAGATGAAAGAAAGAGGCCAGCGCCACGGCTCAATAGGCTAATCCTCCGCCTGCAGCGCCGGCACACCGGGTTCTAGTCCCGGTTGGGGCGCCGGATTCTATCCCGGTTGCCCCTCTTTCAGGCCAGCTCTCTGCTGTGGCCTGGAAGTACAGTGGAGGATGGCCCAAGTTCTTGGGCTCTGCACCCGCATGGGAGACCAGGAGAAGCACCTGGCTCCTGGCTTCGGATCCGCGCGGTGCGCCAGCCACAGCAGCCATTTGAGGGGTGAACTGGGAAAGGAAGACCTTTCTCTCTGTCTCTCTCTCTCTCTCTCTGTCCACTCTGCCTGTCAAAAATAAGTAAATAAAAAAAGAAAAAAAGAAAATGTGTAGGGTATGGGGAGGCACTGTGGCATAGCAGGTAAAACCACTGCCTGCAGTGCCGGCATCCTGGCTGCTCCACTTCTGATCCAGCTCCCTGCTATGGCCTGGGAAAGCAGTAGAAGATGGCCCAGTCTTTGGGCCCCTGCACCCACATGAGAGACCTGGAGGAAGTTCCAGCCTCCTGGCTTTGCATGGGTCCAGCTCTGACTGTTGCGGCCATTTGGGGAGTGAGCCAGTAGATGGAAGACCTCACTCTCTCTGTCTCTACCTCTGTAACTCTGCCTTTCAAATAGATAAATAAATAAATCTTAAAAAAAAAAAAAAAGAAAGAAAGAAAGAGAGAGAGAGAGAGAGAACGAACGAACAGATCCATTGCTGTGGTGTAGTAGGCTAAGTCTGCCTGCAGCACCGGCATCCAATATGGGTGCTGGTTCAAGTCCTGGCTCCAGATCAGCCCAGTTCTGACCAATTCCTCCAAAGATTTGTCTACATATTCACAATTCCTGCTTTCTCACTTCAACCCACTCTCTTAGAGCTTTTTTCCTTGTCTCCCCACTCTACCAAAATTGTTCTTATAAAGTCATCAAGGAAGCCCTCCATGTCCCCCACCTCCACATTGTAAGCATGAGATACAGGCACGAAAGCCTTCACCAGATGGGTATACTCTGATAGACAAAGAGAATCTTTAGGATCAGAACAGCTCCCTTATATGGAAGTTGTCAGTCTGCAATAAGCTGGTTCAGCTCTAGCACAAACCATCTTCACCATAATACTCTTTCCTCTGGAAAACAAGCCAGACAAGTGGCAGCCCTGCATTAGCCTCATCAGTATGAACAAGCAGCAAACAATACTCCCTGCTTTCAAAGCTCCACCATAATGGGCTAACACTTGCAATCTTTTAAGAGACTGAAGCAGTTATTAAGTATAGACGATCCTTTTTCTTTCCTCTTTGTTATATATTCTGGCTCCCAAGTCCAACCTTTCTAAGAACCTAGTTCAATGCTTTACGTATAGTATGAACTCTATAGATGTTGATTAAATAAACTCTAAATCCTAGCACATAGGACCTGGTACAAAGTAAATCCAATAAATGCTAATTCTCCCCTCCCCAGAACGATCTTCCCTGTAATTTCCTCCTTGAACATGATTATCACTTTCTCAGGTCAGAACAGCCTGTGGCTTAAGAGAGCCATGAGTACTTGGGACCCAGAGTTTCACTGAATTTCAGTTACTACAAGATGTCCGTGAGTGGTATCCTGAGGCAACAGAACCTGCCCAGCATCTCTAAACTCAAAACACTTAAGTAATTAAGCATAAATCTGACCCTAGGGATCAGAAGAAAGCAAAGCCATTTCTCTAATTCCCATCATTAAAAAGCCATGTATAATATTTATGCATGGAAAATAATCTGGCAAAAAATATACAGTCATTAACAGTGGCTATCTCTGGCTTGAGGCAAACAATAATACACAGTGTTTCACTCTCTTCATTGTGCTACTTATTGCTCACGTTCTCTATAGCAAATTCCAAATTTGCTCTCTAACTTTGGGCCTTGTTCCCTATAAATCCATTTTGGGTATCTATTGTTCTAACAAGCTTCTTAGAATTTTTTCACAGTCTTACTCATCTTTACATCCTCAGCATGCAGCACAGTGCCTGGCACACAATATATGTCACAACAGGTGAGGTCTACTCCATAAATGTCCACAAAATGAATGAATGCACACTATAACAGCTAATGTTTATTAGGCATTTGCTTTCTATAAGCACTTTACACACGTCATGTCATTTGATTCTCACAACTCTGCACACAGATACTGTTATCCATAAAGCAGAAATAGGGAGATTTAGGCACAGAGTTTAAGCAACTCGCCCAAAGTCACAGAGCTACTTAACAGTAGAACCAGTGTGCAAACTCAGATCTACTCGCTCTCGATCCTATGTTCCTTCCAGAATGCTATTTAAGATGCAAAATGTCATTACACTGACGTACTTAATGACAAATTTTATTTATAATGCAGGCATTATACAATCCTTGTTACCTCATTAGAGGAGTAGACATGTAAGAATACTGCTGTGCCTGGGATTCAGTAGGTATATTGAGGCAAGTTTGAAAAGAGCTGCAGAAGTAACCATCCCTCTCCTTCCTTTCATACATAGCATACACTACACAACTTGTGCCTTCTTTTATATTATCCTAGACACTACAATCAAGCCATGTATGCTGAGCAACACATATAAGGGGTCTTAAAGTAGTGTTGGAGAAGGAGATGCAAGAGAACAGAGAATCTCAGTCGACGAATCAATCAGATTGGTGTTAATAGAAATTCTGAACTGTTAAAGGAAAGTCATTTATCCCAGGAACCCAGCAAATATTTAGGAACCTGCTACATGCCAGGTGCTGCAATATCATGGAAATTCAGGCCATCTTCCCAAAACCTTATTCCAGGACTCAGTACTTCAGACCAAGTTTCTCAATCATCAGAAGTTCAACTTAAGTTCTCACAAATTATAAAAACTCAATTATGGGGCTGGCACTATGGCATAGCAGGTAAAGCCATCACCGCCCACAGTGCCAGCATCCCATATGGGCACCAGTTCGAGTCCCAGCTACTCCACTTCCAATCCAATTCTCTGCTATAGCCTGGGAAAGCAGTAGAAGATGGCCCAAGTTCTTGGGCCCCTGAACCCAAGTGAGAGACCCGAAAGAATCTCCTGGCTTCAGATTGGCGCAGCTATGGCCACTGCCACCATTTGGGGAGTGAACCAGAAGATGGAAGAACTCTCTCTCTCTAACTCTTTCAAATAATAAATCTTTTTTTAAAAAAATTATTTTTCACTAGCAAATGTGTTAAAATATCTGGACTACTGAATTTCTAAACCAATATGTATCGTTTATTAGATAGTACATATCCACAATAGATTAAAAATTACTATTATGTAGGGGCAGGCACTTGGTTTAGCAGCTTAGAAGACCTACATGCCATACTGGAATGCATGGGTTTAAGTTCCAGCTCTGCTCCCAATTCTAGCTTCCTGCTAACACACACCCTGGGAGGCAGCAGATGATGGGCCAAATACCTGGGTTCCTGCATGCAAGTGGAAGACCTGGATTGAGTTCCTGGACCCCAGCTTCAGCATTTGCCCAGTCCTGACTGTTGTAGGCATCTGAGGACTGAACCAGTGGATGGGAAATTGATCTCTCTGTGTGTCTCTCTCTCGCTCCCCCACTTCTCAAATAATTTGTTTTTAAGATCACTATTATATCTAACTGTTATTGATGGCATACCATGTACCTAGTACGTACCACAGTACCTAGCCAATAGCTTTAAAAAAAAAAAAAGATTTATTTTATTTATTTGAAAGTGTTACAGAGAGAGAGGTCTTCCATCCGCTGATTCACTCCCCAGATGGCTGCAATGGCCGGAGCTGCACTGATCCAAAGTCAGGAGCCAGGAGCTTCTTCTAGGTCTCCCATCTGGGTGCAAGGGCCCAAGGACTTGGGCCATCTTCTACTGCTTTTCCAGGCCATAGCAGAGAGCTGGATCAGAAGAGGAGCAGCCGGGACTAGAACCGGTGCCCATATGGGATGCTGGTGCTTCCGGCCAGAGTGTTAACCTGCTGTGCCACAGCGCTGGCACCAGCCAATAGCTTTTGAAGAGAAATCCATGTAAGAATAGTTTTTTTTTTCAGGGCCGGCACTGTGATGCGGTAGGTTAAGCCACCATCTGCTGTGCCAGCATCCCTTGTAGGTGTGAGTTAGATCCCTAGATGTTCCACTTCCCATCTGGCTCCCTGCTGGTGTGCCTGGGAAAGCAGCAGAGGATGGCCCAAGTCCCTGGGCCTCTATACCCACATGGGAAGCTCCTGGCTTCTGGCTTCAGCCTGGCCCACCCCAGGCCATTGTGGCCATTTGGGGAGTGAACAAGTGGTTGGAAAATTATTCTATCTCTCCTCTTTCTCTAACTCTTTCAAATAAATAAACCTGAAAAAAAAAAAAAAACCAACACATTTTTTCAACATTTGCCATGCCCAAATACACATATAAAATGGAAACAAGTGGTTCACTATGTTGATCTCTCTTATATTCTTAAAACAACAACAATAACAACAAAAAATACCAACAAAAATAACTTGGGACCAGCGCTGTGACATAGCTAGTAAAGCCACCACCTGTAGCACTAGCATCCCATATGGGCTCCTGGCTTTGGTCTGGTCCAATCCTGGCCTTTGCAGCCATTTGGAGAGTGAACCAGCAGATGGAAGCGTGTTCTCTTTGCCTCTGCCTCTCTGTAACTCTGCCTTTCAAATAAATAAATCTTAAAAAAAAAAAAAAAAAAAAAAAAAAAAAAAAAAAACCTGCTTATCTCATCCTATGAATCTCATCTCATTTTACTCTTAAAATATCACTTTACAATAATTTTCTCTAAACTTCTAGTAATCCTTTGAGGCTGTTATCATTATTATCTCCACTTATACACAAGGAAACTAAATACCTTACCTAAGGTCAAAAAACTGGTAAAGTAAGTGAAGGAGCACAATTTAAACTAAGCAGCCTCAATACAGAACTCATAGGGTTAAAAAAAAAAAAAAAAAACACTACATAGTCTAGGGCCTAACACAGCTTCACCTATAAAGCCATAAAAACAGCATACCAAGTCATTCAACATTCACTGACACTGAGTGCTAAGTATTTCCACAAACACAACTCTTATTTAAACCTTATAACAACCCTGTATGCTTTGTGGTGTTTACTCTACCTACTAGAAAACATGGCCCAAGAAGTTAAGCTCTGCCAGGGTCAATTAGGAAAAGGTGGCAGGGGTGAGCCTCAAATCTAAATTTTCTGACTTCAAATCTACTTCCCTTCCTGAAAACACATGACCTGTATAAATGTCACTTCTATTTAAAAAAATAATAATAAGATGCAATTTTCTCCTAAACCAGATAAGGGAATCACTCATAGATCTAATTCAGGTCACCAAGGAGAAAGTTAAATCTCCTTCATTTCCCAGACGGGTTTCCACAATACAGTAGTGATTTCCGTAGTGCTGAACAGTAACCAGAGCCAAAACTCTGAAGTAAACAATGGACTTAGCAAAGCCCAAGACCCTTTACAGACTATCCAAAATCTATGAGTGATGGCAACAAAGCGTTACAACTAGTCATTTCCCTAACAAGTAACTTTTATGTTAATGCTCTTAAGTATCAACAAAATAGAAGGTAAGGTATAAAAACAGGAACAATGGATAAAAGAAACTTGTAATTACAATGTTAGAGTGCACTAACTTGATTTACCAGTGGAAAATGTCTATTACGAAAAAACTGCATGGATTTCAAAATTCTTTGCACCAAAATAAACTTACTTTTAGAATTCCATTTTTCCAAGAAATTAAAAAAAAAAAAAAAAGGAACACAAGATCCATCTGGTCTGTGTCTCATAAAATGTGTGCAATTACAAGCCTGTGGTTTTTAAAAGTTTTTGTTTATTTTCATTTCATTTGAAAGGGGGGAAGAGAGTGAGGGGGAGAGAAAGAGAGAGATCTTCCACTCACTTGTTTACCCTTCTCCAATGCCCAAAACAGCCAGGGCTGGGTCAGGCTACAATGGGAGCCCAAACCTCCATTCTTGTCTCCCACATGGGTGGCAGGGACCCAAGTATTGAGCCACCCCGGGATGTCTCCCAGGATGTGCATTAGCAGCAAGCTGATCAGAAGTGAAGGAGGCAGGACTTGAACTAGGCACTCTGATCAGGGAGGTAGACATCTACACCAAATGCCTGCTTCTCAAAGAACTTTTTGAAATACTCTCATATTACAAAATTTATTCTTCTAGTCATTTATATAATGGAAATACAATACCCAACAGGCCAAAGGTATGCAAGGTACTGTCTAAAACAGGAAACATACTTGTACTTTACTCATAGAACTATAAGCAATTATTCTGGGGAAAAAAAGTTACTGGTGGATATGCTTACATGTCAATAACCATGTATCCTCAGAATTTAATAATTTGGGCATCTTCCATATCTACAGTTAAAAACGAACAGCTTCAACAACTGTAGATTGGGCTGCTCCATCCTCCTATGAATTGCAACTCTTAAATCCACAATCTGCTTTGCTCTAAGATGACACAACAAACACTTTCCTGGAAAAACTAGTGGTGATTTATTATTTTTATTTATTTCTTTATTTTGAAAGGCAGAGTGATAGAACAGGACAGAGATATCTTTCATCCATTATTCTACTCCCCAGATGGTCCACAATGGCTGAGGCTGGTGCAGGCTGAAGTCAGAAGCCCAGAACTTCATCCAGGTCTCCCACGTGAATGGCAAGGACCCAAGTATTTGGGCCACCTTGTGCTGCTTTCCCAAATGAATTAGCAGGGAGCTGTGTTGGAAGAGGAAAAGCTGGACTCTAACCAGCACTCCCATACGGGATGCTGGTGTTGCAAGGAGCAGCTCGACCTGTATGCCACAACACCAGCCCCACTAGTGGCAATTTATAACCAACCTGGCAGCTTACTGTTCCCACATTATTCATTAAAAAAGAAATATGACTTCTATCACTAGATTTTCAAGTTTTGCCCAAACCCAAGGGATGCAAGCTCTCCGAAAGTACCTTGAGTCCAAATTCTGAGTCAACTCTGTTCTGTACAATTGTACTCTATTTCCTTCATTAGCAAACTCCTTACAAGAATAGTCCATAGGCTGAGTGTGCCTTCCTTGAACTATGGAAACATGACTATTGTCTGTATATCTTTTAAATGTGTATAAATAGTATCAAATGAAACATCCTTTTGTAACTTAGTATTTCTTAACACATGTCCATAAATAAAGACCTAGTACATTCATTGTAACAGCTATATAGACACAATTTAACACTTCATCCCCTCTCCAACCAAAGGCAAGTGCTATTTTTCCATCACTACCGTGGTTGTGTGTACTAACTTGGTTGGGGGGGAAGGGGCAGGATGAAAATATATATGGGGCCGGCGCTGCGGCTTAACAGGCTAATCCTCCGCCTGCGGCACCAGCACCCCAGGTTCTAGTCCCGGTTGGGGCGCCGGATTCTGTCCCAGTTGCTCCTCTTCCAGTCCAGCTCTCTGCTGTGGCCCGCGAGTGCAGTGGAGGATGGCCCAGGTCCTTGGGCCCTGCACCCGCATGGGAGACCAGGAGGAAGCACCTGGCTCCTGGCTTCGGGTCAGCGCAGCACGCCAGCTGTAGCGGCCATTTAGGGGGTGAACCAACGGAAGGAAGACCTTTCTCTCTGTCAAAAAAAAAAAAAAAAATATATATATATATATATATATATATATATATATATATGGGCTCTAACACACTGTTTTCCTAGGGCAAATGTCTATTAATGGAACTGTGACATGGTCTGTGGGCACCGGTTCAGGTCGCTGCTTCTCCACTTCCAATCTGGCTCTCTGCTATGGCCTGGGAGGGCAGTGGAGTGTGGCCCAGATCCTTGGGCCCCTGTACCTACATGGGAGACCCAGAGGATGCTCCTGGATCCTGATTGGCCCAGCTTCAGCCGTTGCGGCCCTCTGGAGAGTGGGCTGGAGGATGGTAGTCTTCTCTCTCTCTCTCTCACTTATTTGTGGAAGAAAATGGGTTGTATGTCCTAAAGTTTCACATTTTTGATTTTTGCTCATTGTATGCAAATGTTTATTACTTAGTGAGTAATTTTTATGATTTGTTCAATTTCTTTGTTAAATACATTTCAATTCATATTTTGTATTTATTCTTTTTTTACAGACTTTTAAAAATTTATTTTTAAGAATTAGAGAATGGCCACAAGAGCAGAGATTTAGCCAGACCAAAGCCAGGAGCCAGGAGTTTCTTCCAGGTCTTACACATGTATCCAGGGACTCAAGGACTTGGGCCATCTCTCCATTTTCCCAGGCACATTAGCAGGGTGCTGGATCAGAAGAGGAGCAGCCGGGATTTGAACTGGCACCCACGTGGGATGCTGGCGCTGCAGATGGTGGCTTAACCTGCTGTGCCACAGCACCAACCCCTGTACTAATTCTTGAGTCAGCTGTATTTTTCTAAGACACTTTTATCTAATTTTTCAAATTCATGAGCATAAAGTTTTTCATATTATATACTTAGGGATTTTTAAAAAATATTTATCTGTAATTGCATTACCTTTTTCATTTCCAACATTATTTATAACTTCCTGCTTTTCTTTATCCTTGATCATTCTTGCCAGAGGCTTGTCTACAGACTCTATAGTAATACTTAAAATGGGCTAGATTTTTTTATTTGTCTTTTCTATCCTATCTATTTCCTCTATTGTTTCTCTTGTTTCCTACCTAGTACTTCCTTTGGGTCTAGTCTACTGTTACTTGTCTAACTTCTACAGTTGGCCACCTGGTTTTGCCTACATATTATTCACAAGTTTGCTTTTTTTAAAAAAAAATTATAAACATGGACTGGATGAGCGGTGAATTGGCTATGCTTCCATTATTTTTAAAAATTTTTATGTGCTGGCCAGCGCTGCGGCTCAATAGGCTAATCCTCTGCCTTGCGGCGCCAGCACACCAGGTTCTAGTCCCGGTCGGGGCACCGATCCTGTCCCGGTTGCCCCTCTTCCAGGCCAGCTCTCTGCTGTGGCTAGGGAGTGCAGTGGAGGATGGCCCAAGTCCTTGGGCCCTGCACCCCATGGGAGACCAGGAGAAGCACCTGGCTCCTGCCTTCGGATCAGTGAGATGCGCCAGCTGTGGCAGCCATTGAAGGGTGAACCAACGGCAAAAGGAAGACCTTTCTCTCTGTCTCTCTCTCTCACTGTCCACTCTGTCAAAAAAAAAAAAAAAATTTATGTGCTGATTTATTTGAGAGTGGGAGACAGAGACAAAGTCTCCCATCCACTGGTTCTTTTTTGCCATTGGTTCACCCTCCAATGGCCACTGCGGCCGGCGCACCACGCTGATCCGAAGCCAGGAGCTTCTGGTCTCCCATGCAGGTGCAGGGCCCAAGCACTTGGGCCATCCTCCACTGCCTTCCTGGGCCACAGCAGAGAGCTGGCCTGGAAGAGGGGCAACCGGGACAGAATCCGGCGCCCCAACCGGGACTAGAACCTGGTGTGCCAGTGCCACAAGGCGGAGGATTAGCCTGTTAAGCCACGCCGCCAGCTCCATCCACTGGTTCAACCTAAACACTCACAACAGCTGGCAGTCAGGCCCAGGCTAGGCCACAGCTGAGAGTCAGAAACTCAATCCAGGCCTCCCATGTGGGTGACAAGTACCCTCCCATGGTATACATAGCAGGAAACTAGAACCAGAAGCAGAGCCAGGACTTGAACCCAGGCATTCTGATATGGGGTGCAAGTGTCCCAAGTGACATCTTAATTCCTAGGCCAAAAGTCCACCCTGTTATTCTTTATTTTGTTGGGGTCAGATGACATGCTTTATACAGCTGCTTCTCGGTCTATAATGGAGTTACATTTTAATAAAGATTGTAAGCTGCAAACATGTTGAATGCACCTAAAGTACAAAATAGCACAGCTTAGCCACATAACGTACTGCAAAGGATCAGTTGTCTACCCCTGAGATACCAGCACCACGAGAGAGTATCATAACACAAGTTCCTAGTCTGGGAAAAAGCTCAAAATGCAAAATACAGTTTCTACTGAATCTGCATGGCTTGTGTCTCACTGCAAAGTCAAAACTGTCCATCAGACCACCATTAAGGACGATCTGTGTAACAAGTTTTCATACCTGCTGAAACTTTGGGTCTAATTAGAAATTAGAAATTTATATTAAATGTTCCTTATGAAAATCACAAGTCCCATGTTTGTTTCTCAAATTGTATTCTCTAATTTGGGAGAAGTATGGTTCTATACATGCACAGTAGATCAAGTCTTTTAGTGGATACCCATAAATTTTTAATATGTAACTGACTCAAAGCCTAAAGTTAATCAATTTCTCTACCCTCCTATTGTACTATATATAGAACTTTAGAAACTCTTTAACAACTACCACTTTCCCTCACAGGTTACATTTTGTCCTTGCCTGGTGTTTTATTTTTTAAAGAGTTATTTATTGACTTATTTGAAAAGCAGAGTTTCAGAGGGAGAAGAGACAGAGAGATCTTCCATCTACTAGTTCACTCTCTAAACGACTGGGCCAGGCCATAGCCAGGAGCCTGGAACTCCATCCAGGTCTCCCACATGGGTGGCAGGGTTCCAAGTACTTGGGTCATCTTCTGCTGCTTTGCCAGGCACATTATCAGGAAACTGGATAGGAAGTGGACCAGCAGGGAACCAACTGGTGCCCAAATGTGATGCTGGAGTTGCAAGCAGCAGCTTAACCCACTGTGCCACAACACTGGTCCCCTGCCTGGTGTTTCAGTTCCACCTTGGTTTTAATCCTCCATTAGTCACAAGGATTTGTTACTTCTTCGCTTGCCATGACTTGTTACAGTCTACTTTCTTCTCTGAGTTATACTTCTTCTTATGGTACATTCTCTATATTTTTGTTTGCCCTCACTCTTGACTACCCTCAGATTCAGCTCTCTCAACACCTTGAATATATATAGTTTGCTTCTGGCCACTCTTGTTGATGAAAAGATACACCTGCTCTCAGTCTGACCGCCGCTCTTTTGTCTTTCTATTTAAAACTGCCTCTGGTATTCTGCAGTTTCTCTGCTGTTAGGTGCAAGGGTTTTTTCCTTTTTAAATCTTGCTAGGGCCTGATGAGTCTCAAACCTAAGAATTCGGGTCCTTTTACTTCTCAAATGTTCTCAAGTCATCATTTCTTCAAATTCCACACCTACCTCATTGTATCTATTTTCCTCCCGGACTTATCATTAGATGCAGAATTCTCTTCATGTGTCCTTTTCATTTCTCTTCACTTTTCTCATTTTTCCTTACCTGAACTTAGTTTTTTATGCTCAGAAATGTCCTATTATCTCCCATACTGCTTAATTTCTCAACTACATATATTACTAACTTATTTACTCAGCTTTTTAACCTATTTTTCATTATGTTTATCTTTCTTTCTTCTTTTCTTTTTTTTTTTTTTTTTTTTTTGACAGGCAGAGTGGACAGTGAGAGAGAGAGACAGAGAGAAAGGTCTTCCTTTTTGCCATTGGTTCACCCTCCAATGGCCGCTGCGGCTGACACATCTCGCTGATCCGAAGCCAGGAGCCAGGTGCCTCTCCTGGTCTCCCATGCGGGTGCAGGGCCCAAGAACTTGGGCCATAGCAGAGAGCTGGCCTGGAAGAGGGGCAACCGGGATAGAATCCGGCGCCCCGACCGGGACTAGAACCTGGTGTGCCGGCACCGCAAGGCGGAGGATTAGCCTGTTAAGCCACAGCACCGGCCTGTTTATCTTTCAAAAACACCTATTTCACAATGTTTTGTTCATTTCATGGTATGTGGATTCTTTAATCTCTAAAATATGGCATTTAAAATATCCTTCAAACTGCCATTCTACCATCTCAGTTCCTGTAGCTATGATGCCCCTGCTTGTTATATCTGCTGGCTTTCATTTGTCACAGAAATTTTTTCCTCACACGTTGTCATTTTTAATTATAAGTTCACCTTAAGTTGGGCCTATTTTTTCTTTTATAATCCCTTGTGGTCTGAGGCATGCGAGCATCCCTAAGTCTTATTTTTCCTTTCTCCAAGGGACCCAGCAAGATCACTAGCTTGGAGCCAGATTTTGTATTAATTTCTCAGAATAAGGATGCCTGAATCATGTAATATATAACTCAAACCTCAAATGTGAGCAAAGCACATAAGAATTCAAAAAGTTCATGGAAAAATTGGAAGATAAGTTTATTTTTGCGCAAAAACCTTTGAAATCTATGCATACTTTTTTTCTAGTATGCAGTTTCCACTAACTTTTTGAAGCACCCTAAAATATACGCTTTAGTTTCTCAGGAAAACTTTTTCCACTTCCTCTTTGCACTGAGCCCAGGCAAATCAACACAAAATTTGCCATCTCTGTCGGGGGGAGATATTTTTCTAGCCCACCTTTTCATCGATGCAGCACCTCAAGAATCCCAGCTGGCTGCATCAGTCTTAGTTCTGGTTCCTTTGTGCACATGGTTACAACTCAATCTGCTAGGAACAGAAAACTGGAAATAACCCCTCTATCCATGCAGGATGTTATACAGGACAGACAACACAGCATGGGTTCAACGGCTTGCATTTTTGGTTTTTAGTCCCAGTTTTGTTTCTACAACCTGGAAATTTTCTTGTCTTTCCTGCAAGTTCAGGGGTGCCTTGAAAAGATCATTGCTCTGTATTATCTAGATTTTCTGTAGCAGAGTTTTCAGTTACCTTGGCATCTTGCAGAAGGAGAATCTGGATTCTTATTTCACGTACTGCGTTACCTGCACGGGAGTGATTTCTCTACCGTGCAAACACGAGCTGTTCTTTGACCCTCTTAAGTAGATTCTCCTCCTTAGTATGACACTTGAAGTCCACTATTAGCCAAACACTGAGTATTTCTGCAATTCCACATTCTTGCACTCTCCCACATGTACTTTTGTGCTCTAACCACTCCTGTTTACAATTCCTAGAACTCTTCCTTATTTCATTTCTCAGGGCTGCGGTTTTGCTAGTGGTTAAGATGCCCACATCCCAGAGCACACTGCTTGCATTCTAGTCTCAGCTCTGGCTCCTTATTCCAGCATCCTGCTGGACTTACACACAGGCCATTGAGGTTCTGAATAATAGACTGCCAAGAAGCTGGCAGAGGGGTCAGTATTGTGGCACAGCAGTTAAGCCACCACTTGTGATACCAACATCCCATTCTGGAGTGGTGATTTGAGTCCTTGCTGCTCTGCTTCCAACCCATCTCCCAGCTAATATGCCTGGGAAAACGGTGGATGATGGCCCAAGTGCAGACTTTAGGAAGCGACAGGGATGGCTCAAATAATTTGGTTTCCGCCACCCATGTGACAGACCTGGACTGAGTTCCTGGCTCCTGGCTTTGGAACCCCAATCCCAGCCACTGCAGGCATTTGGGAACTGAACCTACAGATGGGAGATTTTTCTCTCAAATATTTTTTAAAATACATTTAAAGAGAGACCCTTCTCTAATACTCATCCTGCCCTCATCCACCTACAGAATGGTCAAATGTCTCTTTCATCCCATCCAAGCTGGGTTCTCTTTGTGAAAACAGCTATCATTTATTGAGTTCTTTACATGCCAAGCTCCGTAATAACTCATTTTCAGTCTTCACAACAATCTTACAACTTTGCTACTATTATCTCCATTTTCCCCAATGGGGAAACTAAGACATAGAGAAGTGAAGCAAATTTGCCCAATAGCACACAGCTAGAAACAATACACTGGGAATTGGAATCCAGGTTCATTGTCTCCAGAACTTCCTCTAGCAACCTTGACGCATATCACATGGCCTTCTACAGTTCCACCTTGCATTGCAACTGTTACTGCATTTGCTATACCACATTTCAGTTGCATGTTCTCACAGCAATCTCCCCGCTGCACTTTAAGAGACAGAATCATGCTATCTCTCTGTTGGTAGGTCCAGTGCTTAGCACGCAGAAGCCCTCAGATCTTGACTGAATCAGTGACTGAAGGTAGCATCCCCACAGCCACTGCTTTAGCCCAGCATCTGAACTACTAAAGTAGTCCCCTAACTGGACTCCCTCCCCCAATGTGTGTTCATATCTTTCTTCCCTCAACCAACACTGTCGTATCTGAAGCACGTCAAGACAATGTCATTCTACCACTTAAAAATCTTTAAGGGCTCCACAGTGTCTACAACATAAAGTCCAGAGTTCTCCCAGCTGACAATGCTCTTCGTGATCTGACTTCAGCAGTCTCTACTTTCCCCTACTCCAACCCCATATTCCAGCTATGTAGCTTCCTGCCAGCCCCTGAAAATGACAAACACCTTCATACCTTTGCACATGCAGGCTCTTGTGCTTGGTCGTTCCCTTCTTCCTTACCTGGTGAACTACTTTTTCTTCAATATGCAGGTCAAATGCCTTCTTCCAATTTCCTCCAGACTGTTAGCCCATTCCCACACTCTGTTGGCATTATGCACTTACCACATCATACTGTTATTTGAGTGTGTGTTTCCTCAACCAAACTGTGGAGTTTTAAAGAACAGGGGCCACATCTTATTCAGCTTTTTATTAAATCATCTTGTATTCTGTGTGCTCCCCAAATGATCACTGATTTAGTGGAAAGAAATTTGACAAACAATATCCTGTATCATATCCTCAAGCAAATACAGATGTAAGTGAATTCAAAGTGGGCAACTCTTCCAAGATGGATAAAATTAGACAGGCAGTGTAAATACAAATGAACAAAAACACCTCCTGGATTCCTGCTGCTTCATCCTCAATTCTAGACTAGAGCGAGTTCTTCCGCAGTAATTAATATCTAGTAAGTAGAATACACGGTGAGGTAATCTCATTATGAATTTTGAAAAACTCCCGAGCACAAGGCAAATGTTTCCTGCATGAGTACAACATATAAGGACAAACTCTGGAATGGGTGTCATTAAGAATAAAAGGTCAAGTCATCTTATACATTTCACACAAATCCTTATAGCCCAGGAAAATTCCTGTCCTTTTACAGTACAATCACATGGTTTCATTATTCACTAGTCCTAAATGCAATTAAGGCTGAGTACATAGCAAACATTGTCTGCTAACTAGTAACAAACCAGAACTACTTGCTTTTCACAGAGGGGGACATTTCCTAAATGTATTTTAACTCTCAGTGAACAAGGAGGTTGATGTAGGATTAAAGGAAGGAAGGAGACACAATTCAATTTTTTGATCAATTCAATTTCTGGGATGCAATTTTAAAACCACAAATAGAAAAAAGTTTAAGTTGACAATTTAAAAAGTATATCAGCCTTTATCCAGCTTTTCTCTTCAATCATTACTCATGATAGAAGAACAAGAATTGTCATATAAAAAGGTCTTGGTTTCAAGTTCAAAGGTAATACAACTTAGAATAATCATCCATGAACTCAAATTGAAAGACTAAACAAACTCTTACAATTCATAAATCACATTCAATGAGGCTTAAGTGCAGCTGTTATGGATAGCTCTAAATGTACCTGTGTACACCTGTGTGGTAATTTCTTTTAAACATTGGACCAGCACTGTCTCTAAATTTAGAATATTTGTATACTGTTTCCCAAGGACCTAGAACAGTGTCTATGGGGCCAGCGCTATGGCACATCAGGTAAAGCCACTGCCTGCAGTGCCGGCATCCTATATGGGCACCAGTTCAAGTCCTGGCTACTCCATTTCCAATCCTTCTCTCTGCTATGGCCCGGGAAAGCAGTAGAAGATGGCCCAAGTCCTTGGGCCCCTGCACCCATGTGGAGACCTGGAAGAAGCTCCTGGCTCCTGGCTTTGGATCAGCCCAGCTCTGGCCATTTGGGGAGTGAATCAGTGGATGGAAGACCAACCTCTCTCTCTCTCTCTCTCTCTCTCTCTCTCTGAAACTCTAATTTCAAATAAATAAATAAATCTTAAAAAAAAAAAAAAATGAACAGTCTCTAGTTCAGAGTAGGCCCTCATCACGTAATCCACAGCTACTACTTACAGGGGTCCAATCACTTAATGTGTCAGTCCACACAGGGAGCTGAGGTCCTGGAAGAACATGAAGCTGAAACCAGAGTTCACCATCTGCACATGATTACTGACATAGCCTCTTCATACAGTCTCACAAGTTAACAAAAACACCTGAGACTATACTCAAACGCAAACTGACAACATGTCAAAAAATTAAATAAAATATCTACACAGAGGCCACTAACTTTCTGAACCTTAAGGTCTGCCAAGAAGCTGGCAAAGGGGCCAGTGCTATGGTGCAGTGGGTTAAGCCTCCACTTGCAATGCCAGAATCCCACATCCTCCAGAGAACCAGCTCAAGTCCTGGTTGCTCCGCTTCAGATTCAGCTCCCTGCTCATGTGTCTGGGAAGGTACCTGGGCTCCTGCCACTCATGTGGGAGACCTGGATGGAGTTTCTGGCTCCTGGCTTCAGCCTGGCCCAATCCTGCCTTTTGAGGCCATTTGGGGAGTGAACCCATGGATGCAAGATCCCTCTGTCTCTCCTCCTTTCTCTGATACTCTGTCTTTCAAATAAACATTTTTTTTAAAAAGCTGGCCAAAAAAAAAAAAAAAAAAAAGTCACGAGCACAACAAAATTCTCAACAAACTCTTGCACTTTTTTCATTGACAATTCCAAGATACACTGGCCTTCAACACAATTATTTAAGAATTTTTGCCCTTTTAGAGCTGACAGAGTGCTTTAAGAGGCTAACACAGAAGGGGAAAGAAAAGCTCCATAAAACCTAGAGAAGAGACTGCCTGGAGTCACAGCTGAAAAAATAATTAAGAAGTTCACTTAAATATACATTGACTACAAGATCTCACTGCCAGTACTGTAGAGCAGCTCCAGCTTTACCTTTATCGATTGCTCTAACTTTGCCAAAAGAATCCCACTAAGCAATAAACCTCTGAATAGCCCTAAAGTTGCCATTTTTGTTGCTGTGTCTTGCTCATAAAAACACAATGTAAATATTTATGAAACTGTAATTTTTAGCTTTTCTTGTTAAACTCCATCATGGGCATTTCATTGTGAATGAGCCCTTCTGCATGGATCACCCTTTCAGCCCTTCACTATCTGCTACCCACGCAGGGAACCTTTACCAGAGAATCCCTTCTCTGTTCTGGGCCTCAGTTTCTCTTCGTATGATGAGAGACACAGATTAAAACAATGGTTCACAGTATGTCTTATCTTAGAGGCGACAACATTTTGAGAATCTGTTAAAAGCTATGGGTGATTGCTAAATAAAAATGCTTATAAACACATAACAATTTTATACAAAATTATGTATAAAGCAAAAGACAGGAACTGACCTAAATGTTCACCAATAGATGGTTAAGTAAATTATATCCACATAATGACAGTCCATATAACTGTTAAGAAGAATGGAGAATTGATATGGACTGAAAAGGAAAGATTTCCATCGTGTGCTGTTAAATCAAAAGGAAAGATGGGGCTGGTGCTGTGGCACACTGGGTAAAGCCACTGCTTGCAGCACCAGCATCTCATATGGTGCTGCTTTGAGTCCCGGCTGCTCCACTTCCGATCCAGCTCTCTGCTATGGCCTGGGAAAGCAGTAAAGATGTCCCAAGTCCTCGGGCCCCTGCACCCATGTGGTAGACCTGGAAGAAGCTCTTGGCTCCGAATTGGCAGAGCACCAGCCATTGCAGCCATTTGGGGAGTGAACCAGCAGATGGAAGACCTCTCTCTGCCTCTGCCTCTTTATAATTCTGCCTTTCAAATAAATAAATACATATTTAACAAAAAAAGGAGAAAGTCATTGAAAAACAGTATGTGACTTTTTTTTACAAAAAGGACAAAAAATAAGTACACCTGAATTTGCATATAGATGCATAAACTATGAAAGAATAAATAACAATCTTTGGTGGGAGTGAGAAAAAAGAGGTAGGAAAGCACTTTTTCACTATATACTTTCTAATAAACAGGTATTTTTAAAAGTTTATGGAAAGTCAGCCAGCGCTGCGGCTCAACAGGCTAATCCTCCGCCTGCAGCGCCGGCACACTGGGTTCTAGTTCCAGTCAGGGCGCTGGATTCTGTCCCGGTTGCTCCTCTTCCAGGCCAGCTCTCTGCTATGGCCCAGGAAGGCAGTGGAGGATGGCCCAGGTCCTTGGGCCCTGCACCCGCATGGGAGACCAGGAGAAGCACCTGGCTCCTGGCTTCGGATCAGCGCGGTACACCGGCCGCAGCGCACCAGCCGCAGTGGCCATTGGGGGGTGAACCAACAGAAAAAGGAAGACCTTTCTCTCTCTGTCTCTCTCACTGTCCACTCTGCCTGTCAAAAAAAAAAAAAAAAAAGGTTCATGGAAAGTAGAATTAAAAGCTTAGGAATGGGCATTTGGTGCGCCAGTTAATATGCCACATCCCAAACTGGAGTACCTAGGTTTGAATCCCGGCTCTGCTTCTAAGCCCAGCTTCCTGCTACTGCACACTCTGGCAGGCAGGCAGGCGGTGGCTCAAGCACCAGCCATAGGTGGAGTTCCTGGATGGAGTTCCCAGCTCCCAGTTTGGGGCTGGCACAGCCCAGCTGTTGTAGGCATTTGCAGGGTGAACCAACAGATGGGAGTTGTGTTTTTCCTTGTCAATCAAATA
The DNA here is from genome assembly GCF_033115175.1 of Lepus europaeus. Lineage (NCBI taxonomy): Eukaryota > Metazoa > Chordata > Mammalia > Lagomorpha > Leporidae > Lepus > Lepus europaeus. The sequence continues at coordinate 64,189,437 of NC_084833.1, read as the reverse complement.
ATTTTTTTAAAAAAATTTAGGGGATAGCATCGTGGTTTATCAGGTAAAGCCACTGCCTCTGACACCAGAATCCCATATGGGCACCGGTTCATGTCCGGGCTGCTCCACTTTTGATCCAGCTCCCTGCTAGTGGCCTGGGAAAAGCAGCAGAAGGTGGTATACATACTTGCACCCCTGCCACCCAAGTGGGAGACCTGGATGGAGTTCCAGGCTCCTGGCTTTGGTCTGGCCCAGCCCTGGCCACTGCAGTCATCTGGGAGGTGTACAGCAGGTGGAAGATCTCTCTCTCCTCTTTCTCTGTCTCTCCCTCTCTTTAAATAAAATAAACCTCTAAAAAATATTAATGAAAAAAAGTTTATTTTAGTGCAGAGATGTTTAATTCCAAACAGGCTTTTCTCAATATACATTTTTCATGAACTTCTTGAAGTACCCTATTTGAATCATGTAAATGTACTACATATTAAAATTGTGTACATAAAATATTGTATATAACTTCAAGAAGTTCAATCTACTGAAGCTAAAAGATAATTTACAAACGCTGCTCAGTAATAACTTTTCTATTCTTCTAAAATGCTTTGGCTGCATAAGCATGTAACTGTATAAACTCAACAACCCAACAAGAACGTTTTCCATCACGGCCCTCATGTAAACATACGAAGTAGCTGAGGGTTACTAAGGGACTCAATAGCTCCTAATCTGGAATCTCATTTGAGATCATTTTCCCACATCACAGACACATTTTATGACAAAAAAACATCTCCAGGGAAAAAAAAAGTCTGCAAAAATCATCAAGCCATACTCCCTCGCATGGCTCACTTTTCAAACCTGATTATTCACAACGGCCTCCAAGCTTCGGAAACCACGTTTTCTGTCCTATTGGACTACAGTACCAGAGCAGAGAAATATTTTTCTATTTTGACCATCATCTCAGACTTTGAAGCAAACGCCCCAGCATGCGCGACCCTCACACAGCATCCCGTTCGGGGAGGCCTTCCTCGCTCCTGATTTCAGCAGGAGTCGGACAGCACTGACGCTCGCTCGCAAGGAGCAGCAGGGAGCATAGGAAGAAGCAGGGCTCCTCAGCCCCTAGGACAGCGGCAGACGCCTCTGCTCCAATGCAAACACTGCATTGTGGAACCTGTAGTTCCAGACCGCACTTTCAGACACAAGCAACGCCTCCTTTCCCCACTGAAAACAACACACGGCAGAACTCAGAAGCCCCAACGCCAAAGGGACCCCCCCCCAACCAAAACAAAACACCCACCTCGCCTGCCTTAATTTCTGTTTCTTGAAAATGTCCCAGGTAAGGTTTTTGTTTTGTTTTGTTTTGTTTTTTGTTTTGTTTTTTTGGTTTTTTTTAAATCAGAGCTGGAGACGTTGCACTGACTGGGTAAGGCCCCCAAAGAAGCTTGTTCTAACAGTCTCGCCCTGTTTTAAACCCGGCGCTTTCCATCGCAAAGCTCAGCACGCAGCAGCGCTAAGGCACAAAAGTCCGAGGCAGGAGTCCCGGGACAGCCTTGCAGGGAATCTACACGGCCGGCCCAGGAGAGAGAAGCGGCCCCACCGGCAAAGTCCGCTTCCCACACTTTCAGGCGCCCCTCGGCTCTCCTTCCGCGCACGACTGGGGCGTCTTATTCTTTCCCACGGAAAGAGCTGTCATTTCGCACTTTGTGCCGGGCTCTGTGCTGGGCAGGCGTGTTTTCCAGATTTCACACGGGAGCTCATTCTCCCATCCCGCTCTGCTCCCAAGTCTGAAAAGCTCCCCGCACACCCTCGAATCCAACCTGTCCCCGGGAGGGTCCGCCCCCGGCCCCGACCCATCCAGGCCCGGGAGCCCCCCTCTCGCCACACAATAACGACCCCGAAGCCTGCGCCTCTCCCGCCCCGCGCACTAACTCCGACCTGCCCCTAACTTGTTCCAAGAATTCCGCTTCCCACCAAACTTCCGACTCAGCGTCAACAGCGGGGAAGCCCGACTCGCCCTCCGAACCCAACGAGCCCGTACTCCACTCCGAAGTTCGACATCCCCAAACACTGCTGCACACCACCTCCCGGGGGCCCCGCTCCGCACCCCACCGGGGACGAGGGGACGCTCCACCTGGCTCCGCGGGCGCGGCGCGCGCCTCCAGCTCCGGCCTGGGCCTCGCGGCGGCCGCGCCCCCGTCCCGGCGCGGGCGGCAGCGCTCCGGCTGGCCGCGGCGGGCGCGCTCGCCAGGCACCTCCGCGGCGGCCTGGCCGTCGTCGCGGGCCCGACGGCGGGCCCAGCCGGGGCCGCGGGCGCGGCAGCGCGGACAGCCCGGGCCCGCCGCGTCAGCGGCGCGCTGGGCGCAGCTTCGGCACAACGAGTGGCCGCACGGCAGGGCCGCCGCTTCCACCGGGGTCTCCAGGCACCCGGCACAGCCCGACTCTTCCCGCCGCGCCGCTGGTGGCGGTTGTAGCAGCGGCGGCGGCGGCAGCACCAACAGCGCAGGGCCGGGGGCCGAGCCCGGGGCTCCAGTCTTCGCTGCCGACGTCTCGTCACAGCGGCCCCGGCGGCCTCGCCGACTCAGGGCTGCCGCGGCCGCCGCGGAAGAGGCCCGAGTACTCGGGCCCGCCGCCGCCATCTTGTTTCCCGTGTGAGGGCAGAATCCGTTGCGAGGGAGAAGAGTAGCGGGCGGGGCCGTGCGCGGCGGCCATCTCTATCTGCATATTCATGAGGGGGCGGGGCCCGAGGAGCTCAGAGCCTGTTTTTCTCGGACCTGGTTGGCGGGAAAGGATACCTCGTTAATATTCATTAGGTATTCTTTATATAGCCAGTCTTCAGCCTGACCCTCCGGGATTCTTCACAGGTTCCTCTTATTGAGCCTAGTGAGGCTATGAACCGAGGGGATTGACTGGGAAATTCTGAGCGACAGTAAACACTAATTATAAAGCGATTCCACTTGTTTATCCCGCAATACCCTGATAACTATGGCTGAAGGGAGTGGGGCACAGGGGCTTACCCATAAACCTACCTTTGGTGTGCAGGTCAGTGCCTTCCTGAGCGTCCAGCATCGGCGTTCTCCCAGCCCCTCAGCTCCTTCTCAGACGTCTTCCTTGCACCCTCCCTGGGTTAGGTGCTCTGAGGTCGGTGGTCCCCTCGGCTGAGGCCTTACTCCCCTTTGCTTCTCACTCGGCGCACTCCCCTGGCCCACCTCACACCTTCTTCCTCTGAAGAAAGTTCCAGCTGATACCTGCAGCCCAGGTCTCCTGGGTCCACGTCCCCAGAGGCAGCTGCCTGCAGTGGGAACATCTCTTGGATCTCTAAAAATCGCTGTTTTCCACCCTCCTTCTCTCCGAGGCCCGCCCTCGCAGGTGTGCAGGCTCTAAGCCTAGTCATAGGTCACTCCGTCATCTCCCACGCCCCGTCCATTCTCCCGCCAACACGAGTATTTTCCCACCCGTTCCCTCCTCCTCATCTCACGCCCACTGCCCAGCCCAGGTGTCATCTCTCACCTTGATTATTGCAATCTCTTTTTGGATTACCCGCTCCCCACAGCCTCTCTGCCTCTCATCCATCTTCCCCCGCTCCAGAGCTGCTCCCCGAGAGGCCAGCTCTGACCAAGGCGTCCCTGCTTGGGTTGGGGTGAGGGGATGGGGCTTTGATGCCCGCCCCCTCTCTGGATTCAGTATGGAGGAAAGAAGCGCTCCCCTGCAGTGGAGACATGGTTCTGCCACAGCGCGTTCTCCCAGCTTCCGCTCTAAGGTAGATCTGGAACAAGACAGCACTAAATAAGTGGTATTTCCTTATGGGTGTGTTTATAAGAAAACACAACATCAAGAGGGGAAAAAAATGCACTAGAAGGCATCAGATGCCTAGGTTCCCATGTGCTCACAGTTAGTGATAAACCAATCCAACGCAGAGTGGTGGCGAAAGAAAGAAGGAAAAGGGAGTGGATTCCCAAGATGAGAACCAGATGGCAAGGGGACAGTCAAGAACTGAAGAGGGGTCATTGAGTAACTGAAGCAAATGTTTGTGTGTGGAGAGGCCCAGCCCCCTGGCATCCTGCCTAACACAGAGCATGCCTTGGCTGGGGACCTCCTCGCTCCCCTCCCGACTTGAGGCTCCTGGGGACAACGTTTCCAGATTCTGACAAGGGAGACCTCTGGCTCGGAGATCAAGCCAAGCCCGGGAGAATCAAGCCAACCTCAGTGGGAGCTGTTCCCTCGCGACTGTCTGGGCCTGTGAAGCTGAAGGGCCTGTTTACAGTTGCAGGAGCTGAGCCAGGGGAGTGGGGCAGGCATTCGTGGATACAGATAAAGACAGGATATTTCCTTTTGCAGAAGGAAAAAGCCAGAGTCTCAGCAACCCTGGTCCAGAGGATCTTTCACTGAGTCACTGTGGGATTTTTTTTTTTTTAAGATGTATTTATTTGAAAGGCAAAGTTACAGGAGAGAGAGAGGGAGGGAGAAATTGTCTATCTGCTGGTTCACTCCCCAAATGCCCACAACGACCAGAGCTGGGTGAGACCAGAGCCAGGAGCCAGGAGCTTCTTCCAGAGCTCCCACGTAGGTGCAGGGGCCGAAGCACTTGGGCCATCTTCCACTGCTTTCGGGCTGAATCAGAAGCTGCTGGAACTCAAACCAATGCCCATATGGGATGCCAGCATCCCAGGTGGCAGCTTTACCCACTACGCCATAACGCTGGCCCCTGTGGGATTTCAATCAACCAACTTCTCTCTGGGCCTCAACTGCCTCATCTCTAAAGCAAGGGTATTAGAATTCAGTTCTCAACCTGGGATGTACCTCACACATGCACACACATAAACATGTGCACACACTTTCCAGCGCCCCCCCCCCCCCCATCTGAACCCAAAAACCAAGGTGGGAATGCCAGGATGGTGAGACCCATCTGACGACCTGGAGGGTCCTTCCCTGTGGAAAAAGCAGGGAGAAGAAGACGATTTTAAAGTTTCAGGCCTTGGAGCCTGGGATTGGGCTCACAGTAGCTAAATGACAAGGACAGAACATGCCAGAAGGCAGAGCGGTCAGAAGGAAGAGGAGGAGCTGGGCCTGGTGGTCACTTGGTTTACTTTGCCCCCAGCATCGAGCCTCCCTTCTCTAGGGAATGCCCCACCCCCTGTAACACTAATGAGACGAGGGAGGCCGAAGCCAGGCACGTTTCCCTCCCTGCCCCTAATGGCATGACCTATGACCTATGACCTAGGCCAGCACCCCCAGCTCCTGCCCTCTGACCTTTGAATCTTCAGGGGGTGACACAATCCTCAGAGAGAGAGAGAGAAAGGATTCTGGAGTGACTCACAGCAACAGGGACAGTGGGTATGCAGAGCAGTGGCTCTCAGAGGTGGGCTAGGGCCCCCTCCCATGGTGCTGGCGGCCATGCCAGTGTGTTCCTAAGGTAGGAGCCCAGTTGTGGTGGCTGCTGCCTGCCTTTCCTGGGTTACCATCCACTTTCCGTCACTGACCTCCAGTATTCCGGTCAACCCTTTGTATCCTTTCAGGAAATTCCCTTATTTCTTAAATCCCACAACAGATTGCTTTGTTAGCATTGCAGCACTGGAGACATTGGTCTGTTGTTTTGGAACTGTCACTGAAAACAGTTGTCAGGGTTGCTTTGTAGATTACAAAGTGATGTGGGCAGGCACCGCAGCTCAATAGGCTAATCCTCCACCTGTGGCGCTGGCACCCCGAGTTCTAGTCCCTGTTCGGGCGCCGGATTCTATCCCGGTTGCCCCTCTTCCAGGCCAGCTCTCTGCTGTGGCCAGGGAGTGCAGTGGAGGATGGCCCAGGTCCTTGGGCCCTGCACCCGCATGGGAGACCAGGAGAAGCACCTGGCTCCTGGCTTCGGATCAGCGTGGTGCGCCGGCCACAGCATGCCAGCTGCAGTGGCCTTTGAGGGGTGAACCAACAAAAAAGGAAGACCTTTCTCTCTGTCTCTCTCTCACTGTCCGCTCTGCCTGTCAAAAAATAAAACAAAAACAAACAAACAAAAACAAAGTGATCCGGTAAGCTGAGGCCACCAGCCTAGAATAGAGCAAGCCTGCATACAAGGGGAGTTCAAACAGTTCCCAGACTGCGGACCAGCACAGTGACCCCAGCAGGTTAGGCACTGGCCTGCAATGGCCGCCTGCACCCCATACAAGACCCTGTTGATGCACCTGGGAGTGTAACAGAAGACGGCCAAGTACTTAGGCCCCTGCAACCCATGTGGGAGACCTGGAGGGACTTTTTGGCTCCTGGCTTCCACCTGGCTGAGCCCTGGCTACTGTGTACATTTAGGGAATAAATTAACAGACAGAAGATCTCTCTCCCTTTTTCTGATATTCTGCCTTTCAAATAAATACATGAAAAGAAAAAGAAGTTTGTGAGGGGCTGGTGTTGTGGCACAGTGGGTTAACTGCCATCTGCGACTCTGGCATCCCATATGAGTGATGCTGGCTCAGGTCCTGGCTGCTCCACGTCCAATCCAGCTCCCTGCTAATGTGCTTGGGAAAGCAGTGGGAGATGGCCTGAGTGCTTAGGCCCCTGCCAGCCATGTGGGAGACTCCATTGGAGTTCCTTGTGCCTGGCCTTGGCCTGACCCAGCCCTGGCCATTGTATCCATTTGAGGAGTGAATCAGTGAAGGGAGGCTATCTCTCCTCTCTCTTTCAAATAAGTAAAAAAATTTTTAAAGATTTATTTATTCATTCAAAAGTCAGAGTTACAGAGAGAAAGAGAGAGAGAGAGAGAGAGAGAGATCTTCCATCTGTTGGTTCACTCCCCCAAAGGGCCGCAATGGCCAGCGCTGGGCCAGGCTGAAGCCAGGAGCCAGGAGCTTCATCTGCATTTCCTCACATGGGTACAAGGACCAAAGTGCTTGGCCATCTTCCACTGCCTTCCCAGGTGCATCAGCAGGAAGCTGGATTGGAAGCAGAGCAGCTTCCAAACCCACTATGCCATGGCACCAGCCCTATAAAACATTTTTGTGAAAAAAATGGAATTAAAGGCTAAATTTATTTGGGGACAAAAAAGAAATCCATGCATACAAGGGGTCTTCAAAAGGTTTATGGAGGGGCTGGTGCTGTGGTGTTGCAGGTAAAGCCATTGCCTGCAGTGCCAGCATCCCATATAGGCACCGGTTCAAGTCCCAGCGGCTCCTCTTCCAACTAGCTCTCTGCTATGGCCTGGGAAAGTAGTAGAAGATGGCCCAAGTCCTTGGGCTCCTGCACCTGCATGGGAGACCTGGACAAAGCTCCTGGCTCCTGACTTCAGATTGGCCCAGCTCTGGCCATTATGGCCAATTTGGGAGTGAACCAGTGGATGGAAGACCTCCCCCTTCTCTCTCTCTCTCTCTCTCTCTCTCTCTCTGCCTGTCCTTCTCTCTGTGCAATTCCAACTTTAAAATAAATAAATAAATCTTTCTTTTAAAAAAGGTTTATGGGAATGCATGTTATGAAACACTGTGCATGGGTTTCTAACTTTTGCACCATGACAACTCATCCTTGGATTCCATTTTCTGTGGACTTTCTGCAGCACCCTCACAGCACCTGCTGCCTTTTCCTCAGCCCCCACCAGTAGCACAGACCTCCAAGGGAAGGGGGACTCCCGGATCACTTTCCCACAGGATGCCCCTGGAAGGAACGGTGGCAGCACAGGCATGCGGAGCAAAGCTTCCTCTCCAGCTGCTGCCACTCAGCTCCGTGGGCCGCACAGCTGGTCTACCCCCTGCAGGTGTCCCGGGGCGCCTCGGTTCTGCATCGCCGGACACTTCCGTGGCTCCTCCGGACAGACTCCAGCCTGGTTGCAGGTGGGGACCCCTGCAGAGGCCCCCAGGTGCAGGCAGCAGAGGAGGCAGTCCGCGGACTGGCCCCTCCTCTGCTCGGCTTCCCATCCTCCTCCTCCCCCACCCAGATTTCCCCTCCAGATTTGCTCTCTTCCCATTTGCTTCTGAGGCCCTTGCTGCATTCTTACTCCCGTTCATCTTCGGTTGCTTCCTTTTTGTTTCTAGGGAAGTCGTCCTTTTTGCAAAGCAAATCCATCTGCCTGTCTTTGCTGTCATCTCCCCAGCCTCCTCCAAACCCTTTCCAAACCCTGTGAACACAAGTAAGGCTTGCACACTGCCCCCTTGAGGTCAAAAGTAGGGGCCAACTTAGGCACTGCATGATAAATTACTGTCCTGTATCCAAGCACCAATTCCCATCCCTAATGCACCTGGGGAGGCTGTGGAAGATGGCTCAAATACTTGGGCCCCTGCACCCATGTGGGAGACCTGGATGGAGTTCCTGGCTCCTGGCTTTGACTTGGCCCAGCCCTGGCTGGGACAGGCATTTGGGAAGTGAACCAGTGGATGGAAGATCTCTCTCTCTCTCTCTCTCTCTCTCTCTCTCTCTCTCTCTCACTGTTGTCCCACCTTTCAAATAAAAATTCAAATAAGTAAATCTTTTTTTAAACACAGAGGCACAAGTATAAATAATCATAACAAGAAAGAATTTCTAGTGCTATCCCAGACACATCCCGGATGCTGTGGGAGCAGAGAGCAAAGGTGAGGGCGCTGGGGAAAGTTTTGCAGGACCAGGCAGGGGGGTGCAGTCATCTGGGCTGCTTTGAAGGATGAGGAGTACCCCAGGTAGAGACAAGGAAAGGCATCATCCAGGCCGAGAGGCAGTGAGCTGACACACAGAAGCATAAAAGCCCAGAGTCCGTGTGGGACTGATAAGGAATTGGATGTGGCCAGAACTTTGGGCTGGAGATGAGACTAGAAAATTGGAAAAGAAAAGATGTGGGGATGCACGGAGCGGCCACCACACCATGGCACAGTCCCGCACACCATGGCCTCCTGGGCTCACTGAAGCCGGGAGTAGCCTATGAAGTGGGAATGTTATTGTCTCCATTTTCCAGGGGAAAGCTCAGGATCCTGCACAACACTGAAAAGCTTCATGTTTGGACCAACCAGCGTCATATGCAGATGCGTATTCTATAAGGACCACTCTGAATCCTATAATTATCATTGAGGAAGTGACAATCCAAGCCGACTTCAAACCGCCCCACAACAGTCATTCACCCCACAGATACCTAAGTGGCAGGGTCATGCATGGAGGTGCCGAGAAGTCCCCAGAAAGCAGGGTGCCCAGCCTAGGGTCAGCCCTAGGGACAGGATTCGGCATATTCCAGATACTGTGCAGTGACTGAGCGCTGTCCCTTAGCCACTCTGCCTTGCATGTTGAGCAAGCTTCACTGTATGACGCATTGTTAGAAAACAGTTCCATTTCACAAACAAGCACACTGGTAGTGCAAGATAATTCTTTTATTTTATTTCTTTAAATTTCCCCTTCAGATACTGAGAAATCCACTTAGAATTGGCAGCTGGTCTCTCTCTCTCTCTCTCCCTCTCCCTCCCTCTCAACCCTTCAGTCTTTCCTTCTCTCTCCTACTCTCAGAGACCCTATTCTTCCTCCTCTAGCTCTGACCTGTGATTGTAGGCAGCCTTTGATTTAGTTCTCTCTCTCTCTCTCTCTCTCTCTCTCTCTCTCTCTCTCTCTTTTAATTTATTTGTTTGTTTGAGAGGCAGACTTACAGACAGAGAGAGGGTGAGACACAGAGAGAGGTTTTCCACCCGCTGGTTCACTCCCCAAATGGCTATGATGGTTGAGTTGGGCCAATCTGAAGCCAGGAGCCAGGAGCTTTTCCCAGGTTTGCCACACAGGTGCAGGGGCTGAAGCACTTGGGCCAACTTCTACTGCTTTTCCAGGCCATAAAGAGAGCTGGATAGGAAGTGGAGCAGTCAGGACTTGAACCGGCACCCGTATGGGATTGCTGGCACTGAAGGCAGTGGCTTTATCCACTACACCAAAGCTCCAGCCCCAGTTGTTCTCTTTTTAGTATTTAATCGTGCAGTTAAAATCACATATATTTATGGTGTATTCTTCAAGGGGTAGAGGTGGCTCTCAAGTGTTCCTTGGGGACAGGCATTTAGCATATAGGTTAAGATGTTGCCTGGGGCCTTTGCGTCTCATCTCAGAGTACCTGGGGTGGGGTGAGTTCCAACTCCACTTCCCATCCAGCTCCCTGCTAACAGGTACCCTGGGAGGCAGCAGCAATGGCTCAAGTACTTGGATCCCTGCTACCCATATGGGAGAACTGAATGGTGTTCCAGGCTCCCGGCTTCAGCCTGGCCCAGCCCAGGCTATTGTGGGCATCTGGGGAGTGAACTAACAGATGGAAGATCTCTCTCTCTCTCTCCCCTTTACAAATAAATAAAGCCTTTAAAAAGAAGTCCTTTAGTTTCAAGATACAGAGCCTATAGGAGAAAGTGGCCCTAGCCACCCGCACTTCTGAGTTGAGACGTGTAAGATATGAACCTCTCTCTGCAGGTTACTGATTGCCTTTTACGGTCTCAATCGCACTTACTCCTCCAGAGCCTCTCCCTGATCTCACCAAAGAAATTCTCCTACCTCTACCTTGTCTGGACTGGGTCCCCAAGAAGGAGTAAGTCATGTTCCTACCCCAGCAACAGAGTGAGACCGAGCAAACCCCCATGTGCAGTCCCGCATCAGTGGTGGACGGTTATTCTGAGCCGAATGAAGACTGCCATGGGGACCAGAAAGAAAGGGGAGACAGATTCAGCCGGAGGCAGCAAATAGAGGCATCGTCCCCCACGTTCCTTCGCCCTGAGGGAAGACAGGGATCTACACCAGTCTCCCTGTGGCTGCTGAGACGCCGGATCTGTTCTGTCCTAGAAGGGCCATCGCCGCCCCCGCCCAGTCCTTTGTTCGCTGGGCTCCGGGCCCTGCCATCCCCTGGCTGGGAAGTCTCCAGCGGTCTTCCTGGATGGTGATGGCGCAACGTGACCACGAGGGGGCACACGGAGACTACGCAGTCCCTTCCACCAGTTTCCATGGCGCCCAGCTCAGAATGTCAGAGCCGCCAGGGCTTTCGCGCCGAAGGCTTCGCAACGGAAACGCTTTGTGCACAGACCCGCTAAGGAGGCTGCTGTGTGGCTCCTGAGAACGCACCGTGAAAGCACGTCCCCCCTGCCCTCAAGGAGCTCACTATCCAGGCGGGAAGGCAGACAGGTGACCCCACAGCAGCAGTTCAGGAGGTGAACTTGCACAGACAGAAAGGGAACCGACACACCACCCGGACAGAGTACAGACTTGGGTCCTGAGGGAAGCAGGAATTCCAAACCGAAGACACAGCGGAGTGAGCCCCACACAGAGACACGGGACAGCCAGTGCCGGGGGCGAGCGGCCGCTTCACAGGGGCAGCAGCACAGCCTAGGAAAAAGGCCGCCCTGCGGGTGGAGGAGGAGTAACAAGCCCCGGACAGAAGTTGAGGTCAGGGGCCTGCGCTGTGGCTCAGCAAGTTAAAGCCCTGGCCTGCAGTTCCAGCATCCCGTGTGGGCACCGGTTGGAGTCCTGGCTGCTCCACTTCCAATCCAGCTCCCTGCTAATGCTCCTGGGAAAGCAGCAGAGGATGGACGAAGTCCTTGGGCCCCTGCACCCATGTGGGAGACCCAGAAGAAGCTCCTGGATTCCGATAAGCTCAGCTGCAGCCATTGTGGCTATCTGGGGAGTGAACCAGCAGATGGAAAACCTCTCTCTCTCTCTCTCTCTCCTCTTTCAAATAAATACATAAATAAAAAGAAGTTTGAGGCCACCTTTTAGCTGATGTTCATTCATTCAGTCAACAAACATTAAGCATCCCAAGGCCATGCAGCACTGTTACTGATAATGGTGGTGGTGGGTGGTAATGAAAGGGTATAAGGATAATGGGGGACACACTGACATGGCTGAGCCCCCAGGACTGGAGTCTTGAGTCTAGGGTTCACTCCTCACATGCATCAGATAATACATCTCATTTATATTTCATTTATTTTCACATTAAAATTATATGATATATATTTTTATGCTACATATTTTTCATTTTAAAATTTTTACGTACATTTTTGTATTTCATTTCTATTTTGGTTTATCTTTCATTTGCATCTTACAACTTTTTAAAATTTATTTACTTTAGAGTCAGAGACACACACAGAGAGAGAGAGCTCTCATCCATCGATTCACCCCTCAAATGGCCACAAGGGCCATGGCTGGGCTGGGCCAAAGCTGGGAGCCAGGAACTCAATTCAGCTTTCCCAAGCAGCGTAGCAACCTAACTACTTGAGCCATGACCATTGCTTCCCAGGATCTGCATTGCCAAGGAGCTGGAATCGGGAGCCAGGCATTCAGGCATGGCTTGCAAGCATCTTAACTGGTAAGCTAAACACCTGCCCCATCTTCCCTCCCCTCCCCTCCCCTCCCTTCCCCTCCCCTCCCCTGCCCTTCTTTCAATCCACTGTGCTGATAGGGCAACTACAAACATGGTGAAGGTTCCTAAAACCTACTGGAATTTCTGCAAGAGCCCCACAGAGTGTCACAGCGCCAAGAAGGCCAAGGATTCTCCTTGTGCCCAGGAAAGCAGCGTTACGACAGGGAGCAGGTGGCTATGGTAGGCAGAGGAAGCTGACCTTTTCAGAAAAAGGCTAAAACCATAGACGATTGTGCTGAGACTTGAGTGCTCTGAACCCAACTGCAGGTGGATGAGAAAGCTGTTGAGACGCACAAGCATTTTGAACCAGGAGATGAGCCAGGGGCATGTGGGCAGGGAGGGTGTGACTTGGGACACCCCCTTTCCATATCAGACTGCCTGGGTTCAAGTTCTGGCTCAGCTCCACGTCCAATTCCAGCTTCCTGCTAGCGTGCACCCTGGGAGGGGGATGGCTCAGGCACTGGAGCCCCTGCCACCCATGTGGGAAACCAGGGCGGAGTTCAAGCTCCTGGCATCGACTTGGCCCACCAGGGCTGCTGCAGTCATTTAGGGAGTGAATCAGAGGATGGAGCATCTCTCTTTTTCTCTCTCTCTCTCTCCCTCTCTTTCTGCCTTTCAGATAAATAAGAATAAACAAAATTAGAAAGGGCCAAGTGATTCAATCCTGAGCTTCATTGCTTCATCTTTTGTTTTACTTTGAAGGCAATAACATCTTGGGGTTATGTACACACACATACACAGAGTGAGTCTCTGCTATATGCTGGTGCTGCTCCAGGTGCCAGGGATGGAGCTGCGATCCAGAATTAAGGTCCAGGCCGTCACAGAGCGTTCCTGCCCATGGGGAAGAGAGATAAGGTGCAAGCAAGGACTTGCCGTTCAGGTGATGAAGAGTGGCCCAGAGGAAGTCACACAAGGCAGTATGAAAGGAGATCAGTGGAGATTCAGCAGGGTTGGATGGGCTGCGCCAGGGGAGCCTCACGGAAGAAATAACATTTGAGCTGCATGAAGCATCAGCCATGGGAAACACAGTCCTTGCAAGAACAGCAGCCAGGATAGAGCCTCTGTGAGGGACAGGAGCTTGGTGAGTCCCAGAGACAGAGCGAAGGCCGGCATGTGGGGGAGTGGAGAGTACAGGATGAGCGGTGTGCATGCACAGGGCGGAGGGGGCCAGCCCTGCACAGGGTCACACACTGGATGGTAAAGGCTCAGAAGTGCCGGCGCCATGGCTCAACAGACTAATCCTCTGCCTTGAGGCGCTGGCACACCGGGTTCTAATCCCGGTTGGGGCTCTGGATTCTATCCCGGTTGCCCCTCTTCCAGGCCAGCTCTCTGCTATGGCCCGGGAAGGCAGTGGAGGATGGCCCAAGTGCTTGGGCCCTGCACCCCATGGGAGACCAGGAGAAGCACCTGGCTCCTGGCTTCGGATCAGCGAGATGCGCCGGCCGCAGCGGCCATTGGAGGGTGAACCAACGGCAAAAAGGAAGACCTTTCTCTCTGTCTCTCTGTCTCACTATCTACTCTGCCTGTCAAAAAAAAAAAAAAAGGCTCAGAAGTGACTCATACACTTCACATTTTACAAAGACAACTCTGGTGGTGAGTGGATATGGCATCTGCCACTGCTGGCTGTGTGACCCAAGCTACAGTTCACAGACCCATGGGAAAAAGTGTCCAAGGATGAACTGCTTTTCTGAAGTCCCCCTGGGAGTGGAGGCGGAGGGGCAGAGCCCCCCCCCCCCCCGGTGGTTTATGGGTGATACTTCTGGCTGGGGGCAGAGCTTAGGACCCGGAGGAAGGTCGAGCCCACCCAACTGCTTCCATCTTAGCCACACTGTCCCCACTCAGCTCTTTAGAATCGGGCCTGCGCATTTCCCCATTCTGGTTTCCTGAAACTTCCTCCATCACAGCCATTGTGGACAGATGGTCCCGGAAGAGAAGGCCCCCTGAGGAGCAAAAGCAATGAGGAATAGCCACAAAGCCATGTAAAAGGCCACACAAATGTAGGTGAGCCTCCCTTTAAGAAGGCCCATCCAGTCATTCCCACATGTATTTCCCAAGCACCCACAATGCAGCAGGCACCATCCATTCTAATGTCATTCTATGCACAGTATCTGGAGATCCAAAAAACAAATATGTTTTAAAATAATGGTAGGTCTTAGGCCGGCGCCGTGGCTCAACAGGCTAATCCTCCGCCTTGCGGCGCCGTGGCTCAACAGGCTAATCCTCCGCCTTGCTGCGCCGGCACACCAGGTTCTAGTCCCTGTCGGGGCACCGATCCTGTCCCGGTTGCCCCTCTTCCAGGCCAGCTCTCTGCTGTGGCCAGGGAGTGCAGTGGAGGATGGCCCAAGTGCTTGGGCCCTGCACCCCATGGGAGACCAGGAGAAGCACCTGGCTCCTGCCATCGGATCAGCGCGGTGTGCCGGCCGCAGCACGCCTACCGCGGCAGCCATTGAAGGGTGAACCAACAGCAAAAGGAAGACCTTTCTCTCTGTCTCTCTCTCACTGTCCTCTCTGCCTGTCAAAAAAAAAATAATAATAATAATAATGGTAGGTCTTATATAAATGAGTAACTAACTTGGTTGAGGATGAGCATTTTTCATTTTAAAGACAAATCGGGGCTCGCACAGAGTAGGGCTGCTGCCTGCATCCCATATGCAGTACTGCCACTGGTTCGAGTCCCGGCTACTCCACTTCCGATCCAGCTCTCTACTATGGCCTGGGAAAGCAGTACAAGATGGCCCAAATCCTTGGACCCCTGCACCCACGTGGGAGACCCAGAAGAAGCTTCTGGCTCCTGGCTTCAGATCGACCCAGCTCTGGCCATTATGGCTAATTGGGGAGTGAACCAGTGGATGGAAGACCTCTCTCTATTTGCCTCTCCTTCTCTCTCTGTGTATCTCTGACTTTCAAATAAATAAATAAATATTAAAAAAATAAATTAACTTGGGGCTAGCACAGTGGTATAGTGGATAAAGCTGCTACTTGCAATCCTAGCATCCCATGTGGGTGCCAGTTTTTGTCCCAGCTGTTCCACTTCCCTTCCAGCTCCCTGCTAATGGCCTGGGAAAAGCAACAGAGAATGGCCCAAGTGCCTGGGCCCCTGTACCAGCATGGGAGACCCAGAAGGAGCTCCTGGGAAGCTGAAGCCAGGAGCCCAGAACTCAATCCGCGCCTTCCATGTGGATGGTGTGGACCCCTGTATCTGAGCCACATCTGCTGCCTCCCAGGGTGCCCATTCACAAGAAGCAGAGGAGCTGGAGCTGGTTCCAGGCACTCCCACAGGGAATAAGGGCGTCCCAAATGGCGGCTTGACCGCTATGCCCAGACCTGCCCCTACTCCCTCTCGTGTAGTGGCTTTGTGCAGCTGCAGAGCTGGGGTCTGTGGGGGTCCTGCATGGCTCCCAGGGACAGCAGTCACTGTCTTTACTCAGTCATGTCCTGAACAGGGTGACAACTGACACTTTAAAGACAGGTCCAACTTATATACGATAGGAGGAACATCTTTATTTAAAGGAGCTGCCAGATTAATTAATTAATTACCTTTTATTTGTTTTTAACATGTCGCAGCAGGAGTGCTTGAAGGAATGAAGATTATTCACCAAGCTTGCTTTTAGCCTTACAGACAAAGCTGTGTGCTGATGGTAGACAAACGGTTATGCGTCCCCTCAAGGAGAGCAGGTGATGCCAACCCAATGGGTAATACAATGCACTAAGGGCCATAAGAGAAAGACGGACAAGGCTACCCTGGTGCCAGGGTTTGGGTATGGTCTGAGCAGCCCTCAGGCTGGTGCTGTGGTGTAGCAGGTGAGGCCACCACCCACAGTGCCAGCATCCCATAAGGAAGCCAGTTTGAGACCCGGCTGCTCCACTTCTGATCCAGCTCTCTGCTATGGCCTGGGAAAGCAGTAGAAGATGGCCCAGGTCCTGGCTCCTGGCTTTGAATCGGCCCAGCTCTGGCCTTTCGACTGTTTGGAGAGTGAACCAGCAGACGGAAGACTGACACTCTCTCTCTCTCTCTCTTTCTTTCTCTCCCTTCCCCCCACCCCGCCTCTCTGTAACTCTGCCTTGCAAATAAATAAATAAATCCTTTTTTTAAAAAAGAGAGAAATTTCATGAGCATGGAGAATGTGCAGACTCAATCTCCCTGCCGTGTAGAGGAGGGGCCTTCAGAAGCCACTGAGTGCAGCCCCATGATCGCATCCTGGTGGCTTCATTGGAAGATCAAGCGAGACAAGAAACATACACAGGCGGGCGCGGCTGGCACACTCGGAGACCATCAGAGAAAGCCTGGGCCGAAGCAGCAGTGTCCGTCTTATTTGTCACTGTGTCCCCAGCACCCAGCGCAATGCCTGATCCAGAGCTGGCCCTGGATCCCTGTTACATGAAGCAAGGAGGGAGCGATTCCCTTGACCCTTGGAAGATCAGCGGGCTTGCCAGGCACAGGAGAGCATTCCAGGCAGAGAGAGAGCATGTGCAGCAGCAGGCAGGGCCAAAGAAAAAGCTCAGGTCCTCTGAAGGCAGAGCCCCGGGTCAGAAGGGCTCCAGGGCCCAGGGCTGGACAGGTGGAAGAATAGCAGGAGGGTTCCCTGCCTCAAATCTCCGTAGAACTCTCAAAATACAAAAAGAGTGGAGGAGGAGAAAGGTGACCTGAGCAGGGTGAAACACAAGAAAGATCGGGAGGTGGAAGCTCGCCTGGCCACCCTGAAGAGGCTAGCAGCTGGCCCTGGTGGAGGGTAGGTGGTCAGGGTAGACAGCAGGCAACGTGTGCATGCTCCTGAAGCCAATGCTGACATTTCTGGGTTTTAATCTGTAAGTGATAGGACAGGCGATAAAGGGTTTTAAGTGGCAAGGTGATTTGATCAGATTTGTCAGTAGAAATGACTGGCATGGTCCCGTGACAGGTGTGAGGAAAACAGACTGGGGTGGCCCCGACCCAGGGCACATCTGTTACAAGGCTGTGGGGAAGGTTCAAGTAAGCAATCAGGACAGACTTGCACTGCAGGGGGCCCAAATATGTGCGCCATCTTCTGCTGCTTTCCCAGGCCACATTAGCAGGGAGCTGGACAGGAAGTGGAGCACCTGGGACTCGAATGGGCACTCATAAGGGATGCTCATGTCTGAGGCTGGGACTTAACCTGCTATGCCACAATGTCGGCCCCAGGGAGTAGCAATCTTAATCCACCTCTTAAGCCAAGATGGAGAAAGGAAAGAAGCTCTGTCCCAGCCCCTTGGAATGTGACTGTTTCCAGAATTAAGCACTGTGTTAAACCTGAGCTCCCTGGAAGCCAAGGCAAAAAGGGAAGCATGATGACACACATCTCTCTCACTTTTTGTCAAAATAAATATTGCATAGTCAAGGGAGAGAGACTGGCTGGATTGATTGGAAGCGATTAAACCTGAAAGGTGGAGAGTGGCTCATGTGTGGCGGATTCTGAGTGCTCTGGAGAAGGACTGTCTCCAGGATCATAGACTCTTCCTTCTGTTCTGACGGCGGTGGGAGGGTGGAGGCACCGCAGTGTAATGGGGTGCCAATGCCTGTAAAGACAGCCAGGCAGAGTGGCTAATCGGACTCCCTGGAAATCGGACTCCCTGCCGAAGCACAATGTAGCTGACAGCCCTTCTCACCTCTTAGGCCTCCAATGTCCCCCACTCCCAACACCCACAGGAGTGTCCAGGAGCTCTGTCCAAGAGAAGCTGGGCAGGAAGTCGAGGTCCCCAAAGGGGCCCCGCAAGTTAGAGACGGAGCAGGTGGGACAATGACTGCCCTCTTGCTCTCGGAGTTTGGGCAGTTCTGGTCTGGACAGAATGGTAACTCTCACTCCCAGCGTCCTGTTGATTCATGCTCTCGTTGAACACAAGGTCCGGAGCACCAGCTCTGGGGCGGGGGGCGGGGAGGTGGTGGCATCAGGGCCCTGTCCTCTGGTGGGAAAGACAACCATCTCTCACCACAGAACCGGCGGCCACCACTCCCAGGCAGGTGCAAGCCTCCCCCCCCCCCCCCCGGAGCAAAGGAGCAGGAGGGGAAGACTTGTAGGGGGTGGCAAAGGACTCCCTGGCCTGGCTTTCACCTGGGCGTGAGGGGGCAACGGACAGAGGGGAGACATGGCCTGCCAACGGCCAGTCACCTGGAATCGTGCCCCCTTCTCTGCGCTGTGTGAGTGCTTCGATGTCCATCATATCATCTTTGCAACAACCGCGGGAAGATGAGAAAGATCGCACGACGCGGACGCCCCCCGTTTCGGAACTGGGGACAGAGTGCGCGGCCTCGCCCACCAACCGCTGGAGGCGCAGCAAGTGCCCTGATTCCATCCAGATGCCTAGCTCCCAGCGCGCGGTGCCCCAAGCTGGCGCGGTCCCCGCAGCCCCCTGCCCCACCGCGAGCCGGGCCCCGCCTCCCATCCCACCTGCAGGCTGCGCCGGGCCCCGCCCTCTGCACTCGGGGCGTCGCGGGGAGTCAGGGGTTAAGCCCCACGCACGGCCCGGTGGCCCCTTCCCCCTCCGCAGCCCCCGGGCCTCCCCTCGGCGCCGCGCCTGGAGCGAGAGAGCCCGGCACGAGAGAGGAGGGGGCAGAGTGGGCCTGCGTCTCGGGTGGCCAATCCACCGAGTCCGCCGTGCCCTAAGAGGAGGCGCCAGCGCCGCGCCAGCGCCAGGCCGGACTGCCGGCTTCCCGCGGCAAAGTACAAATGCGCCCGAGCGCGGCGCCTGGCGCCCTGGGCGTGCACAGCCGGCCCGCGCTCAGCCTCCCCCGCGGCCGCCGCGCCGCAGCCGTCCCGCCGGGCGACCCCGAGCCTCGCGAGCAGCAGGCGCCGGCCCCGCGCGGCGCGCCCCGCAGACCCCCGCGCTCGCCGCTCTGCCGCCGCCTCGGCTCCCTCGCACCTTCTCCAGCCGCCCGCTGCGGCCGCTCCGGCCGGCCGGTCCTCCGCCTGCGCGCCCCTCTGCCTCCCCGCTCGGGGGGCTCTTTCCACCGTGTTCTCACCGCCCCGGCTCTGCCTCGGCGCTCGCAAGGCGCGCCCCGGCGCCTCGGCAGTCTCCCCTCGCTGTCTGCCGACGCCCCGAGCCCGGGCCAGGAAGGATGGTTCCCGAGGTGAGGGTGCTGCCCTCCCTGCTGGGACTCGCGCTGCTCTGGTTCCCCCTGGACTCCCAGGCTCGAGCCCGTGAGTAGAGGCGGAGGCTGGGTGGGCAGGGAGGGCTGCGCGCGAGCCCGGGACCTGGGACTCCCCCGGGCCGTTCTGACGGCCATCTAGGCAGCACCTGTGCCGGCAGGGTTGGCGACTCCTCAGCGACCAGGATGGCCCGGTGAGTCCGGGGAGAGGGGCGGGGGGAACCAAGGGGAGAAACTTGAGGGGGCTGCAGCCGTGGACTTGAGCACGCTGGGCGCTGGAGGCAGAGGGCTGTCCTAGGAGGGCGCCGGGTGCGTGTGGCTGCAGGTAAGGGGTGTGATGAGTGCGGAGTGGCTGTGGACGCCCCTGCGAAGAAGGAAAGAGCTAAGAGGTTGTCCTGGGTTGTTTTTTTTTTTTTTTTTTTTTTTTCTTCTTCTGCTTTTCGATCCTCACTACACTCAGGTGAGAAAGCTCGGGCCGAGGAAGGGGAAGGAACCTGCTCGCATTGCTAGAGCGAGGGAGCCATCCGAAGCCAGGACCCCCTGGTCCCGGAGCCTCTGCTTTCCCCCTGCTGCGCAGGATCTGGAAGGAACTCTGATGTGTAGACTGGGAGACTTGGGGAGCAGCGGGCACCTGATGGAGCCCTGGGGCTGGACACCACTCAGCCCCACCGCACTCCCGCTGGCTGGCGGGAGGTGGGTGTGCGAGCCTCAGTCTCCTCATCTGTCACATGGCAGTAAAAGTCCAAGGGCTGTCGCGAGGTTTGCATTGGAGCAAATGAGAGCAGTGGAAAGAGCCCAGTGGTGGGTTCAAGTCCTGGCTCTGGCCCCTGTCGCTGTGTGAGTCTTGGTTAAGTCACAACTGCCCTGAGCCTCAGTGTCCTTCTCTGCCCCAGGAAGATTCTAACACGGAACCTGAAGGGCTCTTAGGAGGCTGAAAGGAGGCAATGTGTTGAATGTCTCCTCTTCCTCCTGGAACCCCAGGGGGGTTTCCTCCTAACACCTGCCTGTTGTTTCTTAAGAGAGACTGAGCACAGGACGTCCTCCATGCCTGCCGCCCTTCCACTTGGCACCGTGTCCTTAGCCCTCAAGCTCTCCCCCAGATGGCCTTGCCCTGATGCCTCTTGGAAAGATGGCCTAGAGTCAGTCCCAGGTGCAGGACTGCTCATGTCCTGGCTATACCTCTCTACCTCATATTCTGCCAGCCCTTCACACCCTGCTTAGGGCACATCTCTTTCCCCAGCCGGCCCGGTGACCGCGGCCACTCGTCTTCCCTCCTCTTGCCTACACTGGCCTCTGTACCTTCCACTGGGTTCTGCCAGTGCCCATCTCTGAAACAGAGCTCCAGACGTGCGAGGAAGAGACCTGGGGTGGACTTGCTGAGTTACAGTGAGGAGGACTGATGCTCAGCGGGCAGTGTTAAAAGTCATTCTAAGATGTCAGAGCCAGAAGATTCACCTTTGCAGCTCCTCTGCTTCTGCCATCAATTTCCTGATCTTTGCAGTTCAACTAAGCCCAGAAAGGGCAGTGACTTGCCCCAGGTCACACAGTAAATTGATTAAAGAACAGAACAGAGACCTGGATCCTGGACCCCGGTGTGTCCCTTGTTGGCTGTGTGAATTGGGACAACTCCCTTCCCTTCTCTGGGCCTCATTTTGTCTTGCACGGAAAATCTTTGCATCTAGAAAGAGCCCTGTGCCAGGATCCTCTCCGAAGGCCTCCTGTGAAGGCCCTGGTCTTCCTTTCAGTGACTTCAGTCTCCTGGTGACTTCTTAGATGCCTTCCGAAGTGGTGCCAACAGGGGGAAATCTGGTGTGTGTGGAGCCAGCCTCTGGAGGAGCCAGGCCCTGGGGCACAGGGGGGCTGCCTGCTCCCCAGTTACAGAACAAGGCTCTTCAGGCCAAGGTGGTTCTCTTGCAGGCTCTGCTTCCAGCTGTAGCTTGAGCCCCGATTCCAATCCAGACCGAGTTTCAACTCCAGCCAGAGGCTAAGCCCTAACCTTACAATTCTGACCACAGATTGGACCCCGATTCCACCCCCAGGCTTGAGCCCTTACCCAGGCTGGGTCCCTGACCTGGCCACTGACTGGTACTGACCCCAGTGCCAGGCTAAGCCACAGACACGAGTGATGTTGGCTGCTCTGAACGCCCATCCCCGCTGTGGGGTGAGGAGCTGACTTCACTCCCTCCCCAGTGCATTCCCTTCGCCAGTGCCTCTCTTTTGTGCTTTCCCCTTACTTCTTGCCCCTGTTACATGCCTGGCTTGCTTCTGCTTTCTCTTCCTCCCCAAAGGGAGTCATTTGCCAAGTGAAAACCTTGATCCCTCTGCATTGCCTCAAGGGTTTTGTGACTTATGGGAATTGATAGTGATGGAATCCCAGATCCTAGGAGTGAGCCTGAGGCAGGGAGGGGGCTCCCTTTGGTGTGATGTGTTGCAGAGGGCACACTGGAATGGGCTCTAGCCCCACTTCTGCCACCAATCCCCACTGCGAGCAGAGCAGGTTGCCCGTGTCTGTACAGTGCAATGGGTGCACACACATGGATGATCCCCAAGGAGCAGTCGACTTTAACAGCCGTGATTCTAAGTCTCTAAGATCCAAAGATGCTGTGGCCTTGATTCTCACGACCCTGACCTTTGGACAAGTGAGTCGAGGAATGGTGTGTGCTCTCCTGCCCTGCCAGACAGGAGTGCTCAGGGTCCTGTGACAGTGGGTATCCATCAGGAAGACCCTGCCCTGTGGCCAGCTTAGGTTGAATTTGGCTGTCTAGATGTGCATCAGGCACTGGGGGACACCTGGGAGAAGAAGGCCTGAAGTCCTGCTCTGCAGGCCCCTGTCTCCAACTGGGCTGTCCTGCAACTCCCTTCTTCCACCAGTAGAGGTCTCTGCCTCACTCCCTGGCTTGCAGGCGTAGGAGCCAGAGCCCGAGCTGGAGCAACAGCTGTGCAACCGCTCCAGCTGTTGCACCTGTTGTCAGGACTGGCCTCTCAAGTTCCCCCAGCCGCCAGCCCCGGCGCCGGGCTCCAAGAGAGGGAGCTTGAATCCCTTGGATCCCTGAAGAATCCTTTGGACCAGGTGAGGGTGGTGCCCCTGGGAGGTGCTGTGCAGAGATCATTTGAGGTTTCCCCCTGCCTGTGGGCAGGGCCCTATCCCCAAGAGGGCTGTTCCATGGCCATCTTCTACTACCTGTTCTCATTCTCAGGGGTTCTTCCTTATAGCTCAGCTGAATCCTTCTTTTTGCAAGCTAAAGCCATTGCTTCTAGTCCTGTCCCTTAGGGGTGGGCCTCCCTGTGACCATCCTCCCAGGTGAAGACTGACATTGGAGTTGGTGCTGACAGGAGCTAGTGACCTTGGGCAAGTCTTGCTTCCTTTCTGGGACTCAGTTTCCAGCTACTTAAGACCAGGGGACTGGACATCATCTCTGAGGTCTTTGCTCTCTGAGATGCTACAGATCCAAGTACAAGATGTCCCAGGCATCACAGAAGCCATCCCTCCCATGCCCTGCCACTTAGCAGGTGACACAGTCACCTTTTCTGGTCTGACAGCCCCCTCCTCTGAGGCCCCCCTGTGCTCCTGTACAGCTGCCACGTGCCAGCCTACAAGGGGTCAAGTTCAGGGAAGAGCGGTCCCTTTGCCTGGGTTGCACAGCTCAGCCATTGATTCCCTTAAGAGGCCTCCCACTTTGGGTGCCAGGGCCCAGAGCACAGCTTATGTCTCCGAGCAGAGCAAGTTTGTTTGTGTGAAGAGGAGACTATAAATAAATAGAGAGAGAGAGAGAGAGAGAGAGAGAGAGGAGAAGAGAGGCTGTGTGGGCGTGAGGCAAGAGATGTAAACCTTCTCACATTCCTGAGCAGCCTGGCTCACCCAGTTTTGCTGAGTTCCTGCAGGCTGGGGACAAGCCAGCCACAATTCTCAACGTCTCTCCATTCTCAGGGCTTTGGCCAGCCTCTCTCCAGCCCAGAAGCTTCTTTCTGGCTGCCTTTTCTGCTTCCTCTTGAATGGATTCCCTTCCACACAGCGCACGCCTACCTGACCCCTCTACCAGCCTTCGTCATAGCGTGAAAGCTTCAAGTCAGACTGCGGGAATGACGTTGGTTGGGAACAGTCTGGAAATTCTGACTGCCACCTAAGGATCATGGAATCGCTCCTCCCCTAGCTGCCCCAGGCTGCCGACCTTTCTGCCACATGTTGTTGTTTGGCTTGGCAGGTGGTTTGGGAGTTCAGATGGCCGGCAGCTGGTTAGGGAAGGTCAGAGGCCGGTTGCTGTTGGGTGGCCAGGGCGAGCGTGCTGAAGGGGAGCTGGCTCGCCCTGATGCAGTGAAGAGGCCTCGTAGCCGGGACCGCCGGTCAGCTTCCCCTCTAGCACTTCGTATCGAGCACAAAACCCAGCGAGATTAGTTCTTGCTCTGAGAGGCTCACGGCTTAGTGAGGAAGAAAACCCCACTTAGCAAGTACTTCTGACCCACTGTGGCGAGAACGCGATAGAGGTCGGAACTGAGTTCTGAAGGAAGGCAGCGGCCCGGAAGGTTGCCATGGCCGCACTGGAAGGAGGGCGTGGCCTCCGGCCTCTGCAGGACCGGAAGGAGTTTTGTCAAATGCTGTAGACGGGGCCAGGCGCTGCAGGCTAGGGAACCGGCCTGTGTGGAGGGGCCTGGGGTGAGAGGTGGAGCAGGGAGACGGTCGGCGACGAGGAGGGAGGCTGGAAACAGGGCCACCACGTTCACCTGTTTAAGCTCCAATTCTCCGACCCTCCCCCCTGTGCCTTCACCCTCCGCCCATAGCCTAGCTGGTTCTCCTAGCCACCCTGCTCCAAAGGCTTCCTGCTGTGTCCACGAAGCATTTCTCAGAGCTGTACTTTTGCTGTCCGTGCTGCTTCTCTCCTGATCCTGGCCACTGGTCTGGGCCCAGTGTTGTGCCCACATCAGCCTGTCTCTGGTCTCTGTGCCCTTGGTGTCACCCTTCGATCAACTCTCCATGCCTGTGTGACTATCCTAACTGCAGACCTGGCCACGTGACTTCTCGTGGACAGCGTTTCCGTGGCTCTCCTGCCTGCCTTCCTGAGCCTCTGCCGCTCTCTCTCACCAGCCTGCTCTCACCTTCTGGTTCTCTCCCCCAGCTGTCTGAACTGCTGGCATCTCACATCCTGGCTAAGGACTGGGCGGGTACACAGTGGGATTGATGGAGGCTGGTCTGGGTCGCAAGTAGGGCTAGACGAGTGCAGGGAGCCCCAGGATGAGGGCGGTGCCCCTCTATGTAAGCCCTGGGAGAGGTACCCATAGTGGGTCAGACAATGTTCAGTAATAGGACCCTGGGCACTGCCACATGGAATTCTGGGAGTAAAAGAGATACCATGAGAAATAGACTATTAAGGAAGCTCCAAGTCAGTGCCCAGATTTGGGGTTTGGGGCCTTTTTTTTCTGTTTAATTGAGCATCTAGTATGTGTCAGGCACTAGGCATTTTATATGCATTATCTAACTTGATTCTACAATAACCCTGACTGGTAGAGATTGTTACTAGACCTATTTAACAGAAGTGGAAACAGAGATCTGAAAGGGTTAAGTAATTTGTCTAAATTCAGACTGCTCATAAAAGCCAAGTCCATGTTCGGAACTCCAGTCTACCTGATTTCCCAAGGTCCTGAGAGCAGAACACTGGGCTTCTGAGGGATGGAGGGAGACGTGGATGGTGGGACAAGGGGTGGCAGAGTGGGAGGAGAAGCAGAACAGGCCACCGAGGACAAAGGGAGGGAGATAGGAGTCACCCCCCACCCCCCACATCACTCAGCCTAGCTCCAGCGGCTGCTGGAAGCTCACTGCACGGACCCTGGAGCCCAGGAGCCAGCACGGCTGGGGCCATCCACACATCCACAAGTCGTGGAGTCTTGGGATTATCAGATCTTAGAACCACACACACAACACCATCCAATTCTAGAAGCTTTCCAGTCCGATGAAATAGAGGCTCTTAGGAACATGGAATTCTCATTCTTGAACCTTAGCACCTAGGACTCTCAGCACCTCAAAGTCCTAGATTTGTAACCTATATATGTAGGAAGCCTTTGAGGAGATCATAACTTGCCCTCCCCCTTAGTTTGCAAAGGGGAGGCTCAGAGAAGGGCAGAAAGGATAGTCCCGAAGGCCACACAGTGAATTTGCAGCTCAAGGAGCTAGCACTCCTTCCACCAGCCGTGCGCAAGGGCCAGGTACAGTGCCAGGGCTGCAGGAACCGAGGCCGTCTGCCGCCTGGCAGTTCCTCCTCCCGCCTGGTTTTGGCTTGGCCTTGGGCACTCACCTCCAGGCAGTGCCACAGTTCCTTGCGCCTCTCACCTTGGAGGGCATGGTGGGGAGGGGACTGTGGCCACTAGAGGCCTCCTGCCAGGCCCCCCACATTCTCAGCCTTTGCCAGGTCGCCTGGTGGGGGCAGGGGAGGGCTCCTGGCCTAGGAATTGGCTGAGACTCCCTGGCTTCATGCTCTGAGCAGGCGGTGAGCCGGATGGGCTGCCAACTGGCATGGGGGCCAGGGCTTCAGGGCCGCCCCAAAGAAGGTAGGACAGGCTGTCTTCAGCAACAGCCCGAGACCTAAGGTGGTGGCGGTGTCGCAATGGCCCCTCCCTGGAAGGGGGAGGGGACCAAGGAAGAAAGACATTATTCACTCCTTAGAGAGTTGGGCTGGCTCTGACCGGCACCCCAGCTGGGCCTGTGTTCCACCCTCTGCCAGTGGAGGCTGAGAGATAAACACAGCTCATTTGATACGGGCCAGCCGGCTTGCAGGGAGCGGGATCTGCTGTGTGACGGCTCCTCCACGCTGGGGGCACTCAGTGTGTCCCTGCAGTCCTCAGACATGGGGACAACAGCCTCAGGTCCTTGTCCCTGGATGCCCATGAGGGCAGAGTGGGAGCAGTGGGAGGAGACAGAGGGAGACTCATTTCTGCTTCTTAAAAAGAAAATTTTCTCATAGTTGGGAATGGTCAAGGAGCTCCTTTCTGTTCCCTGGAGCTGTCAGCCAGGGGCCGGTGCATTGTAGGTGAGCCCCGCCCCTGCTGGGCCCTGCTGTGACTGCCCAAGGATTCTGTGGGTGCAAATGTCAGAGAGCATGGGATCCAGAGGGGTGAGAGCCCGTGTCGCCAGGATGCTCGACCCTAGAAAGCTGGGAGGAGGGAAAGGCAACACACAGTTTAGGCCACGTGGACGCAGGAGAGGCAATGGGGACCAGGAAGTGTGGCTTGAGAGGCTGAGGTCAGAAGCCAGAGGTGCTGGGGAGAGCTCAGAGGAGCTCACAGCCTGTGTTCCAATTACTTGGTCTCTGTAAGCTTTGGTTTTCTCGTAATTGTGGTAACAATCCCAGAGCTATTCCAGAAGATCGGGATGTCCATTTTGCAGTGTCTTTGTGATTGTTTCTGTAATTGTCTTAATAATAGTGTTCAACCAGATGTCAGCAACTGAGCACGCTAATCACCTTGCAAACATGATCTAATTCCCAAAATGATACTGCTCGTGCAGGCCTAAGGGCTAAGCCATCATCACTGGGACACCTGCGTCCTCATCCCGAGTGCCTGAGTGTGAGTGCCCGCCTGCTTGCTTTTCATTCCAGCTTCCTGCTAATGTACTCCCTGGGAGGCAGCGGGTGAGGCTCAGACAGCTGGGCCCTTGCCACCCACATGGGAAGTCTTGACTGAGCTGCTGCCATCAGCCTGGCCCAGCCCTGCAGGCATTTGAGGAGTGACCCAGCCGATGGAAGAAAATTCTCTCTCTCTTTCTCTCTCCTCTCAAATAGATAAAAATTTAAAAACCAATAATGTGAACGATCTACGTAACTTACGTACAGAGAAGACAGTCAATATGAGCCTCGTATTTCCATCTCATTTAATTCAACAGACCCTTGTCTGGGCACATGGCTTGTGCTGAGCCACAGGAGCTCAGGCAGGGAGAATGCCCCCACAACCCTGGGAGCACCCCGGGACTAACAGAACACGGGTTGCTTTGCCAGGCCCTGACATGTTCTGCCTTTTCCACGGGAAGCGCTACTCCCCTGGGGAGAGCTGGCACCCCTACCTGGAGCCCCAAGGCCTGATGTACTGCCTGCGCTGCACCTGCTTTGAGGTAGGTTCCTCTGGCCCCCTGTGTCAGGTATGTCTGGAAAACCTCTGGAGAACTCACTCCTGAAAGGGGGGAGGCAGCCTGAGCCTGGGCGACTGGGCACTCTGGAGCCAGGCCCCATGGAGTTGTGCTGTCAGCAGTCACTCTGTTACCAGGGTGACTTTATAGGAGCTGATGGCCAGCGCACCCCTCCCAGGGAGGTCCCACCTGCTGAGTCTCTCATCCCAGCCTCCTTGCCAGCTCGCACTCCCGCCAGCCTCTTCCCTCCACTCCTTCCTCTGGATTCCTTGTTCCCTTGCCATCACTGACCCACAACCCCATGGACGAATGACCCTGCCTGGAGGTAGTGTCTCCCTGTCCCTGTCTCCTGGCTGGGATTCCAGGGTCCAGCTGTCTGTGGCTGTCAGTGACTGACGGCCCCTCCTAGACTGAGCCCGAGAACAGGTCTAGCTGGATCCTCACTTGTCCCCAGCACGATGCTTACTAAGACTCCCTGGGGCGGAGACAATGGCTCTGTCACCACCTCCCATGCCACTGCCCCTAGCACCCTCACGGGGGCTTGTACAATCAGCCAGGTGGTCTGAAGCAGACCTCGTGGGTCCAGAGGTAGGAAGATGGGAGGGATGAGAGAGGGTGCAGGGGCTTAAGAGGCATGAAAACCCTTTGGCCTTAGCTTAGGCACCCAGGGTGCAGTGTGGACAACCCTGGCTTCCGTGGTGTGGGTGCTGGTACGTGAGGAAAGTGGGTAGCTGTTGTCCAGCTGGAGCCAGCCCAGCTCACCCTGCACCCAGCCAAGAGCAGCCTTGAGAAGCATCTGGGGTAGGAGCAGAAACCAGCTCCTGAGGAGACCTGGGAGGTGGAGAGGGGTGGGACAGCCTGCACCTGCCCACTCCTCCTGGGGTCTTGGCCTGTGGTTCCCCAGTTTCCACTGTGTTGGCCCCAGCCAGGACTGGGACACATATGGGAACCTTCTCATCCCCTTGGTTCTTCCCGAGCACATCTGGGGTCAGCCTTTTCAGAAAAAATGGATGACATACCGTCAGAGAAGGGGAAGGAAGCATCACGGAACATTCCAGATGCAGCACCTGGCCAGGTCCACGTCTCCTGCCCCAGAGTTCCCACACACACAGCGTCCTCAACCCGAGGGCCTGCTGCCGGCATCTGCAGTGTCCCAAGTCCATCCCTTCCCCGCCGTCATGACTGCGTCCCCCCAGTCTGTCACCTGAGCCACCTGGACTTCCTAAAGGGCCTCCCTGCTCCCCTGCACCCACGCTCCACACAGCGGCAGGAGCCATCTTTTCTGAACCTAGAATGGATCACGTGGTTCTGCTCTTCAAACCCTCCAGCTCCTGTTCCCTGCGGGTGGCGTGCCTGGGCTGACTCCTGCCTGGCTCTGCAGCTTCATGGCCTCCCTGCCCTCTCTACTGCAGCCCCCAGCCCTACCGCCCACCGCCCAGGTCCTCTGCACTGGATCCTCGCTGTTCACAAGTGACCCCTCCCCCCTTACAAGGACTACCCCAATAGCCGGCTCCTGTTAAGGCAGTCACACCAGCCTGCTTTGTGGATGTCAGGAGTCTAACATCCAGAAATGGCCCATCCCTACTCATTTGCTGCTTTATGGTCACTCTCCTGTTGCTAGGATATGAGTACCTTGACAGAAACCTGGTCGGTGGTGCCCAAAGCTGTGTCTTGCTATGCTCGGGACAGGGCCTGGCACCGGGGCACGTGGAGCAGGTGTCGTGGGATGAGGAACCCAGCTCGGCCCGGCGGGTAGTGCGAGGGCCCTGACCCCCAGTGCCATATGATCCTAAGATCTTTTCAGCAGAGTGGCCCTTGGGACCCGCCTCCAGGGTAGTTGACAAGATAAAGGGAGATCATCATTTATAAAATAAACCCCCTGCCTACTAGCCACTCGATAAACCATAGCAGGGCCTTTCCTGAGGTCCTGTGGGCTGCCATGGCTTCACTGTGTGCCTTGCCATCCCCACCCTCATCTCTATCTTGCTCCCCCCCTGTGGCTCCTCCACGGCCTGAGTGAGAGAATTCTAAGTCTTCAGGCGACCCTGTCCCTCACTCCCCATGCTTGTCACATAGGAAGACCTCAGTTCACCCCCCCCTCCATTTCCTAAGCACCCATGGGTACTGGGCCTCTGGATGGTGCTGGGGGAGTGCAGACCCATTCTGCAGCCTCTGTGATGTGCTTAGCCCGGTGAGCCCTTGCCGTGACCCCAGTAGGCCTGGCATGGGGCACTCGGCTGCCTCTGGGAGACCTCCTGTGGGCAGAGCGGGGTGGGAAGGAACCAGGTGGTGGGGGCCAGGGGTCTGGAAACAAACTTTACCACCATCAAGGTTTCGGATAACACTGGCTCCGTTCATCTCAGAGACGCCTCTGTCTGCCTCCCCTTGCTCTCATTCACCGCTTGGCGTTCCTCCATGGTAGCAGGTGCTCCCTTGCAGCGGAGCCCTGTGCTGACAATGCATTTGGAATTCTGGGGTCGCCCCGATGCTGGCTGCTGGCGAGCTTGTCCCAGAGGACAGAGCAGGCCGGGGGAAGGCCTAGGAGGGGCTGATGCACTGTGCCTGGAGCGTTGCCTCTCTGTTTGCGCTCAGCTCTGCGTCTGTGTACTCTGCCCTGTTCGCTCTCAGTGGCCGTACTCAGAAAAGCGGGCCTCTCCTTCTCTGTTGCAGCACACTCCAAAGGCATTGTCTAGGGTCACCCACAAACCTCCTAGAGACTCAGGGAGTGGGTT
This sequence comes from Lepus europaeus, assembly GCF_033115175.1. Lineage (NCBI taxonomy): Eukaryota > Metazoa > Chordata > Mammalia > Lagomorpha > Leporidae > Lepus > Lepus europaeus. The sequence goes on along the minus strand of NC_084833.1, from coordinate 64,159,234 downwards.
CACAGGGCCCCGGGTCTTCCTCATGCCAGCTTTTTAGGTTTTGTCCTATCCTGGTCACCATGGGTGGCGTTCTTGTCTTGATCATCACTCTGTAAAAGAACAAAGCCCCCAGGTACACTGGCATGAGGCCCCAAGATCAGTGTTGGAGCCATTCAGGGCTTTCATGGGTATTTCTGCAACACCTGAGCAAATCAGTAGACAGGACACCCCCTCCAAGATGGGGAGGGCCACAGGTGGGTGAGCCAAGGGAGACCCCCTTCACAGGCAGGAGGAAGGGGAGGAACCAGGCACCTCGTGGTTGCCATTTTTAATTTCATCACAGGCTCAGAGCAAGTGCAGAGTTCCCAGGTTGGGTAGGGTTTGGGGAGAGGACAGGTGCAGGTGGGAGGCAAGGGGGCTGTTGGGAAGCAGGGCTGATCCCTGTGTCGCCCTCAGAGTGCCCATGTGAACTGTTACCGCCTCCACTGCCCGCCTGTCCACTGCCCCCAGCCCGTGACGGAGCCACAGCAGTGCTGTCCCAGGTGTGTCGGTAAGTAGTCTCTCCCTTGCCCAGTGACCCTGGCATCCCGCCCGATGCTGGCCTCCTGCTGATCAAGGCTCTATTAGGAGAGAGGCTGTCTCTACCCAACAGGTGCACTCAGGGCTGGAGGAGCAGCCAACTTGTCAGTCTTAAGTAGATAGATGTGCACAGCCAGAATGGGGTGGGGGGCGGTGGGGAGAAGCTGTGAAGTAGCTGATGGGACAGAGGTGTGTGTGGCCTGTGGACTGTCATGCTTAGGCACTTGTCTCTGGCCAGAGCTGGAAGCCCCTGGGGCTGGGGGTGGGGGGACCAGGAGTGTGGGTGCCTGTCTTCCGAGATTTCCTCCAGTGCTGAGATTCAGGGTCTCTGCCTCCCTACCCTGAATAGCTGTGATTCCATGATTTGAAGCTTCCAAGGACCCCTGAGCCTGGGATTCCAGGGAATGGAGGTGAGAGAGAGAGAGAGAGAGAGAGAGAGAGAGAGAGAGAGAGAGAGAGAGGCAGAGACAGAGAGAGACAGAGGGACTGAGGAGCAGCTGGCCTAACCAAGAGGCCACTGAGGGGCAGCCAGGGGAGGCCAGCTCAGAAGCCAGGGTGATGTTGAAAGAAGAATCAGTGTGGAAGGATGCATCAAGGAGGTGGTGACAGAGGGACTCAGATTTGGGTCTCAGCCCCAGGCGCTGGAGCCAGGGCTCCCTGGTGCGTGCACGGGTGTCGATGTTCTCACTGGGAGCCCAGTGGGGACCTGACCTTGGCTCTGGTTTGGGTCACAGAGATTCCTGGTTCCCAATATCATCGTGCCTCCTCCACATGTCTGAAGCTCACTCCAGAGCTCCTTACTCCTCCTTGCTGATGTTGGGACCCTTCTCCGCCCTCAGATGCCCGTTACCCTGTCTCTCCCCTTCCCTTGTCCCATTGCCTGCTTGGCTATACCTGATCTGCAAGACGTAGCATAGCCTGGGCCCCTTTCAAAAGTGGTCCAGGACCACCCCACACAGCCACACAGGGGCCCTGTGCCCACCCTGGCCCACCTCACACTGCAGGCACCCAAGGGGCTTGTGAGATTCTTGATGGCAGGGCCTAAGCCCTACTGCTCATCCACTCCAGTGCCTAGTGTGGTGTCCCTGCTCATGGAGAAGCCACTGAGGGCGGGCTTCCTGATGATGGAGGGGCTTCTCTCTGGACTGACTCACTGGCAGGCCGTGGCCCGTGAGTGACAGTTTGCACGCAGCACCGGGACAGCAGAGGGATGCTCCCAGCTGACTGCACTGGAACGCAGCTTGGTGAGGACAGGGACTCTGTTTCGTTCCCTGCTGTATCCCCAGCACCCGCAGCAGTGCCTGGCACTAGGAGGTGCTCTGTGGATGCTGCTTGGGTGGACAATGAACTGAGTCAGGCCCGTGGGAACTGGGCTTCCGGCCTTCCCCTCTCGCTCACATCAGCCCAGCTCAGACACGGGCGGTGGAAGGGAGTGAAGCGGTCAGAGGCGGTGTCAGTGCTGACCTCTCAGCTGGTTGCCCAGGGTCAAGGCCGGAGCTAAATTAAAACACCAAGAAGGGCTAAGGTGCAAAGTCTGCGGAAACACGGCCGGCTCCATCTGGCACATTCCTCATCTTCCTCTTCCACCTGGCTCTCCCCATCTGCAGAACCCCACACGCCCTCTGGGCTTCGGGCTGCCCCGAAGTCCTGCCAGCACAACGGGACCACGTACCAGCACGGAGAGATCTTCAGTGCCCACGAGCTGTTCCCTGCCCGCCTGCCCAACCAGTGTGTCGTGTGCAGCTGCACCGTAAGGCCTCCCGCCGGCGTCCCGGTAGCCGGCACGGCAAGCGTATGGGGTGGGGGGGACTGGGGCTGGGGGGAAGGGGTGCAGGCGACCCTTCTCTGGGCTCCCACCCCCTCCTGAGCTTCCTGAGTGGGGAGGTACAGGCCCCCTGCTGCTCCCTCCCCTCCCAGCCTCAGGGGAAACCCCCTTAGCCATTTGCTCCCAGGGAAGGGGGTGCTCCTAGGCCCCAAGGCTGGTCCTCATCAGACCTCATTTCCCAGCCCGTGTGCTCTGTTTGTTAGGAGGGCCAGGTCTACTGCGGCCTCACCACCTGCCCCGAGCCCGGCTGCCCAGCTCCCCTCCCGCTGCCGGACTCCTGCTGTCAGGCCTGCACAGGTGCGTCTGGTCCTAACACTGATGGCGCCTACCCCCCTGCTCCACCAGGGATGTGAGCCAGGGCAGCCCTGGGGGACAGCCAGCATGGTGCACACCGTTCCCTCCTCCAGGCCTGTGGTGGCAGCTGACGTGTCACTCTTTCTTTTTAATTGCAGTCACAGGGAGCAGGAATGGGGGGAGGGTTGGGGAAGGAGAGAGGAGCAACACCAAGTGCCACTGGTTTGCTCTCCATGGCCACTACCTCCTGCTGATCAAAAGTGCACCCCAGGCAGTTAATTCCCTCACACCCTCCTGTTGTGCACGCATGCGTGGGTGCTTGTAGCTCTGGGAGTAGCAGGCAGTGGGGAGGCAGGAGGAGAGGGGCTGGGAGCTGCACCATGTGGAGGGCACTGAGTCCTTGCCATCAAATGAGGCTGACAGGACCCAAAGTGGCACCTGAGGGGGGTCTGAGGAAGGCAGGTCCCAGAGCTGGGGCTCAGAGCACATCTGTCAAGCAGAATCCAGGAATGGGCTGGTGATGGGCAGACCTGGCTTGAACTGGATGAAGCAGCGGTTCTGGTCTCTGTGGGCTGGGGCAGTCAAGGAAAGCTTCCCGGAGGAGGCAGGCCCAGGGGAGTGCTCTGCATGGGTCGTACCATCTGATGTTGGCATTTTGGAAGGCACACTGGACCAGGAGTCTGGTGATGTCAGTTTAGTCCTGGGTCTTTTTGCTGACTCCATGGTGGTGCGAGGGTGGCCCCCTGGCATGACCAGCAGCTGGGCTAAGTTTGGGTTCTTGGGGACAGAAGCCTGCTTGGGGTGTCAGCCGCAGGGCTTGGTGGCTTCTGTGTGCTGGTTCCCAGGGGGCTGGGGCCAGGAGGGCAGGGCCCTGGGTGGGGGTGGGGGGACCCCAGCGATGGGATTCTGGGCCCTCCCTCGCACCATCCGAGGAGGCGCTGAGGGGCATGGCTTAGTGTCCCAGAGAGGAGACCTTTACCTAAGGGCTAAGCAAGATGCTGTGGCTCAGCCAAGTGGCTCAGTCCTGATAGTGACCACGAGGTCAGTGTGGGGAAACTGAGGCAGCACCCCAGTGGCAGGGACTTTGTTGACCAACTAGGATGAAGGGAGGGAGGCTATAGTGGGAATAAGTCCCCACCGAGGGCAAAGGGCCCTGCTGTAGGGGACGGGGTGGCCTCAAGGTCACAGCCAGCAAGGCTGAGGGGCCTGAGCCCAACCCCGGCTCCCCTCGCATCTGCAGATGGGGCGAGCGAGCAGCCAGCTGAGGACGCCGCAGCGGAGTCGTCACACCATGGGGCGGTGAGTGCCGGCTGCCCTGCTTGGGGCTGGGGCGCAGTGCTTGAGGTCCTCATCTTGCACCTGCTCCTGGGTCTACTGCCTAAGCCACCCCTCCCCCTAGCCTCCTGCCACGGCCCCCGTCCTGGCTGATGCACCAGGCAGGGCAGGCGCAGGCCCCAGACGGCTTCCTGGACGCTGCTCCATGCAGCCTGTGTCTGGCTGCGCCTGCTGTCTATTCAGCCGCTGCCGGGAACGCGGTGCCCCGAGAACGGCCTCTCAAGGACACAGGCTCTGCACCCGGTCCTGAGGCTCTGTGGTCCCAGTCTCTCTCTCTGGCCCCTCTGTGGCTGTCCCACCCCATGTGAGGGAGGAGTGGACTAGCTCCCTGAAGCCCTGTGCGTTCTCTGTGCTGCTGCCATGGGAATAGCTCGACCCTGGACTCTGGGGGGCTGGAGAATGGACTCCCCTTCCCAGGGCTGCCCCAGGGCTGCAGGCCCATCATGCCTTGGGGGGGGGGCACCTGCCCTGCAGGCCTGTCCTCTCCCCCAGGCAGCTGAGGGTCGGCCACCTGCTGACCAGGGCAGGCCACACGCCGGGGCTTGAGCTCCTAGTTCCTTCTCATCTCTGCAGTATTGGGAGAGCATCACCCGGGAGCTTCCGCTGGGCCCGCTAGAAAACCTGGGACGCTGTCCACTGTGGAAGCCCTCGTGGGCTCACTCCAGACCATCAGAGAACAGGGCAGGAGTGGCCACGGGACAGACATGCTGACGTTGGGTCAGCAAGGGAGGAAGCTGGCCCTGCTTTTGGCCACCAACCAGCCTGTTCCTCTCCCATGGCCTAGGGCTGCCCTGACCCTCAGACACTGACCTGTGTGCAGCTCCTGCCCCAGGCGGCTGCCCTCAGCGTACACATTTGCTATCACTGCCAGCCCCGCCCCCAGCCGCTGCTGAGACCTGCAACACAGGGGAGGGGCTCTTGTCCCTGGGTCTTCCTGTCCGTCCCCATGTCCGTGTGGTCGTCACTGTGTGCTCTTAAATAGCCCTGATCAGTTCCGTGTCCCAGATCAGCACCACAGCACCCTGTGTGTCCCCCCGTCCCCAGCAGCCCAAGGCCCGAGAGGCTGGATCTCCAGGTCCCTCTCCAGCTCTCCCTGTCCCTAGCCGTGCCCTCCTCCCTGGGAAGTCACACAGGTGTCCACCGCCAGGCCTCCTGCTGCTCGGCCACCAGCCTGTTGCGCTCACTTAGTGATCTGCACCCTTCCCACCACTTGCAGAGACAGTCTCAGGACCCGTGTGCGGGGGATGGCGCGAGAAAGAGAGGCCCAGGCACCCCGGCCCCCACCCCGGGCCTCAGCCCCCCTCTGGGCTTCCTCCCTCGACACTTCCGACCGAAGGGGGCAGGCAGCACGACTGTCAAGATTGTGCTAAAGGAGAAGCATAAGAAAGGTGGGGACCGGGCTCTGCTCCCTTCTGGGAGGCGGGGAGGAGGAGCCCCGATGGCCACCTGCGCAGTTCAACAGTTCCCCAGTCCCAACATGGCCACGAGCCCGTGGACTCTGGGACATGGGAACTGAAGGCACTCAGGTGTGCAGGACCCCGAGGCTGAGGGCTGAGACAGAGGCAGTCCTGCAGCGGGGCCACCTGTGCCGGTGCCCGGGGAAGACGGGACGGAGGGGCGGGAGACAGACGTGAGGAGACGGAGCTTTCATACAAGGCAGTGCTGAGGGCAACTGTTTGATGGAGGAAGGAGGGAGCCGAGCAGGGCGGTGGGGGTGGGGGTGGGGGTCGATGGAGGTGGGCAGCCATGGCCGCAGAGGGGGCGCCCAGGAGCCTTGCTGCAGGGCCGCCTGACCAGTGGAGGAGGAGGAGCCGGGCGCACTGAGTCCCAGCTCCCCTTTTACAGATGGGTCACTGTAAAAGGCAGTGGAGGGAGAGGGACCTGCCAGGCCAGGTCCCTCCCTATGCAGCAGGCTCCTGCTGGGCTTGGCCCAGCCCCGGGTGCCGGGAGAGGGGGGGCTGAGACCTGCCCTCCTCTCCTCCCCCTGCCAGCCTGCGTGCATGGCGGGAAGACCTACTCCCACGGGGAGGTGTGGCACCCGGCCTTCCGCTCCTTCGGCCCCCTGCCCTGCATCCTGTGCACCTGTCAGGATGGCCACCAGGACTGCCAGCGTGTGACCTGCCCCACCGAGTACCCCTGCGGTCGTCCCGAGAAGGTGGCTGGGAAGTGCTGCAAGATTTGCCCAGGTGCAGAGGGGTGCTGGGGGAAGGGGGGCTCCGGGCTCTCACAGCTGCACTTGAGGACCCATGCATGCAGGGCCCTGCCCGGTGTGACAGCAACACACTCACAGGCTCTGGGCGCACATGGAGTCCGGATCGTGTCATTCAGAACAATGGACTGTCAAGAGGGGCAGCTGGTGTAGACCGAGTCCTCACGAGCTGCTTGTTTCTCCCAGAGGACAAGGCAGACCCTGGCCACAGCGACGTAAGGTTCAGCAGGTGTCCCAAGACGCCGGGCCGGGTCCTCGTCCACACAGCCATCTCCCCGAGCCCAGACAGCCTGCGGCGCTTCGCCCTGGAGCACGAGGCGTTGGACCAGGTGGACATCTACCTCTGGAGGCTGGTGAAAGGTGAGTGCTGGCCACGCCCCCTTCCTGGGCTGCGACCCCACAGGGGCCTTAGGGACATCCAGTTGACCAGGCGTCTCTGGCCGCCCCTCCAGGTGTAGGAGTCCCTGAGGCCAAAGCAGGCGACAGTTTCAGTCTGGGATTCTCTGTTGCTTCTGATGAGGCTGCTGTGCCAAGGCCTGGAAGTGCTCCCTCTCCTGGGGGAAGGGGTCATTGCACAGCCTGCGCTGATAGAATTGAATAGGCTGCCGGTTGGGTGGTGGGATCTCTGGCCCAGGAAGGGCCATCTCCCCAGTGGGGAGGGGCTTCAGAGCATCCCCAAAGCGGGAGGGCGGCGGCTTGTCTCACCTCCCCCTTTCTGAACGGCGGCACCTGCCACTCTAAGCCAAGTCGACGTCACAGTACACTTCTCATGGAGAAACAGGCCCTGTGCGATAGGCTGCCCGCGTTACAAGCTGAAGGCTGGGAGGGGTTCTCCCCGACACAGGAACTGCCAAGAGTTTGGTTTTGTGGCACTTGTTGTATTAAAAAAAATGGTAGACTCCCCGCGTAGGGCAAAACAGGAAGCCGTGATCCAGACTCAACCCTTTAAGTTGCCTTAGTGCTCAGGGTCACGTTGGAGGGGCTTGGCTGGGGGTGGGGGGAGTGGAGGAGGGAGCCATGGTGACGGTGACAGTGACAGGCAATGTGGGCAGCACTTGAGAGCCCCCAGAGTGCTTTCCCGTGCGCCGTCTCGTTGGACCCTCCGTGATCCTGAGAGTTAGGAATGATTGTCCCCATTTTACAGATGAGGAGACTGAGGCTCAGAGAGGTGAAGTGCCTGGCCCAAGGCCACACAGCCAGTAAGTGGAGGACGGGAGCTAGAGCCCTTGTCTTGTGGCGTCAGATGCGGCTCTGTCCCTGCTCTGCCCTGCCCCCTGTCGTAGGAGGATGGACGAAGAGAGTGACGCGGTTCAGCCCGGAGGACGGAAGACTCAGGGACAGCACTGCCGGCCTCACGGTGCTGAAGGGCTGGCCCAGGCAGAGGGAGCAGCCGTGATCTCAGTGACCGTAAGGGTCAGGCAGCAAGTAGGGCCTTTGGGACCTGGCAGACCTGGGCTGAGGGCCCAGTGCTGCCAGCTTGAATTCTGGCTCTGCTTTTTCTTAGCTGTGTGGCCTTGGGCATTTTCTCCGCATCTCTGGGCCTCTGTGTTCTTTTCCATTCGCTGGGGGCGAGGGCATTTGGAGGGTTAGACTTGGTGGCGCGGGTCCAGCCCCTGCCCCTCCTGCCGTACCAGCTGGTTACAACAGCAGGGAGTGGGTTCCAAGTCAGTGAGAGGAAGAACTTTCTGCTACTGCCAGCCTGCCTGCTGCCTCAGGGCGGGGCGGGGGGTGGGGAGTAAGCTCCAAGGGGAGGGGGTGGGATGGGGTGGGGATTCTGCTAGCAGCCGGGGGAACGGGAGACAGCCCTTTCGGTTGCTTTGAGTCTTCAGAGTCCATCAGTCACTGGACAGCTAGCTGCTGGCTGCGTGTCTGCTCGGGGCCTGCCTCCGCTCCCCTGCTCCCAGCAGGTGCTGGGACCACAGAGGGTGCTAGGCCTAGCCCTGTCCTTAGGGCTCACGGCTTAGCAGCAGCAGCTCTCTGGGAGGGAAGGCTTCCGTGGAGGATGGCCCTCTGCGATTTAGAGAGGCGGGTGGGCGGGCGGGCAGCAACAGCCTCCAACCCCGACGCCGCTCCTGGGCCCTGTGCTCTGTGATGGGTGTGCAGCAGGCACCACGTTTGATTCTCATAAGAAACCTACAGGCCACGTTTTAATGTCCCCGTTTTGCAGGTAAGAAAACTGAGCCTCAGAGAGCACATGACTGAGTTACAGTCACACAGCTTAAACCGTGAAACAGAATCAAACCCAAGTCCCACCGTCCCCAGAACCGCCTTAAGCTTTTGAGGAGTGGCCGAGGGAGGCCGGGGTATGCAAGAATGTAGCTCCTGGCCAGTCTCATCGTCACCAGGCCCAGCAGAAAGGGAGTGAGGCTGAGACTCATCACTCTCCCGGTGCTGGTCTCCACCATCCCGTCACCAGCGCCCAGCCCCACCGCTCACCTCCTGACCCTGCGGGGTGCCTAACTGTCCCTCAGCCTCTGCAGGGCGACACTCCCCGGGCTGCCATCAGTGGGGAGCACCACTGCCCCCTCACTCGCAGGAGTGGAGGCAGAGACCAGGGGGACGCAGAAAGCTGTGCCACGGAGGCTCCATCACGGGGCCGGCGCCAGGCACAGGTGTGGGCAGTGTGTTGGCCTGGGGTCATTAGCTGTGGACAGAGGACCTCAGGGGTCTGGATGGCAGGCCCCCGATGCCCTCTGACTGCTGACAGCACATGCGCCCACTCCCACTCCCAGACCGGCCATCCACTTCCAACACGGAGCTGGCTCAGCCCAGAGAGGGGTCAGCTGCATGGCGAGCAGAGGCTCCGCGGTGGGGCTGCACAGCGCCAGCTGCCCCAGCCCTGGCACAGCCCTTCAGAGGGCAGGGGACACAGCCACGGTGCTCAGAGTAGCTCCTGACTGTGGGCCAAGGGGCCCAGTCCTTTCAACTACACCTTACAGAGGACAGCGTGAGGACGCACCCTCACCCCGCCACCTGCTCCCTGATATTTGTGTCCTGGGGAGTTGCAGGCCTGTTCAGAAAGCCCCATCCCCATGTCATCTTGTGCCTCAGGCCTGCCACGGTGATGTAGCCCTGGGCCGCTGGCCTAAGTTTCTTCCACGTCCTGGTCCTTGAGGTCCCATGGACAGGGCTGGACCTTCCCTGGTTCCAGGAACTCAGTCCAGGACCAGAGTTGTTTGTTCCCTCTGTGGGGTCCCACTCTGACTCCCAGGGCCAGTTCTGGGTTTTCTTGAAGGCAGGGCCTGTCCAGCAGAAGCCTTGCTGGCTGCATCTGTTCTTTCTGGCCGGGGACCTTGGTGGGCAACAGCTGGTATGGCCTCCAGCCTATGTGCTAAGGGCCTCTGTGCCACGTGTGGTGCCAGTGGGCAGCTCCCCAGGAGATGCAAACATCAGAGGGTCCAGCTCACATCTCGCTTCCCCTGGCCTGGCCTAGCCTGGGTCCACATATTATTTGTCCCATTGTCCATTCATCCAGGAATTCATTGATTCTCCATGCCTTTTATGGGCCGGGCTTAGGGGGCCTAGACAGGGGAGGCCTCCAGGAGTTCCCAGTCCGGTGGGGGTGGCAGGAATAGTTCCAATGATGGCACGTGAGAAATAGGTACCAACACAGACAGAAGCTGTGGGTCCCCAGGGAAGATGTCCCAGCTGTGGGCTGGAGGAGGAGTAGGAACGCACCTGGAGCACCAGGAGAAGAAGGCAGTGGTAGAAGGCGTGCCAGCCGAGGCGCCGGTGTCTGTGAAGGCTCGGCCTCCTGGCTGGGGCAGGGGCAGGGGCAGGGGCAGGGCAGGGGCAGGGGCTAGGCTCTGTGCGCTGACACTCGCTGGGCTCTGGGCTCTGAAGCAGCTTGCCTGTTGGTTTGTATCAGATGCTCCACGCCCAGAGAAAAGCTTGAGCAGTCAGATGGCCTCCTTCCTCTCCTCCTCCTTTCTTCTCTGCCTGTTCCATTTCCCACCGCCCCCTCCCTCCCTGCGCTGAGGCAGGGGAGCAGGGCGAGCGCAGGTGCAGACAACGCTGGTGATAGCAGGGTCACAGAGGGCCACAGGGGGCCTGGGCGGGGGACCGACAGGGCAGTGTGGCTGGATCAGGGTGAGTGAAAGGGAGGCTGGACAACGGGGGCTCTGGTGAGGAGAGGGGGCACTGGGTGGCAGGACAGAAGGGAGAGACCGACAGGATTTGGGGTCAGCTGAGAACCGAGGAAGGGAAGAGGTGGCTGGGCAGCCCTGTGTGGAGCCCACCCTGCTCCTTGTCTCTGTCCCCAGGGATCTTCCACTTGATTCAGATCAAGAGAGTCAGGAAGCAAGACTTCCAGAAAGAGGCACAGAACTTCCGGCTGCTCAGCGGCACCCACGAAGGTGGGCCCTGGGGCTGTGGGCAGCAGGGCCTGGGGCGGGGAGCTCCCAGCTGCTGGGCAGGAGGCGGGGGGGGGGGGGGGGGGGGGGGCTGGGGGGGAGGGCCGTGGGCCACAGACGTCAGTTCCCAGAACAGGAATCCAGTGGGCGTCTGGGCCAGAGATTTCCCAACTCGGTTCGGGAGCTGGAAGCTGAAGCAGAGCTGCCTGGATTTGGTCTCCAGGGTGGGGGTGGGGGGCGTGGCTATGGGGGGGGGGTGTCCCGAGTCTCGGAAACAGTGCTGCCAACGCTCTGTCTACTGCAGCGTTTGTCGTAGAAGCTCTCCTAGCATGGTTCTCCTGCCGCCCTCAATTTGCCCTATGCCACTCAGGAAGGTGGGCCCAGGGGAGGCTTTGGGGTGGGGGTAGGGGGAGACACAGATGGGAGAATGGCCAACAGGTGTCAGGAGGCCGGCCCAGTCCCCAGCACGAGTTGTTGGAGGACTGGGCCATGTGCCAGCACTGTACCGGGGGCCGCGCTCCTCTGGGCTCCCCGTGGGCTCCACATGGCAGCCGTCACACTTCTTCCCACCCTGAGCACTTCCGGCCGGCACTCACCGCCTGCTGCGCATGTGCGCGCGCTCACTGCCCCTTCTCTCCTGCCTTCTCCCACGCAGGCCACTGGAACATCTTCCTAGCCCAGACCCCAGAGCTGAAGGTCACGGCCAGTCCAGACAAAGCGACCAAGACTTTATAACAAAGACCTAGAGAGCTGCAGATACGAGCTTTATCGTTTTTTGTTATTATATATTAATAAATAAGAAGTTGCAATACCCTTAACCCTATCTTGCTAAATTCATATCCAGTGTTCTGTGTGCTCTCCTGGCAAGTTGCATGGCAGGTCTGGTTATTCCCATTTTACAGGGGGCAAAACTGAGACCCAGAGGGGCAGAGCCTGGCCTCAGTTCTCACGGTGAGTCGGCACCAGAGCCAGGGCTGGTTCCCACAGCCTCCTCACGCAGTCCCTTGGGTGCCAACGTGCTGCTATCCCCTGCCCTGTACTGTATCTGCCTCAGGCCCCCGACCCTGGTGCCTCCTGCTCTTAGGGCAGCCCCTGCCCCAGCTCGAAGGCACTGAGCCCAAGAGGACTCATTCTCCTGGCCAGGAGAGGCAGCAGGGGGCCTCAAAGTGCTTCACCCGCAAACATTCCAGAGACCCTCGCCCTTGTCAGCCGCCCTGCACGAGGGGGAGCGGGAAGCAGGCACTTGCCTGCGGCCACAGAGCTGCTTGGTAGCAGATTGGACCGGAAGTCAGGTCCCGCTCTTGCTCCAGGCCAGCGGTTCTCCGCCAGTTCCACGCGGTGGCAGATCTTAGGAGCCTCACCTGCAGATTCCTGAGACTCTGCGGTCCCCGAGCCAGCCTGGCACTGTGGTCAGAGGGGAAGCTCCGCCAGTCTCAGGGACAGTGGCAGTGATAAGTCATCCTGCGCCCGGGTGCACGCCCTTGCTGTTTCAGAGCTGTTCCAGGGCCTGTGGTTTCACTTACGGTGAACCGTGCGGGACTTACTTGAGTTTGGGGAGGAGCCCACGGAGGCGCAGGGGAAGGGGTGAAGCAGGACTGCAGCCTTAGGCCCCCGACCCCCCCCGCGCGGCTCCCTCTACGGGGGGCCTACAGGAAGCCCCAGAGACATGGCTGTGCTTGTGTTGCTTCTAAAGCCTTGCCCTTGACCTTAGGATCACTGGGGTCTCTAGAGTCAGCTCTGCAGCACCCCCCCCCCCCCGAGTGGAACGCTGTCGCCCTCTCCAGGCTCCCTCTGCCAGCTCTGGGGCCTGGTTTGAGATCTCACCTGGGGTCTCAGGAGCCTGGCTGGACCCTCTCACCACACGAGGCAGAAGACCTCGGCCTCCTCCCTCACGGCCCCTCCCTGTACGTCCCAAAGGAGACTCACATTGGGCCTGGCTTGTTTGTCACATGGTGGTGGCGGCAGGGAGGGGGGTAACTAGCAACCAGCCAGGGGTGGTTCTGAGCACCCCATGTTGAAAGTATTTAAAGCACAGCAAGATGAAGCTTCTGCCATTCATACGGCGAGCTCTGGTCATGCAGTCTCGCTCCGAGGCCTCTCTCCCGGGGATGCCTTCCCAGACACCCCCCCCCCCTCCACCTGCTGAGGGCGGGCTCAGGACAGGAGGGGACTTCCCCGCACACCCTGCCCTCCTGGCTTCTCTGGCACACTGTGAAGTCACCCCCGACATTTTCTCCCCTGGCAGGGGGGTTGGGGGCACGCCCACCACATCAGCCCCTCCTCTGTTTTCTCCAGACCTTTCTGAGTATGTAACCGCAAGGCTCACCAGGTCAGCCCCACCATCCTGGGGTGTGCGCACTGCTGGGTTGCTGACTTGGTGTAAGGACCGGTGCCGCCCTCCCTGTCCCTAGAGAGCCCAAGTGCCCAAGAGGAGGTGGAGGAGACAGAGGCATGGCTGCACCTGAGAGCTGAGGGTGGTGATGGCAGGGGCCACAGGGAACACAGCCCCTACCTAGACAGACGGCACTAGGCACTAGCGCTGGCTCTGCAGGATGAGCTGGGGGAGGGAGACAGAGGCGGCCAGGTGAAGGCACACGGAGAATCACAAAGAGCTCCCTGCTGCTGCCTAGCAGGTTGAGGCCAAGAGCAGAGGGAGGAGAGGCTGCACCTGTACGGCAGAGGCCGTGCGTGCGGGAGGCCGATGCTTTGGTCAGGTCTGTGGATTAGAGAGCTGGCCCTGCCTGCGCACAGCAGGAATGAGCGAGCGTCGTGGCAGAGCGAGGCTCAGACCAGGGGGAAGCTGCCATGGGAGGCCCCGGGAGGGGTGACGAAGCCCAGGTGGGAGAGGGGCCCAGAGAAGGCAGCCTGGATGTGGGGTTGAAGGAGAGGGAGGGGCCGCGTGTGCAGGGGCTCTCACTCGGAGACACCTCCTGGGGGGAGATGCCGGAAGCTCCCACAGAGCACACCTGGCAGGCGTCTCAGGAGATACCTGCAGCCCTTGGGGACACGAGGATCTGGAGAGGAGGCTGGGCCACAGATGGGGAGGTGGCAGCTGCTGGCTCATAGGTGGTGACTAAAGCCAGCAGAGGGGAGGGACCACTGGCCTGGGAGAGACTGCAGAGTGAAGAGAAACAGATGGGGGCCAGCGCTGTGGCACAGCGGGTTAAGCCATGGCCTGTAGCACCGGCATCCCATATGGATGCGTTTTGAGTCCCAGATGCTCCACTTTCAATCCAGCTCCCTGCTAATGTGCCTGGGAAAGCATGGAAGATGGCCTAGGTCCTTGGGCCCCTCCACCCATGTGGGAAACCAGGAAGAAGCTCCTGGCTCTTGGCTCTGGCTATTGAGGCCATTTGGGGAGCGAACCAGTGGATGGAAGACCTCTCTCTCTGTGACTCTGCCTTTCAAATAAATGAATGTCTTTAAAAGAGAGAAACAGGCGACCAGCACAGAACTCTGAGTGCCAGCAGAGAAACGGCCGTGGAGGTGACAGAACGCAGCTGAGCATGGCAGTGAGGGGTCCAGGACGTGAGGCCTGCAAAGGGTCTCCCACGGGGACAGGGAGGCTTCTGGTGCCCACAGCAGGGCAGCTGTGAGGCAGAAGCTGGATTTTAAGGGACTGCAGTAGTGTTTTAAGAAATTTGGGGGGCCAGCACTGTGGTGTAGCAGGTAAAGCAACCACCTGCAGTGCCGGCATCCCATAGGGGCACCGGTACGAGACCTGGCTGCTCCACTTCCGATCCAGCTCTCTGCTATGGCCTGGGAAAGCAGTGGAAGATGGCCCAGGTCCTTGGGCCCCGACACCCACATGGGAGGCCCAGAAGAAGCTCCTGGCTCCTGGCTTCGGATCAGTGCAGCTCCGGCCATTGAGGCCATGTGGGGAGTGAACCAGTGGCTGGAAGACTCTCTCCCTCCCTCTCTCTCTTTTTCTCTCTGCCTCTAACTCTGCCTTTCAAATAAATAAATCTTTTAAAAAAAAAATTGGCAAAATGAGCAGAGAGAGGCAGGGGTGGAAGATGGGGAGTTTGGGGATGAGTGTGACTGAGGCGAGGTTCAGTAACAAGAAGCCACTCAGGGAAGGGACAGGAGTGGGGGTGGAGGACACTCAGGTGTGGGTTCTAGTTAAATTCCTCTCTTCCTGGCCACTAACTTGCTGTGTCGCCCTGGCTCGTCTCCTGGTGAATGTGAGGGAGGAGCTGGGCCATGGGTATCCCACAGCTGCCAACTCCGCTCCTCCAACTCCAGCAGGGAGTCCCATGGGAGCCACTGTCCTGCCTGGTGGCCAGGTTGGCCACAGCATGGGCTCTGGACGAGGTAGGCATCCCTTCCCACAAGCCTGGCCGTTCGTTAACAAAGCACATTCAAAGCCGCCGATTCACCTGATTGCTGGGACGAGTGAGGCATGGAGTATTAACCACATCATAGAGGTGAGGCCCCTGAGGCCCAGGGAGGATGGGACCAGCCAAGATGCACTGGAGCACAGCTGATTAGCGAGCCCGCGTCCCATATTGGAGGGCCTGGTCTGAGTTCTGGCTGCTCTGCTTCTGTTCCAGCTTCCTGCTAATGCATCTGGGAGGGAGTAGATGATGGCTCAAGTACTTGGGCCCCTGCCACCCCCATGTGGGGACCCTGATGGAGTTCTGGGCTCCTGGCTTCAGCCTGGCCCAGCTCTGACTGTTGCAGGCATTTGGGGAATAGAAAATCAATCTCTTTCTCTCTCTGTTGCTCTACCTTTCAAGGAGATGAAAATAAATCAGCATTAAAAATAGCAAATGGAGGAGTTTGATTCCAACCGACCCTATGATTCAGTACACTTGTAGACCCCAGAGCACTGCAGGGGGCCAGGCCCCAGGCTGGGGCAGGTGCAGCTGACCTGAGTTCAGGGTCTCTTCCATCCGACCCTCCCAGGTAGCTCTGTGACCCCAAAACGCGGTCATCCCATCATGATACCAGGCGTGACCCCCAGGTTTAGTGGGGATGCTTCCTCTCTCTTCTCCCGGGACAGCTGCGAAGCCACCTGTTCCCATCCCCCATGAACCCTGTGCTCAGGGAAATGGCAACCTTTCTGGGAAACGGGACAGAGCCTGTGGCTTGGGCTGGCCTGGGGCCCCAGCGGGCACAATGGCATCGCTCTCTGGGGCTGGCTCAGCAACCTTCCTCCCCTCGCCCTGCTGCCTGGCACACACGGCCCGCTGCCTCCTCCATCACAGAGAGTTCCTGGAAGACAAGCAGGAGGCTCGCGGGGCTGGCAGCGGCGTGAGTTTCTATGTAGACGAAGCGTTCCTCGGCCTGTCTCAGAACAGGGATCTCCGGCCCCCAATGCAGTGCGGGTTCAGTGGCCACATGCAGTCTGCTTCTCTCCCTAGGCCACCTGTGTCCTCCTCTGGGACACCAGAGCCCACCCAACTTGCCCAAAGCCAAATGGCAATCAAGAGTGGGGGCCCATGGGGACGCACAGGGTTTGAGCCCACGGTTGGGGCAACCCCTGCCCCATGATGTTCAGGCCAAGGACGATTCAGCCTTCTCACCAGCAGCCGCCAGCCTCCCACCTCCCCCATGCCCGGGGAGGCCTGCCCACCTGCCCAGAATGATCATTGCAAATGCAGATGTGGCCAGGCCTCTCCCTCATCAGGTGCCTCCTTGGAAGACTCCCCACTGCCCTTGGGGGAAGCACCAAGCTCCCTTTCCTGGCTCTTTGCGCTCTGGCTCCCACTGCCTCTTCAGCCCGAACCCCCTGTTTATCGCGCAAGGTCTAGTTTGCTACACTCCCTGGCCAAGTTGGGACGGATCTCAGCTCCAGGCAGACCTGAGTCACAGCCTCTGATGCCACCAGGAGGTTCTCCGTCCATTCCCAAGCCTGCTGCCCCTGCATGTCTCCACGTCCACTCCAGCCTACTCTTTCAGGGGGTGCACAACTCCCCGCACACCGCTCCGCCTCTTGACAGCTCCCAACGAGGTGGCACGCAAAGGATCTCCCCTTCCAGGCCCAATAGAAATATTCCGAGGAGGGTCTCTGATTGGTCCATATTGGGTGACACAAAAATCGACCTCGGGGTTAGGGAATGAGGTCCCCGCATTGTGTGACTGCAGTGGGCAACAGCAGTGCCTGCAAATAAGCAGCAAAACGCACAGTGATCACAAACACGTGCTCACCAGGGGATCCCTGTACCCAGGCTGCCACTGCTACCAAGCCGGACGACTTTCTGAACCCACGTCCTCCCTTCTGTCCCCTCCACGTGCTGTTCCCTCATTCTGGAATGCTGCTCCCCACTTTCTCCCTGTACTTTTCCCTCTCATCCTTCATCCTCACCAATCCGGTCCCCGGCCCTCCCTGCAGCCCCTGTGCAGCCGAGCTCAGTCTCCAAGCTGCAGGGATCCCCCTGGGAGCCTTCCCCACACTGGACGTCGGCCTCCCGCACCAGAGCCCATGTGGTACCATTTCTGCACGCCAGCCGCTGGTGTGGTCCCCAGCCCCTGGGGGACATGCAGTACGTGTTGCCTGGAGAAGGAAATGAAAGAATGAAGAGTGACGCCAATGGTGAAGGTGACAACAGGGATATATGATTGACAGCCAGTGCATAGTAGCCGCTCAATAAGTGGTTGCTGAATCCTTGAAGGGTCAGCACACTCACTGCCCCTGCCAGCGCCACCTCCACCACCAGGACCACTCCCCCCAGTCACAGGGCCCAGGCATGAGTACAAATGAAGCCGACAAATCATGACCTAAGTTATAAACAAGCAGACATGGCCAGCGCCGTGGCTCACTAGGCTAATCCTCTGCCTGCAGCACCGGCACCCTGGGTTCTAGTCCTGGTCGGGGCAACGGATTCTGTCCCGGTTGCTCCTCTTCCGGTCCAGCTCTCTGCTGTGGCCCAGGAGTGCAGTGAAGGATGGCCCAAGTGCTTGGGCCCTGCACCTGCATGGGAGACCAGGAGAAGCACCTGGCTCCTGGCTTTGTCTCTCTCTCTCTCTCACTATCCACTCTGCCTGTCCAAAATATATATATATATATATATATATATATATAAACAAATGAACAAACTATTAAACAATCATGCTGTCTTCCCCACCTTGACAAATACAACTTCTTAACAACCTGGAAACTCAAGGCAGGCGTTAGAGTTTTCTGACTTCTTTGTCAAAACATGGAAGCATGGGGAGAGCCAACCCTGGACCCCTGGCTTCCAGCTCTGCCTGTATTGTGGGGGGCCCACAAACATGTGTGGACACCCTAGCCTATGAATCTGTGGGGCTTTTACAACCTGTTCTTTCAGACAGCTCCCGTTGAAAGGTATGGGTTGGCCACGACCAGTCTGCATGGATCAGAACACAGCAGAGATGATCCTGACAAGTTCCAGGACCAGGCCAGCAAAAGCAACACGGCCACTGCTTTTTCTACTGAGCTACTCGCTCTTAGAGCCCCAAGCCACCGCATGTGAGGTCTGGCCATGCTATGGCCGCCACACTGGGAAGAAGCCCAGACCCCAGGGACAGGGCCCACACCCATGATCCAGGCAACAGCCTCAGCTGAGCTCTGGGCCAACCACCAGAAACAGCAGCCAGACACACAAATAAAGACCTCTCCACCGATCCCAGGCCCGCGTCATCACGTCCTCCCAGCTCAGGCCTCGGACGCTGTGGAGCAAGGGCAAACCATTCCCCAAGTTCCTGAGCCACAGAATTCATGAGCATTAGAAAACGCTTGTCTGGGGTGGGTGTCTGGCACAGTGGGTAGGATGGCACATGAGAGGCCCATACTCCATATCACAGGGCCTGGGTTCAAGTCCCACCTCTGCTTCCAATCCCAGCTTCCTGCTAATGCACACCCCGGGAGGCAGCAGGGGACGGCTCAAGCAGTCGGGTCTCTGTTACTCACATGGGCCTTCTGGGTTGAGTTCTGGGCTGCTGGCTTTGGCCTGGTTCAGCCTTTGCCATGACAGACATTTGGGACACGAACCAGTGGATGGAAGATCTGTTTATCTCTTTGCCTTTCAAATAAATAAGTGAATACTTTTGAGCCCTGCTGCCCCAGCCAACTGTCCCTCAGCTTCAGGCTGAGGGAGAAGGGCTGTGTGGTCCTGGAAGCAGACCTGGGGCGTCCGGGGCAGAGGGTGCCAGGACCCCGGGGCTCCAGAACATGCTCCCAGGGTCTCCTGTGCTATGCATTGTGGGAGCAGCTGGAAAGGGGTCAGTGTAGCCCCCTCTAGAGGGCCTGGCCTGCCTTCTGCCATCACCACCACCATCATCCTGTGTGTCCACCTGTGCCCTCCAAAGTCCCGGGGCCGGTGAGGGGACAAGAGACAGAAGCAGTGCCCCGTGCCCAGACAGAAGAAAGCGCTGGCGGCGCTGTGATACACCAAGCTGGGGCCCAGGCACGGGGCTGTCAGGGGAAGCTTCCTAGCAGCAGGGACCCCACATAAGCCAGCTTGGGAAGTGAAGACATTGTGTTCCGGGCCTAGGAAACAGCGAGGGCAGAGGCCTGCTGACAAGCAAGAAGTCATCCCTGGTGGCGGAGAATGGGCGGTTCGGCCGGGGTTTCTAAGGAGCAGCCTGGAGGTGGCAGAGGCCGGCCTTCCCGGGGCTGCCCACGCCAGGAGCCTCCTGACCGTCCAGGGCCTGTTTGAGCCCAGTGGTCATTGAGTGTCTCCCCAACTTGGCATCTGGAAGGATTTCCAGCAGGGAGGGGCCTGATCAGGCTGGTGCTTTGCAAAGCTCAAAGCTCCCGCAGGCCCCGGTGAGCAGGGCGACTCAGCAGGTGCTGGCAGAGAGAGAGCTGGTGAGGGGCTGGACCAGGGCGTGGCCACGGAGAGGAGAGACGTGGATGGGGGCCGAGCTATCGAGAGGGGAGACTCAACAAAAGCCAGGGTGACTCAGATGGGGCCCCGGCCTGGAGCTCACAGCTGTAAAAAGCAATGGGAGCAGTGTCGTGGGACTGCCGTTCCGCCTCGGAGCTAAGCTGCTGGGGTGCCTGGGTTGGAGCTTAGGCCCCGCCCACTGCCAGCCTTGGTAGGGGGCCGTCCCAGACACAGCATGCATTTGGGGAGTGAGCCAAGGACAGGAGCTCTGCTGCTCCGTCTCTCTCTGCCTCCTGAAGAACCACCACCTCTGCGGGTGATCGAGGCTTCTGCATCCACGTGGTCTCTGTCCACCCCGCAGCGCAAGCTGGGAGGCAGCTGTGGTGCCATTTGTTGGCTGCCCGCCTGCCCAGCAGCCAGTGTCCTACCCTCCCTTGGCTCACAGAAGCCATCCTGGATGGGTGCTCAGCACGGGGGTGAACCACGCCTGACCTAAGCCAACCCCAGCAATTCCATGCTCCTCTGTCGGTGACTGGCCAGGGGCTGGGCGTGAGACTCAGTGCTGGTGCAGTGAAGAGGGGAGATTTTTATCCTCACAGGAGGAAGCCTTTTGGCTACTGCCATCTCTTTACTTCCTGGTTCCAACGCTATTGGTTCAGGATGTGAGACACAGCACTATGGCAGCCATCTTGTGACCAGGAGGTTGAATCCAAAGAAAGCCAACCAGCTAAGGGAAGCTGCAGGGAGCTGGGCCCTTCCTGACACTGATGATCCACATGAACCTGCCTGACCCTCACAGTTCATGCTGATGTCAGGGTGTGGCCACCCCGCAGTGCCTCTCACCCCTTCATTATTCTCAGATGTACTGGCTCCCAGTCGGGGGTTTCACCCCTAATAACCAGCAGCTGCTTCTCTGTGTCAGAACTCACCATGCTTGTGAGCACGGAAACCAGAAGAGCCCCAAGTGGCCTTGATCAAGGACAATAAGTGCCCGGGTATTGATCCTTAGCTGCCTCCCCTTGATGGACGGTTCTCAGGAGGGACCTGCACAGTCCCCAGGTGGGGTCGGCTAGAAGCACACCCCAGTCTGGCCTCCTCCCCTTCCCCTGGCTTGTCTTGGAAACACTTCTCTTTTAAAGATTTATTTATTTGACAGGTGGAGTTACAGAGATAGAGGAGAGAGGGAGAGATCGATCTTCCATTTTCTGATTCACTCCCCAAATGGCTACAGTGGCCGGGGCTAGGCCAGGCAGAAGCCAGGAGTCAGGAATTCCATCTGGGGTCCACACAAGGGGCAGAGGCCCAAGTACTTGGGCCAGCTGTTGCTGCTCCTTTCCCCGGGGTATTTGGAGGGAGCTGGATTGGAAGCCGGGCAGCTGGGACTTGAACCTGTGCTCTGATACGGGATGCTGGCATTGCATGTGGCAGCTTAACCTGCCTCATCACAATGCCGAGCCTGGAGAGACTTCCTGATCCACCACTTCCCCAGACTCCTCAACTCCCACTTTTGGGAATCCCCGACCCGAGAAGCCTAAAGCTTCCCAATACACACAGGCCTGCACGGCGAAGGCCTCGTGGCAAATTTGTTCAAATGTAGGCTTCCTGCCTGCAAAGCCTGCGATCTTTTTAAACATGCTAATGAACTAAAAAACTTACTTCTGCAAAAGGGCTGTATCCTAAACACAGTGACCACAGCAGCTAACTACTCCCAGTGACTGAGCATCTCCCGTGAGCCAGGCCCCAAGCTGGACCTTGCTTCACCGCCACCAGAATCCCATTAGGAAGATGGAGTTTGTATTAGCTACTATGCTGAGCACCAAATAGCCGCAGCCCGAGCTGCTTCAAACCCACTTCCCAGCTCCCGGTTCCTGCAGGTCCGAGTCTGGGCACAGGTCTCCACCACAGGGGCCCGCCAGCCTACAGGGTAAGTGTGCCCTCATCAGAGGCTCGGTGTGGGGAAGAGCCACTCCCAAGCTCCCTGGTAGTGCTCAGGACCAGGTCCCTGTCTTCTTTTTTTTTTTTTTTTTTTTGACAGGCAGAGTGGATAGTGAGAGAGAGAGAGACAGAGAGAAAGGTCTTCCTTTTTGCCGCTGGTTCACCCTCCAATGGCCGCTGCGGCCGGCGCATCTCGCTGATCCGAAGCCAGGAGCCAGGTGCTTCTCCTGGTCTCCCTTGCGGGTGCAGGGCCCAAGGACTTGGGCCATCCTCCACTGCCTTCCCGGGCCATAGCAGAGAGCTGGCCTGGAAGAGGGGTAACCGGGATAGAATCCGGCACCCCAACCGGGACTAGAACCCGGTGTGCCGGCGCCGCAAGGTGGAGGATTAGCCTGTTAAGCCACGGCGCCGGCCCCCTCTCTTCTTGTGGTCAGCGGGGGCCACTCCCAGTGCCTGGAGGCCACCGGCAGCCCCCGCCATGTGCTTCTCTTGGTAACAGCTACTTCTTCAAAGTCGGGATCCGGGAGAGGGAAGGGGTCTCTGACTCGGTGAGGGTGCTCCTCCTTGAAGGCTGCTCGTCTACACCAGGCCCGCCGAGGACACGCTTCCTTTGGAGTTACTCAAAATCGGCTCACCTGAGGCCGGGATCACATCTGCGAAATCCCTTCACCTTTGCCAGGGTCCTCCGGCCAGAAGCAGTCACAGGCAGCACCCACACTCACAGAGGGCTTACAGTGGCTGTGAACACCCTAGGGCACCCCCCAGGGGCTGCCTGTCACACTACTACAATTCAAATTGTGGGGCCCGGCTGTGCCTGCTGATGTTGGCTTCCCATATACGACCTGGCTGCTCCACTTCCAATCCAGCCCCTGCTACCCACATGGGAGCCCTGGATGAGGCTCCAGGCTCCTGGCTTCGAGCTGGCCCAGCCCTGGCTGTTGCAGCCATTTGGGGAGTGAACCAGCAGATGGAAGATCTCTTTCCTTCTCTCTGTAACTCTGCCTTTCAAACTAAATATATAAATAAATCTTTTTTAAAAAAAGATATAATCCAAATTGTATAACTGGGGAAACAGGCAGACCAGGTTTTTTTTTTTTTTTTTTTTTTTTTTTTTTTTTTTTTTTTAGTTGACAGTTACAGATAGAGAGACAGAGAGAAAGGTCTTCCTTCCGCTAGTTCACCCCCCAAATGGCCACTACAGCCGGCGCTGCGCCAATCTGAAGCCAGGAGCCAGGAGCTTCTTCCCGGTCTCCCATGCGGGTGCAGGGCCCAAGCACTTGGGCCATCCTCCATTGCCCTCCCGGGCCACAGTAGAGAGCTGGACTGGAAGAGGAGCAACCGGGACTAGAACCCGGTACCCATATGGGATGCCGGCACCGCAGGAGGAGGATTAACCAAGTGAGCCACGGCGCTATAGTAATCCTACCCAAAAATAATGCCCCCAGTGAGTGGGGGTGGAGCACAGCTCCAGTTCGCCCATTCTAACAGTGACCCTATATGGCCCAGACGCTGTGCCAGGGCCACTCCCTGCCTTCGGTCCCAGAATCCTCTCAGTTCTCACAAGGACAAATGGACGTTCAGAGAGCTCGAAGGTTTTGCCCGTGTTCCCACAGCAGGGGAACCAAGACAACAGATGAGGGTTACCAAACTCCCACACCCAAGGTGGTGAGCAGAGTGCTGAACGGGTTCAGAAGAGACTCCTGGGGCCCCTCTGGGAGCCGGGCAGGGGCGAGGGCGGAGAAGGCAGACTTTCAATCCGCTCCCAGAGAGATGACAAAACTGGGCTACTTCACACTGCGGAATTCGCATCAAGTAAAGGCGAGCAAGCAGGAAAGCCCAGGTCGGATGCTGGGCACGGACTGGGTTGGAGGGTTGTTTCAGCCCACGACAGGTGACAGGGAGGAGGCAGGCTGGGCAGGTCCCGCTGTGGAACACCTTTATTTTGAAGGCAGTGGGGAGCCACAGAAGGTTGTGGAGCAGCAGCAGGCATGTACAAAAGTGCCTTTAGGGCCGGCGCCATGGCTCAATAGGCTAATCCTCCGCCTGCGGCACCGGCACCCCAGGTTCTAGTCCCGGTTGGGGCGCCAGATTCTATCCCAGTTGCTCCTCTTCCAGTCCAGCTCTCTGCTGTGGCCGGGAGTGCAGTGGAGGATGGCCCAGGCCCTTGGGCCCTGCACCCGCATGGGAGACCAGGAGAAAGCTCCTGGCTCCTGGCTTCGGATCGGCGCAGCGCGCTGGCTGGCCGTAGCGGCCATTGGGTGGGTGAACCAACGGAAAAGGAAGACCTTTCTCTCTGTCTCTCTCACTGTCCACTCTGCCTGTCAAAAAAAAAAAAAAAAAAAAAAAAAAAAAAGCGCGTTTAGGAGAGCTAACAGCAGTGTGTGGAAGACAGGACTGTTTAAGGTTTTCCCACTCAAGGATGCCTGTGTCAGGAGGGAAGGAGAGTGAGTGCAGCTGTGGCCGTGTTAGGGGTAAGGAAACCGAGGCCCACTGAAGGACATGAGGCCGTGTGAGAGAAGTGAGGCTCGGCGTGGGAGATGGGGACCACAGACCATGGTGCACCCACATTCATGCAGGAGAATCAGCGCGAGGCAGGGGCTGCTTCAAAGGTGCATTCCAGGGCCCCAGGCCCAGAGTTCTGATCCAGCCGGTGTGGGACGGAGCCATGAGTTAGCGTTTTAAACAAGCACCCCAGGCCGGCACTGGCTGCTCCACCTCCAGATCAGCTCCCTGCTAATGTACCTGGGAGAGCAGCGGAGGATGGTTCATGTGGGAGACCCAGAAGAAGCTCCTGGCTCCTGGCTTCAGGTGGG
Organism: Lepus europaeus; assembly: GCF_033115175.1. Taxonomy (NCBI): domain Eukaryota; kingdom Metazoa; phylum Chordata; class Mammalia; order Lagomorpha; family Leporidae; genus Lepus; species Lepus europaeus. The sequence goes on along the minus strand of NC_084833.1, from coordinate 64,135,118 downwards.
CCCAGCTTCGGCCTTTTCGGCCATTTGGGAAATGAACCAGCTGATGGAAGATCCCTCTCTTGCTCACCCTGTAACTCTGCCTTTCAAATAAATCAATTAATCTTTGGAAAACCAAAACTACAAGCGCCCCAAGTGGACCCAAGCCAAGGTCCGGGATGCCCTTGAGAGCACCCTCAGTGCCTGAGTGTCCAAACCTGGGTCACACAGGCGCAGTGACCCTGCCGGGCAACTCAGGCTGCAGCCTGCGCTGTCTCTTCCCAGGCACCTGGCGAACGAACCCCTCCCGGACTGTACCCCAGACGCAGAAACCACTTCTCCCATAAAACGGGCGTGCTGCCTCTAGCCCCAGGGACAGCACACCTGTGAACCTGCTACCTATGGCCGGGGGAGGCGAGGGCCGTGAGCAATGGGGGAAACCGAGGCTCAGAGCGCCCATCTGACCGCTCGCCCCCGGGACCCCCCGCCGTTCCCGAGGCGAATCCGAACCGGCAGGGCTCCGTTCCCCGCGACCGCCGGCAGGGGTGCGCGGAGGCCCGGAGCGGCGGGGCGGGGGCCGGGGGTCGGCGCGGGGGCGCTGGAAGAACGCGGGCTTTGATTCCCGTCCCCCGGCGCAGACCCAGACGCTAATTAAAGTCGCCTGGGCCGCGGGGGCGGCGGGGCGGGCACAAAGCCGGCTTTGAGCGGGCGGCGGCGGCGCACAGGGGCCGCTTGTGGGACGTGTTTGTTTTTGCTCGTAAAGCCCGGCGGCCGCTAGCGGTGCCCGGGCGGCGAGGGGGCGGGAGCCGGGCGAGGGCCCCTGAGGCCACGGCCGCTGCCCCCGCCGCGCTCGGCCCGCCGCGCGCCCCCCGGGGCCACGGCGCTCGGTTTCCCCTTCGGTTACGGTGAAACAGTTGGGAGCGCTTCCTGTGTGCCGGGCTGAGACCCGTCTGGCTTCAGTCGACTGAAATCCCCCCGCCCCTCCCCGCGCTGATCACCGCTGCAGACCCATTCTGCAGATGACGCCCACGGAGACTGAGCGTTTGCCCAAGGGCACCCTGTTCTAAACACCTGGGCCCGGGGTGCAGGGCCGGAACTCCAAAAGTCTGAGGAGGGCTCCAGAAAGGTGGGCTCCAACAGGGAACATCTACCTGCTGGTCAGGGCCCGCTCCCACCAAGCAAGTTGCCCAGTGGGGAGTGGGCTCCCCAGCGCTGGGGCCCTAAACAGGACTCATGGTGGCTCCCAGGGGTTCCCCTCCTAGCTGAGCACCAGTGGCACCATCCTGCAGGAGAGACCCCTCCCATCCTCCAGGGGCCTGCAGAGGTGCAGGTCTGTGTCTGGTGGGGAGCAGGAAAGAAGAGCTGGCCGCCTCCTCCAAGGGCACTGAGTCACTCAACTTGAGGCTGGCGCTCCTATCTGGGGGCCTTTGCACCTGCTCTTTCCAGGGACTCCCTCTCTTCTACCGACTTTCCACCCCTCAGCCTTAGGTTTTCAGCTCAGAGCAGGGGACACCCTGCAGCACACACAGTTTCCCTCTCTGAATGCAGAACCTTTGTCTTTCTGGCCAGACCAGAAGGCCCCGAGGAGGGGACAGCAGGGGCTTGCTCCTGCCTCTGCACCCGACCCGCTCCCTTCATAAATGGGTCCAGGAAGATGCACTGGGCAGTGTTGCCTCTTGTGCCTCGGATCTGAGCTCAGCCTGGGCCTGAGCAAGGCTCAGTCATCAGAGCCTTGTCACAGGTGTCATCAGAGAAACTCAGAAGCCCGTGGGGACCTAAACTCCCTGGCTACGGAGGTGGAGGTCAGGCGGCCCACAGTTCGCATCCCCATCTAGCGCCTGGCGCCCTGTGGCGGGGGTCCTGGCTCCCTGGCGAGAATGGTCCTCCAGCAGCCTGGGCTATATGCATCTCCCCCTCCACACTCCATTTGCTTGCTCTGCGGATGGCTGGCTGGCAGTGGCCAAGGGGGGCTCCGACCTGGATGAAGTCCCCTGCTGATCCCAGCCACCTGTGAGGAGGGCATCGAGGAGGAGGAGGAGAAAGAGAAGGAGGAGGAGGGGAGTGGGGAGTTCACAAAGACTGGCTCCCTCCCTAAGCCCTGGGAGCCAGAGTTTGGACAGAGACGCTATTAACACAAAATTTGCAAACATGGCTTCTAAAAATAGCCCCGGCTGGCAAGGCCCACCTGGCACGGCCTGCACCTTTGCGGCGGCTGGCCTGCTCCCCTCAGCGCTGGCCAGCCATCAGTCTGTCAGCAAGCATGTCACTCTGCCCTCCCCCACCCGTGGTGAGGGCCGGGGCAGAGTGGGGGGGGTGGATGTAGAGGAGAGACCCAGACCTGGGTGAGGATGAGGCCTCACCCACTCAGGAGAGGGACAGGGAGGATGTGTAGGCTGAGGGGGAAGGGAGGTCTTGTCTGTAAGGTGGGGGGCGGGGAGGACGGCATTGCCCACCCAGGGCTCCCGCAACGCGCTGCAGGGGCAGGGGCAGGGCGCCCTTGTACCTTGTATGATGAAGACCAAAACAGTGTTCAAACCCTTGCAAAGGAAGATGGCCCAGCCAGAGTCGAAAACACCAAGACGACGACAGCAAGCATGAGCAGAAGACATTAGGGCCAGGCGAGGGGTTCCAGGGCCTGCGGGGACCCAGATGGCATCGCCATGGACACCCTTGTCCCAGCAAGGCCCCTGGAACTCAGGGCCTGGAGCGCCCCTTGTCTGACTCTTTCACGAAGCAAGCGACAAAACGGGGGCTCTGGCTGGTGATGTGACTCGCCCCAGGTCCTCGGCAAGCCAGTGGCACCTGCAAGCCAGGTAGCAACCCCGGAGGCCCCCGGTCTTCCCCTCCCCCCACCACTGGTGATGGCAGTCGCTGCCATTAATGATACGTCTGGAAATGCTCCCTTCTCCACTGTCAGTTTATGGAGAAAACATTTACTGAGCACATATTGTTTGCCAGACACTGGGTTCCCAGAGGTCCCTGCTTTCCGGTAAGTTCCGTCGCAGTGTGATGGCAGGAACGGCTCAGGTACCATTATAGGCACGCACAGGATAGACTGTGATTGCATTGTCCAGCTTGGTTCCCCAGTGCTAAGGCCCAGGGCAGTCAGGAACTTTCCCAAGTTCAGCCCGGAGCTGGCCCCGAAGGCCCCGTGTTCTCTCCAAGTCGTGGGGGACAGGCTTGCAGGAGGCTGCTCACTTGCTCCCAGAAGCCCCTTGCTCTGGGCTTCCTGACGGAGGCCAGCGATGGGGGCACAGAGGCCCCACGACCTGAGCCTCTGATCCCCCCGCAGTGCTGAGCTTTGGGCCGTGCTCGGCAGTGACTGGGACACACCACCCAGGCAGAGGGCTGCCCTGGGAGAGCTGGGGGAGCTGCTCATGAGCTGTTCTCCCTGTCGGGGAGCTTCTCTGACGCTCTCCCTCGCCCTCCCTCAGGACCCATCAAAGCAGAGGGAAAGGACCATTTCTGCACTGGCCCAGTGCAGCTGGAGCTGCGACCCTCCTGGCCCCGACATGGGCTCCCTACAGGGTCTCCGTGGGAGGGGCAGTGGTGAGCAGATGGGCGGCATGGGACCTGCCTGGCCATGCTGGCTCCCTCAGAGCAGCCCCTGCCCTTTGCTTCTGTGCTCCACAGGGTTCCAGGCCCACACCGGCTGGGCACCTGTGGGCCACTTCTGCCTTCTGATGCCATGTGGCGTCCTCTCCGCGAGGCTTTCATTCAAGGAGACCTTATCTGCCATTCCCCCACAGACCCACAGGGCCACTTCGCACATCCCCACATCCCCACCTCCCCGCTGGCCACATGGAACTTTCCAGAACACCATGACGCAATCCTTGAGTCTGCCCATCTGTCACACATCTTGTGGGCTGACAGGGCCCTGACCACAGGCAGAGGGTGTAAGTGGCTATTCATTCCGGCTCACGGTCGCTGGCTATCCCTGCAGCCGAGTGCACTGCTCTGCCCTGGGCAGGCTGCTCCCCGCACGGACAGCCCCTTCTGCTGGACATGGCACCCTGGACACGCGCGTGGTCAGTGCCCTGCCACTCTGGCCACTTGGCAAAGGCACCCGTTGCTAGGGCTGTCTGAGGGGGCCCAGCTCTGGGACACGGAGCGTCCCAATCTGAAGACACTACGGGTGCTGGTGGCTGCACCCACCCAGTTCACTATTCTCAGGCAACAGCTCCCCACCCTCTTTCAGGGAAGCGGTGCTAGGCAGGCCTGTGCCCAGGGCAGGCCATTGCTTGGACCAGCTCCCAGGCCCCTGAGCCCCGAGGTGGCCTCTGGGAACAGTCAGCCAGCAGGTGATGAGCTCAGCCTGTCTGACACTCCCTCCAGGGGGCCGGTCTGGGGCCCAAGAAGGATGACAGAGGTTGCCTTCCCGCCTGAGCCTTTCGCTGTCCCAGGCCACATGTATCCCCCAGAGAAGTACTCCTGAGATGGCCTGAGTGAGATAGCCTGTGCTTCTTGCATCCAAAATGCTTGTCTGTCCAATGGATTCTGGCTCTTAGGAGCTTTAAGTGGCAAAGCCAGAGGGCGTGCAGCAAAGAGAACCGAGATGGCCAAGGCAGGAGCGGAGGCCGCCCTTCTCAAGGGCCCTGCAGGGGTCACCTGGCCAGCAGAGCTGCAGGTCAGACACGGCCATCAAAAAGGCTGTGATGCCTGCAAGTCCTCCCGAGCTGCCTGGCTGTCCCCACATGTCCCCACAGCACCTCGGTGGTTCTCCATCCTTTGCAACCCGAACAGCTTAAATTACCACTGGCTGCCTGCAAACCCCTTGGGTGGGGAGGCGGGGGCCCCAGCTGGGGCAGGAACGCCAGGTGGCCAAAATCAGTCACTCAGCCCTTCCCGGGCTTGATTTTTCTCATCTGGACACTGGGGAGCCCAACCCCGGCTTCTCCATGTCCTCCCACGAGATGCAATGCTGGGGGGTGGGGGAGCAGGAGTGGTTGTGAGAATACAATGAGATCACGAATTGGAAACCACCCCGGGGCTCAGCATCCAGGTACAAGTGATTCATCATCCGTGACCTCATCCACGGGAAAACACCAAATGGCAAATCCCCGCCGCTGCCCCTCCCCCGCATGGGGTGGGTTACACGCTTGATTCCTAAAGAGAAGTCCCTTTTGGATGCCAGCACGACCCTCCAAGGACGCAGCCTGTGTGTGGTGATAGGATTCACATAAACACAATCACCATTTTAGGGTGCGCCTACTGTATGCTGGCCCTGTGCAACGCATTGCCTTTAACAGACCAACTGCATTATTTATTTTATTTGAAAGGGGGGGGGGGAGAGCGCTTCCATCATCTGGTTCACTCCCCAGATGCCTGTAATAACCAGGGCTGGGCCAGGCTAAGGCCAGGGAACTTAATCCAGAACTGCCACATGGGTGGCAGGAATCCTACCACCCCTACTTTTTTTTTTTCTTTTAGATTTATTTATTTGAAAAGCAGAGTGACAGGGCCAGCATTGTAGTGTAGTGGGTAAAGCTGCCACCTGCAGTGCCGGTATCCCATATGGGCACTGGTTCGAGTACCAGCTGTTCCACTTCTGATTTACCTCTCTGCTATGGCCTGGGAAAGCAGCAACAGGTGGCCCAAGTCCTTGGGCTCCTGCACCCACATGGGAGACCTGGAAGAAGCTCCTGGCTCCTGGCTTTGGACCAGCCCAGCTCCAGCTGTTGCAGCCATTTGGAGAGTGAGCCAACAGATGGAAGATTCTCTATCTGCCTTTCAAATAAATAAATAAATCTTTAAAAAACACAAAAGATTTTTTTTTTTTAAGAAAAAAGCAGAGTGACACACAGAGAGGGATAGGCACAGAAAGAGAGATCTTCCTTCCACTGGTTCACTCCCCAAATGCCTACAACAGTCTGGGCTGGGCCAGGCTGAAGCCAGGAGCCTGGAACTCCACCTGGGTTTCTTATGTAGATGGGCAGAGGCCCAGGTACCTGCTGCCTCCTTGGCACATCAGCGAGAAGCTGGACTGGAAGCAGAGGAGCAGGGAGCTGAACCGGGCACACTGATCAGGACTGTGGGTGTCCCCAGCAGTGGTTCAACCTGCTGCACCACAACACCCACCCCGGACCCAACGACTGGAACCACCACTGCTGACCCTCCAGGTAGCTGGAATCAGGACGCGAGCTGGAACTTGGACCCAAGCATTCCAATACGGGATGCCGGCTTCCTAAGTGCTCTCCTAACCAGTGCTCCCAGTGCCTGCCGCAGTGTGGTACTACCCTCGGTCCCCAGTCTGTGGATGAGGAAACCATTCAGGGAGGCTCCTGGGAGGCTTGTTCAGCATCAGACAGTTACTTGTGAGGAAGGCACACATGCGCAGACCTTCAGAAAGCCCATGGAAATTGTAACGAAAGGAAAGTTTATTTTGGTGGGAAAATATTTTGAAACCCAAGCATATAGCAGGTCTTCAAAAAGTTCATGGAAAATGTATGTTGTGCGAAAAAACTACAGAGGTTTAAAAAAATTTTTACAGCAAAATAAACTTACCTCTCCATTCCGTTTCCCCATGGATTTTTGAAATTCCCCCCACACGTGAGGTCTGCATCTCACACACACTCATTCACATTCACATAAACATGGAGGACAGCAGAGAGAAACAGAACCTTGCCTGGCCTCTCACCGTGAGGATCCGCGGCTCATGGTGTCTCTGAGAAGCGCTGTAAGAGCGGCCCCAAGGCCTGAGAGCCTCCCATGCCTTGGTCCCCTGGCAAAAACTTGGACACACAGATTTCCTGGTGCACCATGGGACTGAGGGCCAGTCCTGGAGATGTGAGCCTGAAGAAAGCAGGTTGAGCTGAGCTGGAGGGGACCCAGCATGAGCTGTGAGGCTGAGGGCTGCGGTCCTTGCAGCATCCCTGGCTCCCTGTGACGCTGTTGAGGGCTGGGAGCATCCAGGGACTCTCCCACAGTCACTGCCTGAAGGCTGCTCTGGCCAGGCCCCTTGTGGGGCACGGGAGCAGATTCTCAAGCTTTAGTCCCTCAAGAACTCGTGCAGTGGCCACAGCTGCCCCAGCTTCCCACCTCCCGTGCTCCCTCCCAGTGCAGCCAGCCCTGTCTTGGCTCATCTGACCCCTCACCAGTAAGAACCACAGCTCCTGGGGCCAACGCTGTGGTGCAGTGGGTTAAGCCACCACCTGGGATGCTGGCACCCCATATAAGCACTAGTTCCAGTCCCAGTTGCTCCACTGCCAATCCAGCACCCTGCTAATGCACCTGGGAAAGCAGTGGAGGATGGCCCAAGAGCTTGGGTCCCTGCCATCCTCATGGGAGACCAGGATGGAGTTCCAGGCTCCTGGCTTTGGCCTGGCTCAGCCCTGGCCATTGGGGCCATTTGGGGAGTAAAACCGCAGATAGAAGATTTCTCTCTGTCTTTCCCTTTCTCTCTGTAACTCTGCCTTTCAAATCAATCAATGAAAGTTAAAAAAAAAAAAGAACCACAGCTCCGTCTTTTAGAAATATCATGTGTTTTCTGCTTGTTAGAGAGGATGTCTCCCCATCCCTGTGCCTCTCCACGGGGCCATGCACACAGTGCAAGGTTTGGTGAGGTCTAAGGGTTCGGGTGCAGCTCCAGGTCTTAGCAACACAGCTGCATGTGAGCCCGGAAATCTGCAGGAGTCACACAGTTGCCTTTTGCCATAGGTAGAAAAATGTGTGCCAGGCTCTGTGCTGGGCCCTCTCCCTGCACATTAAATATTATTATTATTATTATTGAATATTATTATTATTGAATTTTACAGAAGCTCAGAGAGGTTTAGTGACTTGCTCAGAGTCACACGGCTGGTAAGCGATAGAGTTGCCCTCAATCTCATGCCTTTTAGGTAAAGGTCAAATTCTCCACCTGGCGTTTCAGACTGTTTGCAAGGTCATCCAGACTGTACCCCTCACTGTGCCCAGGCAGGCCTTCCCAGCTGCACACATCTGTCCTTGCTCTTCTCCACCACTGCAGAAAGTAAGGGGCAGGGGGGAGGAGGGTTAGGAGGGGAGGCAGGAGGGTGGGGTATCTCTGAGGAGGAAAGAGGGGACATGTGCGGGTAGGGAGCCAGGTCGGTGTCTCCTCGAGCTGGGTCGGTGTCTCCTCGAGCGGCGGAGGCCCCAGGTTGTGCACCGGTTCCTGGCTGAGCTTCAGGTCCCTCCTGGCTGGGAGGAGCAGGCTTCGCGCCTCCAGGACCTGCCAGTCCAGATGTGATAGCTGTGAGGCCTGGCCCACCCCCGGAATTCCCCAGATGCGATGCTCCAGATAGGGGCTCCCCCCGGCATGCACACGCGTGGACAACATGAGGGTCTTCTGGGTGCAGGGTCTAGGGAGGGCTGGAGTCCCGGAGGCGCTCCCCTGGGAATAGGTTGCAAGAGCAGTATGAGGTCTGCTCCAGGGCCCACCCCGCCAGACGACATATGGTGTGGGACAGATTCAGCCTCCCCCAGCTGATGGCCTCCACTAGAAATGGGGGGCGGGTGGGAAGGGCTGGTCACCTCTGCTGGTGCTTCTGGGCCCGAGGACCCGTGAGTTTCTAACACAGAAACGAAGGCACTTCAGGCATCAGTGGGGAAGATGGAGGGCGCCTGGCAGGAAGTACCTGGCTGAGCCACAGGGAGAGGAGGAGCTGGGACACAGATGAGGAGAGGGGTCAGAGGTGGGACATGGGGACGGAGGGACAGGGCAGTGAGGCTGAGGTGAGACAGGGAGAGGCTGGGAGGCAGAGGGCAGTCTGACGGGTGGAGAGGGAGCGGAGGAGGGGCCTCCCTGAGCCAGGCCCATAGCTGCACACCTGCGGCTGGAGCTGCCCAGGGTAGAGTGACACCACCTGGCCATCAGGAGCCAGAAGTGTGAAGGGGGAGCCAGGCCAGAGCTCCTTTCCTTTCTCATGAGAAAAAAAAAAAAAAAAAAATTGAGCAGCTACTGACTGTGGGAGGCTTGGAGACCCTCTGATGCTTCTCTCTTGGACTCGCAGTGACATCAGCTGACCAAAACGATATGCGTAGAGCAAAGCCTGTGGGACCTCCAGGCAGGAAGGCAGGGAAGGCGCTGGTAAGAAGCTCGGCAGCCTTCGATACAGGACATCATTTCTTCTGCTGAGGTGGGAACATGGGTGTGGAGCATAGTATTCCTATGCTTTTTCTTTTCCTTTCTTTTCTTTTTCTTCTCCTTTCTTTTCTTTTCTCTTTTCCTTTCCTTTCTTTTTTTTCTTTCCTTCCTTCTCCTCCTCCTCCTTCTCCTTCTTGAGTTAGAGAGAGGTAGAGCCAGAGAGAGAGAGAGAGAGAGAGAGGTCTTCCATCACTGGTTCACTCCCCAAATGACCACAATAGCCAGAGCTGAGCTGATCCGAAGCCAGGAGCCAGGAGCTTCTTCCAGGTCTCCCATGCAGGTACAGGGGCCCAAGATCTTGAGCCATCTTCTACTGCTTTCCCAGGCCATAGCAGAGGCTGGATTGGAACAGCTGGGACTCGAACTGGCGCTCATATGGGATGCTGGCACTGCAAGCAGCGGCTTTTCTCGCTACACCACAGCGCCGGCCCCTCTTATGCTTTTTCATATGTGGAAATATTTTTAAATCCCTAAAAACTTTTTAAAAATGTATAGGGGAGCGCAGGCATTGGTGCGGTGCTGGAGATGCTGGTTAAGGTGCTCACACCCCATGCAGGGGCACCTGGGTTCTGTACTGGCCCCCACCACCTGCTCAGGAGGCCCTGGGAGGCAGCAGTGATGGCCCATTGACTGGGCTCCTGCCACCCACGTGGGACATCTGGATTGAGTTCCCAGCTTCTGGCTTTGGCCTGGGCCAGCCCTGGCTATGGTAGATGTTCAGCGAGTAAACAAGCAGATGGGACCTCTCTCTATCTCCCTGTCTGTCAAATAAACAAATAAAAAAATCTTTTTAATCCCTGTAAGGAAAGTCGCCAAAATATTAACAATGGTTCTTCATGAGTATGAAATTATCATGATTTTTAGTATCTTCTTTTTACTTCTGATGTTTTCCAAATGCTCTACACTAAGCAGATATGGAAAAAATCGGTCAACCTTTTAAAAGAAAGATAAACTCCTCCTGCTAGTACCATGATCTTAGTTTTCCGTGGAAATTAAACACAATGGGGGAGGCACCACACTCTCACTCTCTTGCTGCCTTTCCCCAGCAGATCCAAGGGCTCAGTGAACCCCCTACCCCTCCTTCATTCTCCATCTCTACCCTTTTCCAGGGTAAAGCTTCCAGCATTTTAGCTCCCAAGCCCAGCACCCCCTGTGCTTAGAGGAAAGATTGCGTAATAAGGAAGAGCTGAGTTTGAACCTTGGCTTCAGTAACCACTATAAAGCTATTCCCAGGTGTATGAGTGAACGTTTGACGCAGTGGTTAAGACCCCTGCTTGGGATGCCCATATCCCGGATCAGAGAACTTGGCTTGAGTTCTAGTGACTCCGCTTCTGATCCAGCTTCCTGCTAATGCACGCTGGAAGGCAGTCAGTGATGGCAAAGGAATTGGGTCCCTGTCACCCACATCGGAGAGCCAATTAAGTTCCTGGCTTTGGCTGTGGCCTGGCCCAGGGCCAGCCCCAGCTGTTGCCAGCATTTGAGGGAGTGAACCAGCAGACGACAGCTCTCTCTCTGTGTCTCAAACAAATAAAACTGAATTTAAGAAATCTGTCTCCCTGCTTATGAAATAATTCAGGATTTGTGTGAGGACTGAATGAACTAATCCATATAAAGCATTCAGCATTAACCAACAGAGCCTGCCACACAGCGAGTGTTTCATACCCCTCTAGGGGATGATCACTCCCATCTCTTCTAGGATGCCTTCTCGAACTGACGAAATAATATTTCAGTCTGATTTGGGGACCGAACTGGCCTTCTCCCCCTTGCAGAAGATCTGGGTTCTGGTCTCCCCAGCTGTGTCACCGTATGACACCAAGTGAGTTCCTTCCCCTCGCTGCACCTCAGCTTCTTCATCTGCACAATGGGAGACGTGGGCTTCCTGCACCGATCGTCTGTGGTGAGGGTTAAACTGCATCATTTACCCTTCCAACCAGAATCCTTTTGAGAGTGAGAGCAGGTGCTATTGCTCTCCAGATGACAGGACTAAGCCAGGACAGTTCTGGGCACCCTACAAGTCTGGCCACTATAGACGCTAGCCCTTGGCAGATACCTCCCATCACCTCCTTGCCCGCCAATGTGACAGGCAGAACAGGCCACTTCCCAATTTCTGGAACCTGAGGACACATTAGGTCATGTGGCAGAGGGGTTGACGGTTATAGATGGGCCGACCTCAAGATGAGATTTCCCCAGGTCATGTGGGAGAGCCCGGTGTGATCACAGGAAGACCCAGAGTGACACGGGATGACAAAGACCTGGCTCTGAAACTGGAAGGGGGCCCTGGGCCCAGGGATGCAGGCAGCCTCCACCAGCTGGAGAAGGGGAGAAGATAGGGTCCCTGCTGGCACCTCCAGAAACGAATGCGAGAGACCCATTCCAAACTTCTGGCCTCCAGCGGCGAGCTCATAAATCTGCGTGTGGGTGTAAGCCACCTCGGTGTGGTGCTCTGCTCCAGCCACAGTTAGAAATCCATACGCCAGGAGGGTTCAGGCTCAGTGGGTCCTTCTGCCTGGCTGTTGTCCTTGGTGCACCAGGGAACAAGAGGAAGCTCCCCAAGAGCTGATTCTGGTCCCTGCCTGATACCAACTCTGCCTGCTGACCCCTCTGAGCCTTAAAGGGTAAGAAGGGGTTCACCAGGCAAAAACAGACCAGGTGGGGCAGGGAGGGGGCTACCTGCAGGTGGCCCCTGTGGGAGTGACTCCAGCCGAAGAATGAGCAGGAGCGAGACCCCAGAGGTGGGAATCAGCATGGCACAGGGCAGAGGTGCAGGCCTGTGGGTGGGGCTGGCTGGGAGAGTGTGGATGTGAGGAATCTGGTGGGGTGATGGGTGTCCCCCGCCCCAGTGCTGGCAGGAGATGGTCTGTAATGCAGAAGTCCTCTTGACCCGGCTTGAAGCCATCTCTGCTGGTTGTCTCACCCTCACATTTCCCCCAGACATGTGCCAAAGGCCTGGCAGCTTCCCCAGCTGGGGGGGGGGGGTGGCGGCGTGCAAAATCACAGTCACTGTGAAGAGGCCGGCGTGACCTCAGGAGCTGGGTTTCATCATGCCGAAATCATGCTCCTGGCCTTAGTCAAAGCTGGAGAGGTGGGGAGGAGAGGGTGGGAAAGCAGAGTGGGTGGCAGCAGGTTTGGGCAAAGTGCCGGGGCTGCAGAAGGAACCAGCTGGGACCAGCAGGGGGTGAGACTCCAGTCTGGATGCCACCCCTCATGCTGTGTGACCACAGGCCAGGTCCTTGCCCATTCTGGGCCTCTCTGGGCAGCTCAGGTCCTTGATACTCTTCCCAGGGTCTGTTCCCACTGGAGCCTCCTTGTGGATGGCAGGACCCCCCCAGGGGGTTGTCTTTGTGGGTGAGGAGGAGCCCCCAGGAGGCCTGCCAGGGTTTGAGGTGGGCTTCTGCAGCAGGCTGTGCAGAAGACAGGCTCCTTCTGGGGAAGTCAAGCAGAGCCAACCGGAAGTCTGCGAACCCACGCAGAGCCAACCAGCTTCTGTCAGCAACAAACCCATGGAGCAATCTCTAAGCTTCGGTCATGCGGCCTGCACTGCCCAGATGTGTTCCCCTCTGCACTCTGCGTCCTCAGCCAATTCTTCCAAGCTGGAGCTCCTGCACGGGGCTGGATGTGTTCGTTTGCCAGTATTTGGCCAAAACAAAGTACCATAGGCTGCTAACTTAAGCAGCAGAAACGGATCTCCTCGCAGCTCTGCAGAGCAGACATCCAAGAGCAAGGTGTCGGCGGGGTCGGTTCTTCCTGCGTCCCCTCCTTGGCTGTGCCAGCGTCTTCTCCCTGCATCCCCACCTGCTCTTTCCTCCATGTGGTGCAAGCCAGGGGCCTCATGGCTTCCTCTGAGAACACAGGTCATGTTGGACTAGAGCCCACCCCCGTTTTAACTTAATTACTCTTCACAGACCCTATCTCCAAACACAGTCCCATTGGGAGGCTCTGGGAGCTGGGACTTAATGGATCTTGGGTGGACACAGTTCAGTCCACAACACAGGGCTTTGGAGGCACCAGTGGAGCTTTTCCAAATGCAGGTGTCTGGGCCCCCGCCCAGGGATTTTGGGTGTGAGCTCCGGAGGGCAGAGGCTTTGCCTGTAGGGGTGTCCCTGTGACTTGCCACAGTGTCTCGTGCATGGTATGCACCCTATACATATCTCTGGAATGTATGGAAGTGTTAGTTAGCTGGGGGCAGTGCTCAAGTTTTCATCTTCTGGAAAGTTCCATGGCTGATTTGGAGTCATTCTGAGATAGGACAGGTCCCCTCCTGCCTATTGCTGGAAAGGAAGCCTCAGGGCCAGCAAGGGAAACACTGAGCCTGGCCCTCCATGGAGCAGGTGGGCACAATGGACCCACCCCGGCCTCACGCCAGGAGGCCCAGGGTTGAAGGGGATGGGGGGTGGAAGTTGACACCCTAGGCCACTCAATGCCGGTCCTGCCCTCTACCCTAGAAGCCAGAAGGGTGTTTGTAGAATGCATACTTGATCCATCTCCCCTGATCAAAATTCTCCAATGGCTTTCCTATCAGTAACAGGACCGCGTCCAAACACTAGCCTGTCCTTAGCACTCTCCAGTCCTGACTCATCCCCCCAACCCCCTGCAGAGCCTGCGGTTTGAGTCAACCCGAATCCAGCACTGGGCCCTGAGCCTGTCATCCCTCTTAAGTCTCATCTCACTATAGGCTTCCTGGGATGTCTTTTTCCAGTTTGTCTAACAAATGTCTCCTGTGTTTTTTTTTGTTTTGTTTTTTTTTACTTTTTTTTTTTTTCTTGTTTGTTTATATTTATTTGAAAGGCAGAGAGACAGAGACAGAGAGAGATCCCATATGCTGCTTCACTCCCCAAATGCAACAGCCAGGGTTGGGCCAGGGCCAAGCCAAGGGCCTGGAATTCAATCGGGGTCTCCTAAGTGGGCAGCTGGGACCCAGGTACCTGCTGCCTCCCAGGGTCAGCGTTTGCAGGAAGCTGGAACGTAAAGCAGAGTCAGACGCAAAGCCAGGCACTCTGATATGAGATGCAAGCATCCCAAATGGTATCTTCACCACTGTGGCCTCATCTCAGCGTCCTCTCTGGCCAGCCCAGGCTGAGGGGTCAAGGGACATCGTCTCCGCCTCCAGAGTCCCCTGCTCTCTCCCCTGTCATGGTGCTGATCACACAGGTGGCCAGTGCCCGTCTGCTGTCTCCTCCAGCTGACCTAGAATACCCGAAGGCAGGGCTGAGCTGGTGCAGTCTCTGCCCTAGCCCCCCAACAGGGCATGGCACAAGGTCAAAGTTCCTCTGCAGGGCTGTGCTGAGTGCAGAAGGAACACAGAACGGAAGGCCATGTGCCCTGGGGGTAGTGTAAGGAGGGGCAGGAGAGGCTCCCAGACAAGATCTCCGAGGACGAGCTGTTTCTCAACAGCTAAGACTCCAAGCCCTCTCCTGCCCAGGGAGTGGCACCCTGGCCCCTGGTGTCGCAGCTCCCCCAGTCGGCCTTCACCTCCCTCCACTTCCACTCTCCCAGGGCCACAGGAGCTGCAGAGGCCAGCCAGTGCGGGGCAAGCAGAGCTGGGAAGCAGCCTTAGCCTCGGGTGGGCTCCTCAGAGCTGGCCAGGACACTGTGGGAGGGATGAGAGGGCAGCGGGCCCCAGGGGCAGCAACTGGGAAATACGAGAGATGAGAAGAGAGGAAGGGGCAGGGAGGGCTACATACACAGTGGGGCACCCAGAGACCCGACGTCCGCTCCCAGCCCCAGGGGTGCCTGAGCAGCGAGCGCCCTGCCTTAGGCCTTTAAGTCCCTGTTCTCTCTGGGCCTTGGGCTCCTCAACTGAACAGGAAGGGCCTGGACGAGCTGGTCATGCAGCTCCTTGTTAGCTCTGGCCAGAAAGTGTGGCCACCTTAAAGGTGTGCTGGAGGGGACTGTCCCCAGGCTGGCACTCAGATGGAGCTCAAATCCAGCCAGGCAGCTGGGGGGAACGTGTCTCTGGGCCTGGAAAAGACTGGAAGCTGTTTCCCCAGGCCTCCTGCACTGGACCCTCTCCCACAGTTCTGGCAGGCCCAGTTCGGCCCTCAGCACTAATGAGGCTGGCCACCTGGAGATAGAAACCGGGCCTGGCCTATTTTGTGGGGAGGCCGTGGTCCTTTCTCTGCCTGCCCCTGGGGGTGATGCTCCTGAATGTGGCCTAGGGCCTGGGCAGCACCCTTCATGGGCCACCTGGGACTCTGAGAAGCACATCTGACTGGGCCGGGCCTAAGGGCAGTTCCAAGCCACAGGAGCCCAGGGATCGGGTCTCTGGCCATGTGGACAACCTCTGTTGGCCCTGCACTCCCTGGGACCCGCCCCCGCCTGGGCCTGTGCCTGCAGCCATTCCCTGGGCCATGATTTCAGATTCAATTGGTGAAGACAGGCCTCCTGGGATGAGCCAGTTGGCTCCTTGCTGTTATTTGCTTCTCAAAGTTGGAAAAACTACGCTGTGCACCTGGCAGTACTTGCTGCTGCTGGTTTTTCTTTCTTCCTTTTTTCAGAAAGTAACCCCTGTGCTTACGGCAACCAAATCCATTTTATGGGCCTCCTGCATCTCCCGCTGCAATAATAATAACCCCTTGCATTTGACGAGTCTCTAACCGTTTACAAAGCACTTTCTTATGCATTCTCCCTTTCGGTCCTGCTACGATTTCACGATTTCGGGGCGGGAGGGAAGGCTGGCATTACCACCCTTGGTTACAGGTAAGGAAACTCAGAGACAGACGTGTAGCCGCCCAAGGTCATAGACCAAGATGGAGCTAAAGCCAAACTCCTGGGGCTTCTGACTCAAGTGTTCACCCTGCACCACACACTGCTCATATCACGTGCATGTCCAGGGTCTCAGACACTTGCTTCCCAAACCAGAAAAGGGCAGAAGGCTCAGCCCCTTGCCCCCTGCTCTTTTTTTTTTTTTTTTTTAAGATTTATTTATTTATTTGAAAGTCAGAGTTTCGCAGAGAGAGAGAGAGAGAGAGGTATCTTCCATCCACTGGTTCACTCCCCAGTTGGCTGCAATGGCTGGAGCTGTGCCAAGGAGCTTCCTCCGTGTCTTCCCACGCGGGTCCAAGGGCCCAAGGAGTTGGGCCATCTTCTACTGCTTTCCCAGGCCATAGCAGAGAGCTGGGTCGGAAGTGGAGCAGCCAGGACTCGAACTGGCGCGCATATGGGATGCCGGCGCTTCAGGCGGCAGCTTTACCCTCTACGCCACAGTGCTGGCCCCTGCCCCCTGCTCTTTTTGTTTCTGAACTCTTCCCTTTGGTGGACTTAACCATGGCCTCCAAGCCAATGACTACAAAAATCTGTGCTTCCCTCTGGGGCCTGAGACCTTCGGGTCCTCCCCTGCCTCTCCTCTGCTGGCCGGGCATTTCCTCCTAGGGCTCCCTGTGTCTAGTCAGTGGGCCTGAGTGGCCAGCATCTGTCTAAAAGACAAGATCAAGGCAAAAATAAACACTCAATATATTTCCCCCAACTCCCCCCAGTACCTCCTAACTGCTGCAGGCCTCTGCCCCTCACTCACTCAGCGCAGAAAACCCAGCGCTGCTGCAGTCTCACTTCTCCTTCGCCTTCCAAGTCCCACTGGCCAGGTCCTGGGCATGACTGAACAGCCGCTCGCTTATTCATGCAGCCAATACCGATCACGTGCTAAACCTTTCCAGTCTGCTCTGCATCCCAATGCTATCTAGTCGTAGTGTCTGACTCCTTGCACTTAGCAGAATTAGCAAGGTCCATCCATGCTGTGGCTCGTATCGGTGTTTCACTCCCTTTCGGGGCTGAATAATACTGCCGTGTGTGGCTCCACCACGTTTTATTATGCACTCATCAAGTGAGGGACATGTGGGTTGTTTCCATGTGGGGGCTGTTGTAAGGCTGCGAGGAACACTTGTGTGTAAGCCTTTTTGTACATGTATGAGGGGTCTTCAGAGTCCAGGGAGCACCCACACATTATCTTGTGATTCCATTTTCCATAAACTTTTTAAAGTGCCCTCATATTTTGTCTCTTTTGGTTACATCCCCTAGGAGTGGAATTTCTGGGTCATGTGGTAACTCTATCTTTAACATTTAAAAAAATATGTATTTGAGAAGTAGAGAGACAGACACAAACAGATACAATGTTCCTCTCTGCTGGTTCACTCCCTAAATGCCTACAAGGCCAGGTCTGGGCTGGGCCAAAACTAGGGGGTAGGAGATCAATCTGGGTCTCCCACATGGATGATAGGAACCTAAGGACTTGAGCCATCCACTGCCTCCCTGGGTTGACATTAGCAGGAAGCTGGAGTCAGGAGTTGGAGCCGGATGACAAAGCCGGGCACTCTGATATGGGACATGGACATTTCAACTGGCTTCTTAACTGCTAGGCCAAACACCTGCCTCTACAGTTAACATTTAGAAGAACTGCCAAACAGTTTTCCAAAGTGTCTACACCATTTTACACTTCCACCAGTAAGATACAAGGGTTCCAGTCTATCAATATTCTTGTCAACATTTATTACTGTCTGTCTGTTTTCGGATTTCACAATTAAGATTTGCACCTCTTTGGTTAAATTTACTCCTGGGTGTTTTTGTTTTCTTGATACTCTAAAATGGATTTCCTTGGCCGGCGCCGTGGCTTAACAGGCTAATCCTCCGCCTTGCAGCGCTGGCACACCGCAAATTTGGAAATATGCACAATAGCTTTCTTATCGATGTATACCTTCTGTGGACTTTTTTTTTTTTAAAGGTTTATCCATTTATTTGAAAGTCAGAATTACATAGAGAGGAGAGGTAGTGAGAGAGAGAGAGAGAGAGAGAGAGAGGACTTCCATCCAATGGTTCACTCCCCAGATGGCCACAATGGCCGGAGCTACGCCGATCCGAAGCCAGGAGCCAGGAGCTTCCTCTAGGTCTCCCACACGGGTGCAGGGGCCCAAGAACTTAGGCCATCTTCTACTGCTATCCCAGGCCACAGCAGAGAACTGGATCAGAAATGGAGCAGCCAGGACTAGAACCGGTGCCCATATGGGATGCCAGTGCTTCAAGCCAAGGCGTTAACCCGCTGCGCCCTTCTGTGAACTTTTTGAAGATATCTCATATTCTTTAAATGTTTGGTAGAATTTATTCTTTTTACTGATGAGTTGGCTTCCATTATATGAATATACTGTAGTTTGTATATCCATTTACCTGTTTATAAGATATTTGGGTGGTTTCCAGTTTTGGAATAAAGCTACTATGAACACCAGTGTACAAGTCTTCATTTGGACACCTGTTTTAAAACTCTTGGGTAAATATTTACAAGTTGCATTGCTGGATCATTTAGTAGGCTCGTGTTAGCTTTGTGAGAAAGTTCCGGATAAATTTTCAAAGTGGTTGCATCACTTCACACTTCGCATGAGTTTTATTTTACATCCTTGCCACAGTAGGTGTTGTCAGTCTTTTTTATTTTTGTCATCTAATGGGAATGTCATGATATCTCAGCGTCATTTTCATTTACATTTTGCTGATGAATAATGATATTACACTTTCATGTGTTCATTGGCCATTTATATATCTTCCTTTATACAGTATCTATTAATATCTTTTGTTTATCTGAAATGTATTTTTAACTGAGTCTTATTGAGCTATAAGAGTTAAGATATTCTGGGTAGAAATTTTTGACAAATATATAGAGATACATGGATAGAAAGATGATAGATAGATAGATAGATAGATATAGAGATGTATGTATAGTGAATCTTCATTCCAAATCTGTGGCTTTCCTACTCATTTTTAAAAATTTTGCATTTATTTATTAGAAAGAGTACTCCCATACAGAATGCTGGTCCCAATACTGCATTGTCTCAAGTACCATAGCATTACTGTATGTTTGGAAATGAGGTAATGCAAGTTCTTCACCTCTGTTCTCTTTTAAGGCTACATTATTCTACATCTTTTGCATTTCTTTATAAATTTGAGGGCCAAATTGTCAATTTCTACCAAAAACCTTGCTGGAAATATGATTGGTATTGGTCTGAACCTACTGGTTCACCTGGGGAGAATTGATAAGTTAACAATATTCGCCGCGGCTCACTAGGCTAATCCTCCGCCTTGCGGCGCCGGCACACCGGGTTCTAGTCCCGGTCGGGGCACCGATCCTGTCCCGGTTGCCCCTCTTCCAGGCCAGCTCTCTGCTGTGGCCAGGGAGTGCAGTGGAGGATGGCCCAAGTGCTTGGGCCCTGCACCCCATGGGAGACCAGGAGAAGCACCTGGCTCCTGCCATCGGATCAGCGCGGTGCGCCGGCCACAGCGCGCTACCGCGGCGGCCATTGGAGGGTGAACCAACGGCAAAAGGAAGACCTTTCTCTCTGTCTCTCTCTCACTGTCCACTCTGCCTGTCAAAAATAAAAAAAAAATAATAAAATAAAAATAAAAATAAAAAAAAGAAAAAAAAATATTGCATTCTTCTAATCCATGATCATGGCGTATTTCTCCATTAATATAATTGCTTTCATTTCTTTCAGTGTTTTATAGTTTTTAGCATAGATATCTTGTACATATTTTAATATATCCTTAACCAGTTTATGTCTTCAATGCTATTAAATGTATTTAAATTTTTCTGTTTTCCAATTGCATATTGCTAGTATATGAAATACAACTGATTCTTGTATATTGATCTTATATTCTGTCAATCATTTATTGGCTCTTTTAGGTTTTTGGGGGTAGACTTCTTAAACTTTTCTACATATATGATTATGTTCTTTGAAAATAAAAATAATTTTACTTCTGCCTTTTATTTTTATTGTCTATTGCATTGACTATGACCTCCAGTAACATAATATTGGAAGAACTGATGACAGCAGATACCACTGACTTCCCAAACTCAGTGGGAAAGTGTTCAATACTGCACCATGAATTATGACATGTGATGTTTGGTTTTTCATGGATTTCACTTAGCAGGTTGAGGATGTTTTCTTCTATGCCTAGTTTTTGGAAAGTTCTTGTCTTTTTATCAAATTTAGGTGCTGAATTTTATAAAAATACACATGATTTGGGGCTGGCACTGTGGTGCCATGGGCTAAAGCACCAGCCTGCAGCACTGGCATCCCATATGGGTGCTGGTTTGAGTCCCAGCTGCTCCTCTTCTGATCCAGCTCTCTGCTATGGGCTGGGAAAGCAGTAGAAGATGGCCCAAGTTATTGGGCCCCTATGCCCACATGGGAGACCTGGAAGAAGCTCCTGGCTCCTGGCTTTGGATAAGCTAAGCTCTGGACGTTGCAGCCATCTGGGGAGTGAACCAGCGGATGGAAGACCTCTCTCTCTTCTAGCTCTACCTCTCTCTGTAACTGTGTGTTTCAAATAAATAAAAATAATTCTTTAAAAAAATACACATGATTGATCTCCCATGTGTCCTGGAAAGAACAGGTGTTTTGCAGTTACCAGGTATGGCATTCTGTACATGTCACTCAGGTGAAATTTGTGTATTTTATTAATTGCTTTTTCCCCAAAAAATAGGTCATAGTTTCCTATTTCTTTGCATTTCTCAGTGTCTAGCTGAAATTGGATATTTTAGATAATATTCTAGTGACTATGGAGTCCGATACTTTTCCCCTTAGGAGTTGCTGTTGCTTTTGTTAGTAACTTCCTGGACTCAATCTGTGCAGCCTTGATATGGGACCATTGGTGTCTCTCACTTTATGTTTTGGTTTTGAAATTCTCATCTTTTTTTTTTTTTAGGTTTTGCTTCCCAGAGATTGTTCCCATGTCAGCATTGCTTACTGGTCAAAGACTGCTCAGAGGTTACACTCAAATGCCTTGAGTCAGTAGAACTTCCATATTTTTTTGCAGGGATCCTATCTTGAATCCATGTGTGGGTTGGTGGTTGCATCAACATTCATTCAGCTGACAAATCTTCACCAGCATTGGCTTTTTCTTGTGTACTCTCATATCCCTTCTACCTGTTTGCATGACCTCAACTTTTACCAGGAATATGAAGATAGCTAAGGAATTCTGGTTTTTCCTGCACATTTGCTTTGCCAAGGACATGTGGGAGCTTATCAAGGCGCATCATGGTTGTCTCCTCTGTATCTCTCTGGTCTCTTACTTATACAACCTAAGGTTAGCTGGGGTGTTGGTATTGCATATTTTTGTTTTTCCACTATTCCCTATTTTTGTTTTTTCACTGAGATTTCTTTCTTTCAATACCTGTGGTCATGCAGTGTTTTCAAGCTCTGCTCCAAAGTGAGTCCCTTCCCATAGCAAAGCTTCAGTTTTTCATGACTTGCCTCTCCCTGTAGAACAATTACCATGGTGACTGAGCTGGGGCAGGGGATTGTGGGAGGAAGAGGGTTGGAAGCAGCCCCAGGCTAAAACACCACAGACTCCCACTGTTCTCAACCGAGGTTCAGCAGTTTTTCATGAATAAATGCTTCTCAATTTGTTGTCGGACTTTGGTCAATTTTGTTTTTTTCCAGTTTTAACATTTTGGTCTTTTGATTTTTTTAAAGAGAATTTTTCCAAGCTCCTTACTCTACTATTCCAAAAGTCCTGCTCTCATCATTTGATATCCTTCTAAAATGTATATTTAATTATTTCTTTTTTAGTTTTGTCCATTTTTACTTCACATTATTAAGCATGGGTACATTTAGGAGTATTGTATCTTCTTGATGAACTGATTCCCTTCCTTTTTAAAAAAGCAGTTTATTTATTTTCATCTACTTGAAAGGCAGAGAGAGAGAGAAATCTTCCATCTTCTGGTTCACTCCCCAAATGCCCACAATACCAGGAGTCCAGAACTCCCTCTGGATCTCCTAAGTGGTTGTAGGGGCCCAAGACTTGAGTCATCACCCACTGTCCCCCAGGATGCTTTAGCAGGAAGCTGGATTAGAAATGGAAGGGCCAGTCTGAACTGGAACGCTTGTATGGGATGTGGGCATCCCAAGCAGTGCCATGATGCCCATCTTTGATTCTCTTATGATTAAGAAACACATCCCTCAATATCTGGTAATACTCCTTGTCCTGAAGTCCATCCACTCCATCAGATACATGCTCCAGTTTTCTTATGATTCATGTGTACATGGTCTTATCTTTTTCTATACTATTACTTTTACCCTATGTCCACCTTTATTTTTAACATGATCTCTTGTTAACAGTATGTTTGAGTCTAGCTTTTAAAAAAAATCCAATCTGTCAATTCCCACCTTTTAACTGAAGTGCTTCATCCATTTTCATTGGATGTTGATATGGCTAGGTTAAATCCACCATCTTCATGTTGCTTTCCATTGACTCCTACTTATTTATTCTTGGTTCTTTTTTCCCCAACATTCTTTGAGTATTTATTTAGTATTCCATTTCATCTCCACTATTGACCTATTAGCTATACTTTTGAGTTTTGTAATTATAGTTTTTAGTGGCCACTCTCAAATTTACAAGAATAGTTTATTTTTAAGTAATATCATATCACTCCAAAAATAACATAAGAACTGCACAAGGGGCCGGCAGTGTGGTGCAGCAGGTTAACGCCCTGGCTGAAGTGCCGGCATCCCACATGGGTTCCAGTTCTAACCATTCCAGCTCTCTGCTATGGCCTGAGAAAGCAATAGAAGATGGTCCAAGTCCTTTGGGCCCCTGCACCCACGTGGAGAGACCCAGAAGAAGCTCCTGGCTCCTGGCTTCAGATTGGCGCAGCTCCAGCCATTGCAGCCAATTGGGGAGTAAACCAACGGATGGAAGACCTCTGCCTCTTCTCTTTCTGTGTAACTCTGACTTTCGAATAAAATAAATAAAATCTTTAAAAAAAAAAAAAAAAGAACTGCACCAGATTAGACTTTCCTATTTCTTCCTCCCATACTTTGTGCTAGTTTTGTGACATTTTATTTCTACTAATGTTATGGAACTCACAATACCTGATTATTTTTACTACTAGCAGTTGATTTTAAATGATGTTTGAAATACAACCTTATTCTGATTCTAATGAGAAAGTATGGGAATAACTATAACAAACAAGCTTCCGCCACCAAACACTGTGCTGGGAAATATACTTGAACCTGAAGAAGAAAAAAAACTACATTCCCAAACAGCTACATACACAGGTCCCAGAAATAAAAGGTGTTTTTCAAACTGCCACATTCCTTCTGAAGCCCACTCACCTCCTTCAGCACCCCAAAGATGAAGCCGTGTTCTGTCCAGCTAGATTACCAGGATGGCACACACGCTGTGCCACTGGCAGTGTTGTTATGGCCTTGTCATAAAACTGGACTCCTGACACTGGGCCCCGGCTTCAATCTCCCACAAGTCACCATCCTCATCTGGACAGCAGCTATCCAGCTTCTGAATCTTGCTTGTATCATGTTGTGAAAGCTGGGGCCACAGCACGCTCAGTGGGGTGACAAACTCCACACAAGGTTCTCCAGTCTAGTGAGCCACAGGAAGGACTTTCCAAAGCTGCTGTTAATTTGAACAGAAACGGCATACTGCTTGTTGAGTAGAAGAGATCTTGCCTCCACTTTCTTTTCCTTAGTATTCATTTTGTTGCCACACAACACAGTGGGGATGACGGTACATTTGTACCAACCAGACCTCTATGCCTGTTCGGCACATTCTGGTACACGATTCTCTGTGTTAGAGCAAGTATTACCAGCACACTGCAGTCAGATGCAATAGTGATCTCTCAGCTCACCAAATTTCTCCTGACCAACTGTGTCTCCTATGTGGAACTTAACAGGTCATCTGTTGGTGTGGAACACAAGTGGATGGCCCTCAACACCCAAGGTGGCTACATACTTTTAAAAAATATTTATTTATTTATTTGAAAGACAGATTTACAGAGGCAGAGAGAAAGAGAGGGAGGTCTTTCATCTACCGGTTCACTCCCCAAATGGCCACAATGGCTGGAGCTGGGCTGATCTGAAGCCAGGAGCCTGGAGCTTCTTCTGGGTCTCCCACATGGGTGCAGGGGCCCAAGGACTTGGGCCATCTTCTACTGCTTTCCTAGGCCACAGCCGAGAGCCGGATCGGAAGAGAAGCAGCCGGGACTTGAACCAGCGCCAATATGGGATGCTGGCACTGCAGATGGTGGCTTTACCCACTATGCTACAGCACTGGCCCCAGCTACACACTTTTTAGCTACACACTAAAAAAAATATTTATTTATTTGAAACACACAAACACACACACACACACAGACCTTCCATCTGCTGATTGACTCCCCAAATGGCTACAGTGGTCAAGGCTGGGCCAGGTTGAAGCCAGGAACCCAGAACTCCATCTGGGTCTCCTACATGGCTGCAGGGACCCAAATTCTTTGGCCATCTTTAGATGCTTTCCCAGGTGCGTTAGCAGGAAGTTGGATCAGAAGCAAAACAGCTGGGACTCACTGCAGGAGACGGCTCAGCTTGCTGTACCACAACGCTGGCCCCCACTTAAAGCCTTATTTCCTCTCTGTGATTTCATTTTCAGAGTTTCTATGTCTTCAAAGTCATGAGTCTTTTCCTTAGCAGTGTCCAAGTTGCTACTGATGTTATCCAGTAAATTTTTAAAAGTGGACTTTTTTTTTAACCGCCAGTGTTAGGTTCATAGCAAAATCGAGCAGATGGTACAGACTTCCCACGTACCTGCATCCCATGCACATACAGCTTTCCCTGCTATCAAAATTCTGCACCAGCATAACACGTTGTCAGAATCAGTGAGCCTCCGTGATGCAGCATTAACACCCAATATTGACATTAAGGCTCCCTGTTGGTGATATGCATTGTATTAACTCTGACAAATCTATAATGACTTGTATCCACCATTACAGTATCAGAGAGTAATTTCATTGCCCTAAAAAAATCCTCTGTGCTCTATCTATTCAGCTATCAACCCTCCTAACCCTGGAGAGCAACTGCTTGCTTTTCTGCCTTGCCCAGACTGTCACACAGTTGGATGCATGCACTAGGCAGCCTTTTCACCGTGGCTTCTTTCACATAGTAGTGCAGACTGTCCCCAATTTAGGATGTTTTGACTTGGGATTTTTTTTTTTTTTTTTTTTTTTACTTTATGGTGGTATAAAAGCATACCCACATGACCATTCTGCTATCCACTTTCAGTATAGTATTCAATGAATCATGTAACATATTTGACACTATTATGAATCAGGCTTTGTGTTACATGACTTTGCCCAACTGTAGGCTAACGTAAATATTCTGAGCAAATTGAAGATACTTTAGGCTAACCTATAATGTTTGCTAGGCTAGGTATTACATGCATTTTTGACTTCCGATATTTCCAGTGTACAATGGGTTTATCAAAAACATAAACCACAGTAAGTCAAGGGGCATCTGTATGCATGTAATCTCCTCTATGTCTTTTCCTGGTTGGTTAGCTCATTTCTTATCAGTGTGGAACAATACTCCATTGTCTGCATGTTCTGTGGTTTATTTCTCCATTTACCAACCCAAGAACATCTTGTTAGCTCCCAAATTTTTGGCTACAAGTACCTGTGTACAAATTTTTGTGTGGACATTAAGTTTTCAACTCCTTTGAGTAAATACCTGGGAATGTGATTATTGAACTGTTATGATAAGAGTGTGCTAGGTTTTGTAAGAAACCATCATGTTGTCTCTGAAAAGGGGCTGTACCATTTTGTTGCTGGTAGTAATGATTGACAGTGCCATATCCTTGCCAGCACTGGTGTTGTCAGTGTTTGGGTTTTTGCTACTTTAATAGGTGTGAAGGAGAATCTCATCATTGTCTTAACTTGTAACTTCCCAGTGACATATGATGTTGAGCATTGGTCTGTCCCTGCAGTGAGCTGCTTGTTCAAGACCTTGGTTTATTATTTTTTTTTAAATGCGCTTGTTTTCTTTTTGTTGAGTTTTGAGAGTTCTTTATGTATTTTGCATAATAATCTTTTATCAGTCGTCTGTAAATATTTTCTTGCCTCCTCATTCTTTTCACAGTTGTGTCTTTTCCAGGGCAGATTTTTAACTATGGTGAAGTCCAGCTTATCAATTCTTTCTTTCATGGGTCTTGCCTTTAATGTGCTATCTAAAAAGTCATCCTCAAGCCCAAGGTCATAGGTTTTCCCCTGCTATCCTCTGGGAGGTTTCTAGTTTTCTGTTTTACAGTCAGGATTATTTTTGTGGAGGATGGAAGGCCTACGTCTAGATTAATGTCTTTTGCATATGGGTGGCCAGTTGTTCCGTTAAACAGACATCACTCCTCCACTGCGCTGCCTTGGCTCCTTTGTCAATAATCAGCGGACTCTTGGGGGGTGAACCAACGGAAGGAAGACCTTTCTCTCTGTCTCCCTCTCTCACTATAGAGTCTATAACTCTACCTGTCAAAAAAAAAAATAATAATCAGTGGACTGTATTGATGTGGGTCTCAAGCTGGACTCTCTATTGCAGTCCGCAAACTTCTTCATAAGTACTTTCTCTTGGGTACTATAGACAAAAAGCTGACTGGCACAGACTGTTCTTCTTCAATATTGTGCAGGCTATTCTGGGTCTTACACACTTTAGAATCAGTTTACTGATGTCCACAAATGACTTCCTGGGATTTTGATTGCACTGAATCTATAGATCAAGGAGTGAATTTTTAAAAATTTTACTTTTTTTTGTGGGGCTGGCACTGCGGCACAGTAGGTTACGTGTCTGCCTGTAGTGCCAGCATTCCATATGGGCGCCAATTCTAGTCCTGGCTGCTTCTCTTCTGATCCAGCTCTCTGCTATGGCCTGGAAAAACAGAAGATGGCCCAGGCGCTTGGGGCCTTGTACCCATGTGGGAGACCTGGTAGAAGCTTCTGGCTCCTGGCTTCGGATCGGCACAGCTCCAGCTGTTGCGGCCATTTGGGGAGTGAACCAGCGGATGGAAGACTCTCTCTCTCTGTCTCTCCTTCTCAATGTCTATAACTCTACCTCTCAAATAAATAAATAAAATCTTTTAAAAAATTTTTAAATAAAATTTTACTTTTCAATTCTTTAATTTCTATTTGTTTTTAAAATCTTATTTGTCTCTTGAAAATCTGTTTTCCCTCATTATGTTTGTGCTTTTCTCTAAAGCCTTGAATATATGTATAACGTTTAAACTCCTTGTCTGCTAATTCCAACATTTATGTCATTTAAGAGTGTTTCTGGTAAATGATTTTTCTTGTGATTAAGGGCCACGTTTTCCTGCTTCTTTGCCTGTGTGTTAATATTTTATTTTATGCTGGGGTGTCTGGATTTGGTCATCTCCCTTCATGGTTTCTTCTCTGGCGGACAGTTTACTTGTGGACGAGCTTGGTCCTTTTGAGGTTGGTGTGTAAGTTCTGTTGAGGTGGATCTGGAGTAGCCTTTACTCTTGAGCTAGGCCAGCTTGCCTTCCTGAGAGCTCTCAGTACTCGGTCATTTAGAACTCCAACCTGGCTCAGTTCTCGGCAGGCAAGAGCAGTAGCTGAGCTCCCAGTTCTCCAGTAGAGCCACCCACGGATGTGAAAGGGGACACCTGTGCGTATTTCTAGGCTCCTTTTCTGTGCAGGTCCAGAGTCTCTGAAACACTGCCTGGCACGTTTCAGCTGTCTCAGCAGCCCTAACCTCCCATCTAAGCAGAACTCATGCTCTGGTCTCCCCTTTCCTGCAACAGGGTCTAGGGAACGCCTCTACATTGGGTGACAGTGCGGCACATCTCATTTGTTTTCTTCCTAGAAGAACCATATCCCCACTCTGCCTGTCACCCAAGGTCGGAAAACAACTATTTCATACATTGTCTCCATGTATAGTCCATTCACATGTTGTTTATGTTCAAGGCCTGCTTAGTACCGGGTGCTCTGCCTGACCAGAAGCAGAAATCCCTCTACTTAAAGTAACTTGTTCACTGTATTAGCTTGAGCAACACAGTTCTTAACTTCTCTGAGCCTCAACTTTTTCCATGTCAAAATCAGCCTGATAATATCTACTTTAAAATATAGTTCAAATAAAAAGAAATAATGTCTGAATTCTTGAAATTAGTGCCTGGAGCATTTCAGAAGCTCCATGAAAGACTGCTGTTTATTACTTGGCATTATGTTACAGTGTGCTAAAATCCGTATTGGGCAAAGGGAATTAAAAAGACATTGTGTGGCTGGCGCCGCGGCTCACTAGGCTAATCCTCCGCCTGTGGCGCTGGCACACTGGGTTCTAATCCTGGTCGGGGCACTGGATTCTGTCCCGGTTGCTCCTCTTCCAGTCCAGCTCTCTGCTGTGGCCCAGGAGTGCAGTGGAGGATGGCCCAAGTGCTTGGGCCTGCACCCCTTGGGAGACCAGGAGAAGACCTGGCTCCTGGCTTTAGATCAGCACGGTGTGCCAGCCACAGCGTGCCAGACGCAGCGGCCATTGGAGGGTGAACCAACAGTAAAGAAAGACCTTTCTCTCTGTCTCTCTCTCTCACTGTCCACTCTGCCTGTCAAAAAAAAAAAAAAAGACATTGTGGGAGGCCGGTGCTGTGGCATAGCAGGTAAAGCCGCCGCCTGCAGTGCCAGCATCCCATATGGGCACTGGTTCAAGACCTGGCTGCTCCACTTCCCATCCACCTCTCTGGTATGGCCCGGGGAAGCAGTAGAAGATGGCCCAAGTACTTGGGCCCCTGCACCCATGTGGGAGACCCAGAAGAAGCTCCAGGCTCCTGGCTTTGGATCAGCCCAGCTCTGGCTATTGAAGCCATTTGAGGAGTGAACCATTGAATGGACGACCTCTCTCTCTCTGCCTCTGCCTCTGTAACTCTGCCTTTCAAATAAATAAATAAATCTTAAAAAAAAAAAAAGCATTGTGGTGCAGTGAGTTACGCCATTGCTTGTAGTGCCAGCATCCCATATCGGAGCACCAGTTCAAGTCCTGGCTGCTCTGCTTTTGTTTTGGCTTCCTGCTAACGTGTCTGGGAAGGCAGCAGAAGATGGCCCAAGTGCTGGGGCCCCTGCCACCCATGTGGGAGACCTGGATAGAGTTCCTGGCTCCTGGCCTAGTTCAGCCCCAGCTGTTGCAGGGAGTGAACCAGCAGATGGAAGATTTTCTTTGTTTCTCCCTTTCTCTGTAACTCTGCCTTTCAAATGAATAAATAAGTATTAAAAAAAAAAAAAAAAAGGCTAGCAAGAGATCAACAGGCAGGAGAACTGTTACCTGAAACCAGAAGCTCTCACCATCCCACACAGCACAGGGCAGCCATAATGGCACAGTCTGTAAGCCCTGAGCTGTCCTGGCCACACGGACATGCTGATGGACAGTGTACTTATAGCCAAACATCAGGTGAAGGCCACTCACTGTCAACAACATGAAAGTGAGAGCATCAAGTGCAAGGGAGGCAGTAGGAAGCAGCAGAAAGGATACACAGGCTTTGGAGTCTCAAAAGGCCTGGGCTTCAATGCTAGATGTATTTGATCTTAGGTTAAGTGTATAATCTTGTCTGCAGAAAAGCAGATAACACACATCTGCCTGCAGAGTTGTTCTGAAACTAAAAGGTAATACATGTAAAGCCTCTGGTATATCGGTGATACTCAGTAACCACCATTCTCATCTTTATCATCTAATTCTACCACTTGCTTAATATTTTCCCTGGCTTCTCCTCCAAGATAAAACCCAAACTTCTTTAAAAACTTTTCAACTTATTTTCATCTTATTTGAAAGGCAGAGAGACAGCACGGTATCTTCTACCCACTTGTTCATTCCCAAAATACCCTCAAAAGCCAGGGTGGGTTCAGGAGCCTTGAGTTCCCGGGGAAGTCTCCCACTGGGGGCATGGACCTATCTATTTGAGCCATTATCTAATGCCCCCAAGGTATGCGTTAGCATAAAGCTGGATCAGAAGCAAGTTAGCCAGGACTTGAATCAGGCACTGGGGTATGGGATATGACTTAACTGCTGCACCAAATATCCACCACCACCCCAACTTCCCAATAGGGCTTACAAGACCATCTGTGGCCTGACCTCATTCTACCTCTTCAGCCTTGAATCTTGCCACTCAGAGCTTCTTTGATTTTGCTTTAGCCACAGTGAAAAACATTCCTAATCCAAGAAGGCCTTTGTGTCTGTATGAAGCATTCTTCCTATGCTTAAAGGACTCAGCAATCTAGATGTCACCTTATTCCCTCACTCTTCCATTCATTCCTTTATAAAATGTTTAAGGAGAAGCCCTCATGTACCAGGTACTTGTGTGCAGCAGCAAGCAAGACACATACAGTCCCTGCGCTCACTGGAATGTATGCTGCTGCCTTCCCATACCTGTCAAGTCTGTACCTGGAGCGCCTGCTATATACTTCCCTAACTCTCTGTATTTCTCTCTCATAGCCATTCTTTTAATTGACGGTAATTGCTTATTTACCTATGAGTAACCCTCACTAGACTACAAGCTCTGTGGAAGTATGAACCATATTAACCTCACTTTATTTCCACTGCCTCGTACATTAGCTACTGACTGAACTAACAACTTACTGAAAACTCAGTTTGGCTCTGAAACAGACCTGGAGCAGCGACTCTGCTGTGCAAAGCACCCACCCCACCAGTCCTAAGGACAAGCCAAGGGTGAGGGTAACAGCACATATTCTACCGACCATGAGGGCAGTGCTAATTCACCAAGCGTTCAACTCTGCTTCTACCAGAGAGGAGTTTCCTTCCTTTTTGGCTGCTTTTTTTTTTTTTTTTTTTTTAAAGATTTATTTATTTGGAAGACAGAGTTACAGAGAGGCAGAGACAGAGAGAGAAAGAAAAAGAGAGCGAGAGGTCTTCCATCTGCTGGTTCACTCCCTAGATGGCCACAATGGCCAGAGCTGAGCCAACCCAAAGCCAGGAGCCAGGAGCTTCTGGGTCTCCTACGCTGGTGCAGGCACCCAAGGACTTGGGCCATCTTCTTCTGCTTTCCCAGGCCACAGCAGAGAGCTGGAATGGAAGTGGAGCAGCTGGGACTCGAACAGGTGCCCATATGGGATGCGGGCATTCAGGCGGAGGCTTTACCCGATACGCCACAGCGCCGTCCCCAACTTCTAAGGCTGTCAATCTGCAGAGTCCTATCAGCTTTGCAGACCCCACTGAAGCCTCCAAGAAGCACGTCAAGGTGCAAGTGTCAGCAACTACATACACACGCGATGCCTCCCCATATCGATCAACCAGACCCTGGGCGAGGCTTGTGCCTTTGCCCTGCCTCCCTTGGGCACTGTCTCTACAGGTTCATCTTCTTGCCTCAATTAGAATGGTTAAAGGCAGGTTACCCTTCCTGTCTCTAAATGAACAAAATATGTATGATGAGAAATTTGGGTAGGGGGGAATCTACTCAGTTTTGCTTAAATTATATTTGGTCTCTATCACTTGCAGCAAAGCATTCTCACTGCACTGATGGTGAACTTAAAAACTGATGCATGCTTTGAGGGGGTGGAGGGTAAAATTTGGAAGTATATATTTAGTGTTTCTTAAATACTGATATCCTTTGATGCACTAATTCTATTCCTATGAATCTATTCTAAGAATGATCTAGAATGCTTCAGAGATTTGGTTGTAGTCACCCAAAATGCAAGCACAGTGCTCGGGAGGGATTTGTCTCTACCAGATTTGCCAGAGTTACTCAATTTTAAATGAGAGTTATTACTACCGGGCATTTAGATCCAGAAATTGGCCGTCTGCGGTATCTGAAGGGGAAAAAAAAAAACAGCTCTTACCTCTGTCATGTGATGAGAGCACTGCTAGGTGGGGACTCAATTTCTGGAGATCAAGTTCTGCCACCACTTGCCTGATGGTCTTGATAAGTCCCCTAACCTCCCTGGGCCTGCCTCTAGCCCATGCAGCTCTGACAGACGGTAACAAGCAACAAGCGTTCAGCTTTCCCTTTTGTCTGTACTAGCAAGGTTTCTCTGTCACCACAGGAAGTGTTTTCAATCCGGCCCTTTGCCTTTAGAATGACAAAGTCCTTACCACAGCCTACAAGGTTCTGCCTTTCTAGCCTCACCCTGGGCACCGCCTCCTGTCGGCTAACTTCTCCCTCTGCCTGAAACCTTGCACCCCTTTTGCCTGGCCAACTCCTACTTACCTGAAAGGCCTGAGCTGAGACGTTCTTTTGACCAGGAAATCCTCCCTGATGACACCAAAATGGCTCAGCTTCTGTCCAGGGTCCTCTCCCAGTGCCCATATAGATCCTTCACAAAGCTGATCACAAAGGTCATTCAATATTTGTTTATGTCATTATTTGGTTGTCTCTCCCTTTCAAAACTCCATGAGGGCAGGCTTTGCTTCTGACTTGTGACTGTGTGTTTGCTGGGCTTGGAAGGACACCCAATCCTTCAACACAAGGTAATTTATTACACTAACGAATTCTTAAACTCTTAAGAGCATCAAGGGTGGAATTCTAGGCCTTCATTTGAAAGTTGACAAAACTAAAGCCCAGAGAACATAAATGACTTTCCCAGGATCACAGGGCCAGGGAGTAGATGAGACATTCACTCAACAAACACTTTTTCATCCATTGAATGCATGCCTTCTAAGAGTCTACTGCATTCCAGGCACTGTCCTAGGTGCTGGAGATAGAATGATGGACAGGAGAGTCCCTGACTTCTTAGAACTTTTATCACAGAGGAGATGGCTGATTATCAGATGAACAAAGCAGCTAGATTCTGGCTTAGTTAGTCAGTGATAAGAAAGAGGCGCTGTGTAGACAAAAATCACAACCAGGGAGCACTCAAACCCACACACACATTCTGCTTCCAACTGCACGGCTCTTTCCACTACACCACGCTGTTTGGCCGAAGTAAACAAACAAAACCATAATTTATGAGGCTCTCTCAGCTGCCTGTGTGTGTACTTGGTGGGCTGAAATCCTCATGCTGTCCATGAAAGGGGGCCAACATCATCAGACGCAGCAGCTGACTGGCTTGCCTGCTAAAGCAGGTGTCACAGCACTAGCCAGCCTGGCCTCTGCTGCCTTGAAACTTCACATCTGGCGCCCAAAGAGAGAGGGAGTGTGTTTAAATAAGACAGCTATTGAACGAGTGAATTGAGGAGGGTTGGAGTTGGCTAGTCTCGGGGAATGATGCAAACCACAAGGGGACAGTACTCAGGAGGTGAACAGAGAAAACAGATGGGCTTGAAGTGCAGGCATGACTCTTGCCTGAGCACCCCATACATCATCAGGGGAGGCCTCTTCGCTGCTGGACATCTGTTTATTTTCTCACTAATAAAGGTACCCTATGATGTCTGTACTTGGGGAAACAGAATGCACACTCAGAGCACGAGCTTCCCGCTAACTGGTTTTAAGCAGAAATATGGTTGAAACAAGGGTGCATTGTGCCTATGCCTGCAGAGTGGCACACAGCCCACCTAAAAGGTAGGGGTGCGGATGGATCACGAGGAGTCGAGGATTTGACAGGTGAGCAGAGTCACAAGGGTGCCCACTAAAATACCAGGCCCATTTGCACTCCCTCCTCACTTTGTTGTACCATCAGGTTTGGTAGTCCAACGTGTGTTGTCTATAATACAAAATGTACACTTAACTAAGGCTAGAAAAAAATGAATAAAGTATGAGAACTTGTTTTTCTCCCATAGGTAAGATTCAAGACCAAAGCGTTGCTTTGAAAAGAACGGTTAGCATTTGCTGATCGGGCACTATGAACCAGGCACTTTACATCTCTAATCCTCATACAACCTCGAGGTAGCTATCAGCTTCACCTTACAGATGCGTAGACTGAGACTCTGGAAGTCACACAGACAGTAAACAGGCACTGAGCTCCAGTCTCTTCCATGTCCAAGTACTCTCTCTTTTAAGATTTACTTATTTGAAAGTCAGAATTACACAGACAGAGGGAGGGACAGAAAGAGAGAGAATCTTCAGTCCACTAGATCGCTTCCCAAATGGTCGCAATGTCCAGGGCTGGGCCAGGCCAAAGCCAGGAGCTTCATCTGGGTCTCCCATGTGGATGCAGAGGCCCAGTGACTTATGCCATCTTCTACTTTCCCAGGTGCATTAGCAGGGAGCTGGATTGGAAATAGAGCAGCCCGGACTCAAATCAGCACCCAAATGGGACACCGAGACAGTAGATGGCAGCTTAACCCACTGTGCCACTGTGCCACAGCGCCAGCTCCAGTCCAAGTACTTTTTAATATTTTATTTATTTTGAGAGGTAGAGTTACAGACATAGAGAGGGAAATTTTCCATCTGCTGGTTCACTCCCCAAATGGCTACAGCAACCGGAGCTGGGCTGATTTGAAGCCAGGAGCTTCTTCCGGGTCTTCCATGCAGTGCAGGGGCCCAAGCAGTTGGGCCATCTTCTATTGCTTTCCCAGGCCATAGCAGAGAGCTGGATCGGAAGAGGAGCAGCAGGGACTCAAACCAGTGCTCAGATGGAATGCTGGCGCCACAGGTGGAGGCTTTAGCCCACTACACCACACCGCCAGTCTCTAGTCCAAGTATTTTCTACAAAACCAAAAAGTGACAACCATTTGCCAAGCCGCAAGAAGTGACTCTAGCTGTTCTGCTGCTTTCTAAAGTGTGTAGGCCAGAAAGCCACATACCTCATGTTGTGCACTGTGCAAAATTCTATTAGGTAGGGGGTTTCATGCAGGGGACTGGGGATAGTTGTTCCCCTATTTTATCTTTCACAGCAAAAAAAAAAAAAAAAAAAAAAAAAAAGCTACTAGAAAATAATTATATCATCGTTTGGTGCCAAGGATAAAGGCCATTTAGTGAAGGCCTAATATGAACATGTCTTATGATATGTGAGACTGCTTATTGCACTCAAGGACTTTGGAAAAACTTACATCAAGAATGGAAAAAGGGGCTGGCTCTGTGGCGCAGTAAGTTAATCCTCTACCTGCAGTGCCAGCGTCCCATATGGGCGCTGCTTCTAGTCCCAGCTGCTCCTCTTCCTGTCCAGCTCTCTGCTGTGGCCTGGGAAAGCAGTAGAAGATAGCCCAAGTGCTTGGGCCCCTGCACCCGTATGGGAGACCGGGATCTTGGCTTCAGATCAGCACAGCTCCGGCTGTTACAGCCATTTGGGGAGTGAACCAACAGAAGGAAGACCTTTCTCTCTGTCTCTCCCTCTCATTGTAATTCTACCTCTCAAATAAATAAAATCTTAAAAAAAAAAAAAAAGGATGGATAATAGGCACCAGCATTGTGGCACAGCTTGTGACACAGTAGGTAAAGCTTGAGTGCTGGTTCAGCTGTTAGCTGCACCACTTCCAATCCAATTCCCTGTTAATGTGCCTGGGAAAGCAGTGGAAGATGCCACTCATGTGGGAGACCCAGATGTAGTTCCAGGCTCCTGGCTTTGGTCTGGCCCAGCCTTAGTTATTGAGGCCATGTGGAAAGTGAACCAGCAGATAGATCTCTTTTACTTTGCTTTTCAAATAAATAAATAAATGGGATGGATAACAATAGGACAGCATCCTGCCTCTCAAATCTCAGCTCTCTCACATACTAGCTGGGTACCTTCCCTGCCACTGAATCCCTCATTCATGAAAATGGGCCAATACCCATTTTGATACAATGGCGTAAAGTATATGGAAGTCCCTGGCATAGAACAGGTGTACGATAAATATGACTTGGAATGAATTTAGTTGACCAGTCTGGGACTAAGGTCATTTTGGTCCAGAGAATTCCAGGGTGATGCAGTCAGTTCCAGGTCGAAGTCAGAGTGTGTGTATGTGCGTCAGAGAATGGCCTGCATGAATCCTTAGTGGAACCGTGGAACCAATCCCATCTCCATGGTTTAACTAGGACCATGGCTCAGGCAAGAGCCAGAGGATTTCCAAGCATGAGATGACCCTGCAAAAGGCTAATCATCCCACACTGAAGTCACTCCCAAGTTTCTCCTGTCCTGACCTTCCAAGGGGATCCAAGGAGTCATCTGCCTGAAATGGAACAAAATCCCACTTCGAATTATTTTTCTCTATTTGCCCTATCTCAAGAAGCAGGTGCAATTTGGCTCTGACACTCCGTGTATACCAGCAATTCTCTCCTCAGGCTACAAAGCCTGCTTTTTCTAATGTATAAATCTGATGTGCTAAAATTTGCCAATGGCTTCTAGGATCTTGCCCCTGCCTATTTACTCACTCAGCCTTGTAATCCAAGCCACCATTCTGCCTCTCCCTAAGCCACTCATCGCTTCCAACACGTTAAGCTTTCTCTGGAAAGCTCTTCTCATTTCCCTGTCTGGCAAACTCCTTTTCTTGTGCAGACCTCCATTTAGTCACTGCTTCCTCTGTGAATCTTGGGTCCTAGGTAACCTCTCTGTGGGTCCACACTTCCCTGGGGGCACTTACCTGCTTTTCTCAGAAGGGGGGTAAAAGGTAGAGCTACAGGCCTCCAGTCAGAAAGCCTGGATTCAAATGTTGGCCCTCCCTCCAGGCCAGCTAGACACCAACTGGAGGAGGAAAAGCCTGAGTCTCCAGCCTGAAGGACAGTCCACGGGTGTCATTTTCCACACATGGAGAGAGAAAGGGAATCAGAGCCACACATGTCCTGAGCCACCAGCAAGATGATTCCTATCTGAGACTGACAATTTTAAAAGATGTAATTCATGGTGTTCCTTTAGTCCCATCCATGCAAAGGTGCTAATCACAACATTCAGTTGTTCTAGTTAACTTTGCATCATACATCTATCATTTAAAATAAATATGTGTGGAGGCCAGCGTTGTGGCACAGCAGGTTAAGCCATGTCTTGCAACAATAGCGTTCCACATCAGAGTGCTGGTTATGGTCCCAGCTGCTCGGCTTCCGATCCAGCTCCTCGCTAATGTGCCTAGGAGGGCAGTAGGCTATAGCCCAAGTACCTGGGCCCCTGCCACCCATTTGGGAGACCAGGTTAGAGTTTCTTAGTTCTTGCCTCAGTCTATTATGGGGGGGGGAGGTGAACCAATAGATGAAAGATTTCTTTTTTTCCTCTGTTTCTCCCTATCGCCCTTCCTTTCAAATAAATAAATCTTTTTTAAAAAAATAAACATGTGTGACCTTTCCACCTATTAGATGAATCATTTAAACTCTCCAAGTCTTCCTGTCTTCATTTGTAAATAAAGTGATGTGAGGATCAGAGAAAATATATTTTAAAATCTGCACAACTTTTGGCCCAGGGTAAACACTATTATGTTTATAAATATCATATTATTGCTATTACAGCACATTTAATTATTTCTCTACATCTTTCTCCCCACCACTGGATAGTAAATTTCTCAAGGCCAAGAAATTAATCTTTCACGAATCAGTGTTGGGCACCTAAGAAAGCTTTAATAAAAGCCTGTGAAATGTACAAACATGCACAGCTCTACCTTCCCAATACTGTCAGCCCAGGAAGACAGAGAACTTGCTATGCATTTTCTCTTAAATCCTCCACAGAAGCCACCATGCTTACTGGGTGAATCATTCTTCCTAGGGACTGCTCCATTGTGCAGAAGTCACAGGATGCAGTGTCTGAAGACCTGGCTACTAAACTGTGTTCACTCCCTTACTCTGAGATGGTGGCCTCAAGAGCTAAACTCCCTGGGCTTATTTTCTGCAGAATGTGGGAGAAATCGATCTTGAAGGTTATTGGCAGGATGAAATAAGATTAAGTAAAACCTTCTATAAGTAAATACAGAATACAACTAAGAGGGACCCTGGAAACATTCATGGAACCCTTTGTGGTTGGCAGGAAAATGGCTCTTTTTGTACACTCCACTCTTCCCCAACATTATGCTATGTTTCTGGATCTACCCACACACACATACACACACTCCTTAGGAGCTCAGAGGAAATATCCCAGGAAAATAAGCTGTGGATACTAAAAATGGAGAACACAGCCCAGTTACAATTACTGGGCAACAGTTCCCTGGGCCACTTTTCTACCTGTGAACATGCAGTATGGCTTAAATAGGGCAAAAAATGCCACATCTCCTCTTGATTTTCTTACAACAGTTAAGTCACAGGCAAGACCAACAATTGGACAAGCTTTTTCAAGGGAAACATGTTCCTGACAAACTGAAACCAATTAAATGGATTGCTTAGGGAACTAGGCTCTATTTAGATGAGTTTCCCGGTGATCTAAAATTAATCAAAGGGCTTTATTTTATTCTAGCTTCTCTTTAAATTCTTCTTAACATTTATGAGTCTACTTATCTGACTTCATAATTTAGTCAGCATGGTATACTGGACATAATTGAATCTCTGTTTATAGATTCAGCACAACTTGGCAGAGATCCCGTAAAGCGGACTGGAGCATCAGATGAGTGCTTGACTTACGTAAACGTTAGAACAGTCTTTGAATCTAATAGCGTGGGATCTGAACAACAAGTTGTACTTTCACTCATAAAAATTAGCATCAATCATCACTAGACAGTATGGAAGTATGGACTAATAGCCATAGCAGCACTGCAGGCTATGGGGCCAAGTGGTCAAGATTTACATCCTAGCCCTTCCACTTGCTAACCTTGTGACCCTGCTGACTAACCTAACCTGTCTGCTCAAGAACTTATTTCACAGGGTTGCTGTCAGGGTTAAATGAGTTAATATAGCCAATGTGTTTGGAGGAGTGACTGGCACATGGTAGGTGCTCAAAGATGTGAGTTATGGAGTGGGCATGTGGCACGGTGGTTAAGTCACTGTTCAGGACACCTGCATCCCATGTCAAAGTGCCTACTTGGTTTCCTGGCTTCTCTACTTTTTATCCAGCTTCCTGCTATTTGTGCATGCTAGAAAGGCAATAGAGGATGGCTCAGGTACTTGGGTCCCTGCCACACATGGGAGACCCACATCGAATCCCAAGCTCCTGGCTTCAACCTAGCCCAGCTCTAGCTATTGGAGGTACTTGGTGAGGGAACCAGTGCATGCAAAATCTGTTCCAAATAAAATGAAAATCACATTATTTTTTTCAAAACTGTGTTATTCAGCTTTGTGTTAGTTAACTGCCTATGTATGCCCTCCTTAAAGCCTTAGAACCACCCTTTAATGCAGGTGGTAACTGAATTTGAATGTTGTCTCCATCACAGCACCCTGCTTCCCCAGTATGCCAAAATGGTGTACAAAATCAAGTTGAACTTGTACTGATACAGGATGTATTCTATAAACTGCCTTTTGAAATAAGCTCTAGCAGCTGTTTGCTTTCCTGTCAATATTCTCATTCTTAAGGTAGACCAGAAATAACTCTGATAAAGATTCACTTAATCATGGTTACTTCTACCCTGAATGCATGACTGACGAGTGAGACAGCTAAAGAAACCCTTCTGAAGTGGGCAACCTTCCTTGGCCTGCTTCTTGTCTTAAATGTTTTGCAGAGAACTCTAAAACTGGGCCTGTTACAATCACGCACCCCGTTTCTGAGTTACTAAGTCCCCTGTCTACTACGCATCTAAGCACTCTCTCAACTGCTGTGTGCCATTTAGTGCATGTCCCATCCCTCCAAAACGGCCACTTCTGGGCTCCTGCAATGCCCACAGTATACTGTCCAGGACCAAATGTAGCTGGCACTCAGTAACTGCTTGATGCTTTGGATGTGAATGATCCAAAGCAGACATGAAACAAAGTGGCTTTTCTATTCTTCAAGAGCCGTCCAAGACAAGACAGGCCCTATGGAAGGGGAGCTTTGGGAAAGCAAGCCGAGGAGACCAGAAGAAAGGACAGACAGACTAGCTAGAGGGAACTCTGGGTATTAAAAAATGTGGAGAGAGCCAAGCTGAAGTCTCAAGAAACAAGGAGTCTGGCAAAAGCAGACGAGGAAATAAAGGTTGAGGGGCAGGGAAAGGCGGCCAATATTTAGGGTTTGAAATGGTAGGGGATTGCTAGAGTTAAGGTGGGTTCAGATCCAATGGAAAAGTATTGGATCAGAAAGGAGCCTTACCAAGTTTCTCTGGCTAAGGCGCCTGGGTGGCAATCTGTGGGTGGCCCACACTTAGGAACATAAAAAAACTGGATACAGATACAAGCGGAGAGAAGTGTCATGTGGCAGGCAGGGAGTGGCAAGAGTCAATCCTGAATGCAGTCATTTGGGTACAATGTGCCCTTCAGAGAGGGCATGGTGACAGCATGGGCCAGTTTACAGAGCCACCAGGGCAACTGCTCAGAAAGCAACACTGCCTTCTCACAGCCCCAGAGAGCTTCATGGTGGTAAAAGCTGCATTACAGCATTCTGAGATCCCGGAACCAATGAAAGAAGACGAGTTTACCAAAACGAGTCTTGACACAGAGTACGTTTCTGGCAAACACGTTATTAGGCACTCATTCTACTCATGTCCTGGAGAAACTATTTAGTTTCCTTATATGGCCCTTCTCTTCAGCTCTCCCCTGTATAATAACTAATGTCTTCTTAAAGAAACAAAGATAGAAAAGGAATAGAACTGCTCCACTCACCCCCGCGTTCCCTCAATTTTTTTTTTCAGGGAGCTGAGTGGAGGCTCCCATCACTGAGAGGGTCAGGGATCTACTAGCTTTTAAAAATCACTTTTGAAAAACGGATTCTGCTAAATAAATCCATGTTGATAGGGGCAGAGAAGAGAAAGAGCAAATGAACTCTGCTGACTGCCAGCATTAAACAGTTACAACTAAGATACAATATGCACACATGGGTACAAGTACTATTGTGGCACACAAAATCAAAATCAATGCCAGCTGTCATGCTTAACAGAGAATCAACTTCTAACATTACTCTTAATATTCTCCAGTTGGTCCCCATTATCTGCAGCTAAAACCCAAACTCCTTAGCAAGATCATAGCTTTATTTCTCAATACATTTTCCTCCCTAGTCTCAGCCCAACTCCTCCCTACCCGCACCCCCCAAAGCCACGCTTCTCTGCCTGGAAATCCTTTCCATTCTGCTTTGCCTGGTGAAACCCTAGTCATTCAAACAACTGCTTGCTTTCCCCTCCTCCAGGAGACGGCCTCAACACCCACCCTCCTACAGACTCTTGGGAGGACCTTGTGCTGTCACCACACCCCTACCTGACGGTGTCACTTTACTGGCTGGTCTATTCCACTAGATCCTGAGGACAAGTGCTGCCTTCCTCAGTTTCCATGATATATATCCTCCAGTGCCCAGGTCAAAGACCTGACACACGAACATAAAAAGATGAATGTTTTACTGAACAATGAATACAGCCTTCTATAAATCTCATTTTCTTTTCACAGGAAAATATCCACTCTGCTTCAAATCTTTTAAGAAGTAGGAGACGATGTCCCTGCCACTACGGACAGTTACTCCACATGACTTCAGACTTGATACCCATGGAAATTCATTTTACTCCTCTTTGATAAAGAACCTGTGAGTCAGAAATTTGCCCAAGCCCAGGCTAGCAAGTGATGAAGCCAAACTAACATGATGTGCAAGCTCAGGATGAAATTTTCTTCTAAATGAGCTAAAAAATGAAGTTGGCTGAAACTAAGATTTCCCACAGGGCTGAAAAAATGATGAAGGCAGCAAATAACTTGTCCATCTCAGACTATGGGTATGCAGTGTTAAC
Organism: Lepus europaeus; assembly: GCF_033115175.1. NCBI lineage: Eukaryota > Metazoa > Chordata > Mammalia > Lagomorpha > Leporidae > Lepus > Lepus europaeus. The sequence continues at coordinate 64,093,709 of NC_084833.1, read as the reverse complement.
AGAAACTGAAAACCAGCCTTGTCCCCGCTCACAGTTTATACGATTGTACACACCGCTGCCATGCTGTCAGGTAACAGATTCACTAGACATCCAGCTGAAGCCCTGTTTTAAAACAACTTCTCAAATTTACTTAACATGGGAGAATATGGCATAAAAAGAAAGAAGGCCACGATTCCATACTTAGTAAGCTTTACAGACAGCTGAGCGTCTAGGCAGCACACTGGGCAGAGATCAGAGATTTTGCATTATCCCTTGAAATATGGAACTCCAACCAGCACCAGATTTTTCCAATTCAAATTCAGTTTTATTAGAGATCCCAGCACAATAATTAGAAAAAGAGAGAGACTAGGTTGTTGCTTTTTCTTTAATTTTCCATTCCTATTTTGAAAAGTGACTAGAGGCAATGACAAAAATAACCATTTAAAAGGGATTCCTTTCCAGAAGTTTTTTTTTTTTTTTTTTTTTTTTTTGTCAAGCTTTAAGTCCAGGCTTTCCATCCTTGTCTCCATCCCTTTTCATTTAAAAAAGAAAGCATCTTGGAACATGTCAACCTTTACTCGGCTTACTATATAAAAAGCGTCTGCCTTCGCAAGTCCTGGACATGACGCCAGGACTCATCTCCCCAGCCTCTGGTCTTAATCAAGTCCACGCTTGATTGCTAAAGAAGTCCGCGTTAATCCCAAGGTCAGTCGCAACGCTAACCTTAAGCAGCGCACAGCAGACTGCGTCACTTACGACACACACCAGACCGGGGTGGGGGTGGGGGCAGATCAGACATCGCTGTCTGCTACGGGTGAGTCACACGGGCCGTCGAGCCTGTGCTCCTTCCCCAGAGCTCCCTGTGCAAGACCACCACCACTCCGGCTCAATGCACGCAGCTCACCTCCAAGCCTGCCACAGTGGAAAGCTCTTGTAAGTTACTGATAGGTGGCTTTCCACAAAAACAGCCGAAAATGTTTTGTTTCCTGTTTAGACCCTGTCACAACTCAGTATCTCCCTCCATCTTCTCTTGGGGAGCTGGAACTTGCAAGCAAATGGGGTAGATGAAAATACAAAGGGGCAACACTTCTGTTTAAACATGCACCTTATCTTCCCTACTAACTTCCTGGGAAGCTGCTGTCTCTGTAAATTCCACTTCCTGGAGAGAGAGAAATGTCTCAGCCACTATGCGCTCTATGTAGGAAGGGTTTCTCTGCACTCTCAACGAATGGTCTCACTCTTGGTACCGAGAGGGGGGGATGGGGAGCAACAAGCCACACAGCGCAGGGTAAAGCACAGCCTGGGTCAGCAATGTGACAGCTCCCCTAGACCTTCACTTCTGTGGAGCTGAATACATCAATAAATTGCCATTTCTGTTCTGCTTAAGGCTTCTCCCTAACACTAACTGTGGGCGAAGGTAGAACACGAGCCACTTGCCGGGGTGTAGTCAGGTGTCCGTGTGCTGTACGATGGAGGAAGAGGACTATGAGGATATTTTCTGTCAGTCTTTAGTCCAAGAACGAAAAGATTAACAGCTTCATGGGGACGGGGGCAGAAGTGCAGTAGCGGGGAGAGGAGGATGGGGAAATGGTAGACACATCTGGTAGAACTGAGGAGTAAAAAACACCCACACAAGTTCACAGAACACAAAGGAACAAGCAGGAATACGTTCTGAGCCGCGAGCAGGTCCAGCACACAGGATGAGTAGGACAGCGACCTGGTCACTGCGTGGCCTCAGTGGTGGTGCTGAAACCTGCTCCAACTCAGCTTTGAAATGAGTTCTTCTTCTGGCAGGTCAACATTGTGCTCATGGCATTGAAGGTAACAGCTTTTTAAATCTTTTGCTTCCTGCTTCTAGGTGATTTCTTTTTGGTTAAAAACCAGAAGTAGTATAAACCTCACAGGATGAAGCTCAGTCTTGATTCAGGTGAGGTGAGGAGTTGGCTGCACTTACACAGTAAGCGAGAGAGCTGGTTCTTCCTGGCCTTCCCTTGACCACTCCGAGTCTGTGGCCTCCCAGAAATGCAGGTTATTTCCTCTGGAAGAAGCCAGTGATGGACACTTGTCTGTTGGCTTTGCCCAGAGCAGCAGTCCCTTTCTTGGGGCCCTTTCGTTCCTCTTTGGGTTCTTTTTTCACAGTCATGGCAGGGGGCCTGTGTACAGAGGCTGTCTTCATCGTAAGCTCCTCTTCACTATCTGTGCAGGATTCACTCTCGTAGACTTTTTCAGTCACTGGCAGAATGAGGAAAACAATGGGACATGTGTGGGTTGAGTCATTCACTCTATCAAGAGAAGGCAGTATCTTGCTCACTCCAATCACTGTACAAGACAGGTATGCCACTGAACTCACACATCCTCCACGTCAGGCTCAGAATTAACATTCAACCTTCCTCCTCCACTGGTATTAAAGGTATGTCCCACACCTTTAAATGAGCCTTATTATTTAATAGCCCAAATTCTTTATTTGGGTCCTGGTGTATAAGCTAACTTCCTGAGCTCTAGAAATGAACTGTCATCTCAACACCCACTTACGACTCCATACTCCAACTGTCTTCTTGAGTCTCATGTCCCTGACCCACAGTGCCTGTCTATTTCCACTGCTGGCTTTCCTGGTCTTAAATCTCTGGTCTACTCACCGGCCCTCTTCTGTCTAGCCAGGCTCACCACCCTAGGCCCTTCTGGCTAGCTCAATCCTGATGTCACCCATGCTGAACACACTAATAACAGAAAATCAGAGATTAATCAACTGCTGAGTTCTGAATGAGTGCTAATTAGTCTGAGGTTTAGTAGTAGTCAACATCAAGAAGGTAAATGCCCCAAATTCTGTAAGATGACACACTTGATAATATAAAGGAAGACAAGGATAAAATGAGAACTGTTATCAGTTCTCTTACTCCCTTACCACCCAAAGGCAGAATTTGCCTTGTTCCCTGCCATTAAAATCCCCCAAACACTTCCCCAGGGACACTTGGAAAAGGACTACACCAATGAGAAAGCCCCAAAGGGCACAGGCAGAGAGTGACTTCCCACACATCACAGAACTGATGCGAGTCTTCTAATACACGGCAGTACATACACCAACCACAACACAAAGTACGAGGCCATCTTCCTGTGAGAGCTGCAGCAGCTGATATGTATAAGCAACACACTAAATTCTCTCTCAGCCTTTCTGGCTGCAGCAAGTGATGGAGAAATAATGAAGGAAAACACCTTTGCTTAGGTGAAGGAAGTAACCTAATAGGCATAATGAATGCTCAGATCAGTAGAGTGGAAGGTATTTTTTTCTTACCAAAGAACACTATTCTTTCTTCCTCTGTTACAATGAAGATAACAGCACCTCACAGGATATGCAGATGCACCTAGCAGTCTTTGGCAAGTGATTTTCTTTTTCTTTTTTTTTTTTTTTTAATTAATTTATTTTTTTTGACAGGCAGAGTAGACACTAGAGGGAGACAGAGAGAAAGGTCTTCCTTTTTGCCGTTAGTTCACCCTCCAATGGCCACCGCGGTAGTGCGCTGCGGCCGGCGCACCGCGCTGTTCCGATGGCAGGAGCCAGGTGCTTCTCCTGGTCTCCCATGGGGTGCAGGGCCCAAGCATCTGGGCCATCCTCCACTGCACTCCCTGGCCACAGCAGAGAGCTGGCCTGGAAGAGGGGCAACCGGGACAGGATCGGCGCCCCAACCGGGACTAGAACCCAGTGTGCCGGCGCCGCAAGGCGGAAGATTAGCCTACTGAGCCACGGCGCCGGCCGGCAAGTGATTTTCAATGTTGATTTACCTTAATTTCCCCTCACAATAGACCATGGTGGGGAGTGCAGGGAGTCACCACTGGAACATCTAATTTCATTAGGGCTGCATAAGAAACAATCCCTTCCCCAACAGTTCCTAGAATTTGTTTTTACTTTTTAGAGCCTAGAATTCATTTTAATGTCACTTAGTGGACAAAAACTACCCATAAGCTTTCAATAAATATTAAATGTTGTAGAAGAATTCCACAGACCTGAAGCGTTAGTCTTCTGTGAGCTTATTAGAAATGCAGAATCTTGGGGCATAGTGGTGAAGTCACTGCCTATGGCACCAGTATATCACATATGGGTGCCTGTTCTAGTCCTGGCTGCCCCACTTCTGATCCAGCACCCTGCTAATGTGCCTGAGAAAGCAGCAGGATGTGGCCCAAGTCTCTGGGCCCCTGCACCCACATGGGAGACCTGGAGGAAACTCCTGGCTCCTGCTACGGATTGACCTAACTCCAGCAGTTGCAGCCATTCAGGGAGTGAACCAGTGGGTGGAAGATCTGCCTCTTCCTCTCTCTGTGCCTCTGCCTTTCAAATAAATAAATCTTAATAATTTAAAATCTTAATAATAATAAAAAGTAGAATCTCAGGTCTAACTGGCCTACTGAACCAGAACTTTTTTCCTTTTTTTTTAAAAAAAGATTTGATTTATTGATTTGAGAGGCAGAGTTATAGACATAGAGAGGGAGAGACAGAGAGAAAGGTCTTCCATCCGCTGGTTCACTCCTTGAATGGCTGCAATGGCCAGAATTGGGCCGATCTGAAGCCAGGAGCAGGAGTTTCTTCTTCTGGGTCTCCTATGTGGGTGCAGGGGCCCAGGCATTTGGGCCATCTTCCACTGCTTTCCCAGGCCATAAGCAGAGAACTAGATTGGAAGTGGAACAGCTGGGACATGAACTGGCATCGTATGGGATGCTGGTGCCATGGGTAGAGGCTTAGCCTACCACGCCACAGCACCAGCCTCTAGAATTTCAATTTTAGAAAAATTTTCAAGTAATACGCATGGTCAGCAAAGTTTGGGAAACACTGTCCTAAGACACTTAGGGAATTTCCATGACATAACTCTTAGTTCAGCAATTATGATATCATCACAGGCATATTCCAAAGCACCGTGTAGCTGGACTAATGGCCCAAAATTATGAGCTGTTATTTATTCAATACCTTAAATTAAGAAAGCCTGAAGAGTCTGCTGTAGATATACATCACTAGTTGGTGATGTAAAACTACTTCTTTGTAAGCTATAATCTGTATTCAAATGACAGTATGTCTATAATATTATACTTCAACATCAATTAACTCATTATTTTATTACTTATCAATGAAACAACTAGCTGTCTTATTGCCAATTTTGTGCAATACATTGCTTGGGAGGAGTAAAAACCAGTCGAGACAGCACCAACAAATTTTCTTAAGCGATGTATTCTGTACACGTTAAGAGCTAAAAGGAGCATTCCAATATTCAAAGCTGTAGCTACTTCAAGCTATAGGATAAAGATTTCAACTTAAAAATGCAGAATCTTTACTTTAACTGAACAACATGCCACCTTTCTGGCTTTCATTTAAAAAAGCCTGAAACTGTTTTGCTCTTACACCCCAAACTTATCTCAGGGGCACAACTCCCTAGTTCCTGCGGCAAACTCAGAGGAATGGAAAGACCAGCGTTTTGAATCCACAGAACAAATCTGATCCAGCACAGGACAGGGCAAGTCACTGTGCTGGCACATTGGGAACTGTGTGAGCAGAGAGGAAAGCAGAACTCCTTTGTTGGTAACCAGAGCCAAGATTCATTAGGTTGAGCTTGGACCAAAAAACCTTAAAAAAAAAAAGTGCTATGTGAGCACAGTTTTCATTGTTGCATCCAAGGTTCCAATAGTCCCGTCTGGAGACAGGAGTGCAAAAAAGTCCCCATCCCACACCTGGCCAAAACTTAAGTACCATGTTTTGAACAAAGCAATAAGTAATTAGTAACAAATCCCCAATGAACCCTCTCAAACATATATCTGACTTTAGCAGGGTAGGGAAGGTAGGGGAGGAGGAAGAGGAAAAAACTGACCACTTTTTTGTCCTCAAATTCAAAAGAAAAATAAATAAATTCAACAGTAAATACATATGTTACCATCAGTGGCCAAACCAAGAGGCTTGAAAATGAACTATTAGGAGATGGAAAACAAAACAAAGCAAAAATCAAAGTTCAAAACTCACAGGCTCACAAGAAATTTGGCACTGACAGGCAGCATTTCCACATGTGAGGGACTTCATTCCCCAGTTACATGCTACAGTGAAAATGGCAGAGGCCCTTTCAGAGGAGTGGAGAGTAAGGGAAATGGACACAAAACCCACAGAATGTTTCTGCAAGTTTTCACCAGCACATTGCCTAGCAAAAGCTGATTTTTCACAGCCAACATTTCTAGCTAGAAATTGGAACTGGAAAGGTAAAATCAAGAAAGGGGGGCAGGGATCTCCTCTAGCAGATCCAAGATATGGCAGGTGCCACCAGCAAGAAGAAACAAAGATTATGAGCTACTCCACTAGTAAGAGATTTGAGAGCCTAAGCCCACAACTCTTTCCAAACACAAAAAATACAGTACTGGCATCTGAGCATTCTATCAAGCCTCAAGAGCTAAATTCTAAGAGCCCCACTGAAGTCTGGTTTGATTGTGGCAAGGGTAGAACCAAAACGTGGCTGAGGAATTAGCCAATGTCAAGGCCTCAAAGCCTGAATTCTAACTGCCCTCTTGGCCTTCATTATGAGCACATGCTTTTACCTAACTTGGCTTATAAATAGGAAACCTAAAGGAAGCAGTCTGGGTGAGTCATCTCCCTCTGGATTAAAAATGGGACCAAATACTCAAATACTAAACACTCCAGATACTCTCTTCAGAGTCTAATCATCAGAAGGGCTTCTTTCCACTGTTTACATTGATACAATTCATCTAATCAAAGAAATGTTTCTCAGCATCTGTGATAACAGCATCCTATGTTCGCACTGTGGTTTCCACATTCAAGGTGTTTTCACAACTATGACCTCACCTGAGTCTTCATAAGCCCACATTTAGGCAAAGGGGAAATTTCACCTCTGCTCCATAGATAACAAACTGCACCAGAGACACATGACTTCTGGCCAAGATTTTAGTGGTTATTTTTATAGTGTTATGGCCCAAACAAGAACCCAGGTGTCCTGATTTTATTGCAGCCCTCCCAACACTCAGTACTCCAAGCAAGGCCCACAGACAAGCAGCATCAGCACCATGTAGGTGATTCATATGCACATTCAAGTCTGAGAGCTACTGCTCCATAAGGGATTATGATGGCTCCCTATGGTAACAACTCTCTGGAGTCAGGGCCAAAAATTCATCTTACCCATGCAGCCTTCCACATCCAAAAAGGTTTTAGATTTCAATACACGCTTTCGTTTTCTTCTGTTTTCTCCAGTTGAGCTCTAGAAGAAGATCAGAGAATACAATGTTAACCACTAAAGCTGCAGAGAAAATGACAAAAGATATTTAGTCTGCAAGAATCATCTCCTACTATTCTGATAAAAAAGTTCAAGAGGAAGCTTATGCATTGCTTTCAGGGGACAAACCCTGCCACACAGACAAGTTATGCTCACTGCACGTACAGGCTGGCTGGTTCATGGTCTATGAGAAGGTAAGTGGCATGCTGAGGGAAGAACAGTGTTTATTCAGTCAACAATCACCTGTTGGAAGGTGCAAGCAGCGTGGTTAAAAAGATAAGCAATGCACTGTGGTAAGGGCTTTCAAGGAGAACTCAGGCAGATATTATGAGAGCATCTCTGAACCAGATTAGGGACTTCTTGCTGCAGACACCTGTTATGTCAACAATGATATTTACTCATCTACTCTAGTCTCAAACAGTAACTAACACCGATTTCCTTTCATCTCATTTTCTCTGGCTAATGAGGAAATGAGTGCAAGATTAAAAAATGACAGGCTTAACATAATGAACTAAGGAAAACTCACAGCGACCGACCAGCACACATACACACACAGAGCCTTGTAAGCATCCATGCTCTCAACTCTGCACTGACAGAGCAGACAAGACGCAGCCGAAGGTCATTTAAAATAATACTCTGCTTGTGTTTCCCCATGTGGCCAGCTTCTGTCACCCAGTGCTTTACCAGAAAGCCTTCTGAAGCGCCACAAATGTGCATGGCTTGATTATTCCCCTCTATTTTCACATTTTGCTATGATGCAAGCAGGACTTCTTTTTGCACAATTCCAACAGGAACCATGTAGCACAAAAGCCCTGAAATCAAAGCTCACAAAAGCAAAACAGAACAGCTGCGGGATCCACCTCTGCAAAGCTTCCTGAGACTACGCCCTAGGACAAAAATCTCCATTTAGGTGAGAAGGAGGGGAGTAGCCATTCTGTACAGTCTGCAGGAGAGCAGAATGAGACAAGAGCCATCTACTGGCATTTGTGCAGTATACAGCGAGTGAACTTAGCGCAGCTGAGTGCAGCACTAGGGTGATAAAGGACATGTGGAAGTGCAGTGTCCTGGGACTGTTTTACCTTGATGGGAGGAAGCTCGGGGTCAGTCTTCGGCACTGACTCAGGAGGTGGAGACACAGGCGGAGGTGGGGACAGTGACTCAGCTTCATAAGCCCCAGGAGAGTCTGGGCAGACTGAAATAATGAGACAAGCTTAGATAAGAGAACTACAGGAACGAACTGGTACAAAGCCCTCTCTACTGGCATCTCCAGATTTCCATGTCCAGTATACAGCAATTGGCAAGCAGTAATGCTTGCCAACCAAGGCTTTACAGTTATATAGTTATTTTTAAGATGCACATTTTATTAAGCTTAATCAAATAAAATCAGAGAATCAAGAATTACTAAAGCTGGAAGTACCTGAGAGATCATCTCAGCTAAACATTTTACAGCTAAGGGCATGCAGCTGGTTTATAAATGTCCAGTGATCATGTACTACGTGTCACGTATTTCACATTATCCTCACCACAGCCCCAAGAAGCAGATATTATACACACTTACAGCGAGTAAATAGAGGCTCAGAGAGGTTCCTTAACTTGACGAGACAGGTTTTAAACCCATGTCAGCCAGCCTAATCCAACTGTCCCTTGCTGCCTTGCTATTCACGGACCAGGTATTTTCTTTCAAAATCTAGGATGTGGAGTTAATCTTCAGACTACAGCATATGCCCCCTGCCAGAGATGCTGAGACTGTGATCTGACTACTCATAATAACCTGAGATGCTTGTTCCACTAAACATTTCTGGGTGATGGTGAGAGCATAAACTTTGAGGCAGTAGGGGAAGCATCTTCGAAATTATCACAATTACAGCTCTAATAATTACATTCTGCTTTAAATTTTGTATGGCACTATTTCTAGTGATGCAACTGCTCCCTGATGAGGCTTGTGCTGCTACACTGAGATTGACAGAAGGAACTCAGATTGCTGTGGAAGTGGCACCACCTGAGACAACAGTGCTACCAGAGACATCCCATCGGTCCTCAACAGCCCCAGAGCAGCAGTCTTGAGTAGGCCCAGGAGAGGGGACATAAAAATACCCTCAGCTGACCTATTGCTTAATCACCACAAAGAAATTGCTGGTTGAGGGACTGGGTGACTGCCTAGCCTCACCTGCTCCCCAAACCTCCTGGCTATATTCAAATTCTTAGCACAAGTCTTGGATCTGAAATTCTCCCAACTGATTAGGTCAGTGTTAAAAGTTATGACAGTGGAGGGTTCAAGGCCAAATGACCCAAAGAGGTGAAGCAGAACAAAAGCCAGAACAAAACAATAAATTATACACTTCAAGAATGAAATGGGCCCCAAGACTTTATAAGCTCTGGGAAACAAGAGACAGAAACATAAAAAGGAAAGTGGTCCAGCTATTAACCCAGCTCTGGGAGGCTAACATGATGAGAGCTAAAGACAAAGTCTCTGTAACTCTGCCTTTCGAATAAATAAATAAATATTTTTTAAAAATGAAAGAACACAGTAACTTAGAGACTGTATAAAGAGTTAAGTTACAACTCCACTGGCTGGGAGGAAAGAAGACATTTAAGAATAAAATGGCAGGGGCCGGCGCTGTGGCACAGTGGGTTAAAGCCCCAGCCTACAGTGCTGGGATCCCATATGGGCACCAGTTCGAACCCTGTTTGCTCCTCTTCTGATCTCACTCTCTGCTATGGCCTGGGATAGCAGTTGAAGGTGGCCCAACTCCTTGGGCCTCTGCACCCACGTGGGGACCTGCAAGAAGCTCCTAGCTCCTGACTTCAGATCAGCTCAGCTCTGGCCATGTGGTCATTTGGGGAGTGAACCAGCAGAATGGAAGACCTCTCTCTATCTCTTTCTCTGCCTCTGCTTCTCTCTGTAACTCTTTCAAATAAATAATTTTTTTTTTTAAAAAAAGAATAAAATGGCAGAAAGGTTTACATTTAGTCAGATGTCAAAAATTATCTTTCAGAGGGAAGAACCCCAAGAGCCTCTACTCTGTATCATCCATTCTTACAGGATGTGCACCTCTCTCACATTTCTTCACACTCCTTCCAAACTAAATAACTTCACTCAATCTAATCACCTCGGGTATTACTTTTGTGGAGTACAGATTAGAACTACAGAGAATATTTCAGAAGTACATAATGAGTGCTCCACCAACCACACTAATTCCTTGACTTACAGCTGACTTCTGCACTAATACTAGGACATCTAGTTTTACCTTTTATTGTTATTATTATTATTACTATTATTATTATTATATTATAAAGTCAGAATTGAGAAAGAGAAGGAGAGAGAGAGAGAAACTTCCACCCACTGGTTCACTCCCAAATGGCTATAATAGCCAAGGCTGGGCCAGGATGAAGCCAAGAACCAGGAGTTTCTTCCAGGTCTCCCACATGGGTACAGAGGCCCAAGCACTTGGACCATCCTCCACTGTCTTCCCAGATGCATTAGCAGGGAGCTGGATCGCAAGTGGAGCAGCCAGGACACAAACCAGTACCCATATGGGGTGCCAGCATTGCAGACAGCAGCTTAACCTACTACACCACAGCACTGGCCTCTAGTTTTACCTTTTTAAATTACATTGGCTGATGGCTTCAGACTTTTCCAGAATCTTTCCCAAGTCCTTGTCCTGACTGGAAATAGGGAAGCCTGTTCTAATTAGCATATATTCCTAAATTTATTTCCTAATTATTTTCCCATGCATCTGCATGGAATTGTCTATATTTCCTCCATTCCTAGAAATGCTCCCTGATGGCTTATTTCATTGACACCTTTGAGATTCTTCCTTTCAGTAGCCTTGGTCAAAGCATTTTGATAAATGACATGGAATGAAAATATAGCAACCACCACTCTGGAATGCTTATAATGTCCTACCCCAACACATTCCAAATAGCTATTAAAAGCCACACCTCAAAGGGCACTATACCCCTCACAGTATATCAGAGACTGCAATCCTTAACAAGTAAGCACAAATAGTAGGACTAAATCCAGAGACTCAAAGATGGTATTTCTATCACACAGAGCTTCAACTTCTAGGTGTGTTTCTTAGGATTGTTTATTTCTTTTGTACTACTGTCATCTACATATATAATCTCTTTTCACTCATTTGTTAACCTAATATTCTTTTGGAGGAGTCTCTGTTAGCACTTTCAGTTCTTTCTGTTGATTTTTTTTTTTTTTTTTTAATCTGAAAGTCAGAGTCAGAGAGATAGGGAAAGTGAGAAAAAGAGATCCTCTTTCTGCTGGTTCATTCCCCAGTGGCCACACGGCCAGGGCTGACCAGGCCAAAGCTAGGAACTTCTTCCGAGTCTCCCCCTTGGGTAGTAGGGGCCCAAGCACTCAGCCATCCAGCAGGGAGCTAGACAAAAAGTGGAGCAGCCAGGACAGACACCTATATGGGACGGCGGCGTTCTAGGCAGCAGCTTTATTCGCTACACCACAACACCAATCCCACTACTTCCAGTTTTTCTTGCAGTTTCTGTTAAGAGTAAAGTCTTACTTAGTTTTCTTCTTTCAGCATGGCAGGTTCCTTTTTTTCATTCATTGCATTAAAAAAAAAAAAAAAAGATGGGAGATCCAGATGAAGTTCCTGGCTCTTGGCTTCAGCCTGGCCTAGCCTGTTGTGGCTATTTGGGGAGTGAACCAGTGGATGGAAGACCTCTCTGTCTGTAACTATGCCTCTCAAGTAAATAAATAAATCTTTTTTTTAAAAAAAAATCAAGAGCAACAAAAAAGATTTATTTATTTGAAAGGCAGAGTGATAAAGAGAGGGAGAGATCTTTCATGGGCTAGTTTATTCCCCAAATATCCACAAGCCAAGGCAGCAGCAGGCCAAAGCCCAGAGCTAAGAACACCATCCAGGCCTTCCACATGGCTAGCAGGGCCTCAAGTCCTTGAGAGAGCACCTGCTGCCTCCCAGGCACATTGGCAGGAAGCTGGATTGGATTGGAAGTGGATATAGGATTTGAAATGCGTGCCCTGATAGTGGATGTGGGCCTCCCAAGCAACAGCTTAATCCACTGCACTACAATATCTGCTGTCTTTTTTTTTTTTTTTTTTTTAATGCAACATACAAGGGTAATTCAAAAGGCTTGTTAAAAATTGAATTAAAAGATAAGCTTATTTTGGTGCCAAACTTTCTGAAATCCATACATAGCTTTTTCATGATATGCATTTTTCCATAAACTTTTTGAAGACCCCTCACGTATATAGATTTCAAATTTTTTGGCACCAAAATAAACTTTGAATTCCATTTTCCAGAAATTTTGTGAAGTATGCTCACACAAACTTTATTTAACAAAAGTAACAGGTAAAGTCAAACAGGCATTTACATTAAGAGAAAAACTAATAAAGAAATTTTATCTTAAATATAGTAACCTACTTGCAGCTCCATTTAACTGAGCTCTATTGCTATGAAGAAATAGCTAATGGACAGGTATGGACGAATGATTTGTACACTTTTCAAATATTCTCTGAATCCTACCTTATATATTATATATGAATATATATTATATAACTTATTTAAATATTAAATTTGAAAAGATCTAGTTTGAAATCCCATAAATATTTCATTTTTGTTGATCTTTCAGAAGAAGTCATCTAAAGAATGTGTGGTTCTGATTATCACATAATGAGCCCAGCCTAGACTCTGCTGGAGGACACTGTCTCTGCTCCTCTTCAGACACCAGATGGGTTTTTGGTACTTGTTTGGAAAGATCTCTGAGTAACACGATAGGCTGATGCTCATAGTGTTCCTCAAAGTATTTGTCCAAGTAGCAGACCGACCTGCACGTGGGCCATCCTGCCAGACACAGCAGAGTGGAACCACCAGAATGTGAAAAGCAGGCCGGCGCCGCGGCTCAGTAGGCTAATCCTCCGCCTTGCGGTGCCGGCACACCGGGTTCTAGTCCCGGTCGGGGCACCGGATTCTGTCCCGGTTGCCCCTCTTCCAGGCCAGCTCTCTGCTGTGGCCAGGGAGTGCAGTGGAGGATGGCCCAAGTGCTTGGGCCCTGCACCCCATGGGAGACCAGGAGAAGCACCTGGCTCCTGCCATCGGATCAGCGCAGTGCACCGGCCACAGCGCGCTACCGCGGCGGCCATTGGAGGGTGAACCAACGGCAAAAGGAAGACCTTTCTCTCTGTCTCTCTCTCACTGTCCACTCTGCCTGTCAAAAAAAAAAAAAAAAAAAAAAAAGAATGTGAAAAGCAGATGTAGCTTGTCCCACATCTGTATCCGGCCAAGGTAAGGACTTGACTAAGACCCCATTATTCTTTATCCTCTTTGAGATTTACTTTATATTTCCCTATGATCCTTCCATGTGTTGCTGAATTCCTCTGGACTAGATTTCCACCTACAACCTAAACTGTTTTATACTCATTAGGCCAATTTATGCAGAACCGATAACAGCAGCTCAAGCTTTTCACCACAGGTTCTCAAAGCAGACTTTCCAGTGTAATCACCCAGCTTATCAATCCAGCCCAGGCATCTTTCTCATTAGCTACTTTCTCGTTCCATGTGCTTTCCTTCACATGATTTGGGAAGCTATCTTGGCTATTAAGAATACTTAATATTCTTTTAAAAAGCATGCTAATTTTCTTGGTGAGACTCTTGCCCTTATTTAATTTGCTTATTTTCCATTTCCCAGAGACTACAACTGGAAGGTTCCAGAGCATCATTCCCTTTCAACGACCGTTTTTCAACAAAATGTTCGTTTTATTTGTATGATCACCACCACCACCACCACCACCACCACCACCTTTGATGCCTAGAATGTCACAATTGTTAAAAAAAAGTTACAAAAAAGTATCCAAAGGAATATCCCTTTCAAAAAAAGAAAATGTTTCAGATATCATATGTAATAATAATCTTTATCTTCTTTCCCTATGTGTCCATTGTTTTGGCAAATTACCAGATCATGGTTCTGGTCAAAAAGCTAAAATAGACTTCAAACAGAAACAGGTGCAATGTGTCTCAGTGCTAGAATTCCTCCTCTCATTGTAACTCAGATTAATTTTTTTAGCTTCTTGTACATCATAGTAAGAAATGATCCTTGTGGCTAAAATCTAATAGCAATACCCACCTTCATCCTCACTGCTATCAGAGTCAGGAAGTTTGATTCTTCTCCTCTTTTTCTTCATGTTTTCAGTTTCCTTTGTCTCATCATCAGATAAATCTACTCGCTTCCCCCTGTTGCCATTCAGGAATAAATTAAGCCTGTTACACAGAACAAAAATGGAAGCAGTGCTCATATAGCTCTAGTTTCATAACTCACAGTCTTAATTCCACAGGGTAGAAAAGAACAAAGTAGACCAGTAAGAATTTGTTTTAAGAACACTCTGCTAACCGATCACAAGAAGGTCACTTCATAGGGTGGCCAGAGTAAAATATTCTTCCAGTTCTCTATTGACCACAGGAAGTTATAATCAAGTTATTAAGAATCTTTCCTAATTCCTTTTTATTTCCCCAATTGGCCCTTCAATCATTTAACAAACATTAAGACAACTATTATCTACCTATAAGGCTATTAAGAGATGCAAAGATCAAGCAGGAAATACTGTTCTCATGAAGCTCTGGAAAACATCATTAGCTATAATACAATGTGATAAATTTTACTGGACAAGCGAGGTGTTTTGGGACATGATTCTTCTTAGGAACTTTAAAAAGTCAGGTAGAATAGAAGTTCACCAGGTAGAAAGGGGAAACAAATACTTTATTTTTTAAAATTTTTGTTTATCTGAAAAGCAGAGATCCTTTCTGCTGGTTCACCCTCAAACATCTGCAATGGTCAGAACTGGGACAGGAGACGGGAACTCAAACCAAGTCTCTCGTGACAGTGGCAGGGACCCAAACACTTGAACCATCAACCTTCGATCTATCTTAGCAGCAAGCTGGAGTCAGGAGCTTGAACAGGGTATCAAATACAAATTCTCCAATATAGGATGAGGCACCTCAACTTGCATCTCAACCACTAGGCTAAATGCTCACTCCAGGAGACAAATATTTGAAAGAGAAAACACAATAAAAGCAATGGCATAAAAATAAGACTTCAAGGTGATTATAATAAAAGGCCCAGACATCACTGTGACAATATTTACTTCCTCTGGATGAATACTCCACCATACAAGTCATTCAATCAACAAATAATTTATCAATGGCCTACTGTATGTCAGAAACACAAATACATACAAGACATAGTCTTTGTCTATCAAATAACCATGTCTTATCTAAAGTTTAGCATCAACTTTTCTTTCTACCTAGAACTAAAAAACAAAAAATTAAATGCAAAGTAAATAAAAGGAAATAATGAAGAGCAGAGATCAATGAAACAGAAAATAGAGAAGCTTAACAAAGCCAAAAGTTGTTACTTTTTGGGCAAAGTCTAATAAAATAAGGCTCTTACATAACCCATTTTAAAAAAGGAAAACACTAACAATTGAGAATGAAATAATGAAAGAATCTGTAGTGATTCTGTTTATAATATATATTAAATTTGAAAAACATTTAGTTTGAAATTCCCATAAATTCTAGATTCTTTAGATACTCAAATAAAGCTATTTTATGAACTTTATGTCAATAAACTAAATAACTGTGAGAAATAGACAAATTTCTTTAAAAATACAACTAAGTAAAAATCGATCCAAGAAGAACTAGAAAATTTGAATCAAATTTACAATAAAAATATCTTTCTAAATAAAAAGATATCCAGACTCAGATTTTTCTTTTTTATTATGAGATTTATTTATTTATTGAAAGAGTTACATAGAGTGAGAAGAAGAGGCAGAGAGAAAGAGAGAGGTCTTCTATCTGATGGTTCACTCCCCAGATGGCCGCAATGGCCAGAGCTGCATGGATCTGAAGCCAGGAGCCAGGAGCTTCTTCCGGATCTCCCATACAGGTGCAGGGGCCCAAGGACCTGGGCCATCTTCTACTGCTTTCCCAGGCCATAGCAGAGAGCTGGATTGGAAATGGAGCAGCTGGGACTCGAACTGGTGTCCATATGGGATGCTGGCACTGCAGGTGGTGGCTTTATCCGCTACACCATAGTGCTGGCTCCTTGTCTTGTTTTTTTAAAGAAATATATTGGGCCAGTGTTGTAGCATGCTGGGTAAAGCCACCACCTGTGATACAGATGTCCCAAATGGGCATCGGTTCAGGGTCCAGCTGATCCATTTCTTATCCAGCTTCCTGCTGATGTGCGTATGAAAGCAGCGAAAGATGGCCTACATCCTTGGGCCCCTGAATACAGGAGAGACCTGGAAGAAGCTCCAGGCTACGGCCTAGACCCAGCTACTGGGGCCATTTTGGGAATGAACCAGCAGGTGGAAGATTTCTCTCTGTTTCTTCCTCTGTGTTTCTGACTTTAAAATAAATACATAAATCTTTTAAAAAATGGTAATATATCTAACACAAACTCCTTAAGAAAACAAAAGCTTCCTCCCAATTAATCTTTCTACAATTTTGATAATAAAACTTATCAAAAATAACTGACCGGGGGCCGGCGCCATGGCTCACTTGGTTAATCCTCCGCCTGCGGCGCCAGCATCCCATATGGGCACCGGGTTCTAGTCCCGGTTGCTCCTCTTCCAGTCCAGCTCTTTGTTACTATAGTCTGGGAAGCCAGTGGAGGATGGCCCAAGGGAGGAAGC
The DNA here is from genome assembly GCF_033115175.1 of Lepus europaeus. Lineage (NCBI taxonomy): Eukaryota > Metazoa > Chordata > Mammalia > Lagomorpha > Leporidae > Lepus > Lepus europaeus. The sequence goes on along the minus strand of NC_084833.1, from coordinate 64,076,804 downwards.
ACTTGGCTCCTGGCTTCGGATCAGCACAGTGCCGGCCGTAGCAGCCATTTGGGGGGGTGAACCAACGGAAGAAGGACCTTTCTCTCTGTCTCTCACTGTCTAACTTTATCTGTCAAATAAATTTTAAAAAATTTAAAAAAAGAAATAACTGACCTTTATAACTATATAGCCTTTATAACTACATAGGCAAAAATCTTTAATGTAACACCAACAAGTCTACTCCAGCAACAAAAGAATAATCATGACCAAGTGGTGTTCATCCCCAAAAAGAGAAGTGAATTTAACATTTTTAAATAAATCAATGTAATTCACTACATTAACAAAATCATCTGATCATCTCACTAAATGCAGAAAATGCATCTTTCAAAATTTAGCACATGGGCATCTGGTACAGCAGTTGACACCAGTATCCCATGTCAGAGTCCCAGGGTTTGCATACTAGTTCTGCTTCCAATTCAGCTTCCTGTTAATCTTTACTCTGGGAGGTAGTAGGTGATGGCTCAAGTGCTTGAGTTTTTACCACACACATAGGAGACCCGGATTGAGTTCCAGGCTCCTGGCTTTGGCCTGGCCCAACCCTGGCTGTTGTGGACATTTGAAGAGTGAATGAGCTCTCTCTCTACTTTTCAATAAAGTAAATACATTTAAAACTTAACAACAACAACAACAACAAAAAGTAACATCCATTCATGATAAACCTCTCAGCAAACTTAAAATAAAAAGAACTTTCTCAGTATAGGTAAGGGCATCTACAACAATTGTACACTTAACACCATACTTAGTAGTGAACTACTGAATGCATTCTTGGCAATAACCATGAACAGTGTGTGTTACACTCATGTTTAGGTACACTTTAATCCACCTATATCATGTGTCCCTAGGAGTTGAGGCTCACTGGACAGAGCTTTAGCCATAAAATGCCACTATTTTGTTGATGTTTTCTACTAGAGTAGCTCCAACCCTGCCATGAAAGTCAAGTCTTTCTGGGCCTATCAGTGCTGACAGTGTTCTTTAGAATTTCTTTCAACAAACTAATTTCTACCAACTATGAGGTAGTGTCTCAAATTCCTGGATCCATTTTTAACAGCTTGTGTGCGTTTTATTTTCTTTTCTAATTACATTTTACCACTTGAAAAATAAACTCATTGATATAAAAAGAAAACAAAGAACTTTTTCTCTTAAATTTGACTGGAAACAGTAACCCTTCACTTAGCAATTTGAAGTGAAAAACAGACATACAATTAGAAATACTTATGCTATGTTCACAAATTTAAAATGAAGGGAGAAAAGACAAACCAATTTATTTCAAAGGGGTCCAATAAAGAAAGAGAGAAATAAAGAGAAGAAAAAGAAAGAAAATAGAAAAGACGAAAAAAACTTTGGGCCCTGAATCACCCAAGCCGCCTGACTGCACCTTCTTGCTCCACTAGATACTCTGCGGAGCTTCACTCTGCATTTTGGTTGTACAGCTGAATTCCTAAAGTATGAAGTAGGATTTAGTACTCAGCTGAAAACTGCCTGCTGTCAATCTGCCCGAACAGACCTTCTCACCCCCATTAGGGACTCTCTTTCCCCATAACCAACAAAATTTCCCTACCTTTTTTTCTCTTTCTGCTGCATCTTAACAAGCTCTGCTTTTCTGCTGGGTTTCTTCAGGCCTGCAGGAGCTGCCAGCTTCGGTTCAGTGACAGACACTGGAGGTTGCTCCACTATTTTTTCTTCTTTCACTGCTTGTTCTGAATCCAAATTGACTTTAAGTTTATCTACAAATAAAGAATAGCAGAAGATATATAACCCCAGCATGCAATATTAATCCATCATTTTCATGACAGCCTACTAAGTGCCAGGTAATATATTAACAGCAGGGGCTAAAAGGATAAAAAAACAGCAGCTGTCCTGAGGGAGCTCTAGGTCTATTCAGAAAACGCTTTTCCTTTTCATTGACTACACTAGCTATAACTGTTTTTATCTTGCTTCCCACTAATCTCTCATTATGACAGCCCCTAGGCCAAATGATAGTAAAAGCTAAGCTTAGAAAGAATAAATATAGGTTTATGAGGTATCGTCTCTCTCACTTTTCAGATGAGGAAAATTAAGAGTCAGAAGGATTATAAAATGTTTCCCCTAAGCACACAACTCACAAGTGGTGATAACAGAACGTGCAGGCACGACCTTTCTACCAGAGTCTACCTTTTCCAGTTTGGATACTCTTATTCTCACTCCTACCTTAATGACAAAATTGGAAGACTATTCTTCACTCTGGGCAAGTTATTTTATATGAGTCAGTCTTATCTGTAATCACTGGGATAATATTTGTATCATTGTAAGGATTAAGAGATCAGTGTGTGAGATTCAGTGACTTACCCAAGGTAACACATAGAAAAGCAAAGGGCCAGGATTTGAACCTAAGTCAGTTTAACACTTCAAAGTCCATCTTTACCCCTTTTCCTACATGCTAGTCAAAAAACACAAAAACCATTGTGCAGTGCAGAGGACCAGGAAATGCAAATGGGCCTAGCCATCTGAGACTATAGAAGCATATAATTTGGGGGCTGGCGCTGTGGCGCAGTGGGTTAATCTTCCGCCTGCAGCGCCGGCATTCCATATGGGTGCTGGTTCTAGTCCCAGCTGCTCCACTTCCAATCCAGCTCTCTGTTATGGCCTGGGAAAGCAGTAGAAGATGACCCAAGTCCTTGGGGCCCTGCACCTGCGTAGGAGACCCGGAAGAAGCTCCTGGCTCCTGGCTTCAGATCAGCACAGCTCTGGCCATTGCGGCCAATTGGGGAGTGAACCATCAGATGGAAAACCTCTCTCAGCCTCTCCTTCTCTCTCTGTGTAACTCTGACTCTCAAATAAATAAATAAATCTTTAAAAAAAAAAAAAAGAGGCATATAATTTAGCCTTCACACTGTACTCAGCAGTAATTTTTTTACAAGCAAAGCCACAAAACACTATTAGCTGTAAGCAGTAGGAAGCTCCTTAATAAGCAGCTTTGGTTATGTGTTGTATAGCAGCTTAAATCATCTAAGTATAGATAAAAACTGATAATCTTGGCTGATACATACAGTTTGATATAATAATAAATATGTGTATGAGTTGAAAATGTAGATGATGGACCAAAGTGTAAAATGCAAACTACTTATACTTGGGTTTTTGTTTTTTAAGACTTAAATGGGTAATCTGGGCCTGCACTGCGGCGTAGTGGGTTAAGCTGCGGCCTGCAGTGCCAGCATCCTATATGAGCACCAGTTCAAGTATCAGCTGCTTCTCTTCCAATCCAGCTCCCTGCTAATGCGCCTGGGAATGCAACAGAAGATGGCCCAAGTGTTTGGACCCCTGCACCCATGTGGGAGACACAGAAGAAGCTCCTGGCTTCAGTCTAGCCCAGCCCTGGCTGTTGTGGCCATATGGGGAGTGAATCCCAAGATAGAAGATCTCTCCCTGTCTCTCCTTCTATCTGTAACTCTGCCTTTCAAATAAATAAAATAAATCTTAAAAAAAAAAAAAATGGGTATTCTGGATGGTGGAATTCACCAGCCCAGTGGTGGTATACTCTCGTGCATTTCCAATACTGTCGGTTCGTAAGTATCAATGCTTCTCAAATATTTTCACCAAAATATCTATCCCAAAGAGTACAAGAGTAAGCATGCATCTCTGGGGGGGGTAGGGGTTAACAGCCAGTCCTAATAAACAGTCTTCTGAATATATGTGTTTTTACAACATATCCAAATTTTACATTTTATAAGTTATACTGTTTTACTACCATTTGTTTTAAAATTATATTATTATAAGGAAAAATCTCCAAATATTTCTGATCTCGTGCCAAGGAAAGAGAGACAATTGCACTGAGTCTACTGATTTTAGAAAAATGATCTGGGATAAAGTACCACTGAGCAAACATTAGATTTAGCACCCAGAATTTCTTCTCTTTTGTCCTGGTGGAACAGTACTTTCGGAACTCCAACTTACATCTACATGCGGCTACAACTAGCCAGTTTGTAAAGAGCAGTTCAATGCAAGATTTCTGGGCAATTGCTAAAGAAAATTTAATGACATTCTTCTTTTTTAATTTTATTTATTTATTTGAGAGAAAGAGTTACAGATAGAAAAAGGGAGAGACAGAGAAAAGTCTTCTATCCACTAGTTCACTTCCCAAATGGCCACAATGGCTGGAGCTGCGCTGAACTGACGCCAGGAGCTTCTTTCGGGACTCCCACATGGGTGCAGGGTTCAAGCAGAGAGCTGGATTGGAAGAGGAGCAACCAGAACATGCAGGGGCACCACTATGGAACGCCAGCACCACAGGCAGAGGCTTAGCCTACTATGCCATAGCACTGCCCCCCCCCCCTTTTTTCTTTTAGATTTTATTTATTTATTTGAGAGGCAGAGTTACAGACAGAAAGAGAGAGATCTTCCACCCACTGATTCACTCCCCAAATGGCCTCAACAGCTGGAGGTAGGCCAATCCAAAGCCAGGAGCCAGGGCCTTCCTCTGGGTCTCCCACCTGGGCACAGGGGCCCAAGCAGTTGGGCCATCTTCCAGGCCATAAGCAGAGAGCTGGATCAAAAGAGAAGTAGCTGGGACACGGACTGGCTGCCCATATGGGATGCCGGTGCAGCAGACAGACGCTTAGCCTACTGTGCCACAGCACAGCCTGACATTTTCTTGTTACCTAAATGATGAAGGCACTTACATCATCTAATTATAAGTGTTTCCTTTTCATAGTCAGTAGGAGAAATGATAAACATCTGAGGTGATATTTACACTGATCACCCTGATTTGGTCATTATACACTGTATACATGTATTGTCACTGTGCCTCATAAATATTACAATGACTGTGTCAATTATAAATAAAATTTTTTAAAAATATGAAATCTTTCCCATAGAAAGATTAACTGATGACTTTTAATTCTGTCACCAATGCTAATTTTTACTACATATGATGCGTTAAGTCTTTAAATTGATAACAATTTTACATACCATAAATCCACACTTTCAAAGGTGTACAATTCAGTGGATTTTAGTTCTGCAAACATCATTACCCCAAAAAGAAACCCCATACCCATTAGCACTGACCCCTCGACCCCAACTCAGTCTTTGACAACCACTAATCCACTTTTTTTTTTTTTTTAAAAGATTTCATTTGTTTATTTGAGAGGTAGAGTTACAGACAGGGAGAGACAGAGAGAAAGGTCTTCCTTCCGTTGGTTCACTCCCCAAATGGCCGCTACGGCTGGCGCTGCGCCGATCCGAAGCCAGGAGCCAGATGCTTCCTCCCGGTCTCCCATTGCGGGTGCAGAGGCCCAAGCACTTGGGCCATCCTCCACTGCCTTCTGGGGCCACAGCAGAGAGCTGGACTGGAAGAGGAGCAACCTGGACTAGAACCCAGTGCCCGTATGGGATGCCGACGCCACAGGCAGAGGATTAACCAAGTGAGCCATAGTGCCAGCCTCCTTTTACTTCATGTCTCAGGTTCACCCATGCATCACATGTATCTGTATTTCATTCCTTTTCATGGCTGAATAATATTCCACTGTCTAGATATACCAGTTTATTTACCTCCTTCATCAAATGGACCTTTGAGTTGGTTCCACATTTTGGACCTTATGGAAAATGCTGCTATGAGCGTTTGTGTACAAATTTTTGTGTGCAGTTTTTTAAACCACCCATCACACGATTTTCCATTCCTTTAGACCAAAGTATGAAGACTCATTTCTCCACATCTTTGCTAACACCTGTTATTGATCAGCATTCTTAGATGGTTCAAACCCTCCAAACCAGCTCTCCAACTCTCAGGCTTAATCATTATTACAATTTATTGTCATGTCTCAAAAAATTCAAAATTTTATACTGAACATTCAGCCTTGAGAAAACACCTGTTAAATAAGTCAACTTTGTGATTCTTTTTATTAGGTGACTATCTATTTTTTATTTTATCCAAGTTTCCCTCCTCCCATTTCATGCTATCATAACACCCTGTTGCCCTCTGCTGAGCAATTACAGTCAATAACTATTTCATTTTTTCCACATTTAGTTGCTTCTCTCTCTTAGCAGAACATAAGGGCTATAAGGAAGGGATCTTGATTGTCTTTTTCTCCATTGTATCACCAGTAACATAAGTAACAAACATATAGTAGCTGCTCAACTAGTATTTGCTAAATAAATAAGTGTATACTTCTGTACATTCTGATTTTGTGCTATAATTAGCAAGATGTTCACATATTTTAATATATTTAAAAATAATTTATCTACAGTTTCCAACAACTTATTATATATAAAAAACTAGAAGACAGAAGTTCAAAGTTCCTAACAGAAAGAAATGAGGTTTAAAGAGATGAAACTGATAAATTATTCTGATTTGACCACACTGTATTAAACGGCACCCTATAAATATTTACAATGATGTCAATTTAAGGAATAATAATTTTATGGGGCTAGTGCTGTGGCGTAGCCGGTAAAGCTGCTGCCTGCAGTGCAGGCATCCCATATGGCTGTTGTTTCAAGTCCTGGCTGCACCACTTCCGATCTAGCTTTCTGCTATGGCTTGGGAAAGCAGAAGAAGATGGCCCAAGTCCTTGGGCCCCTGCACCCAGGTGGGAGACCTGGAAGAAGCTTCTGGCTCCAGGCTTCAGATCGGTGTAGCTCTGGCCATTGTGGCCACCTGGGGAATGAATCAGTGGATGGAAGACCTCTCTCTCTCTGCCTCTGCCTCTCTGTAACTCTACCTTCAAATAAATAAATGAATCCTTAAAAAAAAAAAAAAAGGAACAATAATTCTAAAAATGCACTGGTTTTTAAGCTGACAAAGACATTTAAGAAGAAAAGAGGGGTCAGCGCTGCGGCTCAATAGGCTAATCCTCCGCCTTGCGGCGCCAGCACACCAGGTTCTAGTCCCGGTTGCCCCTCTTCCAGGCCAGCTCTCTGCTGTGGCCCGGGAGTGCAGTGGAGGATGGCCCAAGTGCTTGGGCCCTGCACCCGCATGGGAGACCAGGAGAAGCACCTGGCTCCTGGCTTTGATCAGTGCAGTGCGCCAGCCGCAGTGGCCATTGGAGGGTAAACTAATGGTAAAGGAAGACCTTTCTTTCTGTCTCTCTCTCGCTGTCCACTCTGCCTGTCAAAAAAAGAAAAGAAGAAGAAAAGAAACAAACGTGTGGGCCTCAACAAACTGCCAAGAAGTTAGAATCTGATCATGTCCAGGGTCCCGCTACCAGCCATGCTGGCCACTGACACCAGCATGGCTGTGCGTTCAGAAAGCAGGAACTCCCTGAGTTCCTGTGATTGCATCGTCTGCAGTACCTCAGTTCTGCTTCCCAATAGTCTGAAAGTACCACGTTTTCCATTTTTAAAATACAAAAAAGACCATTTTTGCAAGTAAAAAACTATCACCTTCATTTCTTCCCTGTCTACCTAATTAACCATCATGGAAAAGCAGAGTTCTCAGTAATTCTGCTTGCATAGGTATATAAACAAATTGCTTCCTTGCAGAATCTTTGTCAAACTGATGCTCCAAAGAAGTGTAGCCTAACTATCCTGAGGCTTCTGTATTCTCCCTGGTGTCCTGCCACACATACCTAGTGGAGGTGTACTTGACATGAAAGTATGAAAATATGTGACTGTGCTTTCTTTCCACTGAAAAGCATTCTTATTAAAAAAGTTATTAAATAAGTGAGATTTTTGCTTTCTCAAAAATAGATACTTTAAGATGGCTATTACTACTGGGGCTCTTCTAATTCACACTAAGGTTTAATTCAAAAGGGAAAATATTTGCTGCCCATTGGAAGATAAGGGTGCTAAAGGTCACAACAGGCAAACTGACTCTGGCATCTGTGGTCTCAACCTCAACACTACACTGCTTAATCAGCCAGTATCCCATTCATTTTCCCACCCATTTTCAAGAGCACTATGAAGTAAATATGTCCCTCTCTCTTCAAGGAAGGAGATAAAAGTAGGAAAAGCAAACCACCTCCAAGAGATTTCAACTGAGCCCAGTTCACCTATAAAGTCCACTGTTTCAGCTGAGTTACTTTCATCAATATATTGCTCAGGACACTGTAAATGTATGTTAGAACGCAGGAATACTTTATGGTGGTCTCCCAGATGGGCAAAAACTAGACAAGGTAGCTTTTACCTCAGTTTCGTTAGTGCATTCACATTCATTTATTAGCCAAAGGAAAATCAAGCTTACTCATTGCAGCTTTTCCAAAAAAGTTGCTCATCACGTTCCCTTTCCCGGATGCCTTGGTGCCTGCCGAGGATGCCTAAAAGCATAGAAAAGCAAACACACATGACGTTTCCCTAGCATTTAGCTGGCTTTTGAAGGAGCAGTCTCGAACCATCTCCTCAACAGCACAGCACACTGTGTGCTATACAGTCTGCATAGAACCATGTATGACTGTGTAGGAATTAGGAAGGATAAATCTAGAACAGCCCACACCAGACAGTATCAGGTGTTAATCTCCAACACTTAGTTTCTCATAGTGCTTATTAAATTACTAACCACGGATATGGCTAAACTTACTTTGAGTACTTTAAAACTATTTAGTATGACAGAATTAAAACAGGTCAGATGGAGTATGGTAGAAGTAGGGGGAAGAAATCTCAACATAAAACATCTTTAATCATTAAGAGACGGATCTGGACCATGGTTCTACCACATACCAGCAAAATGACCTACAGGCACATGTTTTTTTTAACAAGTCTAGCCTTCAGTTTTATCACATACAGAATGGAAATGGTAGTATGTCCCTCATGTAACTGACAAGAGGAGTTAAACAAAGATCAAACTATTGGCACACAGTACAAATTCAAAGAGTGTGTTTCACTCTATCTCTCTTCTACTTTCCCAGAACAAAAGCCTGAAGATGACCAAAAAAAAAAAAAAAAAAAAATCACAATGAATGATGGCAACAGTAATGACAATAATTACATTTTTCTTGAATCTTTTAAGTCAATGCTCTTTAGTCCAGATGACTGAACAATAAAAAACTAAGGGAACTCAACTGAAGAAATAGATCAAGAAAAATGTATAGAGGGGCCGGTGCTGTGGCCCAGCAGGTTAATGCCCTGGCCTGTAGTGCCAACATCCCATATGGGTGCTGGTTCAAGACCCGAATGCCCCACTTCTGATCCAGCTCTCTGCTATGACCTAGGAAAGCAGTAGAAGATGGCCCAAGTCCTTGGGCCCCTGCACCTGCGTGGGAGACCTGGTAGAAGCTCCTGGCTCCTGGCCGGCGCCGTGGCTCAACAGGCTAATCCTCCGCCTTGCGGTGCCGGCACACCAGGTTCTAGTCCCGGTGGGGGCACCAGATTCTGTCCCGGTTGCCCCTCTTCCAGGCCAGCCCTCTGCTGTGGCCCAGGAGTGCAGTGGAGGATGGCCCAAGTGCTTGGGCCCTGCACCCCATGGGAGACCAGGATAAGCACCTGGCTCCTGCCTTCGGATCAGCGTGGTGCGCCGGCCGCAGCGTGCCAGCCATGGGCCATTGGAGGGTGAACCAACGGCAAAAAGGAAGACCTTTCTGTCTCTCTCTCTCTCTCTCACTGTCCACTCTGCCTGTCAAAAAAAAAAAAAAAAAAAAAGAAAAAAGAAAAAGAAGCTCCTGGCTCCTGGCTTCAGATTGGCGAAGTTCCAGCCGTTGCGGCCATCTGGGGAGTAAACCAGCAGATGGAAGACCTCTCTCTGTCTCTACCTCTCTGTCTCTACCTCTCTCTCTCTCTCTCTCTCTCTGCCTCTCCTCTTTCTGTAACTCTGATTTTCAAATTAATAAATAAATCTTAAAAAAAAAAAAAGAAAATGTATAGAACAAGAATGTTAAATACAAGGCAAGCATATACGGAGATATTTCTAGAGTGACTGCTAACATGCAATTCCTTAAGCTTTGCAATTTTCAACATTTTTTCACATGCATTATCTATCTCAACTGGTTCTCTCAACAATCCTGTTGATGTTTTCAGGCCAGTCAATACCATTTGACAGTAGAATACAAGCCTTGATAAGAAATATTAGCCAAAGTAAAAAACTGCTTTAGATGAGAATATAGAGATTAAAAGGTTCAAACTACAGTAGAAAAATCAGAAACTTACGTAATCAAACTACTATCACTGGAATTATTAGTACTTTTTCAGATTCCCATTCTAAGCTATAATAAAGGCATATCTTCAAAGAGGACTTACATTTGTTACGTCTTTAGCCTCTGTTTTTGTTTCTTTGTTGGCATCTTGGGTTTTAGTAGCAGCCTTAGCAGCAAACATTCCCATAATTCCTTTTGGCTGCTGGGAAACCTGCTTGGAGGCAGGTGGGCCATGACCATTGGTAGTAGGCTCATTATTCACTTGTGTCTCACTTGGTACTTGAAGATTTGACTGCTCAAACTTTTTGGAAGATGAGGATTCTGCAGGAGCTCTAGGAACAGCAGCTGCACACTGTATAGCACTAAACCTGAGGACACAAATGTTACTTTAAATTAATGTTAGTATCAAACCTATCTCTATACTCTTTCCAGAGTTATTTATTTATTTATTTATTTGAAAGGTAGAGAGACAAAGATCTCCAATTGCTGATTCACCCTCAAATGCCCTTAACCCAATCTGGATCTCCCACATGGGTGGCAGGGAATTAAGTACCTGTCATCACCTGCTGGCTCTCAGGGTGCTCATTAGCAAGAAACTGGAATTGGACTGGAACCAGGACTCAAACTCAGTCATTCCACCATATGTGAGTCCTAGGTGGCATCTCAACCACTGTGCTAATTGCTCTGGTCCCTTATTTTCAAACTTTTCCTTCTTTGTAACCCAGAAACTATAAAACTTGGGAATTTTAGAACTAGGATGTTTAGAACTTGTTTGGTATAAAACTCTCATTGATGGGGCTGGCTTTGTGGCACAGTAGGTGAGGCAGTAGCCTAAGATACCTGTGTCCCATATAGGCACCAGTTCATTCCCAGCTCCTCCATTTCCAATCCAGCTTCCTGGATTGGCCTGGAAAGAGCAGCAGAAGATGGCTCAAGTGTTTGGGCCCCTACCACTCATGTGGGAGACCCAGATGTGGCTTCTGGTTTCAGCCTGGCTCAGCCCTGGCTGTTGCAGCCACTTGGGGAGTGAACCAGTGGATGGAAGATCTCTGCTTCTGTTTCTCCCTCTCTCTCTCTAACTCTCTCAAATAAATACATAAATCTTAAAAAAAAAAGAAAAGAAAAAAAATGAAAAAAACTCATTGAAATAAAGAAACCTTCATTTAGATAAGAGAAATGAGTGACTTGTCCTAGGGTTATACATCTAGTTAATGATAGAGCTAGGATTGGAATCAGGTATCTTCTACCACACCATATTGAATATTCCTAATTCTTTGAAAAAAAATCCTAATTCAAAAGAGTAAGAATTCACAAAATAATAATAAAATATTTAGCAATTTTACTATCCTTGGGAAACCATATGGTTATCCCTTAATCTGAAGGTCTTCCTCTTACATAGCTGGCTATGCAATGAATATGGACTGAATTAAATCCAAGAGCTTTAATTATTATTATTTTTTTTGACAGGCAGAGTGGATAGTGAGAGAGAGAGAGAGACAGAGAGAAAGGTCTTCCTTTTTGCCGTTGGTTCACCCTCCAATGGCCGCTGCGGCCAGCGCATCGTGCTGATCCGAAGCCAGGAGCCAGGTACTTCTCCTGGTCTCCCATGCGGGTGCAGGGCCCAAGCACTTGGGCCATCCTCCACTGCCTTCCCGGGCCATAGCAGAGAGCTGGCCTGGAAGAGGGGCAACCGGGATAGAATCCAGCGCCCCAACCGGGACTAGAATCCGGCGTGCCGGCGCCACAAGGCGGAGGATTAGCCTATTAAGCCACGGCGCCGGCCAAGAGCTTTAATTATTAACAAGTTTACTGGCAGCTCTCCTGGCCTGAGAAGGTCTGATTTAAAAGATGGAAGAAGGGGCCGGTGCTGTGGAATAGCAGGTAAAGCTGCAGCCTACAGTCCCAAATCCCATGTGGGTGTTGGTTCAAGTTTTGGCTGCTCCACTTCTGATCCAGCTCTCTGCTATGGCCTGAGAAAGCAATGGAAGATGGCTCAAGTCCTGGGGCCTATGCACCCACGTGGGAGACCTGGAAGAAGCTCCTGGCTCCGAATTGACGCAGCTCCAGCTGTTGTGGCCAACTGGGGAGTGAACCAGCAGACGGAAGACCTCTCTCTGTGTCTGCCTCTGCCTCTCTGTAACTCTGCCTTTCAAATAAATAAATAGATCTTTAAAAAAAAATGGAAGAAGCTGAGAACAGAGCGACTGGCTCCTATAACCTATAGTCCTTCCCAATCATTTGTTACTAATTTCTAATAATCCTAACAAATAGTACCAGACAAGCATGTCCAAAGCCAAGTGAAGAAATCTGGTGGAATAGTTTGTATGGTATATTAAAGGGAACAGTCACCTTTTCTAATGATTCATCTCATCATTAGAGACGTGCCTGTTTCACACAAACCCACATTGTAATGTTCTACAATGTGGCAGGATAACTGATTAAGCCTTCTCAAAGGGTTACACTGGGGTAGCCAATTATCCCAGTGATTAAGATGCTCGTGCCCCACATTGGATAATTTGGGTCCTATACTTGGCTCCCAAATCTAGCCTCCCACCAATGCAGATCCTGGGAGGCAATGGTGATGATGCAAGTGGCTGGGTTCCTGGCACTCATGTGGAAGACCTGAGTTGAGTTCATGGTTCCCATGAACTGGCCTGGCCCAGCCCAGTCCTGGCCATTGTGATCATTTGGTGAGTACAACAAAGAGTGGATGGAGTTCTGTATCTCTCAAATCAATTTTAAAAAGTTTTTAAGGGTTATACTTAAGCAAAATCCTAGCAAATAAAGGCATTTTATTTTCCATGTCTTTTATTCACTGAGGGTAGGGAAGAGCTCCTTGCAGGTTTTAGTTGTCGCTTTTATTTCAGGCACTCAGCACATGACCTGGCACATAGCAAGTGTTAGGAAAGACATAACCATTTAAGTGGGGTTAGCACTGTGGCATAGCGGGTAAAGCTGCTGTCTGCTGTGCAGGCATCCCATATGGGCGCCGGTTCGAGTCCTGGCTGTTCCTCTTCTAATCCGGCTCTCTACTATGGCCTGGGAAAGCAGTAGAAGATGGCCCAAGTCCTTGGGCCCCTGCACCCATGTGGGAGACCCAGAAGAAGCTCCTGGCTCCTGGCTTTGGACTGGCTCAGCTCTGGCCGTTGCAGCCAACTAGGGAGTGAACCAGCAGATGGAAGACCCCGCTCTCTCTCTCTCTCCTCTCTCTGTGTAACTCTTTCAAATAAATAAATAAATAAATCTTTAAAAAAAAAAAAGAATGACTATTTAAGTGACTGAATGTGAGGCTTCTGGTTTGTCTTCTTTAATATATCAGAAAATATGCAGTAACATCAATTATCTTAGACATCAACAAGGTACAACTTTGACAACATTGACTGATGGAATAACTGGCCTAAGAAAACAACTGGACACAATATAATTTCATTTCATGTCAAGAATAACTTTAGACTGAACAGTCCCAAAGCTAGCATCTACAGCTCCAGAAACCTTCCACTGATTTATTACAGTCCGCATCAGCAAACCCTATATAACACACATCTCCTGTGCCTCAGAATTGGGAACAGATGGAAATCATTTACTTTCACCCACCATTCTTCCTCTCTGGCCTTGTAGTGCTTCCAGGTACAAGGAAAAGGGCAATGTTTTATTTCACTGTCAACATCTAAAGTTGGCCCTGAGACAACTCTTTCTCCATTTGGTTCGCATTCCACACCTTAGGGTCAGGACCAGGAACTGGCAATGAGGAAGCGATCAAGTGAGGCTGGGAGTATGTCTGAAGAGAAGAATCTCTGCTCAATCCTAAAATTTCAACTTTCTTCCTGTCACAGCACTTCTTAAAACACACAAAATCATGAGTCAGTTCTCAGTTGGCCAGTAATTCTTAGGACCAAACACAAACTTCTTTATTGAAGATAAATTCTTCACATTTCTACTGAGGACACTAAGTTTTTAGGTAAAGTTTCATGGAAGTGCTTCCTATTATCACAATTCTACTTGCCATGTTTACTTTAATGGGCCCTGTGGAAATTTCATTTTGAGCTTTTGAGTCACTTTTATTCCTGTTTGCTTACTTGATAGATACAACAGAAAAATTGATTTTTAGAGCCTTACATGCCATGACTAGGTTTAAACACAGATTATTTCAAAATCCTAAAATAGATTTTATATAAACTTACCAACATTTCAACATTCTCTTGAAATGTTTCCCAAAAAGACACTGGATTTGTACATTATTTCATTGTGGTTATATATTTTAAAAATATTTATGCCTATTAAACTCAAAGTTTTGAGCTAAAGGAAAGGAACTAATATCTATCAGTTCATTCAACAGTTATATGCAATTATATATGCCAATTATTTCTCACATGCCAGGCACCATCTTGATTATACAGTTAATAAAACAGACATGATCCTTATTCTGGAACTTCTGTCTGGCAATTCATAGATCTTTTTTTAAAGACTTATTTATTTACAAGAGTTACAGAGAAAAAGGGGGGGGGGAGAGAGAGACAGACAGACAGACAGACAGATCTTCTACTTCCTGGTTCACTCCCCAGATGGCTATAACAGCCAGGGTTGGGCCAGGATGAAGCCAAGATCTTCTTGTGGGTACAGTACTTGGGCCATCTTCTACTGCTTTTCCTAGGCCATTAGCAGGGAGCTGGATCGGAAGCAGAGTAGCCAGGATTCGAACTGGCACCCATATGGGATGCCGGCATCACAGGCAGCCACTTTACCTGCTATGCCACAATGCCAGCCTCAATTCTGCATCTATTTCACTTTAAGAACCCATCTCAATCAGTTACCCCATCTTCCCCAATATTTTCAACCTTCTCTTCTCCACACCTTTTTCCTAACAACGTAAGTTCATATCATCCTCAACTTTAAAACTGTAAATATCCTTCTTCAGTGTCAGTTCCTCCTTAGCTACTGCCCTCTGTTCCCCTCCATTTCATAGTCAAGTTTCTTGAAAAGAGTTGCATGTATTAGCTGTCTCACTTCCTCATTTGCCCATTGACTCAGCTGGACAGAACCTGGTCACTCCACTGAATATGCTCTTACCACAACCAGCACTAAATCAATGGGCACTTTTCAGTTCTTACTTGGCTTTTCAGCAGCATTTCACATTGTAGACCAATCCCTCCCTCCTGAAACTCTTCCCTTGTGTGCTGGGCCCCATACACTTTTGTGATTTTTTTTTTTTTGTCTTTGGCAGCTCTTTCCTGGTCCCCTCTTTTTCTGTGCATCCCTTTCAAAATAGCTATCATGGGGCAAGCATTTTGGCACAACAGGTTAAACCCCTGCTTCGGATACCTACATCTCTTATTGGGGTGCCTGGTTTGAGTTCCAGCTATTCCACTTCCATTCCATCTTGCTCTTAATGTACCTGAGAAGCAGCAGATGATGCCTTAAATATTTGGGTACTTGCCACCTACATGAGAGATCTGGAGGGAGTTCTAGGTTCCTGGCTTAAGCCTGGCACAGCCTTGGCTATTGCAAACATTTGGGAAGTAAACAAGCAGATGAAGATCTCTCTTGTTCTGTCTCTCTACCTCTGTCTCTGTCCCACTGCCTTCCTTCCAAATAAATATTTTTTTGAAAAAGCTATCATTAAATAGTGCTTACTACATGTCAACCACTGCAATAAAAGCTTTAAAATATATATGAAATTAGTACTCTTGTTAACTCCATCTTACTGATAAGGAAAATAAAACACAGAGAGGTTAAATCATTAGTCCAAGGTCACACATTAGTAACTGACCTGGCATTCTATATTCTGTGTAAGTTTTATCTATTGCGATGATCCAGTTACTAAACCTATTTTCTCTGATTTCAAAATCTATCTTTAGGGGCTGGTGCTGTGGCGCAGTGGGTTAACACCCTGGCCTGAAGCACCGGCATCCCATATGGGCGCTGGTTCGAGACCTGGCTGCTCCACCTCCCATCCAGCTCTCTGCTATGGCCTGGGAAAGCAGTAGAAGATGGCCCAAGTCCCTGGACCCCTGCACCCACGTGGGAGACCCGGAAGAAGCTCCTGGCTTCGGATTGGCTAAAAATTAACATGTCCAAAACCCAATTCATCATTTTTCCCTCTTCTTAGAGCTTGCTTCTCCTTTTACATTCCCTTAGTGCCCAGTTACTCAAGCAGATGTTGAATATCATCCCTAACACCATGAACAGCTATCTCACACCCACAGCTTGCCCTTGATAATTATGACTCTAATCTTCATATCTCTCCATTTCCACCACTACTTTACCACAGCTGTCCCCCCATCATGGATCATGGCAACATTTCTCTTCTTTGATCGCCTTGCCTCCATATTGCCTTTTGACCTACCTGTAACACTGCAGCCAGAGTGATCTTTCTAAAATGCAGTTCTTTTTTTTTTTTTTTTTTAAAGATTTATTTATTTACTTA
The DNA here is from genome assembly GCF_033115175.1 of Lepus europaeus. Lineage (NCBI taxonomy): Eukaryota > Metazoa > Chordata > Mammalia > Lagomorpha > Leporidae > Lepus > Lepus europaeus. The sequence continues at coordinate 64,060,310 of NC_084833.1, read as the reverse complement.
GGAGATAGAGGTCTTCCATCTGCTGGTTTACTCCCCAAATGGCCACAACAGACACACCTGGGCCATCCAAAGCCAGGAGCTTCTTCCAGGTCTCCCACGCAAGTACAAGAGCCCAGCACTTGGACCATCTTCTACTGCTTTCCCAGGCCATAAACAGGGAGCTGGATTGGAAATGGAGCAGCTGGGACTCCAACTGGCGTCCATATGGGACGCCAGTGCCACAGGTGGATGCTTAACCTACTACACCACAGTGCAGGCCCCTGAAATGTAATTTTGATCATTTTACTCCATCTGTTTAAAAATCTTCAGTGGCTCCCCTGTACTCTCAGAATGAAACTCCTTATCCCAGGAGTCAAAGCATAATGGCACATTTTCAGTCTTCTATCTCATTTTCTCCCTCTAAGTTCCAGCCACAGAAACTATCATGGTTGCATATAAGAATCATGCTTTCTCTGTTCTTACTCTTCCATTTCTCCTCTGCCTAGCCTTCAACCCTCAACTTTGATGTTATAACCTTCAAAAAGACTTCTCTGTCTTGCCATTCATTCCACCCACCCAAAAGCAGATACAAGTGTTTCCCTCCCTGATTTCCTGTTGCTCCTACTACAGCACAACCACACTGTGTTAACTGCCTGTTTCCCATCAGATCATCAGTTCCATGAGTAGGTACTGGGTGATAGTCATCCTATAATGTGTGGCACATCACAGGTATACTAATCAGATATTTGCTGAATCAATTCCAATGATTTGGCTTAGTACCTGTCAAAGTAGCAGGTGCTCACAATGTATGTTTGAAGAACTAATTTAAGCCTTCAATACAACCCCACAAAGTAGGCATTATTTACATCCAATTTAAAGATGAAATAAGAGCTCAAAGAACTTATGTAACTTGCACAAAGCCAATGGGCTATTAAATCAGCAGAGTACTACTCAAGTCTATAACCATCAACTTCCAAAATGCACATGCATCACCTCTCTGTGCTGTGAAAGATACAAAAGATTTAGAGGACCTGATTCTGGCTATGGAAGCTCAAGAAGTTGTTGGTTAGAAGGAAGAGAGATACCAAATTAGGCATAGTTTTTTGAAGGACATTTGAACCTGTTCTTGAAAGGTAGGTAGGATTTAGACAAGCAGAGACTGGGGTAAAGGAGTACCAAGGGGGCACAACAAACAGTTTTGACAGGAGAAATAGATTTATGGGGAGTCCATTGGAGTTTTCAATGTGGGTTGTGGCTGCTATTTTTCATCTTATGATGTGCTAATAAAACCAAGCATGTGTCTTACTGCAAGATAAATGGGGTTTTACTAGACTTGGCAATCACTCTGAAGAGGCAGCCACTGTGTAAACATCTTACAAAATCAATTCCTAAAGAAGCCCACAAGGAACATTAAGGAGCTTACTTGCTGCAGTTCTGCAAGTTGCTTTTAAGGATGTCATAGTCAGTATTGAACAGAGGCCCACTGTCCTTTAGCATGGCTTTCTGGATGCTGTACACATGGATGCTGGCAGTCACAGCTAGCTTGGACTTCACTGCTACAAGTCAACAGGAAAAGCAGTCTGTTAATACACAAAGTTCATCGCATGTGGGGACTTTAACAAGAAACCCATCTGCATTAAACCATCTGCCATCTGTAGTGGTTCAAAGACTCTAGAAGGCCAAATAGCCACATATACAGTGTCACATCAATCCTTCTGTCTGCAGTGGGGACATTATGACAACGTAGGTGGCAGTGAGTCATTTCTAAGTACAGCAACTGTGAGGATATCACTCATGCAGTAGACACTCAGCAAATATTAATTAATGACCAATGGTGACTACAATGTTCTTTTTTTATGGTCAGTGAAGAACCTCACATTCTAGCATATAATTAAAAAGGAATAAGTAATCTCTACTTGAGAAGGCTCACTTACATATTTCAATTTTAGTTTAGAGAAAGCAACTACATAAAAATACTACTAACTAGATAAATCTGCAGAAAAAAAAGAAAATCACAAAAACAAGTTGTAAGTTCCACAAAGGAAAGGACTGTGCCTACCTTTCCACATGCTCCGGTGTCTACACAGAGCAAGGCGCAGAGTAGATAACCACACAAATCTGAAGAATAATGAGATCTGACTCTATCTGCCACAGGGGACACCACCACCACCACCACCCTAAATACTCCAAAGACAACTTGTGAGAAAATACCCCCCTCTTCTGGCAGGAGTCTACAAAGTACAATAATGAAATTTTGTCTTGAAACTTAAGTTCAGGATCATGAAGATCTGTTATTAAATTCTTTTGAATTGGGTTTTAAACAATAAAAGAGTAGTACCAACAGCCTTAAAACAGCTGGACAAATTTAATGTAGAAGTTATTTGGGGCCGGTGCCGCGGCTCACTAGGCTAATCCTCCGCCTGTGGCGCTGGCACACCGGGTTCTAGTCCCGGTCGGGGCGCCGGTTCGGTCCCGGTTGCTCCTCTTCCAGGCCAGCTCTCTGCTGTGGCCAGGGAGTGCAGTGGAGGATGGCCCAAGTCCTTGGGCCCTGCACCCACATGGGAGACCAGGAGAAGCACCTGGCTCCTGCCTTTGGATCAGCACAGTGCACCAGCCGCAGCGGCCATTAGGGGATGAACCAACAGAAAAAGGAAGACCTTCCTCTCTCTCTCTCTCTCTCTCTCTCTCTCTCTCTCACTGTCCACTCTGTCAAAAGAAAAAAAAAAAAAAAAGAAGTTATTTGGGGGCAGCATCATGGCACAGCAGATTACACTACTACCTGTGATGACAGCATCCCATGAGAGCTGGTTTTAGTCCTGGCTGCTCCAGTTCCAATCCAGCTCCCTGCTAATATGCCTGGGAAAGCAGAAAAAGATGGCCCAAGCAATTGGGGCCCTGCCTGCCACCCACGTGGGAGACCTAGATGGAGTCCCTGGCTCTTGGCTTCAGTCTGGCCCAGCCCCCACCTTTGTGGACATCTGGGGAGTAAACCAGCTGATGGAAGATATCTGTCTATCCCTTATTCTCCGTAACTGTGGCTTTAAAATAAATAAATTTTTTAAAAGTTATTTAATTTTGGAGTCTTTCTCACTTCTAAAAAAGTGTTCTTTTATTTTCTTCCTTAAAAAAAAAAAAAAAAAACCCTGTATGGAACACAATGCAGTATTTAAAGTATTTTTATCAATGAGGTGTCCTATACAGTACTGATCATAGTTTTTCTGTATGTTTGTCACAAGTTTTGAAATCCTGTGATAAGGCCGGTGCCGTGGCTCATTAGGCTAATCCTCCGCCTTGCGGCGCCGGCACACCGGGTTCTAGTCCCGGTTGGGGCGACGGATTCTATCCCGGTTGCCCCTCTTCCAGGCCAGCTCTCTGCTGTGGCCAGGGAGTGCAGTGGAGGATGGCCCAAGTCCTTGGGCCCTGCACCCCATGGGAGACCAGGAGGGGCGCCTGGCTCCTGCCATCGGATCGGCACGGTGCGCCGCTCGCAGCGCGCCAGCCGCGGCGGCCATTGGAGGATGAACCAACGGCAAGGGAAGACCTTTCTCTCTGTCTCTCTCTCACTGTCCACTCTGCCTGTCAAATAAATAAATAAATAAATAAATAAAAAGAAATCCTGTGATAAAAGTGCTTGATACAGCTATCAACATTAAGAACAGGAAGTTAGGCAGATGTGGTATTATGTTTTAAAACATGTTTCAGAAACTATTCATAAAAGGAACAGAGCTCTTTTATTAAGTAGCTATACACACACACACACACACACATATATAAAAATAAAAGCATGCAGCTGTTAGGTAAAGATTTTTTTTTTTATTATACTTACACTGACGCCATAAGAAAAAACCTGCCAAATCATAAATATATTTACCTTCTAATTTGTCTTCTCTCACTACTGCAACCTTGTGGCACTGTAAGAAAATAACATTTCATTAGCATTCAAAGTTGTAGAATTCCGGGTTTTGTGCTTCAACGCGAAATTAAGAAAACACCAAGGTACCCCTTAAAATGTTACAATTTAATAAAGTCAGAATCTTTAAATTTGCTTACTTTAAAACTACTACAATAAGATAAAGGAAAGTGAAAGAGTGAAAAAGAAAAAATACAGCATCTCAAATCAGTGAGGAACAAGACTTTCAAGTAAAGGAATTGATGAGAACTACTGTATAATCACATGTAACCAAAAAAAATTGGACCTGGTAGTACAAAATAAGTTCTGAATGGATCAGAGATTTAAATAAAAGGTAAAAACATACATGCATTAGAAAAAAACATAAGTGAATTTTTCTGTAGCTTATCTTAACCTAAGAATGAGGGATCATTTCTTAGGTATAACTGAAAAGCCAGAAGTAATTGAAACAATATTGGATGACAAAAAAACAAAACAAACTTCAAGCAAAACATAAAGGACAAAGTGTTTCATGTGTTCTTTGTTCTTCCTGTCCTTTTTCTGCCCTCTTATGGATTGAGATTTTTATTAATACATTTTTCATCTGTATTGGCTTATCAGTTATGTTTTTAAAATTTTAGCGTTTGCTTTCTGAGGTGCACAAAAGCCCACCGTTTTAATCCCTAAGTGTTTCGTGTCTGATGGATTTTTGTACAAATCTTTGTTCTAAAATAAGAGCTATCTTTAAAATTGTACCTCCTGTCCTGTTAATAAGAGCACAACCTTTCTTCTTTATCTCTCTGGTTCTTTATTCTGCATTATTTTTGTTAAACATGCAATATATGTCAGTTTTTTGAAATCTGAAAGCATAAATAAGCAAAGGAAGATGAACAGGACAAAGATAAAGAAAGGACAAAAGGACAGAAAAGTAAGTTTGTGTTTTCATTTTGGTGTATATGTCCTCTTCCAACTGTATAATATGCACATGTATTTTTGCCAAAATAAGGTCAAATAATCTTAATAGATTTATTGGGAGGTATAACTTTTAAAAGATTTATTTTGAAAGTCACAGGTGGAGAGAGGGAAACACACACACACACACACAGATCTTCCACCTCAAATGGCCACAATGACCAAGCTGAGCCAGGCCAAAGCCAGGAGCCAGGAGCTTCATCCAGGTCTTCCAGATGGGTACAGGGGCACAAGCACTAGGGCCATCTTCCACTGCTTTCCCAGGCACATTAGCACTCAGGACTGCAGCACATATGGGATGCTGGCATGGCAGGCGGTAGCTTTACCCGCTACACCACAGCACCAGACCTGACACATTTTAATTGTTAAAAATATTTCTTTTTACCTGTTTTAAGTGAAAAGAAACAGGGGAGAGAGAGAGAGAGAGAGACATACAGAGGCAGAGATATTCCATCCACTGGCCCACTACCCAAATGCCCTCAACAACCAGAGCTAGGTCAGGTCAAAGCCAGGAGCTCGGCACTCAATCTGGGTCTTACATGGATGGCTGAGACCCAACCACTTGAGCCATAACCTGCTGCCTCCCAGGGTGCACATCAGCCAGAAGCTGGAATCATAAGCAGAGCCAGGACTCAAAACGAAGCACTCAGACAAGGGATGCAGATGTCCCAAGCTGCACCCTATCCGCTGCACCAAACACCCACCCCAGACACATTTGTTAAGTGTACAATTTAGCGTTTTGACATGTGTATACACTTGTGAAACCATCACCCCACTTAAGACAGTGAACATGTCTATTGCCCCAAAAATAATGGGGTTGCAACTGCAAGTTTCAGGCTCTGCCTGCCTGCCCATGGCTGTCCCATCTTCAGTGAACTACAGATGCGCCTTCTGGAACTATAGTTTCAATTTTCTAGAATTTTATATAAATGATAACATACATTACATACTCTTATTTTAATCTGGCTTTCACTCTGAATAACTGAGCAACAAATATGTTGTAGTATGTTCAACAGTTTCTTCCTTTTCATTGCTGAATAGAGTTCCACTGGATGGATAAACCACACTGTGATTATCCTCTCACTTATTAAAGCTATTTGGTTTGTTTCCGATTACAGGTTAATCTTCTGTGGACATTTGTGTACAAGTATCTTTTATTATTTTTTAAATAACTTTTTTAAAAATTTATTTGACAGGCCGGCGCCACGGCTCACTAGGCTAATCCTCCGCCTTGTGGCGCCAGCACACCGGGTTCTAGTCCCGGTCGGGGCGCCGGATTCTGTCCCAGTTGCCCCTCTTCCAGGCCAGCTCTCTGCTGTGGCCAGGGAGTGCAGTGGAGGATGGCCCAAGTGCTTGGGCCCTGCACCCCATGGGAGACCAGGATAAAGCACCTGGCTCCTGCCATCGGATCAGCGTGGTGCGCCGGCCGCAGCGCGCTACCGCGGCGGCCATTGGAGGGTGACCCAACGGCAAAGGAAGACCTTTCTCTCTGTCTTTCTCTCTCACTGTCCACTCTGCCTGTCCAAAAAAAAAAAAAAAAAAAAAATTTATTTGACAGGTAGAGTAATAGACAGTGAGAGAGAGAGAGAGACAGAGAGAAAGGTCTTCCTTCCTTTGGTTCACTCCCCAAATGGCCACTACGGCCGGCGCTGTGCTGATCCGAAGCCAGGAGCCAGGTGCTTCTTCCTGGTCTCCCACATTGGTGCAGGGCCCAAGCACTTGGGCCATCCTCCACTGCCTTCCCGGGCCATAGCAGAGAGCTGGCCTGGAAGAGGGGCAACCGGGATAGAATCCGGTGCCCGACAGGGACTAGAACCCAGTGTGCCAGCACCGCAAGGCGCAGGATTAGCCTGTTAAGCCATGGCGCCGGCCATATATATTTCCTTTTTTTAAAAAATTTTTTCAACCACTGTTTCTAATTTGAATGAAGTTTAAAATGCGTAAGAGTCCTGATCATACAAAACTACAATACTAGAAGTTCACATTGCAATATCACCGTTTTGTTTTGGGTGGAAAACCCACCACATTTTTTGTTAATAATAATTTTACAGCATTATAATCTGATGAACAAGTCAAATCAAGAATCCAGAGATAAATACAAATCTTTAAGAATCCCAGTACAGGCCGGCGCCATGGCTCAACAGGCTAATCCTCCACCTAGTGGCGCCAGCACACCAGGTTCTAGTCCCGGTCGGGGCGCCGGATTCTGTCCCGGTTGCCCCTCTTCCAGGCCAGCTCTCTGCTGTGGCCAGGGAGTGCAGTGGAGGATGGCCCAAGTCCTTGGGCCCTGCACCTGCATGGGAGACCAAGATAAGTACCTGGCTCCTGCCTTTGGATCAGTGCAGTGTGCCGGCCGCAGCGGCCATTGGTGGGTGAACCAACGGCAAAGGAAGACCTTTCTCTCTGTCTCTCTCTCTCTCACTATCCACTCTGCCTGTCCAAAAAAAAAAAAAAAAGAATTCCAGTACAAAGACTAAAAAATAAATATTAGCCCATATCTACCACCAACAACTGTGGTGTTTCTTCCCAATGAATTGACCATTACACTTCAGAAGTTCTGAAATGGTCAACAGACCATAGAAAGACATTTCTTTAGGCTCCTGCTTGAAACCAACAGCTTCAGCAACCTGGCCAATAAATTTATATTTCCTAATAACTAATGATGTTGAATATCTTTTCAAGTGCTTATTGGCCAGTATATATTCTTTCCACCCCAAAATTTTTAAAGTTTGAATTCTTTGTGATTTTCTAAAGTTTGGAGAGTTCTTACAATATTCTGAATACAAGTCCTTTATGAGATATGTGATTTGCAAACATTTTCTCCAAGTCTATGGCTTGTCTTTTCATTCTTTTTTTTTGACAGGCAGAGTGGACAGTGAGAGAGAGACAGAGAGAAAGGTCTTCCTTGGCCGTTGGTTCACCCTCCAATGGCCGCCGCGGTAGCGCGCTGCGGCCGGCGCACCGCGCTGATCCGATGGCAGGAGCCAGGTTCTTATCCTGGTCTCCCATGGGGTGAAGGGCCCAAGCACTTGGGCCATCCTCCACTGCACTCCCTGGCCACAGCAGAGAGCTGGCCTGGAAGAGGGGCAACCGGGACAGGATCGGTGCCCCAACCGGGACTAGAACCCGGTGTGCCGGCGCCGCAAGGCGGAGGATTAGCCTAGTGAGCCGCGGCGCCAGCCTGTCTTTTCATTCTTAACACTGTCTTTTGTAGAGAAGACATTTTTCATTCTAAGATCAATAGATTAATTTTAAAAATTCTGTTATCACATCACATTCAAGAAATATTTGCCCACCCTAAGGTCATAACGGTTTTCTCCTAGAAACGACAGAGTTTCCTCAGAAACCTGAATATAACCCTACCACACAACCCAGCCATCCCACTCCTTGGAATTTACCCAAAGGAAATTAAATTGGCAAACAAAAAAGCTGTCTGCACCTTAATGTTTACTGCAGCTCATTCACAATAGCTAAGACCTGGAATCAACCTAAATGCCCATCAACAGTAGACTGGACAAAAATTATAGGACATGTACTCTATAGAACACTACACAGCAGTAAAAAACAATGAAATCCAGTCATTTACAACAAAATGGAGGAATCTGGAAAACATCATGCTGAATGAAATAAGCCAGTCCCAAAGGGACAAATATCATATGTTCTGCCTGATTGGTGACAACTGAGCACGAAAAAGGAAACCTGTTGAAGTGAAATGGACACTATGAGAAACGGTGACTTAATCAGCCCTTGTCCTGACTGTTGATGAACAACTTACTACTTTATCCCTTTTAGTATTTTGTTCTGTTCTACTTAATACTATTGGTTGAACTCTGTAATTAACACACAATTATTCTTAGGTGTTTAAATTTAACTGAAAAGTGATCTCTGTTAAATATAAGAGTGGGAATAAGAGAGGGAGGAGATGTACAATTTGGGACACGCTCAAGCTGACTTGCCCCAAATGGTAGAGTTAGAAAAGTGCCAGGGGATTCCAATTCAATCCCATCAAGGTGGCATGTACCAATGCCATCTCACTAACCCAAGTGATCAATTTCAGTTCACAATTGACCATAATGATAGGTCTAAGAGTCAAAGGGATCACATAAACAAGAGTAGTGTCTGCTAATACTAACTGATAGAATTTATTAAAAAGGGAAAGAACGATCCAACATGGTAAGTGGGATACACAGCAGACTCATAGAATGGCAGATGTCCTCTGGCCTCAGAATCAACCCTTAAGGCATTCAGATCTGGCTGAAGAAGCCATGAGAGTATTTTAGGCATGGAAAGCCAAGACACCTTTCTCTGAAGGGAGGAGAAAACTTCCACTTTGACTATGACCTTGTCTAAAAAAGATCGGAGTCGGCGAACTCAAAATGCTTCCATAGCCTTGGCAACTCATGACAAGGGCCTAGGGTGATTACTGACGCCATAAATAAGAGTGTCAATTTGTTAAGTCAACAACAGGAGTCACTGTGCACTTATTCCTCATGTAGGATCTCTGTCCTTAATGTCTTATACAATGTGAATTAATGCTATAACTAGTACTGAAACAGTATTTTACATTTTGTGTTTCTGTGTGGGTGCAAACTGTTGAAATCTTTACTTAATATATACTAAACTAATCTTCTGTATATAAAGAGAATTGAAAATGAATCTTGATGTGAATGGAATGGGAGAGGGAGCAGGAGATGGGAGGGTTGCGGGTGGGAGAGAAGTTATGGGGGGGGGGAAGCCACTGTAATCCATAAGCTTTGGAAATTTATATTTGGAAATTTATATTTGTTAAATAAAAGTTAAAAAAAAATGACAGTTTAAAATTGTACCTTTGGGTCTATGGTACACTTTGAATTATGGCGCAAGGTGTTTCACTGCCCCTCCCACTTCCATGGCCTCCTTCTCTTGATCCTCCTCCTCCTTTTTGTCAGTGGATACTCAGTTGTTCTAATGTCACTATTGAAAATACTCTCCTTTCGCTATGTTCCATCTTTGTCAAAAATCAATCATCCACTTTTGTATGAGTCTCTTACGGGAACTTCTATTCTGTTATATTGATCTATTTATCAATCTTTCCACCAAGATCACACTGTCTTTATAATATATTTTAAAAACAGGCAGTGTTCTTTTTCAGAGTGATTTTGGCTATTCAGGCTCTTTGCATGTCCATATAAACTTCATAATCAGGTTGTCCACTTCTATTTTAAAAGTGATTTGGGTTACTTTGAATCTTTAAATGAATCTGAGGGGAACTGACTCCTTAATGTTGAGTCTTCTGACTCATGAACAAGTTATTTCTATGAATCTATTTAAGAATGTTTTAATTTCTCTCAAAAGTTTAGTATACATATATTTCATAATTTTTATCAAGCTTACTTCCCCCCGCCCCTCCCACCCAGGCAGAGTGGACAGTAAGAGAGAGAGACAGAGAGAAAGGGCTTCCTTTGCCGTTGGTTCACCCTCCAATGGTCGCCGCGGCCGGCGCACCGCGCTGATCTGAAGCCAGGAGCCAGGTGCTTCTTTTGCTCTCCCATGTGGGTGCAGGGCCCAGGCACTTTGGCCATCCTCCACTGCACTCCTGGGCCACAGCAGAGAGCTGGCCTGGAAGAGGGGCAACCAGGACAGAATCTGGCACTCCGACTGGGACTAGAACCCAGTGTGCTGGCGCTGCAGGCGAAGGATTAGCCTAGTGAGCCGCAGCACAGGCCTATCAAGCTTACCTTTAGCATATTATAAATCATGTACTTAAAATTCTTCAATTTCCATTTGTTCTTGCTGGTATATTGAGGCACTGGTTTCTATAGATTGATCGTAATCCTGAAAACCATGTTAAACTCACTTATTAGATACAGTAGCTTTCTTAGATTTAATTGTAGTCCACAAAAAAAATAATGTCTGCAGACAAAGTCAACTTTCATACCATCTTTCTGAAAGCTTTTCAAAAAGTTTTTATTTATTTATTAGAGAGAAAAGCAGAGAGCTAGAGTGAGAGCAAAACAGAAAGGAGAAAAAGATACCCAATCTTCTGATTTCCTCCCCAAATACCTGTAATGACCCTGGGCTGAAGCTGGAAGCCAGGAACTCAGTCTAGGTCTGCCACATGGTTTTCAGAATCTCAATTATCTGAGCCATCACTGCTGCCTCCCAGGGCCTGCATTAGCAGTAAGCTGGAGTCAGGAGCAGAACTGAGAATAAAACCCAGGTGCTCAATTTAGGAGCCAGGCATCTCAACCCTAGGCCAAATGCCTGCCCCTAGTACTCTCTCTCTAACTTGGATGACTTTTATTTATTTTTCTTGCCTTATTGCATTGGCTAGAATGTCCAGTGCACTACAGATATAAGTACTGAAGATGGAGGTCTGTCTCATTCCTGATGTTAGGAGGAAAGCACCTGGTCTTAATTGTTATGTGTAATGTTAGTGGTAGGTATCAGGTTGAGGAACTTGTCTATTATTTCTAGTTTGCTGAGTATTATTCTCAAGAACAGATATTACATTGTATCCAATGCTTTGTATTGTTGAAATGATACAGTTTTTCTTTCTATAATTTGCTAATATCATTAATTATACCGGTTGTTCTCATGACTGGGTTATATTATCAATTTATATATTGAACTATTTTTTATTGCTAAAATTTTTAAAAGATTTATCTATTTGAAAGTCAGTCAGTGTTACAGAGAGAAAAGGAGAGGCAGAGAGAGAGGTCTTCCATCCACTGGTTCACTCCCCCAATTGGCCGCAATGGCCGGAGCTGTGCCAATCCGAAGCCAGAAGCCAGGAATTTCTTCTGGGTCTCCCACATGGGTGCAGGGGCCCAAGCACTTTGGCCATCTTCTATTGCTTTCCCAGGCCTAGCTGAGAGCTGGATCAGAAGTGGAGTAGCCGGGACTCAAACCAATGCCCATATGGGATGTCAGCACTGCAGTTTACAATTTTCATATCTATGTTCATGGGGGACACTTATCTGCAGTGTTTTTATAATGTTTTTGATTTTGGCACCAGAGTAACACTGGTCTCACAGGACGTATTTGAAAATATTTTCAATTATCTGGAAGTTTGTAAAATTGATATTATTTTTTTCCTTAAATATTTGGTAGATTCACTAGTAAGCTATCTGGGCTTGGTGTTTGATGGAATATTTTTCACCTAATTAAATATTTTTAATAGAGTTACTCAAGTTATATATTTATTAAGTAAAATTTGGGCCAACGCCGCAGCTCACTAGGCTAATCCTCCACCTGCGGCGCCAGCACACCGGGTTCTAGTCCCAGTCGGAGCGCCGGATTCTGTCCCGGTTGCCCCTTTTCCAGTCCAGCTCTCTGCTGTGGCCCAGGAGTGCAGTGGAGGATGGCCCAAGTTCCTGGGCCCTGCACCTGCAAGGGAGACCAGGGTAAGCACCTGTCTCCTGGCTTTGGATCAGCGCAGTGCGCCAGCCGCAGCGCGCCAACTGCAGCAGCCATTGGAGGGTGAACCAATGGTAAAGGAAGACCTTTCTCTCTGTCTCTCTCACTGTCCACTCTGCCTGTCAAAAAAAATTTTTTTTAATTAATTAAAAAAAAAAAAGTAAAATTTGGATGCTTGTGTCCTACAAGGATTTTGTCTGTTTCTTCCATGTTAATTTATTGGCATGAAGTTGTTCACAATATTTTTATCCTTATGATCCTTTTAATATATGTGTAATAAATTCAGATATTGGCAATTTATTTCTTTACTCCTTTTTTCTTGATTAATCTGGCTAGAGGTTATCCATTTTATTGATCTTTTCAAAAAACCACTTTTAGATTTCATTGTTTTCCATTCACCTCCCCCCGTTCTGATCTTTGTTGTTATTCTTACAAATGTGCTCTTCTTTTTATAGCTTAAGCTAGAAGTTGAAGTCATTGATTCAAAACCTTTTTCTTTTCTATATTAGGTTTTTATTTCTGCAAATTCCCCTAAGTACTGCTTCCTGCTGTACTCCAGATTCTGCTATGTTGTGTTTTCATTTTTCTTCATCCCAAAAGATTTTACATTTTTGATTGCTTCTTTGACTCATAGATTATTTAGAAGTATGTTATTAATTTCAAATACTTGGAGACTTTCCAGAAACATTTTCGTTATTTGACTTCTAATTTAGTTCCACTCTGGTAAAAGAAAAAATCCTGTCTCGTATTCCTTTCAATTTATTTAGATTCATGTGGCACATGGAATAAAGCCACCACCTGCAATGCCAGCATCCCATTCTGGTGCCAGTTAAGTCCTGGCTGCCCCACTACCAGTCCAGATCCCTGCTAATGCACCTGGGAAAAGCGGCAGAAGATGGCACAAGTGCTTGGGCCCTGGCGATCTACATAGGAGACCTAGATAAAGCTCCTGGCTTTGGCCTGGCTCAGCCCTGGCATTGTGGCCACTTGGAGAATTAACCAGCAAATGGAAAACCTCTTTAATTCTTTCAAATAAAATAAATCAATCTAAAACAAACAAACAAAAAAGACCACTTTACCTAAGGAAACTTTAAGAAAGAGGGGCAATACAAATAAGCATTTGCTTACATTAAAAATATAAACAACAGGGGGCTGGCTCTGTGACATAGCGGGTAAAGCCGCTGCCTGCAATGCCGGCATGCCATATGGGCGCCGGTTCGAGACCCAGATGCTCCACTGTATGATTTATGATCCAGCTCTGCTATGGCCTGGGAAAGCAGTAGAAGATGGTCCAAGTGCTTGGGTCCCTGCACCCATGTGGGAGACCCAGAAGAAATTCCTGGCTCCTGGCTTCCGATCGGCACAGCCCCGGCCATTGCGGCCAACTGGGGAGTGAACCAGCAGATGGAAGATCTCTCTCTCTCTCTCTCTCTGCCTCTCCTTCTCTCTGTGTAACTCTGACTTTCAAATAAATAAAATAAACCTTTTAAAAAAAACTTCATATTTGACTAAAGTAAATACATACTTATGTTAACATTGGGTAGGAACAACAAAGTTCACGAAATAAAACAGCAATATAGAAGTCAAGTTTTTCAAAAAGCGAAATCACAAATCTGAACTGGGAATACTATGTTTTTTCTTAAAATGGGCATTTCTATATGTCATGTTCTGAAAAACTGCACACTAAAAATTACAAAGCTTGTGAGAATGAGCATTAGGAACTACTCACTCTTTTTTAGTAACAGGTCTAAAAACAGTAATTTGTACCCCAGGAGAAGTTTAGTATAGAAGGTAGCTAAATGCTGCCTTGGGGAGTTATGGAAAATGTACAAACACAACGACTGGAAATACCACCTTGCAGGTGTTAGAATAATATGAATCAGAATGGGGCTCTGATTCAGTGGGCTCCCGGGAAAGTGGACACAAGAGTAAGACTGCATCTAGAAACCCCAAGGCTGTTGGGTCAGCCCTGAGCTTTTTAGCAGTTAAGGGGAAAATATGGCTGGTCAAAGTTCTTCATTAAAAAAAAAAGCCAGCAGAGGGCCAGCGCTGTGGCATAGCTGGTAAAGCCACCACCTGCAGAGCTGGCATCCCATATGGTTGCTGGTTCAAGTCCTGGCTGCTCCACTTCCAATCCAGCTCCCTGCTATGGCCTGGGAAAGCAGTAGAAGATGGCCCAAGTCTTTGGGCCCCTGCACCCACGTGGGAGACTTGGAAGAAGCTCCTGGCTCCAGATCAGCCCAGCTCCGACTGCTAAGGCCAACTGGGGAGTGAACCAGCAGATGGAAGACCTTTTTCTGCCTCTCCTTCTCTCTGTGTAACTCTGACTTTCAAATAAATAAATAAATCTTTAAAAAAAAAAGCCAGCCAGCCAAAAAAAAAAAAAAAAAGTAATCATTTTGAAGCCTCTGGTAAATTAATGATTGATTATAAAACCAGTATCAGTAACATCTTCAGATAGAAAGCTAATGGGGAACTGATAAAAGATGGGTCAGGTCGAGAATCACACAAACATTACCTTGAAATTTTCAAATAATTCTCTGGAATAAACTCCATGATGAGATTAGAAAGAGGCTTTGTACTTTCTGGGTACTGTTAAACACTTTTTATAATGAACACGGTAATTGGAAAAATAAAAATTTATATTTAAAAAAATCCATACGAAGCCTTTAACACCTTCTTCCCAGAAACACATTTTTAAGAAAAAACTAGAAGAATCAAAAGAACAAAACTTGCTACTATGTTTAAAATTTTACTTTGCACAGAGCAGGCATTTAATCTTGTAGTTAAAGTGCTGGTTAAAACACCCATGTCCCACATCAGCGTATGTGGGTTTAACAACTGGCTCCAGCTGCTGACTCCAGCTTCCTACCAATGCAGATCCTGGCAGGCATCGGCGACGGCTCAAGTAAATGGGTTCCTGTCACCAACAAAGGGGATATGGATTGTGTTCCTGGCTCCCAACGTTGGCTCTGGCTCAGCTCTGATATTGTAGGCACCTGGAGAGTGAGCCAGCAGATGGCAGCTCGTCCTCTCTGTTTCTATCTTTCAAATGGATAAATACAAATTTAAAACACAAGCAAAATAATTCATCTTTCTGTAGGAGTACCTCATTAAGGAAAAAAACATAGGTAAGCATCCATACTTGGCCAGGGCTCCAGAGCTTCCCATGTGAGGCTGTTAGCAGGGCAAGTCTAGGGCTCCAAAATCCTCACACCCATTTCAGCTACAGCAACCCCACTCTGGACATATTTCATATATTAGAATTATGATTGGGGGGCTGGTGCTGTGACGTAGCGGGTAAAGCCGCTGCCTGTAGTACCGACATCCTATATGCACGTCAGTTCATGTCCCGGCTGCTCCTCTTCCTTTTTTTTTTTTATTTTTTTTATTTTTGACAGGCAGAGTGGACAGTGAGAGAGAGACAGAGAGAAAGGTCTTCCTTGGCCGTTGGTTCACCCTCCAATGGCCGCCGCGGTAGGCGCGCTGCGGCCGGCGCACCGCGCTGATCCGATGGCAGGAGCCAGGTGCTTTTCCTGGTCTCCCATGGGGTGAAGGGCCCAAGCACTTGGGCCATCCTCCACTGCACTCCCTGGCCACAGCAGAGAGCTGGCCTGGAAGAGGGGCAACCGGGACAGGATCGGTGCCCCGACCGGGACTAGAACCTGGTGTGCCGGCGCCGCAAGGCAGAGGATTAGCCTAGTGAGCCGCGGCGCCGGCCCCGGCTGCTCCTCTTCCGATCCAGCTCTCCACTGTGCCTGGGAAAGCAGTAGAAGATGGCCCAAGTCCTTGGGCCCCTGCACCCACATGGGAGACCCAGAAGAAGCTCCTGGCTTCAGACTGGTGCAGCTCCAACCAACCATTGCAACCAATTGAGGAATGAACCAGCAGATGGAAGACTCCCCCACCGCGCCTCTCTTCTCTCTGTATAACTCTGACTTTCAACAAAATAAATAAATCTTTAAAAAAATAATTACGGGCCGGCGCCGTGGCTCAATAGGCTAATCCTCTGCTTGCAGCGCCAGCACACCGGGTTCTAGTCCTGGTCCGGGCGCTGGATTCTGTCTCAGTTGCCCCTCTTCCAGGCCAGCTCTCTGCTGTGGCCCAGGAGTGCAGTGGAGGATGGCCCAAGTGCTTGGGCCCTGCACCTGCATGGGAGACCAGGAGAAGCACCTGGCTCCTGCCTTCAGATCAGTGTAGTGCACCGGCCGTGGCTCCCATTGGTGGGTGAACCAATGGCAAAAGGAAGGCCTTTCTCTCTGTCTCTCTCTCTCACTGTCTACTCTGCCTGTCAAAATAATAATAATAATAATAATAATTACGATTATGGATTTTTTGCAATAGTATTCTTCTAGTTAAAAAGAGATGGGCAAATGTAAACAGACTCCTAAAATCAGAAATAAAGGCTCTGTAAGAAAGCCACAGCATAGAAGTTAACTGATTACAGGTTACATGTCATTTTGAAAAATGGTCTGAGAACAAGGAGTCTGAATGCATTTTCAGGTTTCACCCAAGGATGCCCTAAACCATGAAGACCATCCAAGGATCCTAAGAGCCCCTGCCATAATATGTTAGAGTCAAAAAAATCTATATTATCTTTTTAAAAAGGGATTTATTTCTTTGAAAGTCAGAGTGACACAGAGACAGAGTTATCTTCTATCCTCTGGTTCAGTCCCAAATGCCTACAACATCCAGGACAGGGCCAGGCTGAAGTCAAGAAGTAGGAACTCCATCCTAGACTCCCATGTGAATGACGGGGCTCTAATATTTGGGCCATCATCCACTGCTATCGGAGTGCTGGTTTGAATCCTAGCTACTCTGCTTCCAATCCAGCTCCTTGCTAATGTGCCTGGGAAGCAGCAGATGATGGCTTAAGTGCTTGAGTCCCTGCCGCCATGTCAGAGACCCAAAAGGAGTTCTAGACCTTGGCTTCAGTCTGGCCAAGCTCCTGTTGGTGCAGCTATTTAAGGAGTGAACCAACAGATACTAGATCTCTCTCGCGGGGAATGAACCAACAGATATATCTCTTTCTGTCACTCTGCCTTTCAAATAAACCTAAAAAATAATAATGAATCTAAAAGAAAAAAAAATAATTACTATCACTGGGCAGGTGTTGGCCTAGCAGTAAAGTCACTGGTTAGGACACCTGGCCAGAACAGAGTGCATGGGTTCATTCCCTAGTTCTAGCCCCTAATTCCAGCTTCTTGCTATATGGACCCTAGGAGGCAGACGTGATGGTTCAATTAGTTGGGTTCCTGTCACTCATGTTAAGAGACCTGAAATGAGTTCCCAGTTGCAGAATCCTGGTCATTGTGGACATGCTAGGTGTGAACCAGTGGATGGGAGCTGTCTCCCATCTCTTAAAATAAATAAATAAATAAAATTTGCCATCATCTAGTAAAGACAAAGCTGCAGGAACAAGAAAAGGAAACCGCAGAATAAAAAGAACCTCCAAGAAAATTCACAGTAAAAGGTTAGCAGAGGCTTATGCAGATCTCAACAAGCTCCTTGAAAAGTTCAAAAACATGGACCCCAATACCAAAAGGTATTCCTTATAGAGAGGAATGTTCAGGGTACATTATCTACTTACAAGCAAATCTTTGATGAAAAAATAAACAAATCAAGCAAACCACCATGGACACATTTGTGAAATGAGTGACACCCCCCCAAAAGGAAAGGCCCCAGGCAGGTCCATCTGAAAGCATCGGGAAGGCACTGTTTTCCTAGGAGATGACAGATCCATGCGTGTTTTTTTCTCTGAAGACTTTCCAGTGGGACAAGATGTGCAGGTGGAAGAGACGTAATATGGATGGTCCTGACCTTGTGTAGGCATGGGCTAATATGTATGTTTGTCTAAATTTTTAACAAAAAAGTTAGAAAAGAATATTAAGAAAATATTTTTATGTAGCTGTATGATGCGCTTTAAGCTAAGTGTTATTACCAGTCAAAAAGCTTAAAAATTTAAAAGCTTATAAAGTAAAAAGGTTACGGGCTGGCACTGTGGCATAGTGGGTAAAGCTGCTGCCTGCAGTGCTGGAATCCCATATGGGTGCCGGTTCGAGTCCCGGCTGCTCCACTTCCAATCCAGCTCTCCGCTATAGCCTGGGAAAGCAGTGGAAGATGGCCCAAGTCCTTGGGCCCCTGCACCTGCGTGGGAGACCCGGAGGAAGCTCCTGGCTCCTGGCTTTGGATTGGCTCAGCTCTGGCCATTGCGGTCAATTGGGGAGTGAACCAATGGATAGAAGACCTCTTTCCCTCTCTCTCTCTCTCTCTCTGCTTCTCTCTCTGTGTAACTCTGACTTAAAAAAAAAAAAAAAAAGTAAAAAGGTTACAGTAAGTTAAGGCTAATTACTGAAATAAAATATGCTTTCATAAATGCAGTGTTATTTGAGGATACAAGGTTGATAAAGCCTACAGCAGTGACAGCAATGTCGTCATTTTTTACACTCACTCACCACTCACTGACTCACCCATTGCAACATCCACTCCTGCCAGCTCCTTTCATAGTAAGTGTCCTCTAAAAGTAAATCATTTTTAAACCCTTTCATACTGTATTTTGACTGCACCCTTTCTGTGTTTAGATACATAAGTAGTTACCACTGTATCATAACTGTCTGCAGTATTCAGCACAGTAACATGTTATACAGGTTTGTGGCCTAGGAGCAGCAGACTCCTTCCTGGGCATGTAGCAGGCCATGCTATTCAGGTCTGTGTAAGTACACTCTGTGACGTCTGCACAATGACAAAAATACCTAACACATTTCTCAGAACATATCTCAGTGTTAACCAATGTATGATTGTATCTTATCCTCTGGGTTACCAAATAGCTTGTCAACAAGGAAAAGAATATTCTGGCTAGCAAATGTTCGGATCTGATCCCACTGGCAGTTTTGTTTCTCCTTGTAAACTACTAGACATTCCAGTTTTAAATTCCACATGTTTGGGACTCTATTGCTAAAAAAACAAATCCAGTGAGTACTTTAGCAAATAAGGTTTTTTTTTTTTTTTTTTGAGAAAAAAAAAAGGAAGCAGAAAATTTAAATTAGTGGCTATCTGAAGAGAGGTCCTGATCCTTGAGCCAAGTCCAATGGGACTGGTGGTGGCAGAAGCAAAAGATAGGAGGCTTGAGGAAATGAAAACACAGGAAGTATGCCTTCCTCCAGGAAAGAAACCAGAAGGGGAATTTTTAAAGAACAAAATATCTCAGCAGAGAGCTTCTGGTGCCCACCAAAGAATGAAAGTAACAGAATGATTCCTGGGCCCAAGAGGATGTGGAAGCTAAGAGAAAGTCAGCAGGCCCAAGACAGCTTTGTAATTGGGATGGTGAAAATGTAGCAGTGACCTGTGCTGATGGATGATTAGATACTAGAGAGGACTATAAAAAAGATAATGCAGAATGAAGTTATTCCTAGCTCAGGTCTCTGCATTCACTCAGCTCCCTGTCAATACCTACTATCTCTCAGCCACTTAAGACACAGCTTACCAAAATTAATTTTTTTTTAAAAAATGTCGTTTCTGACACCTGGGTTTGTGGCTTGAAATTTGAATAGACAACTATTATTGTTCCAAATATATCTTCAAGCGGAAGAAAAAGCTATAAGGAATAATAGAAGCATGACCTCACGTCTTGTTACTTAGAAAACTGTGTAATGACGACACACTTTCTACATCACAGCCAAGATACTATTACTTAGACTTTTCAATCGCTTTTTGGCCTTTTGGCTAAGATCAAGTGTAGACTTCTAAGAGTCTGAGTCAGTCTAACAATGGAAAATAATCATCTCCTTCAAGCAGCTTTTAAAAACAGCTGTGTCATGAATCTTGTTTTTTTCTCCCCTTGTGTTAAGTTATAAACACTGTTCTTTGCTCAGACACATAGACGCTCACTCTAAGATTCTGAGAACTTACAGAATGTCCATTCTGTATGAGACTGCCGGATACCAAGTAGGTGACGTGCAGCTGAGCTCCTGAATTTTCCTTTCGCTTCCTTTCAACATAATCATACAGCATCCTGTTCCAAAGAAAAGAAGGTACATGCAAGTCATTAACATGAGTTTTTATCTCATCAACTCTTAACTCATACCTTGAAACTTAGATCTATGAAATTGATACTCCACCAAATTTCTAAACAATTTACTGCCCAGTCTATGGACAGTTTAGAAAGGTACGGACATCAGATAGAAAATGGAGATTTCAATTCCCATCTATACTGAGCTGGTGGTGACCCAGTAAGGAGAGAAAATAAATTTAATAATAGACCAAAAGGGAATGAATCTGTATTAAAACAATGGCAATGAAGGGCTCTTCAAAAAGTTCATGGAAAAATGGAATTAAAAGGTAAGTTTATTGGGGCAGTACTGTGGTGTAGAAGGCTAAGCCTTCGCCTGTGGTACCAGCAGCCCATATGGGCACTGGTTCAAGTCCTGGCTGCTCACGTACTTGGGCCCCTGAACCCATGTGGGAGACCCAGAGGAATTTCCTGGCTTCAGCCCGGCCCAACCCCAGCCACTACGGCCATTTGGGGCGTAACCCAGCAGATGCAAGAATGATATTCTCTCTCTCTTTCTCTCTCTCTCTTCTATCTCAAATAAATAAATAAATCTTCTAAAAAAAGTAAGTTTATTTTGGTGCAAAAAAGCCTTGAAATCCGTGCATTTTTTCATAATATGCATTCTCCAAGAACTTTTTGAAGACCTCCTCATACAATGGACACAAAACTCAATCAAGAATAAAGTTACTATGTGTTATCTTATGTATGTTAGCTGATTTTTCCAAGCTTCCCAATATCCTGAGGTATAAAACAGGGCTGTATAAGATTAGTGATTCTCTTAACCTGAGATTCCCAAGGTTCTCTACAATCCTCAAATCCCAAAGTATCAGCAAACATATGTGTGCTTCTTTCAGAGGGGCTGATTCAGGGTTTTCAACAGTTTCTAAGAGTTCATTATTCCAAAACATCAAGAACTACTCTGTACATAATGACAAATGCCCAACTCTGAAATTCCAATTTTATGTTTACTTAGATCCAACAGTGTTTTGGAACTGTGGAATGTTAGCTGCTTACTCTCACTGCCCAGTATTCAGACTACGCATTAACCTGAGAGGCCAAGCACTAAATACAGGAACAATGTGGCTTCTAATAAAATCTCTAAATTCATGCTTAGCCCTATGATCCAGCAAATATCAGAAGTTGGCTCCCCTCAGTCATTTACAGTTCAACTATTAAAAAAAAAAAAAAAAAGATACCAAGAAACATTTCCTGAGCCTCTAAAAGATGTCAGATTCCAGCCAAAGACAGCTAGAAATGCCAAAATCCCAAGAGAAACTCAATCTATACGACTGATTGCTTTCTTGAAGTGAACCCTCCTAGCTTCCATGAACCCCACCAACAGTCTCCACTCCAATGCTATGCTCAGACTTCTCTGCTTCCTTCCTCTTTAACTGCTGGTGCTGTCTTTAGCTATCTTTTCACTCCATGAATAACAGGGACCCACCACCTTGGTTTGCTTGGGTCAGTGGGGCTTCCTGGAACATCAGACATGGTTAGTCTCCCTACCATTTCTTCACCTTGGTCTATTTCATTCATCCCCATGGTCTCCTCTATCCCTGACAACACCATCATCTGCTCAAATTACTTAAGCCAGAAATCTGGGAGTCATTATTCTTCACTCCTCCCTATGCGGGGAGTTGCCAAGTCTCATCAGCTCTCCCTCCCAAGTAATTCTTGATTCCATGCCCTTCAAATCTCTTGACTGGACCATTTCAATTCCAAATGTCAATTCCCCTTCTTCCTCCCACTTTTCATTGTGCATGATGTTGCCAGAATGAAGTTTTAAAAATACAAATCAAGTCACTCAGTCAATAAAAATTCTGGGTGGCTACTTTATGTTCAATGCCATGGGGATACAGCAGTGAACAAAGCAAAGTTCCTACCCTTTCAGAGATTACATTCTGGAAGACAGAGATTAAAAAAAACAAATAAGTAAGTGTACTTGCACAATCTGGGTTGGTGGTAAGTCTATGAAAAAAATTAAAGCAAACAGAGTACACAATAAGAAGTTTTGCAATTTACATAAAGTGACTAGGGAAGATTTCAAGAGCAGAGTCCTATAGGAAGTAAGAAGGCCACCAATTGGTTCTTTGGGGAGGGAAATATTCCAGAGAAAGCAGCAAACACAGAAGTTCTGAGGCAAGACTGTTAGCAAGGTCCTGGGAACAGAAAGGAAATCAGTGCTGAAGCAAAGCAGAGAGGGAACCAGACCCAGAGGGCTCTGTGGCCACTGTAGGAAGCCATGAGAATTTTTAGAGAAGTAACATGACGTCATCTTTAAGAGGGATCCTTGACTGCTGTGTGCACACATTGACCATGGAAGGGCAAGAGAAAGCAAGGAGAAGACCAAGCTCAACATGATGGGGGCTCAATCAGGGCAGCAGCAATGGAGATAGTGGATCAATTCTGGGTATATCTTAAAGGGAAAAGCATGATTTGCCAATGGACTGATTGTGAAGTGTGAGAGACCGAGGAGGCAAGGATGACTAAACTATGCAATTCAAGGAAGCAGCATTCACAGAGACAGGGGACAGCAGAAGCTGGTGGTGCAGGTAGAAATCAGGAGATAGTTTTTGGCATGTGTTAAATTTGAGATAATTAGCGTTGAAAAGTGGCTGGCTCAATAATACTGATCTGCAAAATTTCAGTGGCTCCCCGCCCGGAAGGATCCACTTCAAATTCCCAACAATGGCAGTAAGACCCTTCTTATCCTGCACCCTGTATGTCTCACATTCCCTGACTCCCCTATGTTAAGCATTCTGCAGTACCCCTGGCTCATTTGTCTGTGTCCCTCCTTCTGCCTGCAATGCTCTTCTCAGGCCTCATCCACCTAATTCCTCATGAAAACAGAAGCTCTATCATCATCTCCTATGTGACGCCTTCCCTCACCCCCACTGCAAGCAAGGTTCTCGACCTTCCAAGCTCTAACAGAACTTACCCCAACCTCATTACTGCAGCACTTAAAATTATTTACTTAGTTTTCTTATGTAGCATCCCCACTAGACTATAAGAATAAAAACATGCCCTATTCAGCATTTTTGTTGATTTCTCCACCTTGCCTCTATAGTGTTTCCTTCTACTGCATCAATTATGTTAGAAAGACAAATAAGGTAACAGACTCAGGAACACGCTGGTGTGTTTATACTAGTTAGGACCATACTGGGAGGAGACATGATAGGCAGGTACCACACCAAAGACACTCTCAAGTTAACTGTCCAAATGTACCGCCTTTATCCCAAACTCAGACCTTTGCCTATATCACCACAGTGATTGTTTCCCATGCCTTTGTTGCAAATAAATCCCTTGTTCTTCTCTTTATTAACAAGATCAAAGTAAACTTTAAAAAATAATTTCTGAGTACTTTTTGAAGCTCTTAGATGCACTTTTCTAATTTAATCAAGTCAAGCATTTTACCGGTGATATGGAATTTCTTAAATAACAATATATATATGATTTTTAAAGGTACACTTCCGGCCAGCGCCGCGGCTCACTAGACTAATCCTCCGCCTGTAGCGCCAGCACACCGGGTTCTAGTCCCAGTTGGGGTGCTGGATTCTGCCCCAGTTGCTCCTCTTCCAGTCCAGCTTTCTGCTGTGGCCCGGGAAGGCAGTGGAGGATAGCCCAAGTCCTTGGGCCCTGCACCCACATGGGAAACCAGGAGGAAGCACCTGGCTCCTGGCTTCGGATCAGTGCAGCACTGGCCGTGGCAGGCATTGGGGGGTGAACCAAGGGAAGGAAGACCTTTCTCTCTGTCTCTCTCTCTCTCACTAACTCTGCCTTTCAAAAAAAAAAAAAAAAAAAAAGATACACTTCCTACATGATTAGAGGTTCTCACTTTATTAATTTACCTTGCAAATTCCACACACAATTCTTTCCAGGACAAGTACTGTACATAGCCATACAGCCTTCCCTAGCCTAATTCTTTCACAACTTTTTTTTTTTTTTTAAAGACTTATTTATTTATTTGAAAGTCAGAGTTACACACAGAGAGAAGGAGAAGCAGAGAGAGAGAGGGAGGTCTTCCATCTGCTGGTTCATTCCCCAGTTGGCCAAAACGGCTAGAGCTGTGCCAATCCAAAGCAAGGAGCCAGGAGCTTCCTCCAGGCCTCCCATGTGGTTGCAGGGGCCCAATGACTTGGGCCATTTTCCACTGCTTTCCCAAGCCACAGCAGAGAGCTGGATTGGAAGAGGAGCAGCCAGGACTTGAACCAGCGCCCATATGGGATGCCACTGCAGGTGGCAGTTTCACCTGCTATGCCACAATGCCGGCCCCCACAGCATTTTTACAATGTGAAATTATTTTGTTCAAATCAATGAGGGTTGAGACTCTAACTATCAAGTTTACCATTTTATGAGTCTAAAGTAATGCTAAAAACATAAAAGAACTGGGGGGAATAGAAAGTCCTAGCCAATGGCCAGCATCAGCTGCCAGATGTGTACAAAAAAATGCACTCAGATGACTGGGTTCCAGTCATTGAGACTTCCCAGAGGAAATACCTATAAGTTATTCCCTCTGTTCCCTGTCCAAATTCCAGACCATTAAGAATCCATGAGAATAAAATGGTTGTTTCCAGCCACTATTTACACATTTCAATGTTCATTTAAAAATTAGTTTGAGGGAGCCAGCGCTGTGGCGCAGGGGGTTAACACCTCGGCATCCCATATGGGCGCCGCTTGGAGAACCGGCTGCTCTACTTCCAATTCAGCTCTCTGCTATGGCCTGGGAAAGCAGTAGAAGATGGCCCAAGTCCTTGGGCCCCTGTACCCACGTGGGAAACCCAGAAGAAGCTCCTGGCTCCTGGCTTCGGATCGGCACAGCTCCGGCAGTTGCGGCCATCTGGGGAGTGAACCAGCAGATGGAAGACCTCTCTCTCTCTTTTTCTCTTTCTCTGTCTCTCCCTCTCTCTCTGTGTAACTCTGACTTTCAAATAAATAAATAAATCTAAATAAAAAAATTAGTTTGAGGCTTACTTCTTTGCTGAGATGCTCATCTGGCCTGCCAGGTGTATTCTCTTCATTAAACTTTGCCAGCATGCATATTGTTACTCTCACTTCTGAACTCCTTTTCTTGTCCAAAGACAAGGACCTCTGACCCTGCTGTTGCTGGTGACATATTTTTGGCAGAGCTAGCCAGGAGAAGACAAGAGCCACAAATACAAGCCACCCAGCTCCAGATGATCAAGAGTCAGGAGTCCCAACCTATCCTGCTGGACCATGTGACCAGCCCGCTGGATCACACAGGACAGTCTTTTTCCAGGCCACCTCCAAACACCACAGGACAGCAGCAAGAGAAGAAAACCAACACCAGTAATACCAGTTCTACGCCACCCATACACTAGCCCAAAGAACCTACAGAAGACAGACCTTCACCTGCTCCACCCACATGAGATCATGGGTTACTTTTTTTAAAGAGGGAAACGTTAGGTAGGAAGGTAGACATTAGCCTATGTATTGTGAGAGGGGCTGAAAAACAAAAATGGGAATTCTGTGCTGTGGAATGAGAAACAGTAGGAGCAGGCCTTGGAAGCAGACCAGCATTTGGACATCAAGTTTTGCCCAAGGGGCTGGTGTTATGGCATGGTGGGTAATGCTGTTGCCTGCAACACCAGCATCCCATATGGGCTCCTGTTCGAGTCCTGGATGCTCCACTTCTGATCCAGTTCCCCACAAATGGATTTGGAAAAAGCAGCAGAAGATGGCCCAAGTATTTGTGCCCCACCAACCATGTGGGAGACTCAGATGAAGCTCCAGGCTCCTGGCTTTGGCATGGCCCAGCACTGGCTGTTGTGGTCATCTGCGGAGTGAACCAGAGGATGGAAGATGTGTATGTGTGTGTATGTGTGTGTGTATCTAGTTATTTCAAAATAATTAAAACTTAAAAAAAAAAGTCTTGCCTAAGTCAATAACCTTGCTAGGTGGGTCCCAGCCCTTCCCAGGCAGCGGGGAGGGGAGGAAGCTTCGGGGAATCTTCTGCACCCAGCACCAGGGGGACTATTAAGACAAAGAACGTTTTGCTGGTTAAACTCTTGAGAGGAATTTCCCAAATTCTAAGCTGAGAAAGCCCTATATCCAGCAATACCCCAGAAGAGGAAGTAGGGAGGAGAAACGGTGGGCCCATATCTATAAAAACTCCAGTCTGAATGCAAGCTGGGCTCTCAGTTCTTTGCTGAGATGCCCACCTGGCCTGTCAGCTGTATTCTCCTCATTAAACTTTGCTAGTATGCTTCCTGCTACAAAAAAAAAAATAAGCAACAAAATAAAAATTAGCTTGATAACTGGGAGGGTGATTGACAGTAGTTAAGATGTAGCCTGAGGAACTGGTGCTGTGGCACCGTTGGTTAAGCTGCCACCTGCAATGCCAGCATCCCAGATCAGCACCAGTTAGTGTCCTGGCTGCTCCATTTCTGATCCAGCTCTCTGATAATAGCCTGGGAAGGCAGCAGATGATGGTCTAAGTGCTTGGGCCCTGTACCCACATGGGAGACATGAATAAAGCTCTTAGTTTTGGCCTGGCCCAGCCCTGGCTGTTGCGGTCATTTGGGGAGTGAATCAGCAGATGGAAGATCTCTCTCTGTCTCTCACCTTCTTTCTGTAACTCTGCCTTTCAAATAAATAAAAAATAAATAAATCTTTAAAAAAACCAATTGTGGTAATGACTGCACAACTCTAAGTTTTCAATATCATTGAACAGTATACTTCAAATGGGTAAATTGTACAGTATATGAATTATGTCTTAATAAATCTATTTTAAAAAAAAAGAATCACAGCCGGCGCCATGGCTCAGTAGGCTAATCCTCCACCTTGTGGCGCCGGCACACCGGGTTCTAGTCCCGGTCGGGGTGCCGGATTCTGTCCCGGTTGCCCCTCTTCCAGGCCAGCTCTCTGCTGTGGCCAGGGAGTGCAGTGGAGGATGGCCCAGGTTCTTGGGCCCTGCACCTGCATGGGAGACCAGGAGAAGCACCTGGCTTCTGCCATCGGAACAGCGCGGTGGGCCGGCCACAGCGCGCCTACCGCGGCGGCCATTGGAGGGTGAACCAATGGCAAAGGAAGACCTTTCTCTCTGTCTCCCTCTACTGTCCACTCTGCCTGTCAAAAATTAAAAAAAAAAAAAAAAAAGGAAGACCTTTCTCTCTGTCTCTCTCTCACTGTCCACTCTGCCTGCCAAAAAAAAAA
This sequence comes from Lepus europaeus, assembly GCF_033115175.1. Classification (NCBI taxonomy): domain Eukaryota; kingdom Metazoa; phylum Chordata; class Mammalia; order Lagomorpha; family Leporidae; genus Lepus; species Lepus europaeus. The sequence goes on along the minus strand of NC_084833.1, from coordinate 64,032,849 downwards.
AAAAAAAAGAATCACGAAAGAAATTAACAGTAGGGGGCTAGTATTGTGGCAAAGCAGAGAAAAGCACTGTCTTCGACATTGGTATCCTATATGGGTGCCAGTTTGTACCCCAGCTGCTGCTCCACTTCTGATCCAGCTCCCAGCTAATGGCCTGGGAAAAGCAGCGGAAGATGGTCCAGGTGTTTGGGCCCCTGCCACCCACGTGGGAGACCTGATAAAGCTCCTAGTTCCTGGCTTCAGCCTTGTCCAGTGCTGGCTATTGCAGCCATCTGGGGAATGAACCAGCAGATGGAAGAGCACTTTGTCTCGCCCTCTCTCTCTGCAACTCTGACTTTCAAAATAAATAGTAAGTCTAAATTAACTGTATTATGATAAAAAACAGGGAAGGGTGAGGATACCTGGAATAGAGAATTGGGGAAGGCTTGTTGTAACATGGAATTAGAGTTTGAAACTTGAAGGGTGAAAAAAGCTAAGAAAAGCAATCTAGGCAGAGAGAAAGGTACAAGTTCTTGTGGTGAGAATGACTTCACATATCTGAAGAAAAGCAAAGCAAATATGGCTACAGTATCACAACTGAGATAGAGAGTGGTATAGGTAAAGTTGGGTACACAGGTAGGAATTAGTGTGCTAATGCTATAAAAATTACAAGTAATTGGGGTACCTCCACTAAAATTGCATACATCTTTATTTCATTTTCAGAGAATCCAGTCATTATTCATCCTTAAACCCCAACAGGTTAACAGTTGCTTCAGCTTTTATTTAAACACCCATAATGGTAACAAACAATAACTCTCATAGGTATCCATTGACAAAGTTAACTGAAGCTCTTGGGTTTGGGCCAGAACTAGTCTTATGCAATTTTAGTCAAAATCAATCCAAATCCATCCCTATATAAGAGTTGCTGGGTTTTGAAAGCTTTAACATCACACCCCAAATTAGACTCCTAGATGTGCTTAACCCAATAAAACCAAATCAACCCATTCTAGAAGTCAGGGATTTTAGGTTTCTATGACTCCAGAAGAAACTTCAGACCAGCCTTAGGAATAAAACAAACAAAATGAGAATTTAACCCAATATATGTATCCTCAGCCAGTTCACTAATTCCTCCCCTGGGTCACAGACATCATCCACAGCCTGGAAGTTAATTCAAAAGCTCACCTTTCTTTTGGGCTCGGGTTAGATGCCAAGTTTAGGCAAGGAAAGGTGACACCACGGCACTAAATTGAAGAAGGGCAAGGCCATGCACCATCCTAAACACTCCCTTTCCAGTTTCACTTAAATCGCTCACCCTGTCACACAGCTTGTGTCGAACACCTGTTGACCTCATTATGAAGTACTCCAGTAACATCTGGAGATGGGTCTAAGGCCCACATGTGAGAATGTGGTGAAGATGTAAGATAACAGACATATAAATTTTAGATGCAAAAATAACTAATTCATTTAAGAAATCTGAAATAACAAACATGTTCACAACAGGCCAAGGATGCAAATAAATCCAGTAAATTGATTACCACACCTTTGTTATTAAGTCTACCAGTCTCCTAAAAGAGACAAAAATATGAGGTAGTAAAATAAGTGTTCTTTCCCATTTACTCAGGAAAAAAAGAAAATTAGTTCTATCCTAGGAGCTATCTAAAGAGTTAAAAACAAAGCAAAACAAGAAACAAAACAAAACCCTCCTCTATGTGATTAAAATTGGTAGTAAATTGGACTTACTGTTTGGCCTGGTTAACATGAACCCCTAGTGTATAGCTCAGCCATTTGTACGTCACCTGCAAGAAGAAGCAATTTTGAAGAATGTTTTATGAAATGCACCCAGAGCCTAGATCAGTAATCTTGAGTGCGATTGTGCCTTATCAATTGCAATCAATACCACCACAGTTTTGTCAAGAACTACCTGGGCTGGCAGAATAGATATCTACTTTACAAACACTAAAAAAAGTTTGTTTTTCCCCACAGAGTGCTTCATACAAAGACAGTCCGAATACACGTAAAGAAAGAGCTCTCCTTTTCCTCTCGCTCGTTTCACTTAGGCCTTTCTTTAGATTCTGCCTTTGTGGGGGAACCGCCGGCCTAAACTACCTGAAAACTCACCTAGGAGCTAAATGACTTCCCAAGCATATGACGCAGAAATCGCTCAGGAAAGCTGCAGCCACAGGGACGAGCACGAGGGGCACAGGCGGTGCAGGGGTCGGGATGAAGACCGCAGCGGGTCAGATGGGAACCACTGACACCAAGCGTGCAGCCCTCCTCCACCCCGTCCGCCTGTCACTCTCTCGCTAAAGCTCGCTACAGGCCGAGCTGCCGATAATCAGAAGACCTGGGCAGGTCAGGCACAGGCCGGGGCGAGCTCGAAGGACTCGTGGAAGAGCCAGGCCCAGGTTCGAAGACGGCGCCGCCCTCTCTAAGAGCGACCAAACTCGTTCTTTGGCCCCTGGGTTCCCCGGAGGAATACGACTCCCAGCCCGGGGCGGGGGTGGGCAGGGCCGAGGCAAAGATGACGGGCAACAACAGCGCGTAGCCACGGTGCCCCGGCACCCAGCGGGCGCTCACTACCACGCCTCGCAAGGCGCACTCGCCTCCCTCGCCTCCGATCGGGACACCAACCCCGCCAGGCAGGTCACGCCCCCGTCAATACTCCAATTTCCAGGAAGAGGAAACCCGAGGTCAGACCGTCCCTCCACCCGGCTGAGGCACACTTTCCTCAGAGGCAAACCTGCGGCTTGAAACGCCACCCGCCTGGTCAAGCCGGCGTAGGAACGTCTTAGACCCTCAACCCCCGCGGCCTCTCCCCGGGGCAGCCCCCAACACGCCCACCCGAGGAACACCCGCTACCGCGCGCGCCATCAGCCCTCCCCGGCGAGTCCTCGCTCGCCCCGGGAGCACGCGGTGACGGGGACCTGTCTCCCCTCTCGGCCAGTTCCCCACGAGCCCACCAGCTATGAGCGTCCAGCCCCCCCACCCCCCGCCCTGGCTTGGCCCAGGACCCCAGTCGCACGCCTGCTCCCCCAGGCCCTCGCTCCTCACAATCTTGTTCTGGTCCGTGACGAACTCGTCTATATTTTCCAGATACAGCTGGTCCGCCATGGTGCCACAGCAATGGGCCCCGCGGGCTCGGGGTACCCCCTTCTCAGTCACAGCGGTAGCTCCCGCCGGCGGGAAACGTCCTTACTCCCTCCCAGGTCCCGGGTCGTTTCCCACGGCAACCGAAGCGACGCGCTACGGCGGCCGCCCAGGGGTCAAACTAGTCACGGAGACGGCGCAGGGTGAAGTGGGTGGAGCCAGTAGGAGCCGCGGTCGGGGCGGGTTTGTGTGCGGTGTATGTGGAGAGGAGGGGTCGGATTTCACCCCGCCGCTGAGTGACCGCACAAAATGCGTCACCTGTAGGAGCCACAGCCTTTTCATCTGTAAATTGATCAAAGAATCCTTGCCTCGCGATACTTTTATTCAGTAAATATTGGGAACCTATTCAGGCAGGCCACAGTTTTGGACGATAAAGATAAAAATTGGGCTGGACCAGCTGGAATACAATACTTGCCTGTTATAATGCAGAGTTAAAGAATTAGAAGTTCGGCCGGCGCCGCGGCTCAGTAGGCTAATCCTCCGCCTTGCGGCGCCGGCACACCGGGTTCTAGTCCCGGTCGGGGCACCGATCCTGTCCCGGTTGCCCCTCTTCCAGGCCAGCTCTCTGCTGTGGCCAGGGAGTGCAGTGGAGGATGGCCCAAGTCCTTGGGTCCTGCACCCCATGGGAGACCAGGATAAGTACCTGGCTCCTGCCATCGGATCGGCACGGTGCGCCGGCCGCACCGCGCCTACCGCGGCGGCCATTGGAGGGTGAACCAACGGCAAAAGGAAGACCTTTCTCTCTGTCTCTCTCTCTCACTGTCCACTCTGCCTGTCAAAAAAAAAAAAAAAAAAAAAAAAAAAAAAAAGAATTAGAAGTTCTTCCAAGCGGGTAAGGGAGGCGGGGCCGGGAAGAGAAAGCTCCAGATAGCGGGAATGTGGGGGAGCAGGGGCCAGGGAGAGAGGAGACCTTGACGGGGCCACAGCACTCCATGCCTTAGGAGGTGTGTGTAGGATGGCATGAACGTCCTTCTCAGTTAAAGCGGACAAGGAGAAGGACAAGGTTGGGGAATTGCGTGAGAATTTCTCATAGTATCACCAAAAATTTAGGATAAGCCAAGGTCCTCAGCAGAGTGGATAAGCAGTCAAGCTCTAGAGGACTCCAGATTTGAATCTGGATTTCTTTTTAAATTTTTAGTTTTTATTTGAAAGGCAGAGTCGGGGGCGGGGGGTTGGGGGGGGTTTTCCATCCACTGGTTCACCCCCAAGTGGTTGCAACGGGCTGGGCGAGGCCAAAGCCAGAAGCTAGGAGGCAGAAACTTCTTCCAGGTCCCTCACGTGGGTCACTTCACTTGGGCCATCTTCATCATCTTCCGCCGCTGTACCCGGGCACCTTAGCAGGGAGATGGATCCATAGTGGAGCAGTCAGGACTTGAACCATGCCCATGTGGGATTCCGGCACTGCAAGCGGCAGCTTTACTGACTATGCCACAGCCCTGGCCCCTTGAGTCTGATTTTTTATGTACTGAGTTTTATAAGTTGTTTAACCACTCAGAGCCTGGTTCCTTATCTGTAAGATGGCAAAAGCCTACCAAGGGCCAGGAACGGTTCGGGGTAGTGAGGGTACAGCGGCAGTCATTAAGACATGGAGGCCGTTCTCATTACATTACATCACACTCACCTCGAGATATTTAAGTCCCAGTCTCTCATGGTCTCCCAGCTGCCTTCCCTTAGCTTAAAGTTTCCTTGCCCAGCTTTCATGATTGCAAATCAACCTCTTACAAAATTAACTCACTAGGGGCCAGTTTTGTGGCACAGCAGGTTAAGTCACTGCTTGCAATGCCAGCATCCCTTATGAGTCCCAGCTGCTCCACTTCTGATCCAGCTCCCTGATAATGCACCTGGGAAAGCAGCAGAAGGTGGCTCTAGTGCTTGGGCCCCTGCCACGCATGTAAGAGACCTGGATTGAGTTCTTGGTTCTTGGCTTCAGCCTGGCCATTGCAGTCATTTGGGGAGTATCTCTCTCCATGACTCTGCCTTTGGGATAAATAATAAATATTTTAAAATAAAATTATTCACTAAATTGTTGGAGTGGTGTAACTAGACCTACAGGATCCCTGAACATAAGAATCATGAGGTCATTTATCTCCCCTGTAGGCAATTTCTTGATGTTTGGTCTCATCTGGAACCCCAGGCCCTGAGAAAGAAGTAGGTAGCTACCACCTGACTGATCGGAGTCCACTCTGCTACCACCAAAATTCCCAAAAGAATACGGTATCACCAACCAATCAGGAGGGCCACAAGTGCTACAGACCAAGCAGTGATCTGCACATGAACATGAGACATGAACATGCATGTCTCAACTCCTCTTCAGTCTATAACAACCTTTACCCCAAACCCTCAGGGGGCTTAGGAATTAAGCCATAGCTTCCTGGCTCTTTATTCTATGGTTTGCAATAAATACCTACTCACTTCCACAAGTGAGTGAGCGACTTGTGGTGTGTTGTGCAAGTGGGCCTAGGTTTCAGGATTCTATAGCAATTCCTCCAAGCGGTTTTAGAATGTTCCATAACAGCAGTGCTGGCTTAAAATAGGGTAGTAGGAAATAAGAGAAATTTAGTGGCCTGAGTTTTCTTTTAGGATTGGCAAAACCTACTGGTTAATTAGATGATTAAAAAAGACAGGAATCAAGAAAAACACCTATATTTGGAACCTAAATCTTTAGAAAATGGCAGTGTGGCCGGCGCCGTGGCTTAACAGGCTAATCCTCCGCCTAGCGGCGCCGGTACACCAGGTTCTAGTCCCAGTCGGGGCACCGGATTCTGCTCCGGTTGCCCCTCTTCCAGGCCAGCTCTCTGCTATGGCCCAGGAGTGTAGTGGAGAATGGCCCAAGTGCTTGGGCCCTGCACCCCAAGGGAGACCAGGAGAAGCACCTGGCTCCTGCCATCGGATCAGCGCGGTGCACTGGCCACAGCGTGTCAGCCGCGGTGGCCATTGGAGGGTGAACCAACGGCAAAAGGAAGACCTGTCTCTCTCTCACTGTCCACTCTGCCTGTCAAAAAAAAAAAAAAAAAAAAAAGAAAAGAAAATGGCAATGGCAATGATGCCTTAACTGAGATGTGAAAGACTGGGAGGAAGAGCAGATAAGAAAATCAGATCATTCCATTTGGCCAGATTTAAGAATAATAGACACAAACCCTCACGTTGTGCTTTCACAAAATAAAGTCAGTAATAATTGGCTAGTACATTATTCCACAGCAGGCACACTGTACAAGGTGTTTAAGGCTGAGACTTCAGTTGGTCCTCATGGCAACCCTGCAAACAGATCGTGTCATTTATATTTTGTAGACTCGATTGCTGAGGCTCAGAGAGAAGTGGACCTCCCAGGGCCCCAGGATTATTCAGGGGTTGTGCTGGAATCTGAACTCAGGTCTCTTGTCATTGCTCCTGTGGAGTAGGAAGTAAGTCAAGGGAGTTGGCCAGAGAAGAGTCCTGACACTACCCCCATGCCAAAAGGAGGAGAAGATAATCCTGGACAGAGTGTTCTCCCAACACAGTCCTGGATGTGCCCGTAGCAAGGGTAGTGGTTAAGACTGTTATGCCCGTATCCTGCCACATCAGAGTGCCTGAGTTTGATCTATGGCTCCAGCTCCTGACCCTGGGAGGCAGTGGTGGTGGTTCGAGTGATTGGGTTCCTGGCTTCTGACTTCAGCCCCAGCCCTGCCCGTGGTGGGCATTTGAGACAGCAGGTGGAGCTCATTCTCCCTCTCTCTCTCTCCCTCTCCCTCTTGCTAATAAATAAAAATTAAAAGGAAAAAAAATTGCAAGACTTAGACACTAGATTCGTGGTTACCCTTGGAAAAGTAGAAACTAGACAAGAGGATGAAGAGGCTGCTGAGATGAAAATTCGGCTCTGGCTCTTGATCTGGTGCCAGTCTCGGGGGTTTGTTGAGTTTGTGGAAATGAGTAAGTGGGACACTTCCGATATGCGTAGTTTCCTGGATGCATATTTACGTTAATCAAAAGTTTAAGGAAATTGGTTATTTAGAGAACCTTCACTACTATTCCAAGCCTTTTCAACCCCAGAAAACACAAACTAGGACAGGTATTGGAAAGAATGGGTTTAATCTTAACCCTGAACAACAACAGAAAGGAAGTTCTGGGAAGGAGAGATAATGGACAAAAATGAACCACAGGCAAAACAGCAATGGGATGATCAAGTGACCAGGGGCCTGTGCTGTGGTGGAGTGGGTAGACCCGCTGCCTGCAGTGCCAGCATCCCATGTGAGCACTAGGTCCAAGTCCTGGCAGCTGCACTTCCAATCCAGCTCTCTGCTGTGGCCTGGGAAAGCAATAGAAGATGGTCAGGTCCTTGGGCCCCTGCACCCGTGTGGGAGACCTGGAAGAAGCTCCTGGCTCCTGGCTTTGGATCGGCACAGCTCTGGCCGTTGCAGCCATCTGGGGAGTGAACCAACAGGTGCAAGACCTCTCTCTCTCTCTGCCTTTCCTTCTCTCTCTCTGCCTCTTATTTTCTCTGTGTGTAACTCTTTCAAATAAATAAATAAACCTTCAAAAAAAGAAAAAAATTAGTGACCAAAGGCATTTCTAGGCTGGATTAAAATAATGGGACTGGAGAGGAGCTTTCACAGCTATGCACGGGATGGGTAGGCTGGGGTTAGATGTGCACATTAAGGCCCCAGGAGCTCCAGGGAAGGGATAGCTCTTCTGTTTCTGTGTCTGAGGTGTATCCAGTGTGCACATTCCTATGCTCAGGGGAGAGTAGCTGAAGAGCAAGCACATAGGCTTTGGAAACACAGCTTTTGTTTTAAACACAAGCAAGCAAACAAAATCCTAGGGTTGCCTCCCGCATTACCACTTCCTAGCTGTGTGGCCTTGGGCAAAATCATGTAATTTCTCAATTTCACCATTTTAAAAGTAGGCGTATAGATAAGTGTTTAACAACCAACTTGCCAAATAAATAAAACTCCAGATTTGTAGTGGCTGCCAACGTCTGGGGTAGCCCTGCTCCACACAGCAGATATCAAAGCCAGCTACTGACATCACCAGAGGCAGAGTTAGGGAGAAGGGCACAATTTCACACCATTTTTTTCTACCATGCAAATACTGCAAAGGATTGGGCATCGATGGTAGTAAAATACTTAGGAAGTGATAAGATTTGAATATTATCTTCATTTTTAATATGTTTGATTATAAATGTAATTTAACCTTTTAAAAAAGATTTATTTATTTATTCAAAAGGCACATAGGGAGGCAGAGGCAGAGACAAAGAAAGGTCTTCCAACCACTGGTTCACTCCCCAAAGGGCTGCATCAGCCAGGGTTGGGCCAGGCCGAAACCAGGAGCCAGAAGTTTCATCCAGGTCTCCCATGTGGGTGGCAGGGTCCCAAACACTTAGGCTATCTTCTACTGCTTTCCCAGGCACATTAGCAGGGAGCTAGATGGGAAGTGGGAGCAGCCAGGACTCGAACTGGCGTCCATATGGGATGCTGGCAGTGGTTTAACCTACTGTGCCACAGCAGCAGCACCAATAATTTAACTTTTAATAATGGGTCTGACTTTAGTACCTACTGACTTCCAAACTTTCTCAAAATAAAATATTTGGTTCTCATAAGCAAGCACAAGCAAGCTCTAGCACACCACTGTAAATGACATATCTGCCTCCCATGATTGAGAGGGGGGTGGAAGTAACACGTTCTACGCCTGGCAGATAGCAAAGTGCTCCAGAAATGGTAACTATTGTATAACAAACACTCATATACCACCATCTGTAGGCCAGGCTCTCTTCCAAGTGCTTTACAAACATTTGCCCATCCAATCTCCATAACAAGCCTTGGAATTAAGGCGTGTTATTATCCCCTTTTTGAAGGTAAGTAAAATTGGGCACAGAGAGGTTAAATCACTTGCCCAAGGTCACAATGTAACACTGCCAGGATAATAACCCAGACAGTCATGCTGCAGCATCCATAGTCTTAAATACTATGTTTTGCCAGCTCATTGTTGAGACAGTTTACAACTGCAAGTGGCCAAGCTCAAGGACAGGGAATGCTAACAGATTGTAGTGCACAACTTTGGAATTCCCTGTATATGTCAGTCAAGTGAACACTGCTTTCAGTAGAAGCCAAGCAACAAATGGGATATGTTGGCTATCTACATGACACGGAAACATCGAGTCTAGGCAAACAGAAATTAATCTTGTTGGTTTTCAGGTAAGGTATTGGAAGTTTGGGCAGGTGGTTGGACTTTTGATTAGATTTGGGAGAAAACCACAGCTAGCAAATGCCAGTAAAAAGTTTGCAACTGTGTGCAGGAGATAAGTGTTTTATCTAGATAATGCCTAAATGCTCAGTTTTGTGGTCAAAAGTAACCAGAAAAGAATATCTCTTAGTACTTTCACTCTTTTAGATCACAGGTGAGGATTTTAGTCCATGTATGTTGTTTCAATAATAACTACTATAGTTTATTTAGTACCTACCATGTAGTGGGTACCTTTTCAGAGTGACTTATGTAATCCTCAAACAATCCCATTAGATTTTAAACCTTTCATTTAAAAGGGGGCCAAATTTGAAACCATTTTTAAAAAATTTATTTATTTATTTGAGAGGCAAAGTTACAGAGAGACAAGGAGAGACAGAGAAAGAGGTCTTCCATCCACTGGTTCATTCCCCAAGTGGACAAAATGGCCGGGGATAGGCCAGGCCAAAGCCAGGAGCCAGGAGCCAGGAACCAGGAGCTTCCTCCTGCTCTCTCATATGAGTGCAGGGGTCCAAGGACTTGGGCCATCCTCTGCTGTTTTCCCAGGTGCATTAGCAGGAAACTGGATCAGAAGTGGAGCAGCCGGGACTCAAACCAGCACCCTTACAGGATACCAGTGCTGCAGGCTATGGCTTAACCTGCTTCACCCTCTGCGCCACAGCACCAGCCCTGAAATCGGTGTTATGTTATTACTGGGAAGAGCAAATAAGAAACAATTCCATGTAGGTTCTAAGACAAAGTTTCTTAACCAAGTAACTAAGTAGGACTTCAGAACTAGCCTCACCAACACCACCACTAGCATCTAATGGGTCCACAATAAATGGATACTGACTTAAGTTCAATTACAACTAAAGGCAGCAAGATTTAAGAGGAGAAACACTGGATCAAGAAACCAGGGTCCCTGAGATAGCATTCATTACTACTTATTATTCATTGAGTGTGCAGGTACCATGCTAGGCCTTTTGAGTGAATATTCTCATTTAATCTTCAAAGCAATCTATAAAGTAAGTAAATATTATTGCTTATTTTCAGTTTCCCCTATTTTATACAAGTCATATACCTTAAATTAGCAATATTTATGATATAGATGAAGAAATGGAACTCAGAGATGTAATTTGTCCCAGACTATATAGGTAGGAAGTGGTGGAGATGTGTTTGCAGCCCAGGTGTGCCAAAAACCCACACTCTCAATACCAGTTGTCTTTAGGTGTTAGCATCTGGCTAATTTTTATTCTCTCTCTTACATTATTTTTTCCTAATACATATTTGAATTTTTACAAGAGTCTGTACCATTTCTATAACCATTTTTAAAGATTTATTTATTTATTTTAAAGTCAGAGTTACACAGAGAAGGAGAGGCAGAGAGAGAGAGAGAGAGAGAGAGGTCTTCCATCCGCTGATTCACTCCCCATTTGGCCACAACTGCCAGAGCTGTGCCGATCTGATGGCAGGAGCCAGGAGCTTCCTCCAGGTCTTCCCACACGGGTGCAGGGGCCCAAGGACTTGGGCCATCTTCCACTGTTTTCCCAGGCCATAGTAGAGAGCTGGATTGGAAGTGGAGCAGCCAGCACTTGAACCAATGACCATATGGGATGCCGGCACTACAGGCTGTGGCTACACCACAGCACCACCGGCCCCCTATAATCATTTTTTAAAACCACAGTTTCATTTTGAAAAGAAAAAAAAATCTGACATTTAGCAACGTAAAGTTATTCGACATCTTAGTTCGGGCATCTGTAACATTTTCCCTATTTGAAATGTAAAAGGCGAATCTCCAGGAAGGAACAGAACCACCATTCCTACCTATACTTCAAGTGCCACTTCCTGCTAAATAAAGAGAAGCCCCACTCCCTATTCCTTAAGGATGAGGCTTAACCTAGGTACTTCATGATGAGGAAAAGAATAGTTCTCCAGACACCAGAACCATCAGTGAAGCAAAGCATCTACTCACCACTGGAGGTCGGACACAACACTGGGGATGTTGGTATCAAGTGGCACCAGCAGTTGCTGCCCCAGGATCAAGACTCCCAGGTCTCGGTGTCTCACAAATTCAAGGCTAACTGTCCTCTTCTTCCTCTTCATCCCCAAAATGACTGGCACTAGAGAGTCTACTGATTCTGACAGAGCATGGGGTGGGAAATACAGATCAGGCTTAATATTGGGGAGGGAGGAGGACAGGTAAGGCGAGATCAACCTATATACAGGTAGGATTCCTGGAGGAAGAGTAGGGGAAGCAAGCCAGGACTCGGGCCTGAAAACCAAACCTGTAGGAGCAACTCAAAGACTCCACAAGGTAGCTGGGCTTCAAGGCTGCCGCAGGTCTTAGGCAGACAGCAAAGCAGGCAGCGAAATTGGTCAGAACCAAGAAAGATGAGATTAAGGATTACAAGGACCCTGCTGAGTGTTTGGGGCAGTGGTTAAGACACCATTTAGAACACCCACGTTCCATATCAGTGTGCCTGGATTCGAGTTCTGGCTCCACTTCCAATTCTGGATTCCTACTAATGTGCACCCTGGGTGGCAGCAGGTGATGGCTCAGGTATTTGGGCTTCTGCCATACACATAGGAGACCCGGACCAAGACTGAGTTCTGGGCTTCTGACTTTGGCCTGACCCAGCCCAGGTTGTTGTGGGAGTGAACCAGTAGCTGAAAGATCTTTTTCTCTTTTGTTCTCTGTCCCTTTGCCTTTCAAATAAAAAAAAATTAAGATTTATTTATTTGTTTAAAAGGCAGAGTTACAAGAGAGACACACAGAGAGAAAGGTCTTTTAAAAAAAGATTTATTTATTTATTGGAAAGGCAGAGTTACTGTGGGGAAATTAGTTACATGATGGTGCCCAAAGGAAGTAAGGTGGGCGGAATCCAAAGTTGTTTACCACTAAAACTGATTGGCTGTGCAACATCAGGGGAGGTAACAAAACTAGTAACAAGTGTATAGACATATGGCTAATCCTATAGAAATCCCCCCATAAAATGACCATTTAAGTGATTGGTTGGTCCTTAGCCCTGCCCCAAAGACTCTGCAGTTTTGTGCTATAAAAGGTTCTGTTTCTCAGGAAGTAAATGAGTCCTTGCTAGACTTGGCTCCCCGCTGCGACTGATTGTCTCCGGGATCAGGAGGCTGGGGAACGGGCGAGCGGCGCACTTACCTTTCCTCAGACCCAGTCCATCCTTGTACGGGTGGACTAAGACCCAGCAAGTTACAAAGAGGCAGAGGCAGAAAAAGAGAGAGAGGTCTTCCATCCACTCCCAAACACTTAGGCTGTCTTCTACTGCTTTCCCAAGCACATTAGCAGGGAGGTGAATTGGAAGCAGAGCAGCTGGGACACTAACCAGAGCTCATATGAAATGTTGACATCATATATGACAGCTTTACGTGCTGTGCCACAATGCTGGCCCCTCAAATCAAATTTTTTATAAATTAACAAATAAACAATTATCATCCAGAGCTATGTACCTGTCCAACGGTCTTAATCCCAGAGTCTGAGAGGCCCGGGACTTACTGACACCACTGCAGTTAGCAATTAGATCATTCATTCAACAAACATCAAAAAAGGCCTCCTGTCTGTCTGCCTTGGGAGCTTACAGTTTGTGAACAGTAGAGAGCAGCACAGAGAGAGGGAGTCACAGGAAGCCACTGGAACTCAGGGGAGGCAACCAACCCAGCCTGAAGACCAGAGACAACAGACAGGAAACTCTGGACTTGAGGATCCAGGACTAGGTGATCTGTAATTCCTCCTCTCCAGCCAAAACGTAAGGAATTGAAATCAAGAGTGGTGTCTTTGTCATAGCTTTCAACAACATTCAGCAAGCTTGTTTCCCGTAAGTTGCTGCATGAGAACATGCTCATCTTGTATCAAGTATCTATAGCTGCAAAGCCAGCACACACCAACCTCCTGACAGCTGCCGAGGCAGGAGCCCCAGGGGCGGGGAGAGAAGCCTCTAGGTGCTTACTCTAAAACACCTCACCAGACCTGTAACCATCCATGGAAATTCCCTCAGTTACCAAACTGAGGTGGGTGAGCCCACGCGACATTCCCATGCTGGTTCTCCTGTTTCACGGAGCCCTGCATCACCCTGCCCAAAGCCTGTTTATTCCCCAGGTCACCCATCAAAGGTTCCCATGTTAACCTTTGCTTCCCAAGTGTTCAGATCCCCTGCCCCTATCTTGCAAACGCTTTGCATATATTTTTTTCTCTTTCTCTTTTCCCTTGGGGGCTGGAAGGGTCATTTGGAGCAGTGATAGTAAAAATGAAGATTGCAAGTGAGTTAAAAGTTTTGTCTTATTTATTTATTTATTTATTTATTTTGACAGGCAGAGTGGACAGTGAGAGAGAGTGACAGAGAGAAAGGTCTTCCATTTTACCATTGGTTCACCCTCCAATGGCCGCTATGGCCAGCGCGCTGCAGCCGGCGCACCGCACTGATCCGAAGCCAGAAGCCAGGTGCTTCTCCTGGTCTCCCATGGGGTGCAGGGCCCAAGCACTTGGGCCATCCTCCACTGCACTCCTGGCCCACAGCAGAGAGCTGGCCTGGAAGAGGGCAACCGGGACAGAATCCGGTGCCCCGACTGGGACTAGAACCCGGTGTGCCGGCGCCACAGCCAGAGGATTAGCCTATTGAGCCGCGGCACCGGCCAAAAGTTTTGTCTTAAACCACAACGTTTCTCAGTTCTTAATCTGTGCAGGGCTGGCATTCAGGGCTAGGAGGGAGCATAAGATCCTCCTCTGAAGGATCATAGCCCTGTGGCCTCCAAGCCCTGCTGATCAGAAGCCTTCCTGAGGGCAGGCCACGTGGAATCAGCTTCAGTATCCAGTGAAGAAGGGCAAAGGCCATTGCAGACACAGCCTTGGTAGAGGGGACCACTCTCTTTGAGTCCTTGTCTTTCCTGGCTTCATTCCTTCTATATGACCATTATATGGCCTATTTCCTTCTATATGACCATTCTTGACTATTCTGATTTGCTTTTATTTTTTAAGACTTATTTATTTATTTGAAAGGCGAAGTAACAGAGAGGTAGAGAGAGAGAGAGAGAGAGAGAGAGAGGTTTCCTGCTTACTCCCTAAGTGCCCACAGCATCCAGGGCTGGTCCAGGTCAAAGCCAGGAGCCTAGAACTCCACCTGGTTCTCCCAGTGAGTGAGCCATCTTCCACTGCCTTCCCAGATGCATTAGCAAGGAGTTGGATCGAAAGTGGAGCAACAGGGACTTGAACCGGTGCTCTGATGAGGGCTGCTGGCGTAGTAACTGGTAGCTTAACCTACTGCGCTGCAGCGCTGGCCACTTCCTGTACAGCCATTCTGTTTTCTTCTTTGGCTTCACCACAGCCCCTACTTCCTCATAATTTTAGTGTAAACACAGTTGTAAGCTGCTATGGCTCATCTGTACCACTGCCTCCGTAAGCTTTTGGCCCTTCATTAACAACAGATTTTCTCACCAATTCCCTATTCTACTATTCTTATGTGGCTGAATCTCATTTGCTCAGTTTACCTTGATTTTTTTTTTAAATCTCATTACCAGCATCTTTTTCAGGAAACTGAGCAGCTAGAGGACAAGTTGCTCTTGGACATTCATTCATTCATTCATTCTTCAACTGTTCACTGAATTCTATGAGCTCACTCTATATGAGATACAAGAAAACTCAAGGGACATGTAGGCTTGGTTGGAGTCCGATAAGTTAGTGGATGGTTAAAAGATCATGTTGTAAGAGAGAGAATGAGCAGAGTGCACCCAACTGGAGACGCCCAACAGGATGTGGGATATGTCTGTGCTTAGACTGGGAGTCCCCAACTTGCAGATGTAACTAATGCTACAGCGAGGGCGGGGGATCACATCACCCGGGCACTGTTGCTGAAGACAGAGCCCCAGGGTGCACCAGCAGTAAAGAGACAGGCAAAGGAGCAAAGGTCTAAGAAAAGGAAGTGAGAAGAAGAAGAAGGAGCCCTGGGAGGGGGCGGTGTGGAAACAAGAGAACCGAATTAGAAGAAGGAGGCATCAGCAGTGTCAGATGCTTCCCCACACGGCACTGGGTAGGGAGTAGAGGAATGCATTGGATTTGGCAACTCGAGGCCTCTGGTGACACCAGCCAGAGGACTGACAGCCACCAAAGCAAGAGCTCAGTGAGTTAGCAGTGAGGAAGAGCAAGAAGAACTGAAGCTAGAGGGCGGAGACAACCCTGGCCAGTTAGCAACATGGGAGTGGGGGTGGGGAGAGTCATGAGGTTCATATCACGGCTGTCTAAGCAACAGAGAGAGGCGATGGTGGTGGGCGTCCATCTGAGGAAAAGGCATGGCAGCTTCTGGGGGCTCCTCCGTCTTCAGTGTCTCCAGTCAGGGGTGTGTGGCAGCAGGAGCTGAAGACCTGACCCCGCAGGCAGAGGGAAGTGGGCAATCCCCAGTTCCTACAGACTGGGATCCTTCAAAGGTCTTTTCATGCCTGGATTCCCAGCACCCAGCTTGGCCAAAGCTGGCAAGGGTTGGCCCTCAGCAAATATTTGCTGCCTGAGAACCCAATGGTGGAATGAATAGATGGATGAAGGGATGAAAGTGAATGAAACATTGTTCTACACTCAGGTCCCTTTGCGGAGCTCCAGAATACTGTTTGTGGAAGGTGTCTCCTCTTCCTTCCACCTCTGAAGCTGTTGGAGCTGTTATCAAGGTGATAAGCGATGGGGAAATCTTCAAAGGCCTGGTGAACAGAAATGGGGGCAGGGGAGTGACCTTCTATGTATGAACAGAGAGCTGCAAGGGTGCAGCTACTGGAGACGTCAGAAAGAGACTTTATCGCTTCCTACATGATCAACCTCTATGCACGCACTTCAGTAAGCACCCCGGATATCTGGATTGATGAATTAAAGTATTCAATATTTCTTCTTACAAGACTCTGGAATACAAGATGAAACCAAACAGCAGATTTCCCCTAAACACACTGTTCTCATCACATCTCTGAGCTCCCTGGCCTGCCCTTGTTTGCACAGCTGGTTCTGCTTCTGCAGGGAACTGATGCTTTGCCTCCTCTCCATTCCAACCTGTCCTCCCCCGGACTGGCTCTCCTTTAGAACACAGATCTGATTGTATTACTCCTGCTTGAAATTCTTCAGGGGTTCCTTGTGGGTTTTAAGATAAAGTCCCAATTTTTTAGCAGAAGACAGGTGTGTTGGAGACCCTTATGGGCTGTGGTCTTTTTTCGCCTCTAACACAAAACCGCAGCAGCGCCAGCATCATCCAACGGCTCACGCACTCACGGCCACACGCCTTTGTTCGCTGCTTTCCCTGCAGCCAGAAACACCGCTCGCCGTGCTGCTGCACTCCTTAATATCGGAACGCTCCCATGCCACCTTCATGGTGTCTCTCACAGTCTCCTGCTGATTGTGCACCAGCCCGGATGGTGCTGCAGCTGCCCATCCAGCTTGGCCTCCTTCTGTTTCAGCTTCCAGTTTTCACAAGCCATCCCATCCCATCAGGCATCTGGGATTTGGGTAGTGAGGCTGTGAGGTGTGTGTGCGGCGGGGGGTGGGGGAGTGGGCAGAGTGTGGGAAGGCGCACTGCACAGTCTACCATAGTTTGTGCTGAAAATTTGTCTCCAAAATTCCCTGCCTTTACCCGGTATCCCAGGCTACTTTTGCCTCTCCTCCCCAACCCCTGCCCCTGATCCCATGCTATGAGTGTGTGTGTGTGTGTGTGTAAAGGCACATAAACTTCCTTTGTCTCACACAAACCCATTCCACCCTCTCTCTGTTGTACCCAAGTACCAGATAACCACAGGTTTTGGTTATTTACCCACTTGGTAGTTTATTATAGACTATTCTACTCTCTTCTTGGGATATTTGTGCACCTGTTGCTAAAAAAAAAAAAAAATCCACACCTTGTACATCTCTCTCCTGGAGGCCAGGCTTAGGTCTCACTCATCTCCAGTCCCTTTTCCAGCTTATACAGAAAGGAGCACACTGAGCAGTGCTGTCCATGGCTGGGCCACACAGGAGCCACGGGAGCATGCTGTGGCCAGAGGCGGTTGGCAGGTGTGATCAGTGAGAAATGCCTTCGTCTTCCATCCTGGAGGGTTGGGTCTCTGATTACCTGGCCACACCCATTGTTGTCAGGAATTCATACCCAGAAATACGGCCATGGCCTTTGTCAACAGCTTCTACCTCCCCGAGCCCCATTAAGCCAGGTGAAGGGACCATCCGTCCACTGGGCACGTTCACAATGCATTTCCTCCTCCCAGCTGCTGGCCTCCCTCGGTGGCAGGTCCCAGCAGCCACACTTCGCACAGGCCACCTCTGTGGTGAGCAGGTGCCAGGCCTGCCACCTCCCAAAGCACAGTCCTGGTCATCTTGTGGTGTCCCCACTGACCACCACACTCATCACCAGAAAGATGGTCCAAAATGCCAACCGGATCTTGATTCCCCCAAGGGAAGATCCTTCCAGGGTTCTGATGGCTTTATTTTACTAACTTTATTGAGGAATAATTTACAAAGCATAGAATTCCCCACTTTGAGTTGTGCAGTTGGATACGCTCAGTAAATTTATGCTGTTGTGCAGCCTTCACCAAAATGCAACTTTAGAACATTCCCATCATTCCCAAAGGGGCCCTCGTGTCTCATTTCCTACCTAAAGAGTCAACTCCCATTCCCACCCCCAGCTCCAGGCAAGCAATACTCTGCATTCTGCTATATAATTCTATTTTTCACAAAAGATTTATTTTATTTATTTGAAAGGAAGGGTTACAGAGAGAGAAGAGAGAAAGAGCGAGAGAGACAGCGAGAGAGATCTTCCATCCACTGGTTTACTCCCCAAATGCTCATAATCGCCAGGGGTTGGCTAGGCAGAAACCAGGAGTCATGAACTCCATTTGGGTTCTTCATATGGGTGGCAGGGGCCCAAGCACTTGGGCCGTCATCTGCTGCCTTCCCTGGAGCTTGATCAGAAGCAGTGTAGCCAGGACTTGAACCAGCGTTCATATGGGATGCTGGCATTGCAGGCGGCAGCTTAACCCATTTTGCCACAGTGCTGGCCCCTATAATTATTTTTTAGAAATAAAAATGGAGTCATATAACATGTAGTTTTTTGTGCATGGCTTCTGTTATGGGGCGAATGATTTCCACCCTTGTCTGCTCATTGAAGTCTTAACCTCTAATACTTCAGAGTGTGACTGTATTCAGAAATAGATTTTAGGGGCCATTGCTGTGGCGCAGCGGGTTAAAACTGGCATCCTATATGGGTGCCGGTTGGAGTTCCAATTACTCCACTTCCAATCCAGCTCACTGGATCTCCGCTGGGTTCCTGCACCCACGTGGGAGACACAGAGGAAACTCCTGGCTCCTGGGTTTGGATTGGATCGGCTCAGCTCCAGCCATTGCAGCCATCTGGGAAGTGAATCAGTGGATGGAAGACTCTCTCTCTCTCTCTCTCTCTCTCTTCCTGTGTGTGTGTGTTCATGTGTTTACATCTCTCTGTAACTCTTTCAAACAAATACATCTTTAAAAAAAAAAAGAAATAGACTTTAAAGAAGTACTTAAGTTAAAATGAGGTCAATAGGTGGACCAGCATTGTAGCGCAGCAGGTTAAGCCGCTGCTTGTGATGCCGGTATTCCATATTGGAGGCAGGTTTGAGTCCTGGCTGCCCTGCTTCCAATCCAATTTCCTGCTCATGTACCTGGAAAGGCAGCAGAGGATGACACAAGTGTTTGTGTCTGTGCCACCCATGTGGGAGACAAGGATGAAATTCTTGGCTCCTGGGGCGGCGCTGTGGCATAGTGGGCTAAGCCTCTGCCTGCAGCACCGGCATCCCATATGGATGCCAGTTCTAGTCCCGGCTGCTCCTCTTCCAATCCAGCTCTCTGCTGTAGCCTGGGAAAGCAGTAAAAGATGGTCCAACTGCTTGGGCCCCTACACCCACGTCGGAGACCTGGAGGAAGCTCCTGGCTTTGGATCAGCTCAGCTCCAGCTGTTGTAGTCATTTGGGGAGTGAACCAGCAGATGGAAGACCTTTCTTTTAGTCTCTCCTTCTCTGTCTGTAAATCTACCTTTCAAAAAAGAAAGAAAGAAAAGAGCAGCTATAAACTAAAAATAAATAAATACATAAATAAAAAGAAATTCTTGGCTCCTGGCTTCAGCCTAGTCTCACCCTGGCTGAGCATTTGGGAAGTGAACCAGTAGATGGAAGATCTGTCTGTCACTCTACCTTTCATATAAAATGAAAATAACTTTTAAAAAGGAGACCAGGACATGTACAGCCATGCAGGGAGAAGGGGGTCAACTATAAGCTGAGAAGAGAGGGTTCAGAATAAACAAGTCTACTAACACCTTAATCTTGAACTTCCAGGCTCCATAACTGTAGGAAAATCAATTCTTCTTGTTTAAGTCACCTAGTCTGTGGTACTTTGCCAGGTTAGTGCAAACATCACTAGTTCATGGCTTTTCACTGTCATGGCGTCTGTATTCTATTGTATGCGTGTATCCTATTTTGTTTATTTATTTACCAAATGAGGAGCATTTGGATTGTTTCCAGTTCTGATACTAAAACTGCTGCTGAAAATTTGTGTGCAAGTCTCTGTGTGAACATGTTTGCTTTTCTCTTAGCTGGATCTCAGTGCCGTTAAGGTCAAGGTTAAGCTTTTACCTCCTCGCCCTCTTAGCCCTCACTTCTCCTATGTTCCAGCAGCACAGACGTGTCTGGTGTGAATTCTCACATGTGAGTCTTTGCACCTGCTACGCTCTCTCCAGAAGCACCCTCCCAGTGTCCCTTGTCTTTAAGAAGGCAGGGACCTTCTCCCAAGCTAGTTTAGGGCTCCTTTTCTTTGCCCCCATAACCCTTTGAGCTTCTCTGTATCATACTAGATGACAGTATTGATTTTACTGTTGCTCTTACTATGCGAGCTGCTTAAGGAAAAGGATGATGTGTTATTTATTCCCGCATTCCCAGTGTCTAGAACCTATGTAGCAATTGGGGCTCAGTACATGTTTGCTTAAAGAGAAGATAAGAGGTGGACATTCAGCATACCCATTAAGATCCCATTTAGGGTCGGTGAGCTTCAGTTTAATCCCTGGCTCCAGCTCCTGATTCCAGCTTCCTGCTGATGTGCCCTCTGACTCAATTAAGTGGGTTCCTGCCACCTACTTGGGAGACCTAGGTTAAGTTCACAGCTCCAGGCCTCAGCCCCTTGGTTACCCAAGGCATTCGGGGGATGAACCATTAAGTGGGAGTTCATATCTGTCTCTCTCTCTCTCTGCCTCTGAAATAAATTAAAAGAAAAGAAAAAATAAATGGATGAATGAGTGATTCAGTCATTTGGCTAGTACAATGCTAGCCACCCCAGGGGTCACAGATGAATTGAAAGATATATTCTGGCCGGCGCCGCGGTTCACTAGGTTAATCCTCCACCTGCGGTGCCAGCACCCCTGGTTCTAGTCCCAGTTGGGGCGTCGGATTCTGTCCCAGTTGCTCCTCTTCCAGTCCAGCTCTCTGCTGTGACCTGGGAAGGCAGTGGAGGATGGCCTAAGTCCTTGGGCCCTGCACCCGTGTGGGAGACCAGGAGGAAGTACCTGGCTCCTGGCTTCAGATCGGTGCAGCACGCTGGCCATAGCGGCCATTTAGGGGATGAACCAACAGAAGGAAGACCTTTCTCCTCTCTGTCTCTCTCTCACTGTCTAACTCTGCCTGTCCAAAAAAAAAAAAAAAGATATATTCTAGGTCTTCCAGGAATTTTAGTTAACTTGAGGGACCAAGACCACTTGGAAAAACCGACGAGAGAACACAGTAATAGAGTCAGCTTGCTTGGAGCATGACCTACACAGGACCTCTGTTCACACTCTGGCTGCATGGCTGACGGACAGAAAGCCACCCGACCAATCTATGTGACGGTTTCCTTTTCTGTAAAGCGGAGACAATAATCAGACATACTGACTTTGAGGGGCTAGTAGAATACAGTGTTAATTAGACCACACCCCTCAACTGAATGGTGTTTTGTAGTTTACAAAGCTCATTCATATTGTTTATCATTTGGTCAACTCTGTGAAATAGAGATTACAGCACAATAGCTATGAAAGATTGCAAAAATGGCCACAGGCTATCCCCTTCCCTCTACCTACACCTTTTCAAAAATTTTATTTTCATTTTAAAAGGCAGAAAGAGGAAAACAGAGAAAAAGAGAACTATTTGTCAGTTCACTCTCCAAATGCCTGCAACAGCTAGGACTGGGTCAGTCTGAAACCAGGACCCTAGAACTCCATCTAGGTCTCCCAATTGAGTGTCAGGGACTCAAGTACTGTAAGCCTCACCTGTGCCTCCCAGCGTGAGCGTGAGCAGGAAGCTGGAATCCAGAGTGGAGCCAGGCCTCTACTCTGTGTGGGGTGCATGCATCCTGGCGGCAGCTTAACCACTGCACCAGATGTCTGGTGCTACCTGTATCTTTTGAAAGTGCCCTTCCATGCTGACTTATGATTTGTGACAGGGGTCATGAACTGCTGTAAGTAGAAACATGCTTGAACTTGGAGGTTTGCCTTCTCGTAGCATCCTGAATGAGCATACACTAGCCTGTGGTGTAGGTGAGAGGCCACTGGGAGGCTAACCAAGGTGACCCATCACCAAGTGCCAATCACAGAAAATGAGTGAGGCCAAGCTGAATCGTCCCACCAGCACCTGGCCATGGGAATTCACCATAAATCAGCTGAGCCGGCCAAGGCCAGAATTACGAACCATATAAAATACTGTACTATGGAACAGTAAACAAAATAAAGTGATTGTTTGGCTACCGCGATCTGGGGTAAGTCGTTTTACAGCACAAACAAGATAGAGTTTCAGAGCAATCAAACTTTGGAGCCAAGCAGCCTGAGTCCGAGTTCCAGCCTTGCCTCCTTCAGAGCGTCAGAATGCTGAGGGTAGCGGCAGCGCCCATTTCCTGGGGTTGTGAGGGCTCAGTAAGACTCACAGCATAGCTCAGCGGAGCTATCTCCGAAAGGGAGTCATTGTTCTCAGTGCCCTGTTCACTAAAGATGGGAAAACCAGAGGTGAGAATGGGAATTTCCCAGGTATCTAGTGACGCTCCCCAAGGTCAGACAGACAATGGCTGACTGGACTTGGGACCACATTCGGCCTTCTCAACGGACTATCAGGGTGGCCAGCTGGGGGTGGGGAGGGGCACTCAGTGTCCACCTGGTGGAAAATTGCCTTTTGTCCTTATTTCAGTAAGATGCCAAAATAAACTAAAGTTAATGAATGATAGAGCTGGAGTTTTACAAGATCAGTTGGTAGCACAAAGTGCAACTCATTGGCAGTCACTGCCGTCCCACCTCTCCGTTCTCTGGATGGGACGTGTCTCCAAGTCCGACTTTCTGTCTGTGCTGTTGCTCAGATCCCTTCTCCTCTCTCTGTTTCACCACCGTAGCCTTTGTCCCCCCTCCTCCAGCATCTCCCAACGCAGTCCTTTCCCCTCCCTCATCCTTCGCCAGCTACGCGTGGGGTTCTGAGCCAGCACACACCTGAGTGCCGAGGACAGATTCTGTCCACGGGTTTTACCTAGCAGCTGGCGTTGGGATGTGAGACCTCCGTGTGCCTCAGATGCTACAATGGAGAAACAGGGTGTTGGAGTAGAGTTCCCACAGCAAGGCCTTGCAGGGGACCTTTACCGTGGATGGCCGCTGAACCCTAGCAAAAGCCTGGCAGGTATATACCATCAACGAGCAGCAGATGGCAGACTCACCTCTCCCGTCGACTCTCCGGAGGCACTATCCTTCCCCATTCCGAGAATTAAAACGAGCATAGGACAGCGATAACAACCAGGAAACGCTCTATGCATAGAAATTTTGTTGTTATTATTATCATTTTGATTATTTGAGAGGCAGAGAGAGATAGAGAAAAGCTCCTCCGCCCCGCATCTGCTGGTTCACTCTCCCCCCCTTACCCATAACAGCCAACGTTGTGCTGGGCAGAAGCTAGGAGCCAGGAACCCAATCCAGGTCTCCCATATGGACGCCAGGGTACCAGCCACTTGAGCCATCGCCACCTGCCTCCCAGGTTCTGCACCAGGAAGAAGTTAGAGTTATTCCAATACAGGATGTAGCTGGCTTAACCAGCATCTCAACTGCTACGCCAAATGCTCACCCCTATTTATGACCTTTTAGCTAACACATAAAAATTACGTATTTATGATGCACTATGTAATGTTCCAATACATGTATACATTCTGCAATGCTGAATCAAGGTAAACCCAACCGATTTCCTCAAACATTTAGCATTTCTTTGTGGCTTTTCTGAAATATATAGTACATTATTGCTATCTGTAGCCACCTCCTGCACAACAGAACATCTGAACTTCTTTCTCCTGTTGATCAAACCTGCCCCTCCCGCTACCCTCCTCAGCTTCTGCTAATCCTATTGTACTCGCAACTTGCATGAGATCAGCTTATGTGAGTTGCACGTATGAAACTCAAGTGAGATCATTTGATGTTTATCTTTCTGTGCCTGACTTATTTCACTTAACATAATGGTCTTTGGTTCCATCCATGTTGTAAGGGACAGGACATCCTTTATAATGGTTGAGTAGTGTTCTGTTATAAATACACATTTTTTTTTCCATCTACAGTGGATGGATACTTAGGTTGATTCCATTTCTCGGCTATTTTGAATATTGCTGTGGTGAACATGGACATGCAGATGTCTCTTCAGCTTAGTGATTTCAGATCCTTTGGAGATGCACACAATCGTGGGGTTGCTGGATCATAACATTACTTCCATTTTTCATCTTCTAAGGTCTCTCCGTATGGTTTTCTATAACAGCTGCACTAACTTGCCTTCCCTCCAGAAGTGTTTCCTTTTTAACCTGTGGCCTTGCCAGTACTGCTTGTCTTTTGTCTGTTTGGTAACACCCATTCTTACTGGAGATAAGTGATAATCTCACTATGGCTTGGGTTTGCAATTCCTTGATGACTTAGAGATGTTTTCATGTATCTGTTGGACATTTGTGTGTCTTCTTTTGGGACATGTCTGTTTGAGCCTATTGTCCATTTTTAAATCAGATTTTTTTTTTTTTTGCTATTGATTTGAGTTTTTTATATGTTCTGGATATTAACTCCTTATCAGATGCATGGTATCCAAAGATTTTTTCTCTCATTCTGTAGATGGTCTCTTCACACAGTTGATTGTTTGCTTTGCAGAAGATTTTTAGTTTGATTTAATCCCATTTGCTTATTTTTGCTTTTGCCTTGTATACTTTGTATACAAACACAAAATCTGTGGGGGCCAGCACTGTGACATAGCAGGTAAAGCTGCTGCCTGCAGTGCCCAAATGGGATGCCAGCACTGCAGGTGACGGCTTTATCTGCTATGCCACAGGGCCACCCGGAACCTTAAGCACTGCCCAAATCTTAACCCTTTTCTCCCCGACACTTAGACCAAGTTCTTTTGCTACTGCCCGGGTGCTTGCACTATTATTTCTCCTAAATACTTCTCTTATTAGTGAAATATTTCTTGACCATATCTTCAACTAAAGAAAGAAAAAAACACTTAGATTGAGAGGACCACAAGTTTCCAAAAAAAAAATAATAATAATAATAATCTTGGAGAATGAAGCATTTCCATCATGTCCGTGTTGCAAGGACACAATGTAAGATGCCACCATGAAAACAAAGCACAAGATCTATGAGATGAGAAAAACATGGAAAAGATGTGAGATGAAAAAGCAACAACTTGGATAAAAAAGACCAGAATTTCAACAGAATTTCTCCTTTGAAATAACAAATGAATGTTTCTCCTATAAATTGTAATGAAGGGGGAAATGAATCCTAAGTGAATACAATGTAATTGCTAGAGTGAAACAATAGCACCACCAAAGACTGCATTTGCCATGGCTCCTCTAACCCAGCCCCTCTGCTCACAGCCTCTTCTTTAGAACGAGATGACTGAATCTCAGAGATGTGCAGTAAACCACCCAGGATCACAAAGCTAGAAAGTCACAAAGCCCGGAGCAGAAATCACAGTCTTGGCTCTGTATCTTCTGCTTCTTCAGTGGAGCTTATGCTCCACAGTGCTTAACAAATATGTGTTGAGGACCCAGCAATGTGGCTCAGAGGGCTAATCCACCACTCAGGAGGCCTGCATTTCATATCAGAGTGGCTGTACAAGTCCCGACTGCCCTGCTGTTGATCCAGCTCCCTGATAATGCACCTGAGAAAGCAGCAGAAGATGGCCCTGCCACTCTCTTGGGAGACCAGGATGGAATTACTGACTCCTGACTTTGCCCTGGCATAGACCCGGCTCTTGCAGTCATTTGGGGAGTGGACCAGCAGATGAAAGAGATTCTCTTTCTCTCCCTCTCCATCTCTCTCTCTCCCTCCCTCTCTGTTGTTCTGCCTTTCAAAAAATAATTTTTTAAAAAACTTTTTAAATTGGTAACAGAAGACATACTGTAGGGCAAAGAGCATTAAGTTGGCCTGAGGAATCCTAGATTCTAGTTCTAGCGATACCATCTGCTGGTTGTGTAACCTTCAACAAGTCACTGACCTTGCCTGAAACTCATTCTTCATGATAAAGTATGAGGAAGGCTAAGTTCAACACTGGAGATGAATCAGGAAATGTATCACATTAGCCAGTGGCTATGAACTTGGCCCCAAGGCAAAGGAGTAAAACTTCATGGTTATAAAGAACAGAAAGCAACTGTCTGATTTCAATAAGAAATAAATTGGTTAAGATGATTTTTCTGTAGCTCATGGAGTTATCAGGAAGCCTGGAGAATTAGGCTCTAAAAATGGGAAGAAATGAAAATGGATGTCTACACAGAAACTTGTACATGAATTTTACAGCAGTATTATTCATGGTAGCCAGAATACGGAAAGAATCCAAACATCCATCATTCAGTAAATGAATAAACTAAATACGGCACACAGTGGCTTACTATTCAGCACTGACACATGCTACAGCTTTGACCGTGAATACACGCTTAATGAAACAAGCCAGTTACAAGTGATCACATAATATACGATTCCATTTATATGAAAATCCAGAGTAGAAAGGTTTTTAAAAAATATTTATTTATTTGAAAGGCAGAGTTACAGAGAGGCAGAGCAAGAGCAAGAGAGCGAAAGAGCGAGAGCGAGAGAGAGAGAGAGAGAGAGAGAGGTCTTCCATCCGCTGGTTCACTTCCCAAATGGCCGGCCCCAAAAATGTTTTTAACAAAGAGGGCCATCATCAGATGCCAGCCCCTTGATCTTCCACTTCCCAATCTCCAGAACCCTGAGCCAGTAAACATTTGTCTATTATAAACCACCCAGTCTTGGGTATTCTGTTAGAGCAGCACAAAATGGACTAACACAGGAGTTGACTTGAACCATGAGTCTGCCGTGCAAATCTGACAGCAAGGGAAGGGAGGTGGAGGGGAAATGTCCCCAGACCGCCATGTGGTCTAAGCTAAGTTGGTTGTCATGAAGATAAGGAAGTTGGCTGTGAGAGGAGGCTCGGGTCTCTTGAGAATGCACCTACTTCTGTATTTCTGTTGCATTCAGCCTTGGCTGGGAGCTGCCCATGTGAGATGTAGTCTCAGCGCCAACTGAGTGACGGACTTCACAGAGCAGCATCTGTGGACCCAGACCCGCTGCAGTCTTCCCATGGAAGGTCTACAAGGCAGGCTCTCCGCCCGCAGTGCCTGCCTTCCCAGAGTATTCATCTGGCCAGCGCCTCTTTTTTTCTTTTAAGATTTATTTATTTATTTGAAAGTTAGAGTTGCAGAGAGAGAGAGGGAGAGACAGAGAGAGAAAGATTTCTCACCTGCTGGTTCACTCCCCAGATGGCCCCAAAGGGCCAGGGCTGGGCCAGGTTGAAGCCAGGAGCCAGGAGCTTCATTAGGGTCTCCCAGAGGCACAAACACTTGGGCCATCTTCCGCTGCTTTTCTCAGACCAATGACAGGGAGCTGAATCAGAAGTGGAGCAGCCGGGGTGTGTACTGGCACCACCTACTCCACAACGCTGGCCCCTGGCCAATGCCTCTTAATCTAAGGTTTCAAATTGCATTTCTGTGAAGTGTTTCCTTGAACTCTCCAATTCCAATTCTCCCCAGCATCTGGCCTCCAGCAGTCTCCCCGCGAATGTCACACTCTATATAACTGTTCAGAAGCCTGCCTCCTCCTTTAGGCAGAGCCCTTCGCAAGTGGGAACCACTGCTGTATCCCTGGCCCTCATCACTTCAGTAAATGGTGAGGCATAAGTGAGTAAGTGGGCAGATGGGTGGGTGAGTTGACACAATGTCGCCAGGCTCCTGCTGTCACTTAGGCAAGTCTGGGTAGCGAGGCCCACAGATATTCCTTACCCTCCATGGTGTCTCACTCTGTACCTGTCCCTCTCCATCGCCATGGCCAGTGCCCTCATCAAGCCGCCTCTGCCATCTACAGTCTTGCCTATGGCAGCAGCCCACTCATTGACCTCTGTGCCCAGTCCCTCCTCCAGTCATCCTCTACCCAGCATCAAAACATCAAAACGAGACAGCCCTCCAACAGCTCTCCACCGGAAAGCGGGCAGTCCTAACTCTCTGCTGTGAGTTCTCAGGCCCTTCGTGATCTGCCCCCTCCAGCCTCTCTCTTGCTGTGCTCTGTTTCACACCTCAAGCTTCCCTGATAGAGTGTCACCCATAGCTGTCCCAATACACTTGGCTGCTCCATGCCCTTAATTCCTCCCATCTGCTTAGCGAGGCACCAATCACCTTTGAAGATGCTCCTCAAAGTCATCTCCTCTGTAAAGGCTTCCTAACCTATATCCCGAGGGGAATTCATCAGTCCATCTTTTCTTGTTTGTCTTTTTTTTTTTTTAAAAAGGTTTTATTTATTTTTGTTTGAGAGCTACAGACAGAGAGAGGGAGAGACAGAAAGGTCTTCCTTCTGCTGGTTCACTCCCGAAATGGCTGCAATGACCAGAGCTGGGTCAGTCTGAAGCCAGGAGCTTCTTCCAGGTCTTCCACGTGGGTGCAGCGGCCCAAGCACTTGAGCCTTCCTCTGCTGCTTTCCCAGGTCATAGCAGAGAGCTGGATCAGAAGAGGGGCAGCCAGAACATGAACCTGCACCCATATGGGATGCCAGTGCTGCAGGTGGAGGCTTAGCCCACTATGCACGGCTCCAGCCCCCATCAATGCATTTTTTCAATGACCATTGTACTCTTTCAGTGAGTACTTTTCATGCTTTATTTGTTTCTGATTCCATGGGGCCTACTAGAGGGCCTGGTAAAGAGCTTTTGGGTACTTACTAATGCTGATGGCAATTGCAGGCCTATGTGAATGGATGAGTGAGAAGCAGGCTAATCTGAAAGGGTGGCATTTGAACTAGGGTTAAAGCCCTGGCCTGAAGTGCTGGCATCCTATATGGCTGCCAGTTCTAGTCCTGGCTGCTCCTCTTCCGATCCAGCTCTCTGCTATGGCCCGGGGAAGCAGTAGAAGATGGCCCAAGTCCTTGGGCCCCTGCACCCACGTGGGAGACCTGGAAGAAGCTCCTGGCTCCTGGCTTCGGATCAGTGCAGCTCCAGCTGTTGCAGCCATCTGGGGAGTGAACCAGCATATGTAAGACCTGTATCTCTGTCTCTACGTCTCTCTGTGACTCTGTCTTTCAAATAAATAAAATAAATCTTAAAAAAATAGTTTTTTTGATGAACAACAATCATACATGTTTGTGAAGTACATTGTGACTTTTTTTTTTTTTTTTGACAGGCAGAGTTAGACAGTGAAAGAGAGACAGACAGAGAGAAAGGTCTTTCTTTATCCATTGGTTCACCCCTTAAGTGGACACTATGGCCGGTGTGCTGCACTGATCCGAAGCCAGGAGCCAGGTGCTTCCTCCTGATCTCCCATGCGGGTACAGGGCCCAAGGACTTGGGCCATCCTCCACTGCACTCCCGGGCCACAGCAGAGAGCTGGACTGGAAGAGGGGCAACCGGGACAGAATCTGGCTCCCCAACCAGGACTAGAACCTGGGGTGCCGGCGCCACGGGTGGAGGATTAGCCTGTTGAGCCGCGGCGCCGGCCCATTGTGACATTTCAATACACGTAGGTATACAATGTATACTGATCGGATGAGGGTACTCAACCTCTCCCTCTCTTTGGCACTTCTTTGTGAATGGAGCCTTGGAGAGTAGAAGGGATGGAACAGCAAATGGTTGTGGTTGTTTGAGTTGATGAGCTTTAGGACTTCTTTTTCTTTCCTTCTTTCTTTTTTTGACAGGCAGAGTGGATAGTGAGAGAGAGAGACAGAGAGAAAGGTCTTCCTTTTTGCCGCTGGTTCACCCTCCAATGGCCGCTGCGGCCAGCGCATCTCGCTGATCCGAAGCCAGGAGCCAGGTTGCGGGTGCAGGGCCCAAGGACTTGGGCCATCCTCCACTGCCTTCCCGGGCCACAGCAGAGAGCTGGCCCGGAAGAGGGGCAACCGGAATAGAATCCGGCGCCCCAACCGGGACTAGAACCCCGTGTGCCGGCGCCTCAAGGCGGAGGATTAGCCTGTTAAGCCATGGCACCGGCCAGGACTTCTTTTTCACATCTAGGGAGGTCTCTATCTGATGAGAAAGGCAGAGCTGGTTGGTTTCCATGACAATTGAAAATGCCAGACTCCCTTTCCCAGTGTCCCCTGCATCTAAGGCATGGCACAGGAGCCAAGCTCTGCAAATCAAACACACTTGCCATAGGTAGCTTTTGAATTGGAAGTGAGTGAGGCAAAGAAGCAGGGCATGCGGGATCACTGGGAGTCAAGGCTAGCAGCAGAGGCAGCAGCTACAGTAGTGGAATCCAGGGTCTGGCACTGGTGATGTTGACAGTGCGTGCAGTGGGACCTTCTCCCCAGAGCCATGGTTGCCATATGTTCACTGGGCCAGCTCTGCATGGTGAATTTGGGAGTTGACATTGTGATGAAAGGTCCAAGTCTGGTTCTTGGGCTCTCCAGAAGCTCTGTGACTTAACTAATATCCCTTTAATAATTCTAGGGGCCAGCACTGTGGCATAGTGAGTGAAGCTGCCACCTTCAGTGCCAGCATCCCATATGAGTGCCGGTTCAAGTCCTGGCTGCTCCACTTCCAATCCAGCTCTCTGTTATGGCCTGGGAAAGCAGTATACGATGGCCCAAGACTTTGGGCTCCTACACCTGGCCCCTGACTTTGGATCAGCACAGCTCTGGCCATTGCGGCCAATTGGGGAGTGAACCAGCAGATGGAAGACCTTTCTCTCTCTGCCTCTCCTTCTCTTTCTGTGTAACTCTGACTTTCAAATAAATAAATATTTAAAAGAATTCTTTTGTCTGCTTAAATGACCTAGAATCTGCTTCTGGTGCTTGCTGGAAGAAATATTGTTTGATAAAGTTGAGAAGCATCATGAGCTACCATCAGCCTGGGTGGACTAAGATGGAGAAAGGTGATCAGAGAGAGGGTATGATATTATTTTGAGACAGGTTAGAAACAGGACACACAAAATAAGTCCCTCCCAATCTGATCATGTATCTATCTCCAACCACAGGCCCCTCCACCAGCTCTGTACCAACCAAGAGTGAGGACAGTCCAGACTCTACCCATAGAAGATCTCTCCTGCATTGTTGGGACTTCCCCAACCAATGCACACAGCCAGAATGGCCCAGTACACCCCATACTGACTTTCCTGGGGGGGCGGTAGTGAGCAACACTGCCATTTTGAGCTTGTGTACAAAAGAAGTAACCACACCTGTGCACAACACCTAGCCAGGTGCAAAATAAAGTGTCCTGTGCTGAGAGACAAGCCAGGGACCAAGAAGGCGTGGCTACATCTCCCCAATACAAAGCTCTGTTCAGTTCCTGATGGAGAGCCAGTTGGTAGAACCTCTCTCTGCCATGCAGTCTCCCTTGTGCTCAAGTGTCAGCCTTCTAACAAACCTCATCTGGCTTAAACCTTAACTGCTTGTCAATTTCTATTACAAGTGAGTCAAAAACTTTGGGTCAGTATCAATTTGAAAGTTCTTAAACTCTGAAACCAAGGCACTGAGTGTTTTTAGTCCTTCATCTATGTCTGAGCTTGATTGCTATAACAAAACACAGGCTCAGTGTCTTAAACAACAAATAGGTATTTCTCACAATTTCAGAGGCTGGTAGGTCCAAGATCAAGGTGCTAGCAGGTGCAGTGTCTGGTGATGGCCACTTTCTTACAGTATCCTCACATGGCAGAGAGAGCAAGCTCTGGTTTCTTCCCTTTTTTAACTATTTATCTGAAAGGCAGAGTGATAGAGAGGGAGAGGGAGAGAGAGAGAGTGGAGGGGGGGAGATAGAGCGAGAGACAGAGGAAGAGATTCTTCATCCATTGGCTCACTCTCCAAGTAACCATAGCAGCAGGAGCTGGTTCCAGCCAAAGCCAGGAACCTAGGGTGCAGGGGCCCAGACTTAGACATCCTCTGCTGCTTTCCCAGGCACATTAGCAAGGAGCTGGATCAGAAGCAGAGCACCTGGGACATGAATCATTTCTCCACTATGAGATGCTGCCGTCACAGGCAGTGGCTTAGTTCACTGTGCCACGATGCCAGCCCTTCTTACTTTTCTTTTTTTTAAGATTTTATTTATATTTATTATTTATTTATTTATTTATTTGAGAAGCAGAGACAGAGACAGAGAGACAGAGAGAGAGGTCTTACATCTGCTGGTTCACTCCCCAAATGGCTGCAATGGCTTGAACTGGGCTGATCCAGAGCCAGGAGCTTCTTCTGGGTCTCCTACATGGGTGCAGGGGCCCAAGGTCTTGGTCCATCTTCCACTACTTTTCCCAGGCCATAAGCAGAGAGCTGGATTGGAAGAGAAGCAGCCAAGACACAAACTCATGCCGATATGGGATGCCAGTGCTACAAGTGGAGGCTTAGCCTACTATGCCGCAGCATCGGCCCCTTCCTTATCTTAATGGGCACAAATACCTTTATGGGGGCTCCACTTCATGACATCATCTAAGCCTAATTACCTCCCTAAGCCCTCCAAATACCATCCCATTGGAGAGGAGGACCTTAGCATACACATGCTGGGAGCGACATAAACATTCAGCCCATAGCAAGCAATTTGCCAAGGGACTTTGAGAAAGTCATTCATCCTTATGAGCTCCAGTTACCTCATCTGTCAAATGGGAATATTAAGAGTTTCACCTCCTTCTTGGGTCTATTGTGAAAATCAAATGAGACTGTGGACATGAAAATGTTTTGTAAAGTATAACTGAGTTCTTCAAATGTAATTTATCTCAATAGTACCTAATATAAAGATGGCAGGTGGAAAGTACTCTTTAAACATTTGAGGTGGCCAGCGCCGCGGCTCAATAGGCAAATCCTCCGCCTTGCGGCGCCGGCACACCAGGTTCTAGTCCCGGTCGGGGCACCGGATTCTGTCCCGGTTGCCCCTCTTCCAGGCTAGCTCTCTGCTGTGGCCAGGGAGTGTAGTGGAGGATGGCCCAAGTGCTTGGGCCCTGCACCCCATGGGAGACCAGGAGAAGCACCTGGCTCCTGCCATCGGATCAGCGTGGTGCGCCAGCTGCAGCACACCAGCCGCGGCGGCCATTGGAGGGTGAACCAACGGCAAAAGAAGACCTTTCTGTCTCTCTCTCACTGTCTACTCTGCCTGTCAAAAAAAAAATTGAGGTAAAAAGAAAGGATAATTAACAATTCTTTTGTTTTGTTAAAGATTTATTTATGTATTTGAAAGGCAGAGTTGCAGAGAGAGAGAGAGTCAGAGACAGAGACAGAGAGATAGGGAGGGGGAGAGAGAGACAGATATCTTCCATCTGCTGGTTTACTCCCCAAATGGCCACAACAGCCAGGGCTGAACCAGGCTGAAATCAGCAACCTAGAACTCCATCTGGGTCTCCCACATGGGTGGAAGGGGCCCAAGTACTTGGGCTATTTCAGCTGCCTTCCAAGGCATATTGGTAGGGAGCTGGATTGGAAGTGGAGCAGCCAGGACTTGAACTGGCACTCACACGGGATGCCAGCAGCACAGGCAGCAGGTCAGCTCACTGTGCCACAATGCCAGCCCCAGTGATTCTTTCTGAAGCAGTGACTATGTGACAGGTACCATGACAGATGCTGGAACAATGTTATTCTCCTAATAGCCTACTATGACTGACCTTCCTGGCTTCCCTGAGACTCCCTTGGTTTTAGCATTGAAAGTCTCCCATCCTGGCAATCCCCTCAGAGACAGGCATAGGTTTGGGCATCACACCCATTTCACGAATGAGGAAACTGAGGCCTAGAGTGTATGCAACACACCCCAACTCACATTCAGTAAGTGACGGAGGCAAACTTTGAACCCAGATCAGCCAAGGAGGAATGGAGGATGGAGACGATGCAAACCCTGCTGTTTAGCCTTGTGATTCCAGCCCAGCCCCGTCTGGACACATGATAGCCCCAAACTGGAAACGACCCAAAGCTGTTATGGTACATCCAGTCACTGGAATATTATACAACAAGAATGTAACAACTAAGGAGGATCCCACAGATCCAAGGTGACTGAAAGAAGTCAGACACAAAAGAACACACACCTAGTGACATCATCTATAAAAAGTTTGAAACCAGGCAAGCTGCCTTCATGATACTGGAAGTCAGGATAGCGGTCGCTCTTGCAGGGAGAAGGGACTGGAACGAGACACAGCGTTCGGCTCCTTCCCGCAAAAGAAGTCAGGAGGAACATGCATCCCCTAAGAATCCACTGAGCTCTGCAGTCGTGGTTTGTGCACTTCTCTGTGAATGCTATACTTCAATGGAAAAGTTTAATTTTGAAAATGCATCCTTGCCTCTGTGAGGCATGGCGGGAACGATTCCTGGGACAGACAGCCCAGCGGGAAGGCTGCTGGGATAGCTGAGGCACCTCCTCGCATTTTCAATTTCCACGCAGCCATGCTGCATGAGTTTTGGTGACTTTCTTCCAAGCAGATCAGGATATCGTAGGGGAGGAGATAGCCCCAAATAGACCCAAGAAACAAAAACCAGGGCTGACCAATCTCTTCCATCCCCACCCTCTCTGAAGCCACTCTGGGCACGGGCGTGGGTAGATGAAGGTCAGAGCAGGTGAGTCACTTGCTTCCTTAACAGCTGAAAATATTTCCCCGCTCTGCGGATTCAGCCTTCCTCCCTCCCAGACACAGGAGCTTCGCTGAGGGTAAGGACCTCTTGCATCCTTTCCCAGGGAGTCTGCCTTCTTTTCTTCTACCTCTTTTACGTCACCTCAGCCCTTCTGACTCTCCAGGAAAGGGACTGAAGGCCTGGGCTTCAATGACAAGGAAGGAGCCGGGAGGGAGGTCACGGTCCGTGGCGCAGATGGGAGCCTTCGAACCAGATGGCGCGGCACACCGGGAGGCTGGGAAGTCAGCCAGCGCTTCGTCTTCTGTTTTTTCCTCCTGGGGCTTCCTGTCCCAGAGGTGGAGGGAGAGGGCTCAAGGGGACTTCCTGGCATCTACAAATAAACTTTTCCGTTGTCATTGGCCAGGCAGTGCTTCCAGGCCAGACACACCGGGTCGATGGACAGTCACAGACGCAGCTACACTGCTCTCAGAAGTCCACGCAGCAGGAGCCCTTGCACCGCTGACGTGGAGAAGTGGTCACATCAGCCGCCAACCTGGCTGCCTGCTGTAGGGGCAGCAAGCGGGGAACCCGGTAGGGCAGAAGCGTCAGAGAATGTGGGGGCGGGAAATGCCCTCAGAGGTCATCTGGCTTTGATCTCCGGGGCTTCCCGGTGCCCAGAAGTTCCTGGGACCGAGTAGGGGCCCAAGAGGCACTTGGGAGTGAATCTAGTCCAGCATCTCCATTGAGTTGAGCAAGGGGAGCAAGGCCCAGAATGGAACAGAAAGTTCCCCCAGGACACACACGGGGAGTCAGTGTCAGAACCTGAATCCCCAAACAGCATTCTTTCTGCTGGGCGACAGTCAGTGCGCAGAGGAGGCATTGTCCTGCCTGAGCCCAGGGGAAAGGGGACTGCAACCACTCAGAGCTTGACATCGAGCCATGAAGTCTGGGGATCACAAGATGGGGGGCGACGCTGTGGCTCAGCAGGTAAAGCCACTGCCTGCAGTGCCGGCAATCCACACGGGTGCCAGTTCGAGTCCCAGCTGCTCCACTTCCGATCCAGCTCTCTGCTATGGCCTGGGAAAGCAGCAGAAGATGGCCCAAGTCCTTCGGCCCCTGCACCTGTGTGGGAGATCGGGAAGAAGCTCTTGGCTCCTGGATTCAGATTGGAGCAGCTCCAGCCATTGCCAGATATTTATCATTTTATACTCTTTTTCTTAAGGAGTGTATTAGCTTTCTTTTTTTAAAAAAATGTATTTGAGGGGCTGGCGCTGTGGTGCAGTGGGTTAATGCCCTGGCCTGAAGCACAGGCATCGCACATGGGAGCCGGTTCAAGACCTGGCTGCTCCAGTTCCGATCTAGGTCTCTGCTATGGCCTTGGAAAGCAGTGGAGGATGGCCCAAGTTCTTGGGCCCCTGTACCCACTTGGGAAACCCAGAGGAGGCTCCTGGCTCCTGGCTCCTGATCAGCACAGCTCTGGCCATTGCTGCCAATTGGGGAGTGAACCAGCAGATGGAAGACCTCTCTCTCTCTCTGCGTCTCCTCTCTCTGTGTAACTCTGATTTAATAAATAAATCTTTTAATAAAATGTATTTGAGAGAGACAGAGACAGACACATACACACACACACACACACACAGAGAGAGAGAGAGAGAGAGAATACTCCTATCTTACAGTGCACTCTCCAAATCCCTACAATGACTGGGTCTGGGACAGAGCCAGCGAGAGTGAGGAACTCAATCCAGGTCTCCCACATTGGTGGCAGGAACTCAGTTGTGTTGGTGCATAGCTAGCTACCACTTAGTGTTTTAGTATCACTGTATTATCTCAGATTCTTTATACTGGAAGTCTAGGCAGGACATGGCTCAATTCTCTGCTCAGGGTCCAAGCAAGGCTAAATTCAAGGTGTTGGTGATGTCTTGGACTTGGGGCCCTCTTTCCAGCTCATGAGTTACTGGTAGAACCCAGTTCCTTGAGGCTGTAGAACTGGGGGCCCTGCCTCTCTGCTGGTTATCAGCTGAGGAGAACTCTCAGCCTACAGCCCACTCAGTTCTTTGCCACAGGGCCCCATAGTACAGACTGAAAGTTTGTGTTCCCCTAAAACTGACATGTTGAGGGCGTTTGAAGACAGAGGCTTTGGGAAGCAATGAAGGCTAAAGGTCATCAGTGTAGGTTCGCATCCAAAAGAATCAGTGTCTGCCTAAGAAAGAGCCTGCTCTTTCCTCTCTCTCCACATGCACATACCAGGGAAAGGCTATGTGAAGATAGTCAGAGGATGACCCTCTGCACCCAGAAAAGAGAGTCCTCACCAGACACTGACCATGCTGGCACCCTCATCTTGGACTTCCAGGCTCCAGATCTGTGAGAAAATAAATTTCTCTTGTTAAAGTCCCTCCATCTGTGGTATTTTGTTATGGCAGCCTATGTAGACTAAAACACCCCTTCCACAATTTACAGCATGAATGTTTTTGCTTTCATCCAGGCCAACCAGAGTGTGACTCTGACTTCTTCTGCAATGAGCTGGAGAGAACTCTACTTTGAACAGGGCTCACCTGATTAGGCCAGGCCCACCCCCAGAGAATCTCCCTTTTGGCAATGGTGAGGTCTTACCGTAACCACAGGTTCCACCTATGCTCAAAGGGGGAGGTTATATAAGAGCAAAGGTGATTGTGGGGTAATCTTACAATTCTGCCTACCATAAAGAGGGCTCTCCAAATCATATAAGCTTCAATCCCTGCAAAACCCTGGGTCCACCTGGCCTGTGAACCAGCTTCCATGCAGCAGGGGAGGTGAGGAAGAGTGGAAGAAGCCCTGTACATTGCCCTACCATTGCAGGCTTTCTGTGAGCTTGGAGGGGACAAATAAACAGTTATGAGCTTGGAGATTTGAGATCACACAGGACTAGAGTGGAGCTAGGTGATCACATGATTGCCTAGACTGAACTTTTTCAATAGGACTGTTTTTCTCAAGGGTGGAAATGGGGAGAGGAGGAAGAGGAGGAAAGAAGAAGAAACACCTAATCCTGTGGAACCTGCCCAAGATTCTGTCTAGTGGTAAGGAAAGAACTTATTTGGTAAATTGAATTTTAGAGACAAACTAATTACATTCACATTATAGCAGAAGAGGCACAAACACAATAAAGCAAACACAACACCCAACAACAAAACACACAGTAGTTCAAGAAGTAGGCAGAGTGGAGTAGTGCTTGCTCTGGGCTTCAGGAAACTGGGCTGTAGTCTTGATTAACTTAAGTTGTGGTGTGACATGTATACCAAACAACTCACTGAGAAAAATGGGCAAACTCTGTGATCAGGCAACTCTCAGGAGAGGAAATGAAAGTGGACAACTAACATTTGAAGAGCTGCTCCTCAGACTTACTAGCTGTCTGAGAAATGCAAATTTAACTTTCTTTTCTTTTTTTTTTTTTTTTTTTTTTTTTTTTTTTGACAGGCAGAGTGGACAGTGAGAGAGCGAGACAGAGAGAAAGGTCTTCCTTTTGCCGTTGGTTCACTCTCCAGTGGCCGCCGCGGTAGGCGCGCTGCGGCCGGCGCACCGCGCTGATCCGATGGCAGGAGCCAGGTGCTTCTCCTGGTCTCCCATGGGGTGCAGGGCCCAAGGACTTGGGCCATCCTCCACTGCACACCCTGGCCACAGCAGAGAGCTGGCCTGGAAGAGGGGCAACCGGGACAGGATCTGGCGCCCCGACCGGGACTAGAACCTGGTGTGCCGGCGCCGCAAGGCGGAGGATTAGCCTAGTGAGCCGCGGCGCCGGCTTGAGAAATGCAAATTTAAAAAGTAGAATGTGGCTTTTCTATCATAGGTCTGATAATATTAGAAGATTGAGAACATCTAGCCTTGTGACTGTAGGGGAAAAGAAATATCTTTCCTTCCCATCCTAACTTCACAGCTAAGGCCCCTAACACAAACGACAGATTGACGAGAGAAAAGCACAGAAAGTTACTTAACATAATTTTTCTGTGATACAGGAGCCTTCACAAGGAAATGAACCTGTGTATTTTTTATGCTAGGTTTGATGGAGAAGTGGATAGTCATGGAGAAGTAGGATTGGAATTAAAGGTATGGCCTAATGGTAGTAACGGAAACTCAGCAAAGACTGCATATTCTTCTCTGTGAGTCCATGAGTTCAGACAAATGTGCTTCAAGGAAAGGTGAGAAAACCCTTTGCAGGCTTTACAACCTGCTGCAGAGAGAAGGGTGGGGAAAAGGTGAGAGTGACTTTTCCTGCTTCTCCTGCTGTCTTAAATGCCAAAGCACCATATTTTGGGGTAGGATGTCCCAACCTCATCGTTACAAAGAAAGGAAATGGGAAGCATTACTCATTGCTGGTGAAGGTGTAACACTACACCATTATCTGTTTGAAAAGCATTCTAGAATATTCTATGAAAGTTGAAAATGTATATTCTGTTTGGCCCAGGCATCTGTCTTTTAAGATTATACTATTATAACAAAAGTACCTAAAATATGCATACAAAGATATTTATAAAAACATTGCTTATAGTAGTTAAAAAATGGAAATAACTCCATTACTCAACAGCACAGAAATGACTGATTATATTTTGCACATTCATATTATATTAAGGAATATGACCTAGCTAGTTAAAATTATGTAATGGAATACGACCTAACAATATATAAAAGCCAGGAGCAATGATTATGGTATGTTAAGTAAAACAGCAAGTTGCACAGTAATCAGTATTACATATCCATGTTTTTGTTATCAAAAGGAAAAAGAAACAGTTTTTGTGTCCAAATTTTTGTGTTGGTAAAAAGAAAACTGTGGCAGGTTACACAACACAGTGCTAATATTGACAAACTGGGGAATGGGATGGGAAATGAGTACAGAAGGAATTAGAAGGAGGAAGGGGAAATTATTAGCATGTTTTTATGCTAATTTTTCCATTACTAGTTGGATAACCATGAAAAACTCATTTAGACCTCTCTGAGGCACAGATGCTTGGCACAGCAATTAACTCACTGCTTGGGATGCCTGCATCCCATATGGAGCCCCTGGGTCTGAGTCCCTGCTCTGTTTCCCATCCAGCTTCCTGCTAATGTACACCCTAATGGCACCAGGTGATGCCTTAAGTACTCGGGCCCCTGCCACTCAAATCAAAACCATAATGAGGTGTCACCTCTACTTTCGATTCTCAGCTTCCTCTAGCATAAAATAACAACTTAAGGGGCCAGCACAATGGCGTAGCTGGTAAGGCCATCCATCACCTACAGCACCAGCATTCCAAATGGGCGCTGGTTGGAGACCCGCTTGTTCCACTTTCAATCCAGCTCCCTGCTGATGTGCCTGGAAAAGCAACAGAAGATGGCCCAGGTATGTGAGCCCCTGCACCTGCATGAGAGACCTGGAAAAAGCTCCTGGCTCCTGGCTTTGGACCAGTCTATCTCTGGCCATTACAACCATTTAGGGGAGTGAACCAGCAGATGGAGGATCTCTCTCTGTCTCTCCTTCTTGCTCTCTCTGTAGCTCTGCCTTTCAAATAAATGAATAAATCTCTTTTTTTGACAGGCAGAGTGGACAGTGAGAAAGATAGAGAAAGGTCTTCCTTTTTCCGTTGGTTCACTCCCCAATGGCCACTGTGGCTGGCGCGCTGCGGCCGTTTAAAAAATGAGAACTTTAGGCTAGATTATTCCTATATTTCCTCACAATTCCAGTATTCCATCATTTCACCTAAGTTATAAACAAAATGAATCATAAAATGAGTATTCTAACACAAAATTTGAACACTAAAAATGGGTATTCTGATGGCATCTTTCTAGTGATGGTGAGTCTTGTTATTATGACTACATTTACTACATTATTATACTTAACTAAAGAGTTGGCTACCTTGGCCCAAGCCAGGTATCAAATGTCAATGAACATTGATCAGTTGCACAGCCATGTTCTGTGCAGAGATGCAGAGGAACTATTAAGCACTGCCAAGCCTCAACTCTCAGATCCATAAGTCTAAGAATAATTAACAGGATATCAAAGAAAGTGATGGATACCTGTTAAATGCACGAGCTTGTTGTACTGAAATGAAATTGGCTGGTGGAGGGGCAGAAAGCTGGCTCCCTTCCTTTCCCATCATAAGGGTCATGGCTGACACTTCTATAGTAAAAGACAGGTTAATAAGAGGAAGGCATAACATTTAATTAATCAAAGTTTTACATGACATGAGAGACCTTGAAAATCAAGACTCTGGGGCACTCATTGTGGTACAGGGTGTAAGGCTGCCATTTAGGATGCCAACATCCCATGTTGGAGTGCTTGGTTCAAGTCCTGGCTGCTCTGCTTCCAATCTATCTTCCTGCAAATGTGCCTGGGAGGCAACACCTGATGAGCTGAGTAGTCGGGTCCCTGCCATCCACATGGAAGACCCAGATGGAGCTCCTGCGGTGCCAACATCCCTTATGAGTGCTGGTTCTTGTCCCAGCTGTTCCATTTCCAGCCCAGCTCCCTGCTAAGGCCAGCAAAAGCAACGATGATGGCTCAAGTGCTTGGGCCACTGCACCCACGTGGGCAACCTAGAAGAAGCTTCTGGCTTCGGATCAGCTCAGCTGCGGCATTGTGGCCATTTGGGGAGTGAACCAGCAGATGGAAGACCTCTGTCTCTCCCTCTCTCTGTCTGTAACTCTTCCTCTCAAACAAATAAATAAATCTTTAAAAAGAAAGAAAGCAATGTGGTTGGACACACAGGGTGTGAGCTACGGCAGTAGGCTGAGAGGAGAAACCCAAGGCCAGTCTGTCTGCATTCTTCATGGTCTTTCTGTGCGGGAGCCCTCCTCCTGGGCAGAGGGCAGGACACCTCTGGAATGAGGATGCTGTGGCCAACATCAAACAGGAAGGCCAGAGCATTTCTTTATGGCCGGCTCCTACACAGAAAGGCAGGGGAAAGTTAGAACAACATTTCTAGATTTTATGGGTGACTTAGAGTGCAAGAGGAATTCTAGTTTCTATGGCCTGTCTAGGAGAGAAAAGGGAGCAAGAGAAAGAGGCCTTGGAAGGTCAGAAAGAAGCTTTGCTTCAGAGGCCCTTCCAAAGTCCTCCAGTGCAAAGTACTTTTTGTGCCAAAGTGTCGTTTTCTGGACCCTAACTCGGAGTGCATTATCACCATGTTTGTTGGCACAGGGCTGAGGAGGCTTTTAGACAGAAATGAATGAGCTGAGTTCTCCAGAATTCTGGATATGCTGTGTTTGTTTAAAAAAAAAAAAAAAGCCTTGCTATTAATAGAGCAATGAAACTTAATAACTGGCCCTAAAAAATACTAAAAATGATTGAGGCAAATGAAGAAAAATAGGAAAACTTACACTTAGGGCTGAGCTAGCAAACTGAAATGTTGTATGGGGTTTTGTTGTTTGATTGTTTTAAGATTTATTTATTTGGGCCGGCACCGTGGCTCAACAGGCTAATCCTCCGCCTTGCGGCGCCGGCACACCAGGTTCTAGTCCCGGTCGTGGCACCGATCCTGTCCCGGTTGCCCCTCTTCCAGGCCAGCTCTCTGCTGTGGCCAGGGAGTGCAGTGGAGGATGGCCCAAGTGTTTGGGCTCCGCACCCCATGGGAGACCAGGATAAGCACCTGGCTCCTGCCATCGGATCAGCGCGGTGCGCTGGCCGCAGCGCGCTACCGCAGCGGCCATTGGAGGGTGAACCAACAGCAAAAGGAAGACCTTTCTCTCTGTCTCTCTCTCACTGTCCACTCTGCCTGTCAAATAAATAAATAAATAAATAAATAAAAAAGATTTATTTATTTGGGGGCCGCTGCTGTG
This sequence comes from Lepus europaeus, assembly GCF_033115175.1. Taxonomy (NCBI): domain Eukaryota; kingdom Metazoa; phylum Chordata; class Mammalia; order Lagomorpha; family Leporidae; genus Lepus; species Lepus europaeus. Next base: position 63,990,730 of record NC_084833.1, on the reverse strand, counting down.
GTGTATCAGGTGAAGCCGCCGCTTGCAGTGCTGGTATCCCGTATGGACACCAGTTCATGTCCTGGCTGCTCCACTTCCTATCCAGCTCTCTGCTATCGCCTGGGAAAGCAGTAGAAGATAGACCAAGTCCTTGGGCTCCTGCACCCGCGTGGGAGACCTGGAAGAAGCTCCTGACTCTCGGCTTTGAATCGGTGCAGCTCTGGCCATTGCAGCCATCTGGGGTGTGAAACAGTGGGTGGAAGACCTCTCTCTCTCTCTCTCTCTCCCCCATCTCTCCCATCCCTGTCACTCTGCCTTTCAGAAAAAAATATTTTTTAAAAAGGATTTATTATTTATTTGAAAGTCAGAGTTACACAGAGAGAGAAGGAGAGAGAGAGAGAGAGATTCAAATGGTCACAACAGCTGGGAGGGTATTGGCCAAATTGGAAGCCAGAAGCCAGGATTCCACCCAGCTTTCCCACATGGGTGCCACTTGGGCCTTCTTCTGCTGCTTTTCCAGGCATATTAGCAAGGAGCTGGATAGGAAGTGGAGCAGCCAGGACACGAACCAGTGCCCATATGGGATGCTGGTGTCACAAGCAGCAACGTAACCTGCTATACCACAATGCTGTCCCTGCATGGGTTTTTACTATCTACTTCTGTAACAACATGTTCAAGAGTGCTTGGAGCTGGGTTATCCCCACTATAACTACTAGGCAGACATTTGGCCTAGTGGTTAACACACGGGTTGGGATGCCCACATTCCACATCAGAGATTCTGGGTTCTTAGCCCTGGCTCCTGATTCCAACTTCCTGCGAGTGCAGACTGAGAGACAGCAATAGTGGCTCAAGTGGTTGGTTTCCTGCCGTTCACACGGGAGATCTAATTCACAGCTCGCAGCCTCCACCTGGCCCAGTCCCAGCAGTTATGGGGCTTTTGGGGGAGTGAATCAGTAGATGGGAGCTCTGTCTGCCTCTTAAATAATTTCGAATGACTCTGATTTCCTTTCCTTGTGCCTCGGGCCCTACCTGGACACTCTTCTCAAGCCTTGCAGTCTTCTCAGCCTAGGAAGCCTACCAAGCCTCAGCTCCTCCCACCTCTCCAGCGTCTGAGAGTGATGGATCCTCTCTACTGGACAGAGTGAATCTCATAAGATCTGACTCTCTGTACCCTGCTTCCTCTAGTCACCTAAAGGAGCAAATCACCATCACCCAGAAAAGTAAGCATAATGTCTCCAGCATTCAGAGTGTGTGTGAATACAGGTCAGTACCACCTGGCATTCTCCTGCCCCTGCCCCCAGTGTCTCTGGTCTCCCTCCCTCTGTCCCCTGACCATATTCGTGGTCTCTTCAACCTCCCGCAGCTTTGCAGGGTGCCCTCATCAGGACAGAGGGAACATCAGATCCTTGTACCACTGGGAACATCTCCTGTCCCTCCGCGCCTACAGAATGGAATGTCACTAGACAAACAGAACCTTTTTAAATATTAACTGCCACTCACAACATAGCTGCATTGTGTTGCCATGCAAACAAATCTGTCTGCTTCCTCCTTTTCAAAATGCCGCTCTTCTCTGTTGGAATGAGAGAAAAGGAAAGCCCAGATTTGCCCCTATAGGAGACTGAATAATAGCCCCCAAACATATCAGGTCCTAATTGTTGAAACCTGTGAACATCATCTTACCTGGAAATAAGGTCTATGCGAGTGTAATAAAGAATCTTTTTTTTTTTTTTGACAGGCAGAGTGGACAGTGAGAGAGAGAGACAGAAAGGTCTTCCTTTGCTGTTGGTTCACCCTCCAATGGCCGCTGCGGCCAGCGCACTGCAGCCGGCACACCGCGCTGATCCGAAGCCAGGAGCCAGGTGCTTCTCCTGGTCTCCCATGCGGGTGCAGGGCCCAAGCATTTGGGCCATCCTCCACTGCACACCCTGGCCACAGCAGAGAGCTGGCCTGGAAGAGGGGCAACCGGGACAGAATCCGGCACCCCGACCGGGACTAGAACCCGGTGTGCTGGCGGAGGATTAGCCTATTGAGCCGTGGCGCCGGCCTGTAATGAAGAATCTTAAGATGCGGAGATTATCCTGGATTATCAGGCTAGGCCTCAATGCAATCACAGGGATCCTTATAAGGAGACAGGGAGATTTGATGGGACAGAGAGTAGGAGTTGGCAATGTGATCACATAACCATGCTGATGTAGGCAGGCAGATAGGATAAAATTGATTAGATTTGTGAGCTGGAGAGCACGCCCCTGTGTGATCTCACCTGAATGCCCACCTGCCCATCAGACTATGCAACCACTCCCCTTTGGAAAGCGTATAAAAGGCGAGGAGAGCCCCCAAATCGCTCTCTCTGCCTTCACTTCGCTACTCGTGCTGATATCAGAATGTGGGGTTCCAAATATATCACCGTGTGCTTATTAATCAATTCCCAATATTAATAAGCCTGTGTGGGTTCTTGCCTAATGTTCAGAGAATTCTGAATACCAGCATAAATGAATGAGGCAGCATAAATTTTAAGCTTTTTATTCAGTGAGAGAAATGCATAGGAGAGTGAGGGTCCTATCTAAGAGAGAGAGGGAAATCTGGGTTCATACCAAGTACCAGGAGCCAGTCATGTGGAAGAGATGAAGGCCAGGAAGCATGGGGTGGGTGGCCCAAAGGTCAAGCTCCCTGGAGGCGCAGGGGCAACAAATACCCACAATGGCGAAAGGCAAAAAAAGAGAAAGGCTGGGCCCCCCATGTCCCCGGCCTTTAATCCACTTCCAGAGGGGAGTGGTTAATACCATGATTGGCCAGTGGGTGCACAGGTGTGGCCAGGTAGGGGCATGAGGTCATACCGGGGTGTGGTGAAGGCATGGGCTTCCAGCTCACAAACCTGATCAATTTTATCCTGTATGCCTGCCTACATCAGTGCTGAGCTACCTGTGGATGCTCATAACCAAACATTTGCTGCAAGTGGCTCATGGCCTGCTCTCTGCTTGGTATGGAGCCCAACTTAGCCTCTAGACTTTTCTTTCTCCCTTAGATAAAACCCTAGCTCTCCTACGCATTTCTCTCACTGAATAAAATCCTTAAAACTTAGCACATTGTCTGGTCTATTTGTTGCAGTATTCAGAATTCTTTTCTGAACACGTGGCAAGAACCCACAAGGCTTATTAGTCTTGAAAAATATTAATAAGCAAAACGGTATCAATCCTGGGTAAATCTTCCTTTCCTTTTCACATTCTGATTAACAAAAGCTAGCTAACCCCAGTCAGCATAACCAGAGGACTGGATTTACCACAGCAGGCTGAGAGTGACCCATGTGACTCCAACCAGGCCCTTACGGCCTGGCCAGAGACCAACACCCAGAGGGCCCTAGCCTTTGTTCCCCTTGTTCCCATATATCTTTTTTTTTGGACAGGCAGAGTGGACAGTAGAGGGAGATAGAGAGAAAGGTCTTCCTTTTTGCCGTTGGTTCACCCTCCAATGGCCGCCACGGTAGGCGCGCTGCGGCCAGCGCACTGCGCTGTTCCGATGGCAGGAGCCAGGTGCTTCTCCTGGTCTCCCATGGGGTGCAGGGCCCAAGGACTTGGGCCATCCTCCACTGCACACCCTGGCCACAGCAGAGAGCTGGCCTGGAAGAGGGGCAACCGGGACAGGATAGGTGCCCTGACCGGGACTAGAACCCCATGTGCTGGCGCCGCAAGGCGGAGGATTAGCCTACTGAGCCACGGCGCCAGCCTTGTTCCCATATATCTTAAGATTCAGTTCAGGGGCCAGCTCTGTGATGTGGTGGGTTAACGCCCTGGCCTGAAGCGCCAGCATCCCATATGAGCACCGGTTCGAGTCCCGGCTGCTCCAATTCCGATACAGCTCTCTGCTATGCACCCATGTGGGAGACCCGGAAGAAGCTCCTGGCCCCTGGCTTTGGATCAGCATAGCTCCAGTCATTGCAGCCAACTGGGGAGTGAACCAGTGGATGGAAGACCTTTCTCTCTCTCTCTCTCTCTTCTCTCCATGTAACTCTGACTTTCAAATAAATAAATAAATCTTAAAAAAAAAAAAAGAAGATTTAATTCAGACGATAGTGTTTAGCACAGGGGGTAAGATGTGCACCTGCAGCCCCTGCCAGAGTGACTGTGGTGGCCTTGCGTTCACTGCCCCAGCTGGATTTGGTGCCGCCCCTTCCAGTCCCACAACTGCCACTCTCCCTCTTATCACTGCACTTACCCACCTGCACTGTTTCTTTGTCTCCCTCTCCTGGCTCTCCCTCCAGGCCCACCAAGCAATCCCACAGTGAGCTTCCCATTACCATGGAGCTTGCCCTGAGTCCAACAGACAGGTGTGCAACTCCTGTCAGATGAGTTTGAATCCTGCCACTGGACTGCTTGAACCAGAGCTGCATAATGAAGCCATGAGGTTTCAAATGCAGATTTAACCACTCACTGATGATCTTTCTCAACCTCGGTTTTCCCTGTAAAGTGGAAATAATATTTGCTGAATAGAATGTGAGAATGAAATGAACTGCACGTGTAGAGCATTGAGCAAAATGCCTGGCTGCAAGAAATGCTTGAGAGGTGTTGCGGAGGCTGGTATTGTGGTGTAGTGGGTTAAGCCACTGCCTACAACTCTGGCATCCTATACGGGTGCTGGTTCAAGTCCTGGCTGCTCTACTTCCAATTCCACTTCCTGCTAATGTGCCTGGGAAAGCAGCGGAAGATGGCCCAGGTGCATGGGACCCTGCCACCCAGGTGGGAGACACGAATGAAGCTCCTGGCTCCTGGCTTTGGCATGGCCCAGCCCTAGCTGTTGTGACCATTCAGGGAGTGAACCAGTGCATGGGAGATCTCTTTCTATCACTCCCCCTCTCTGCCTTTCAAATAAATATTTTTTTTAAAAAAGGGGAGATGTTGCAATATGCAATACTTAACATAATTAAGTGACTCACGACTTCATGCTCTCTTATTCTTTGTGCTCAGTTTTTTAAATTTTAAATTTTTTTCTATTCTAGTCTGCCACTGATTATAAGCCAAACCATAGATTTAACAGCAGTTTATCATAAAGAAAAGGGAATAATGTCACGTTGAACATACAGTATGGCAGGGCAACTGAATGGTTAAAAATGTGGGTGCTAGAGACAGACCTCATCTTTTTTTTTTTTTTTTTTTTTGACAGGCAGAGTTAGACAGAGAGAGAGAGAGACAGAGAGAAAGGTCTTCCTTTTTCCGTTGGTTCACCCCCCAAGTGGCCACTACAGCTGGTGCGTTGTGGCCGACACTCTGCGCTGATCCGAAGCCAAGAGCCAGGTGCTTCCTCCTGGTCTCCCATGCAGGTGCAAGGCCCAAGGACCTGGGCCATCCTCCACTGCCCTCCCGGGCCACAGCAGAGAGCTGCACTGGAAGAGGAGCAACCAGGACAGAATCCAGCGCCCCAACTGGGACTAGAACCCGGGGTGCCAGCACCGCAGGCGGAGGATTAGCCTAGTGAGCTGCGGCGCCAGCCCCAGACCTCATCTTTTTAAAGGCCTTTGATAATTAACTTGTCTTAATAGAGTTTCCTCATCCAGAAATTGTAACTGCCCGATAAATGTTTTATGAATATATCTATCAATTGTAATGTGCAGCAATTTTCAGTAGGGCAGACTGACTAGAGTTCAAAGGTGCTCCCAGCAAGGAGAGAACTGTGTGCAGACAGAGCTCCAGAGCTGTGTGGAAGGGCTTCCCGGAGAGTTTTGGCTGAGTAGTGAGCAGTGTGCGTGTGGGAGGAGACTACCAACGCTGGGGAAAGAACCACCCCAGCAGGTCAGAGGTGATGGCACTCACCGTCCAGGAATACTGTTGCTTCCCATCAGCCAGCCTGGAAAAACTTACACTTCAGGGCACTGGATGGACTAATCGGGAAATAATTAGCCCTGGAATGAACACTACCAAAAACATAAAGGTAAGACCCAAGAGAATCCAACAGCTTCCAACTAACTTAAATATATCCCAGACCAAAGCTAAGGAGTGTTTATGGGAATACAAAACTGTCCAGCACTTGACAAGGTAGAAATCATAATGTATTATGACATTTAATCAAATATTAGGAGACAAAGAGGCAGCAAAACATGACTCATGGTGAGGAGGAAATCCAGATCAGCGGAGATTCACACAGATGTTAGAGTTCACGCAGAAGGACATTTACACAGTTATTAGAACTGCAATTATATTTCATAGATTCAAAAATTAAATAGAAACACAGAAAATGTAAAAGAGGCACAAATCAAACTTTCCAAGACAAAAACTTCAATGTCTATGATGACAAATGCACTGGATGGGACTAAGAGTAGGGTGGGCATAGCAGAGGCAAAGATCAAACAGAGCTGAAGAAAAGATTAAGGAATTTGAAATCATGACTATATAAACCATACAAGAGGAAACGTAGAGACAAAGGAATTGACCATTATTTCTGCAAAGGGCTAGTGAGAGAGCATGAGTGAGCTGAGGAATAACTCAGGGCACCTTGAAAGGTGAAGATGTATGATGTGAGCCCTAAACAATGACCAAAATAACAAAACAGAGTCATAACTAGTAAGCTAACAACAGAGATAAAATAGAACCACAAAAATAATTCTATCAGGAGGAGGGTAAAGAAGAAAGGCTCACCTTTCACATCTAAAAAGACAAACCAAGCCTTGTCTCTGTGATGAACATGACAGTTCCTGGAAGCCAAGGGTGAGGATGGTGAATTGTGTTTTATGAATTGCAGCAGTTCATGAACGCATGTTATCATAAATGCAACCTCAGATAGGAGCCTGCTCCACGTCTCATGTTGTCACCCTGGCATAGAATCTTTTTTTTTTTTTTTAGATTTATCTTATTTATTTGAAAGACAGAGTTACAGAGAGAGGTAGAGACAGAGACAGAGGTCTTCCATCTGCTGGTTCACTCCCCAGATGGCTGCAATGGCCGGAATTGTGCTGCTCCAAAGCCAGGAGCCAGGAGCGTCTTCTGGACTTGGGCCATCTTCTACTGCTTTCCCAGGCCATTGCAGAGAACTGGATTGGTAGAGGAGTAGCCAGGACTAGAACTGGCACCCATATGGGATGCCAGTGCTTCAGGCCAGGGCTTTAACCTGCTGCGCTGGTCCCATGAATCTTAAAGATTTCTAGGGCTCTTCACCAAGCACCCATCACACACACACACACACACACACAGTGTAAGCCCAGAGAACTAAAATGACTTTTCCACATCAGGCACTGGAGTTACAGGACAGGGGCTGGAGCCCAAGTCCCCTGGCTTCATTCAGTTTCATTCACTATGACAGCTAAATGAGCCCCTGGGACCTGGCCAAGGAAAGCGGGTGACGGGAATGTTCTAGGAGGGGGCTCTGGGTATGGATGACATCACTGGTAGGGGCACAGGGCCAGGGAACATTTGATTGTTCCTAGACACTCGATAATCTGTCCCCATGCACATGCCCCCAGCGGGTGTGTCCTGGGTAAACTGACGCTGTATGATTAAAAACATGGATAAAATTCCTGCAACCCACGAGACCACGCAGAAGGTGTGAGTGGAACACACAGAACAGAGCTTCCTTCTGAGGAGGGTCTTAAAAGGCAAACAGGAGTCCACAGATGGGGGCGGCAGGGCGTGAGCCATGCTGCACAATAGTCACAGCAAAGGTGATTTTCATGTTCGAAGGTTCGGTTCGAATCCCCTTCACCTCTCTCAGCCTGAGATAAACATCGCCAGCACAGACTTGTTGGGAGGATGAAATGAGCTCAAGACAGACATATGTCTAGTGTTAACGGAGGCTAACCGAATCATTGTCATTGTGGCCCATGCACTTGCCCAGCTGATCCTTGCAACGTATTTGCACCTGGGAGGTAAAACATTAGTGTAACTGTGTTTTACAGATGAGGGGGTTGGAGTTTGGGAAGATAAAGGGCTTTGCCGAGTTGCTCAGTGAACACTGCTAGGATGTCTACCCCACAGCTGTAGCAAGGGCTGCACACTGGGCGCGCTAGACAGCGGTAAAACACGGGTCAGCCATGCCCACCCCGGAGGGTGACTTCCTTCTTCCAGTGCACTGTGTTTTTTTCTAACTTTATGATGGTGGATTAGGGCTCATCTTTTTAGAGGTTATTTTGACCTAAGATGGCAGCCGGAAAGACTTGCATTCAATTCAAGGAAAAAATTCCAAACGATGAAGCTTGTTCACCAAGCAGCTAGCAGAACCTCCAACTCAAGTCATGGATGGACCTCTGTTAAAATCCTTATAGGTGCACCCCAAGGTTGACTTAAATTATTTTTATCTTTGTTACTGACGTACATATAGACAGAAACTTCAATATAAGTTCGTGTGCCTCTAGCTCTTCTCCAACTCTAAACCAAGGCAAATAGGACATAAAACTATGAACCCTTTAGAATGCAAAGCAGCATTGCATTTTCATGGGCTGCAAGATGTCATCTTATTGAAAACAGATGGCTCTTTGCAAGCTGAGTATGGCACAGACTGGCCTGGCACGAGTTCTTTAGAGCCCAGCATACCCCATAGCTCTGGGTCCTATAGGCAACTCCCACTATGACACCGTGGCCAAACCCCTGGAAAATTTTCATATTGACAACACTCTGGAACCCCAGTTGTATTAGAACGTTTTGTGTTACCGTGAGGAAATCTCTGAGCCTTGGTAACTTGATGAAGATAGGAAGTTTATTTTGGCTCCTAGTTCTGGGCCAACGTCAAGGGCGGCACCTGGTGAGCCTTGTCATTGGCAGAGGCTCAAGGCAGCACAAGGCATCATCACTTGGCAGAGACAAGGAGCAAACATGTACCTGTGTCTCCTCTGCTCTCCCTCTATCCTCATAAAGCCACCAGGATTCAGTCATGGGGGTGCCCCCTAATGTCCTTACCTAATCCTCATCCCTCTCCAAAAACCCTCCCCTCCAAACCCCCACCCCCACCCAAGTGCCAGAGTCAGATGAACATCCCACCTCCTTAATGCATCACAATGGGGAGATTCAATAGCAACACGAAAGAAACCCTGGGGGACACACTCAGTATGCAAACCATGGTGTCCTTGACTTTCAGCTGGCACGGAAGCATTCTATGCATGAAGCCCCCTTCCCTCCTTGCCTGGGGGCAGCTGTGACACTCAGCGTAGCAATATAAAAGGGCTACAGCAAGGAGGAGCCTTCACACACTCAGAGGCACCAGGATGAAACAGCATTTAACAGTCATCGTTGACAAGCTTCAGATTCCTAGAAATACATCTACTAACCCCAGGGGTCTACAGGCTCAGGGTTGAGAAATTCTGCTCCAATCCCTTCAAAACCCTGACATGTCTTTCTTCGAGGAGCAATGAGGAAGGATGTTGTCGCCCCGGACTGGTGCCTGGGCGTGTGCTGTTCTGTAGTCTCCTCCTTTATCAGCATGGTGAACTTCTACTTATTATTATTATAATAATTATGATTATTATTTAAACTTGAGCGAGACAGACAGAGAAAGTATCCATTCCCTGGTTCACTCCCCAGATGCTTGCAGTGACTGAGGCTGAGCCAAGCTACAGCCAGGAGCCTGGACCTCAGTTCAGATCTCCCACCTGGGTGGCAAGAGCTTAACTACTTAAGCCCTCACCACTGCACCCTAGGGTCTGCATTGGCAGGAAACTGTAGTCACAGCCAGAGCGAGAAATGAAGACCACGTACTCCGATGCAAGATGAGGGTGTCTTAACCTCTAGGCTAAATAGCTAGACATTCCTCCTCGTCCATACAGAAGATTCTTTGTCTTAATGCATTTTCTGGTTTTTTTGTTTTTGTTTTTTGTTTTTTTGACAGGCGGAGTGGACAGTGAGAGAGAGAGACAGAGAGAAAGGTCTTCCTTTGCCGTTGGTTCACCCTCCAGTGGCCGCTGCGGCCGGTGCATCTCGCTGATCCGAAGCCAGGAGCCAGGTGCTTCTCCTGGTCTCCCATGGGGTGCAGGGCCCAAGAACTTGGGCCATCCTCCACTGCACTCCCGGGCCATAGCAGAGAGCTGGCCTGAAAGAGGGGCAACTGGGAAAGAATCTGGCGCCCTGACTGGGACTAGAACCCGGGGTGCTGGCACCGTAGGCGGAGGATTAGCCTATTGAGCCACAGCGCCGGCCTTAATGCATTTTCTGTCCTCTTCAGGCTGAGCAAGTCTTACCCACTCTGCACTCCTACCATATCCTACACACACAGTTCCCGGTTCATAGTTCTTGATAACATAATCATTCATTCATCTTTCTGCCACACTCAAATCATCCCCTCCACCCCTTTTCTGTAAGCTCCATGAAAGTACAGATTGAATCTGATCCACTTCTGGTTCTTCCCCACACAGGGCTAGGCTTGGGTAGAAATACTGGATGAGTGGATGGATGGGTGGGTGGGTAGGTGGATTAATGGAAGGAAGGGGGGAAGGAAGGAAGGATGGATGGGTGGATGGGTGAGTGGATGCATGGATGCATGAGTGGGTGGGTGGATGAGTGGGTGGGTGGATGAGCTACATGACCTCTCGGTATCTTCCAGCTCCGGATATTGAGTTCAGCCCCTAGCTCAGCATTTTCCTTCCCCTCTTCTACTCTCATTGTTGCTCTCTGTGAGGACTTGAAACAAGATATCCTAGACTCATGAAACACTGGGGTTGTAGCACCTCAGAGGTCACTGGGTGCCTCCTCTCATTCTACAAAGAAACAGCTAAACTGTGGAGACAGAAAGTGACTTACCAGAGTCCAGCTCCAGCAGGTCCAGGGGTTCCCGAAGGTGTGGGAGACGTCGGCGCAGGGAGGAATGAGAGACACGCTCACAGCAAGGCTGTTGGCATAGCTCTGATGAGAGAGCGCCAGACTTTATTTTTATACCCTAAGTTACATCCACTGTTCATTTTACACATTCTTTACTGTTCTCATAAGTTTTGTAAATGTCCACTCATAAATGATCCTTACAGAGTCAATGATTCTTCCTAACCATAACAACGTCTGTTTCCCAACCACTTCAAACCATTGATCTCCTATTACGTGTAACCCCCTCCCTAATCCTGATTTCCATAGCCATGTAACAATTTCTTTGATTTTAAAGATTTACTTGATATTTGAGATACAATAGAACAGAAACTCAAGGTAACGTTAAATTATATAATAATCAGTTACAAAAAACAGTGGTTATTTTGCAAAGAATCAGAACACCTAGTTCTGGTTTTATAACAATTGATTACGAAGATTGGAACATCTACCTTTTAGTTTTTTGTTTTTTTTTTTAAGATTTATTTTTATTTACTTGAAAGAAAGAGTCACAGAGAGAGATGGAGACAGAGAGAGGTCTTCCATCTGTTGGTTCACTCCCCAGATGACCGCAACAGCCAGAGCTGCGCTGATCCAAAGTCAGGAGCCAGGTGCCTCTTCCAGGTCTCCCATGCGGGGGCACAGGCCCAGGGACTTGGGCCACCTTCGATTGCCATCCCAGGTCATAGCAGAGAGCTAGGTCGGAAGTGGAGCAGCCGGGACTAGAACCGGCGCCCATATGGGATGCCAGAGCTTCAGGCCAGGGCATTAACCTGCTGCACCATGGCGCTAGCCCCATCTACCTTTTAGTTTAACTCTACTAGTAACCATTAACACCCTGCTCAAACAAACCCATTCATTACACATGTCCTTTCCATAACCCTTCCCTGTTATTTAGTTTTAGTAACTCAGTTAAGACTCGCTCACTGATTTTGGTAATTACTTTGTGTTCTTTGTACCGGGCCACACAAACTAAGGTAAGAATTTACCACTGTTTGTTTGTATTTCTCTCAGCCACTCAAATTATTAACACTCATTTACAAGTCATTAGTCTATAATAAGACATACTCTCTTGTGGATTATAGCAGGAGACTGAAGTCCTTCCCCAAGGACCTTCTTATCCCTAAATCAGGTCTTTTTTTTTTTTTTTTTTCCTAAGTCAGGTCTAACTGCATACTACATACCGGACAGTTTGGGTTCCCTCTAGGTTTTTATTGCAAATAACTGAAGCATCAGAAGGGGTTGAATTATTCTAGGAGGATCGAGTCCATCAAACAGCTCAGTAAGGTCATTTGGAGTAGAGGTCATTTCTCACAGATTTCCAAGTGTATAGCCATCATGAGTGAGATCCCCAGGAAACTCTGGCTTTTTTGTATCAATAAACCTAAAACCACCAAGAGGACCTCAGCTTGTCTTCTCACCCCCTGTGGAGACAGAGCTCCTGCTGTGACCTTGTGACAGAAGTTGCCTTGGCCTCCTCAGCGACTCGCCCCCAGGGCACCCAGAGAGGCACTGAATGTGCCAGCCAGGAGCCACTTCAGGATTTCTCCCAGGACTTTGTCCAGTTATCATCTATTTACTTTGATCAGGGATGCCTTGGGGGAAAGCAGTGCTCCCAATGACCTCACCTCCATACGGCAGTGTTTTGGAAACAAATTGGGTTCTCACGGCTCTCCCAATGGTGGCATGGTGCCCATGTCTGACGAGTATTTTTCATAATGAAAAAGAAACAAAGATAGCGTCAGCCCTCATTTGTAATTTCCCCATAGCAGCTGCAATCTAAAATCTCTTTGTTTTGCTTCTCAGCTTGTTGTCCAGCCTCTGTCCTTGGTAAAATGAAGCAAGAAGGTGGAGTCAGAGGAATAAAAAAAAAAGTCTGTACTTACTTGTTTACGTGTATATGTATTCCCAGATGCATTTATTTTGGCAACACAGGCCAATATGGACATCCTGCCATTCCCGCCCACCTTTCCTCCTTAACTTAGATAGCTCACATCTCTCCCATGGCCCGGCGCACCAGTGCCATCCCTGACCCCAGACATCCTTCTTCCTTCCAGGTGGGGGAGTGGGGGGCAGGCCTGGCCTCCCCAGAGGGCTGTCCCAGCTTTGACCCACAGCCACCAGATCCTCGTTCAACATTTAATCACTTCCGCTGCCGACACCCGGCCTGCTCTCCTTCACCCTGCCTGTCGGCCATGGCCCTGGAACGCAGCTGGAAAGGAATCCAGAGGCAGCAGGAAGGAAGCTCGGACCCAGGGCTCATCTGCTGTGTACGTGGGACCATGCTGAACCCCAACTTTCTCAGGGGGCATCTTTCAGCATACTTTTATATGTTTTTATTACAGTAAAATATATATAACGCAAAATGGAGCACTTTGGCCACTTAAAATGGACAATTCAGAGGCATTAAACATACTTACATGGTTGTAAAACTATCACCACTATTCACCTCCAGAACATTTTTGCCATTGGTGTGTTCCTTTTCCGCCGTGAGAGCACAAAACATGACATGGAGACCAGCATGGGGTCACGAGACAGGCGATCTGCCTTGGCTGGGGTGGGATTTGCCCTCACAGTGAAGGTGGCTGTGCCCCATATTGGAGTGTCCATGTCCCGTTCTTGCCTCCGGCTCCTGCTCCAGCTTTCCGCTAATGTGCACCCTGAGAGGCAAGCAGGTGATGGCTCAAGAAATTGGTTCTCTGGACCGGTGATGTGGCACAGCAAGTTAGGCTGCTGCTTGCAATGCCAGCATGGCACATCAGAGTGCTGGTTCAGGTCCCAGCTACTCCAGTTCTGATCCAGCTCCCTGCTAATGCACCTGCGAAGGCAGCAGAAGATGCCCCAAGTGCTTGGGCCCCTGCACCCATGTAGGAAACTAGGATGGAGTTCCTGGCTCCTGGCTTCAGCCCAGCCCTGGCTGTTGTGGCCATTTGGGGAGTGAACCAGCAGATGGAAGTTCTCGCCATCTCTGTCCCTGTTTTTCCATATCTGTCTCTCAAATAAATAAATAAATAAATGTAAAGAAAAAAAGAAATTGGGTCCCCGCCATCCACGTTGGCCACCTGCATTGAATTTCCAGCTCCCTGTTTGTGACTCTGGCCCTCTGCAGTCGCAGGCATTTGGGGCATGAACCAGTGGGTGGGACTTCTCTGTTTTTCATATAAATAAATTTGTAAAAAAAAAAAAAAATTTAAGATTTTATTTATTTATTTGACAGGTAGAGTTACAGATAGTGAGAAAGAGACAGAGAGAAAGGTTTTCCTTCCGTTGGTTCACCCCCCAAATGGCCACTATGGCTGGAGCAACACTGATCCGAAGCCAGGAGCCAGGTGCTTCCTCCTGGTCTCCCACGCGGGTGCAGGGCCCAAACACTTGGGCCATCCTCCACTGCACTCCCGGGCCACAGCAGAGAGCTGGACCGAAAGAGGAGCAACCAGGACTAGAACCGGCGCCCATATTGGATGTCGGTGCCGCAGGCAGAGAATTAACCAAGTGAGCCACAGCGCCGGCCCAAAAAAAAATTTTTTTTAAGAGATGCTTTAGTAGGGGCCAGTACTGTGGCTTAATGGGTAAAGCTGCCACTTGTAGTGCCAGTATCCCATGTGGGTGCCAGTTCGAGTCCCAACTGTTCCAATTCTGATCCAGCTCTCTGCTATGGCCTGGGAAAGTAGTAGAGGATGGCCCAAATGCATGGGCCCCTGCACTCATGTGAGAGACCCGGGAGAACTTCCTGAGTCCTGGCTCCTGGCTTTAGATTGGCTCAGCTCTGGCTGTTACAGCCATCTGGGGAATGAACCAGTGGATGGAAGACCCCACCACCACCACCTCGGCCTCTGCCTCTCTATAATTCTGCCTTTCAAATAAGTAAATAAATCTTGAAAAAAAAAAAATCGCTTCTCAGCCTTTTGGCTAAGATCAAGTGTGTGTGAAAAAAAAAAGAGAGAGAGAGAGAGATGCTTTAGCGTTAAATAATAGATCGAGAGAGAGAGGAGGGCCATTTCTATTATGCTGTCTACCTTGCTCTGATGGGTTACCACATCACTCCTTACATAATGCTTTCCTTTAAAATATGTATTTCTGGGCCAGCACTGTGGCTCAACAGGCTAATCCTTCGGCGCCGGCACACCAGGTTCTAGTCATAGTCAGGGCACCGGATTATGTCCTGGTTGCCCCTCTTCCAGGCCAGCTCTCTGCTATGCCCAGGGAGTGCAGTGGAGGATGGCCCAAGTGCTTGGGCCCTGCACCCCATGGGAGACCAGGAGAAGCACCTGGCTCCTGGCTTCGGATCAGCGTGGTGCGCCGGCCGCAGCAGCCACTGGGGGGTGAACCAACGGCAAAGGAAGACATTTCTCTCTGTCTTTCTCACTGTCCACTCTGCCTGTCAAAAAAAAAAAAAAAAAAAAGTATTTCTGATGCAGGTATTTGGCATAGAAATTAATACACCACTTGGGACCCTGTAACCCACATTAGAGTGCCTGGGTTCCAGTCCCAGCTCCGCTCCTGGTTCCAGCTTCCTGGTAATGTGCACCCTTGGAGACAGCAGGTGATGACTCAAGTAGTTGGGTCCCTGCCACCTACATGGAGACTTGGATTGGCTTTGAGGCTCCTCGTTTCAGCTTGGCCCAGCCACAGCTGTTGCAAGCATTTGGGGAGCAAACCAGCGGATAGGAGATCTCTCTGTCTCTCTGCCTTTCAAATGAATAAAAACCAAACATTTAAATATGCATTTCTTGACTGTGTCTCCTAATTCAAAAATGCTGACTTACAAATTCAACAATCCAGGAGCGTGCAAAGAAGATAGGAGGCCTCCTGCTCCTCCTCTCCATTCCCAGAGCCCAGAGGCTGCCACCAGCAGCAGTTCCAGAAAGCTGCTTCTCCCTGGCTTTGATCTCCTTATTCAAAAGCTCAAAACTCCGAGCAATGACTATGTCAGCCGAGAGACTGCCTAGGCTTCTGGATGAAGCCAGGTGTCTAACACAGAACAGGAGCTGTAAGAAGCAGTTCCAGGTGGACTTTCCAGGAAGGCTGCCTAAAATAGGTGACAAAATTAGTTTCCCCCTTTTGCCTTTCCTCCTTTTTCTGACCTTGAAATCACACAACCTGGAGCTCCTGCAGCCATCTTGGACCATTAGGTGGCAAGCTAGGTACAGAGTGGCAGAACAGGTGTGAGAGAAACCTGGTTTCTTGTTGACCGTGGAATTACCATTCTAACTTTGACTTCTTTTCCATGAAAGAAAACTAAATTGCCTTAATAAGCCATGATTATTCTGTGCTTTGGGGTATATGCAACCAAACCTAATTCAAATAATGATTTTACCATTCTATTTAAACATAAACGTATATATCATAAAGAGGACACATAAAAGAAGTGGTGTGGAAGGAGCAGTTTTTGCCTTTGAAGACTGTTCTTTTGAGAAGACAAGTCTAGCTTATCTGCATGTGTGGCTCCACACACGCAGAGGCTGTGGCCCGAGGCATACTTGCTGAAAACAGTCAGGACTCTGCCACCATGCACCCCTCCCATATGTGTTGGAAAACTGCCCCATGCCGCAGCCTCTGCTGGGTCCAAGGGGACGCCAGACCCTGCCCCTAGCCTGGAGGACAGGGCAGGGATCTCAGCAGGGGTGCTGTCCTCTGGGGAGGGGGGGCGGGGCTGCAGGCAGGATGCCCCCAGAGGCACCCAAGATAGCCCCCAAGCACAAGGAGGAGGGTGGCCAGTGGGGAAGATGTTGAAGGGCGGTCCAGGGAACAGCGTGTCCTGTAACAGAGTGGTTAGGGGTGAGGGCTCAGTGGAATGTGCACGATAAAGCCCACACGGCCAACCTAAGGGAGCTGCTCTTGGTTCTGCTGGGGGACAGGACGCCAGCGGGCTCCATGTGCAGCCCAGACCTTGTCTCTCAGCTGCTCTCCAGATGGACAAATCCTGTGTTCCACAGGAAGCCGGGAGTATGAACAGCGCTGGGATTTGGCTCTGGGCACTGCAATATGGGCCACAGCTGTTAAGCGGCTGTTTAGCTGCTGCACCTGCCCCACTCTCCCTTAGCAGGGCTCGAACCCGCTCCCCCTTGCCTTCCTGCAGCCTGCTCACATGCAGCGGCCAGCACTATCTGAAAACAGAAAGGCCATCTTGCCGCTACCTTGCTCAAGATCCACCTCCCTCTCTCCCTGCCTCTGTCTATCTATAACTCTGCCTTTAAAAAAAACAAAAACAAAAACAACAACAACAAAAAAACAACCAAAAAAATTCCATCGCATTCCCTTTCTTCTGAAGCCAATGACCAACGACCTTAACATGACCTTCAGGTCTCTGGGGCTGGCGTCGGTCGGCGCAGCTCTGCGAGCGCAGTCAGCAGCCACTCACCCAGCCGTGCTTTGCTCTTTGCTTTCTCTCTGGCTGCAATGCTCTTCTCCCAGGCGGCGCTGGCTTGTTTGCAGCCTCTTCTGAGAGGGCTCTGAGGATGCTGAGACCACCCTCCGCCTCCACACCTTTCCCTGATCTATCTGATCGCCAGCACGTTGGTTGGCTCCCCGTCACACTGACAGGCAGGGATTGTTGTGTCCCCTTCCGGTCCTGCCTCGCACAGTGAAAGCACCCGCTATTGAGAGACAAATGGGCAAGCTGGTGTTTTTAAAGAGGGGGCGGCACAGCCAGGACTAGGGTTAGCTGGGGCAGTAGGCAGAAGTGGGCTGGAGGGAGGTGGCCGCCGTGGTCATGGGCTGACCATCTTGCCGGACGCTGTTGGCAGCTAAGGCTAAAAACTAAGATAGATTCAGTCTTAGAGGGGGCAGGGAGGCTATGCGTGTGGCTTCCAGGAGCCCTCCCCTGCTTCACTTAGAACCACTCTGCTTCTCACCACCGGGTCTAAGACACTTCACTGGACAAGGGCCCACAACCAGAAATGAATTCAGATCCTCCCTGGAGTGGAAGACGGCCAGGCAGGGGTCAGGAGCACCTCTTCCCGTTCAGATTCTTTCATGGTATGCCCGCGGGCAAGCCCCTTGCCTGCACTGAACCTCTGGGTGAGAAGGCACCTGGATGATGTCACAGGCCAGGCCAGGGCTGACCAGCAGAGCCTGCGAGGCGCGGTTGAACCCTTAGGGGCCTGCTCTGGCCTGGGTCCTTGCTCAGTCTGACCGAGAAGAGGGTCACTGATAGTGGAGATTGGTCACATGGCACAGACTGAGAGACCAGCAGGGCCCCCACTGTGGCCGACAGGGAACAGCACCTGATGGGATCTAGGAAGGGCTGTGCTCGATTGACCGTGGGCTTGGTGCTGAAAGGTTCGGGGCAACACTCAGAATCAGAATCCAGAAGGGGGTGGTTCCGTGTAGCCATGGCAACCACAAGGTAACCTGCACAAGCACCAGGCCTAGGACCAGAGCCGGAGCTATGGGTCCCTGGTGCAGCTGGGAGGACAGGCTGTTCTGGCTGACTGTGGGGACGAGTGCACACAGATGAGATCTCTGTGCCATGGACTAAGAAATGTCCCTGGCCTCTGGCCAGAGTCAGGGGCCCCCTCCAGTGTGTGGTTCACGTCACGCTGCACTGCCGTTGTCTGTGGACAGGTCTGTCTCCAGCCCGCACTGCAGCTTCTCCAAGGCAGGAAAAAATCAGGTTCCTGTTTTCATCCTTGGCACCACTGTGAGGCCGGGAGAAGTGGGACAGACAGGAACTGGTAGGGGGATGGATGGATGGATGGACAGGTGGACAGACCCACTAAGCCACACGCTGGAGGACAGGCTGGGGCTCAGGGGACAGATGGGCACTCAGAGAAACTCCAGGCCCTCCTGATGCCTGGCTTCCTAGCCAGCTGCAGCTGTTCATTTATTCATTTAGTTGGTGACAAATGCTGCACACCTGCTGCGTGTCGAACCATGGGATGTGCATTATGAGCTATTTACAGAATAAGACGGGGTCCTGGTTAAGCACAAGGACTCTGGAGCCTGACTACTCAGTAAGTAAGTGACAAGGACAAGGTTCACATCTATCAGCCTAAAAGTCAGCAAGTTACTACTCACTCTGCGCCTCAGTTTCCTTTCTTGTAAGATGACGAAAGTAAGAGTATCTATTTTATGGGTCTTTAAGATCTCAAATGCATGGATGGTTTTAAAGCTGGTAATGTCCCCAACCCATGGTGAGCACCACCTATGTGTTAGTCACTGCTCTGTTCTCAGGCCACAGGCCTAAGGGCGCTGGGAGGGTGTGTGACAAACCCAACTCAGAATAACCAAGGCAGAGCAGTGTTGCAGAGGGACTGGCAGTTTGCCGAGGGAAGGGGTGGGAGACAGACGCTGAGCTGAGTCCCACGGGTTGAGTTCAGATTTGATTCAGGATCCTGTGGGTGCACTTTTTAAGGCTGTTGATAACCAGATACTGATATCATCCTGCTCGTTAATAATTTTAAATATTAATAATCCTGTGGTTTTTGCCTTTTATTCAGAGAATTCTAAATACTGGCTCAAAAGACTAGACAACATGGTAAGTTTTAAGGATTTTATTCAGTGAGAGGAATGTACAGGAAAGTGAGGGCTTTAATTAGGAGAGAAAGAGAGATCTAGAAGCTAAGTTGGGTCCATACCGGGCAGAGAATAGGCCAGGAGTGAGCCACGTGGAGCAAGCGTGTAGGCAGGAAAGTAGAGAACAGGTAGCCTGAAGGCCATGTGCCCCGTAGGGCAACAAGGGTGCAAAAAGGGAAGGGCCCACCTTGATCCAGGCCTTTTATTTACTCCCAAAGGGGCGTGGCTATGTAGTCTGATTGGCAGGTGGATGTACAGGTGAGGTCAGGTAGGGGCATGAGATTACACAGGGGGCATGGTGGAGGGCGTAGTCGCCAGCTCACAAATCTAATCAATTTGATCTTATCTGCCTGCTTATATCAATGCCAGCTCCCATGTCCTGAAACTTGGAATCACTGGTGTTGTGGGGAGGGAGGTAGTTAGGGGGAGGAGCTAAGTTCTGACAGCCCCTTGCCCACCCGCCTGACAGTATGGTCGGTGACTGACATCTCAGGCTGAGCTGGAGTTTGGCATCTAGGGCCCGAGCTGGGTTCTGACCACTCCAGCTGAACCGTATGACTATGTGGGTGTACAATTGACATCACCAAACTGCCATTGATAGCTCCTGCCCATCAGCAGAGGTCCTTGACTGACAGCTCCAGGTGCTTCGCATTTTCGATGGCCAAGGCTAACCCACCATGGGTCAGCTTCACTTGGCCCAGCTGACAGTCGGCCCGGCCCACCTAAGGGGTCCTCCTTCTGTGCACCATCCAAGCTTCTTTCCCTTCCTGTGCACAGGCCAGGCCTCCCTTTCTGTGCTGGTGCAGGCCCAGCTCCCGTGTACCAGCAAGCCCCTCCCCCTTTCTGAGTGATACAAACTGGGAGCTCCACAATGGTGTGAACTTGCAGCAGGTACTAGCTAGACATACCCAACATGGCTGCAGGATGTGTCCCCCATGACCTCTAGGTCATTATAATGACATCACCATGGGGGCCATGCCCACTCCCATCATGCTGCTCATGCCATGACACTTCCACTGTTTCCTAAAATGGGCAGTGCTTGAGCCCCACCCATGAGTCCACCCCTTTTGAATATTTAGTAGGGCTCTACCGGACATCTTCCACAATGCCTCTGGAGGGTATAAAGGGTAGAAGAGGGTTTTTTCTTTCTTTCTTTTTTAATGTTTATGTATTTACTTGAAAGGCAGAGTTTACAGAGTGAGCGAGAGACAGGGCGAAAAAGCAAGAATAAGCAAGAATTCTTCCACTGGTTCACTCCCCAAATGGCTACGATGGCTGAAGCTGGGCTGGTCTGATGTCAGTAGCAGGAGTTTCTCCCAGGTCTCTCACGTGGGTGCAGGGGCCCAAGCACTTGGGCTGTCCTCTGCTGCTTTCCCAGGAGCATTAGCAGAGAGCTAGATCGGACATGGAGCAGCCTGGTCTCCAACCAACGCCCACATGGGACGCGGGCTTTGCAGGTGGCAGCTTTACCGCTACACCACCATGCTGGAATAGGGCTTTTTCTTAATCAAGGCTTTCTCTTGATTGAGGGCATCTTATTGGGGCTTTTTTCTTTGTGGACAGCTTTTCAGTGTCGGGAGTTTTTCTTTGGAACCTTCTTGAATTTTGGGGAGTTTAGTTCTCGAACTTGCACTTTTGTTTTGCTCCAAATAAACCTGCTCACCTGCACATCTTTATGCCTTCACCTTTGAATTCTTCCACCTGTGGAGGGAAGTGCCCCTCCCCTACCCCAGCGCAGGTCCCCCAGCACTAGGAACCTGGAGGCCACCTTGACCCGCCATTTCCTCTTATTGTTTAGTCCCCCAATGAAAGGTCTCAGTTCAGAGACAAGCAACAAATTGTTCATTCTGCAAATATTTGGTGAGAACTTACTGGGTGCCAGCGCTAGCCTAGGTGGGGACCCAGGGGTAAAACCACGTATTATCCACTTCAAAGGAGGTCGGGTCCTCGAATAATGATAGCCACGGAATCTGGACACCAATCTGGTGTTCCTGCTCAGGCTGCTTCTACTTCCCGTCAAGACAGTTCTCAGCTGGGAGCACTGAGTTAGTTCCTCCTCTACAGGAACCAAGTCATTCGCTTTACTTTCCCCACCTCAGACGCACTTATTTATAACCTGCAGGTGCCCCGGGAAGAGGCCTTGTGTGACCCAGGATCATTCCCTCAGAGCCTGGGACTCTCTAAATATGTTTGTTTTTTAAACAATGGCAATGCCATGGATGACTCACAGTGGCTTCTGTAATCCACCCTGAAACCTGTGCCTGCTGGGGCTGGTTGGTCTCCCTTCCTGGGCCTCCTTCTGGTTATCACTCTGATTCCCTTCTGCTGCCCCCACTTCCTGGACTTCCCATCCCCCCCCCACCATGGACTGGTCCCGTTACAAGAGGATTAATTACTGAGCCTCACAAATTGCACACTGAATCTGATACTGTCCTGCTTATTGATAATTTCCAATATTAATAAGCCTTGTGGGCTCTTGCCACATATTCAGAGAAGAATTTTGAATACTGGCTAAAATAGACCAGGCAACATGGTAAGTTTTTGTGTTTTTTTGTTTTTGTTTTTGTTTTTTTTTTTGACAGGCAGTTAGACAGTGAGAGAGAGAGAGAGAGAGAGAGAGAGAGAGAGAAGGGTCTTCCTTTCCATTGGTTCACCCCCCAAATGGCCGCTACGGCCGGCATGCTGCGCCAATCCGAAGCCAGGAGCCAGGTGCTTCCTCCTGGTCTCCCATGCAGATGCAGGGCCCAAGCACTTGGGCCATCCTCCACTGCCTTCCCGGGCCACAGCAGAGAGCTGGACTGGAAGAGGAGCAACCAGGACAGAACCCAGCACCCCAACTGGGACTAGAACCTGGGATGCCGGCGCCGCAGGCGGAGGATTAGCCAAGTGAGCTGCAGGCAGAGGATTAGTCAAGTGAGCCGCGGCACCGGCCAACATGGGAAGTTTTAAGGATCATATTCAGTGAGAGAAATGCACAAGAAAGTGAGGGCTTTATTTAGGGAAGAAAGAGAAGTCTCAAAGCTAAGTTGGGTCCAGACCAAGCAGAAAGCAGGCCAGGAACGAGCCACGGGCAGCAAGCAAACAGGCAGGAAAGCAGGGGGCAGGCGATCCAAAGCCTTGCACCCCGAAGGGGCAGGGCAGCAAGGACAATAAGCAAAGCAAGGGCATTAAGGGAGGGCCCAGCATGGTCTAGGCCTTGTATTCACTTCCAAAGAGGCGTGGTTATGTAGCCTGATTGGCAGGTAGGCGTACAGGTGGGGGACAGGTAGGGGCTAAGATCACACAGGGGTGTGATGAAGGCATGGTCTTCCAGCTCACAAACCTAATCATTTTATTCTATACAGCAAATCTGGCCACACACCCTATGCAGGGGCTGCCTTCTTGTCCAGAAGGGGATCCTTCTCTTGCTTGGCAGCCTCATCGTCCACACGGCCTTTTGCTTTCATTGGGCCCAGCAAATGGAGCTGGCAAGCTTTCCAAGGGCCTAGAGAATGTGTAAGGACAGCCCCCCAATGTGGATTCATTCTTGAGAGGAAGAGCATGGTGGGGGGCAAGAGGCACGGAGTCACCACACAGACCCCACGAGTTGGGTGAAAGCAGGCCTGAGGCAAGCAGCCTGCAGACTCGTTTATTTCAGTTGCTACAGCAGCTTATATAGCCAAGGCAGCCAATCTGGTCAAGGGGCAGTCTATGCCCTAACCAATCGCAGCCTGTTGCCAGGCAGTTTCCAAAGCCATCCAATCACAGCCTGTTGCCAGTCAGGCGCTGTTGTCATGTGGTTTCCAAAACCATCCAATCACAGCCTGTTGCCAGGCAGTTTCTGTTGCCAGTGGCTATCTTGGCATGGCCTTCTCATTCCACCACATTTCCCCCTTTTAATTTATTTTTGAGCAAAGGGAGGCATGATTCTTGGCCATACCATTGTTGACCCCGATTCCATGTGGTCTCCGTATACAGCTGTGCCTGTCTTAGGTTGTCCCCCAGAGGATCTTACCTGTCATTGACTAACCAGCGCTCAAAACGGGAGACCACAGGAGTGCTTGCTCAGATGGGGGTAGGAATGAGGAACAATGGTAATCAGGAATGGCATGACTGCACACAGGCTGTGGGCCATTTGAGTGGCTGACCAGAACTAGTGGGGTAAGAAACAGTAACGGATGTGGCTATGGGCAGTTCCTCAGGGATGATAGGGCAGGTGCATCCGCTAACAAGGCGGACTCTCAGTCTTGTTCAGCTGGTTCTGGTTGGCTGTCAGTTGCAGGCTTGATGTTTCTGGCTGGTACCCAAATGGGCTGTCCCACATTCTCTGGAAAGACACAAGCATATCCTCGGCCCTTGGTTAGCAGAAGCCTTTTTACAGGCGTTGGAATCCAGGGCCTGAATTTTGCGTCCACTCCTACATGTATGGCAAACATGCAGGTGGGATGGGGTCTAGCAGCTGCTCTGAGAGCCTGGGGTGTCTGGGGACTGCCACAAATGTGGAGATCCTCACTGGGTGTGGATGGGATTCCACCACACCCTACCCTGTCATTTTTTTGTTTACAGAATCCAAAATACAAAAATTGTAAACTCAAAATCAATATACATTTAAATAAATGTCTACCAATGTAAATTTGTACCACCTTCATGTAAACTTAATGGTGACAGTGACTTCTGTATTTGCCTCCTTCCAGCCTCTCTTGAAGTTGGATGTGATCATGTGACTGAGTTCTAGACACAGGTAGTAAGAACAGGGAGAGTGCCGCTGGGCTTGGGTGGTGGGTGTGGGCTCACGTTCATCTTTCTCTTAACACTCGGGGTTAGACTATTGCCATGGACAACTCCAGGGCCACACTCACCTTGAGGTCTGTGTGAATGATGTTCTCCATCCAAAGGCAATATGGCTGCCCTCTCCCTGGCTGTGATGTGGACCCTCAAACTGGAGTTGATGTTGATGAATGGGCAGAGATGACCTTCCAGCTTCTATGAAGAGGCTCTCCACTCCCACTGCACTTACGGGTATAGCAGCTTGGGCTGCTCTGGACCGCTACGCTGGTATTCATAAATATTACAGTTGAAGATAATTTGTGGGAGCCAGCATCATGGCACAGTGGGTTAAGCTGCTGCCTGCCATACCTGCATCCCATATGAGCACAGGTTCAAGTCTCAGCTGCTCCACTTCTGATCCAGCTCCCTGATAATGCACTGGAGAAAGCAGCAGAAGACATCCTGAGTGCTTGGGCCCTTGCACACATGTGGGAGACCTATGGAGTTCCTGGCTTTTGGCTTCAGCCTGGCCTAGCCCTAGCCATTGCGGCCATTTGGGGAATGAACCAGCAGATGGAAGATCTCTCTCTCTCTCTCTCCTCCCTTTTTCTAACTCTGCCTTTCAAATAAATATTTTGTCTTAAAAAAAAAAAAAGAATTTGTAAGTGCCAGTTTCTACTCTGCATCATTCCATCTATGGTCTGTGATCGCCAGGAAATCAAATTTTATCATAACTCAAGTGTGCATGTAGCCAAATGGTTTCCAAAGTAAAAATTTTAAAACACTTTAGAAATTTTTTCAGCAAAGAAATAGCATTTGATGAGGACTATAGACACATTTTAATATGGGATAAGACCTACAAAAATAAATGCATCTAGGACCAATGAAGTTTATAGGTAGGTCGTGATCATACGCCCCTCAAGCTGGAAATTTCAGAATCATCTTTGATCATTTCCTGTTAATTTATTCATTATGTAAATTGTGTACGGCAATTACTTTCAGACAATATGGTCAAGATCGTGTTCAGAAGCATCTAGGTTTGTGTCCTAGTTCAGCCAGTAACTAACAGTGTGGCTTATTTTTCTTAAAATTTTAAGTATTGACTTGTCAGCTTTATTTTTATTTGAAAGGTAGAGAGGGGCTGGTACTGTGGTATAGTGGGCTAAGCCTCTGCCTGCAGCGCCAGCATCCCGTATGATTGACAGCTCGTGTCATTACATTGGCCAGTTACATGGCCAATGAGTTACCATGAGTACAATGACAGTTACAATGAGTCAATCAGGCCTATGCAATGCAGCTTCAATAAAAACTCTGGACACCACATTTCAATAGAACTTTCTGGCTGGTGAGCATACCCATGTGTTTGAGGGGAGGTCCCGGTGCTCTGATTCCACAGAGAGAGGACACGGATGCAATGCACTCAGAATCCTCCCAGAATTCACACCTGCGTGCCTTTGTTCAGCTGGGCCTAAGTATTTTTATAATCCTTTATAATAAAGTCCTTTATAATAAAACTAGAATGGTAAATACAGTGCTTTGCTGAGCTCTGTGAGTCACTCTAGTGAACTGCTGTACTTAAAAGGAGCCATGCAAACCCTGGAATTTGCAGCCAGTTGGTCAGACGTGCAAGTGGCCAGGGGGCTTCCAAAGTGCGGTGAGGACAGTCTTATTGGGGACCATGCCCTTAAAGTCATAGTTTGATGCTGATGTAGAGGAAATAAAGCTGGCCATAACCAGACAAAGAAAGAAAAGTGCACCCCCTCCCCAAACACAACCCTTAAAGAGTGGCTGCTCACGGTTAGCTAGTGAACAGCTCCCCTGTGATCTTGTCTAGGGAGTGAAGCGTCCTAAGTTCTGCTTCTGTAAACTCCAGTCATAAGTCTGTCCTAATAAATCTGCCCCTGGTATGTCTTTTACAAACATACTGGACCCACCAACCACTGGAAGTGTGGTTCTAAGTCAACGTGGCCTACAATTTAAACCCACCAATGCTGTAACAGCTAAGGTATGATGCTGATGAACCAATAAATACTGTAAGAAACTTGGGATTGTTACTCAGTTCTCAGGAAATGATTCCAGCTGAGCCCCCTGGCATTAATAAACTGCTTGGATCCGCCACTGTCTTTGGTGACTGTTTGAACAGAGTTTTCCCACCCCAGG
This sequence comes from Lepus europaeus, assembly GCF_033115175.1. Taxonomy (NCBI): domain Eukaryota; kingdom Metazoa; phylum Chordata; class Mammalia; order Lagomorpha; family Leporidae; genus Lepus; species Lepus europaeus. Next base: position 63,964,568 of record NC_084833.1, on the reverse strand, counting down.
TTTCTGTAACACTAACTCTAGTTAGTGTTGTCTCAGAATTAAATTGTATTTCCTTACACCACTTTGTGTTACAATACTACTGCAGATTGTAAAGGATTAAGTAAGAAAACATACACATGTCTCAATAATTAACAGTGACTTCTTCATAGGGCTAGAAAGATTAAATAAGATAAAATCCATGAAGCACTTAGCATATGTACAATACCTGAGACTGTTGATTCAGCTCCCTGCTAATGGCCTGGGGAAGCAGTAGAAGATGGCCCAAGTGGTTCCTGTACCCACATGGGAAACCTGGAAGAAGCTCCAGGCTCCTGGCTTCGGCCTGGGCCAGTGCTGACCATTGCAGCCATTTGGGGAGTGAACCAGCAGATGGAAGATTTCTCTCTCTCTCTCTGTAACTCTGCCTATCAAATAAACAAATCTTTTTTTTTTCTTTTTCTTTTTTTTTTTTTTTTTTTGACAGGCAGAGTGGACAGTGAGAGAGAGAGACAGAGAGAAAGGTCTTCCTTTGCCGTTGGTTCACCCTCCAATGGCCGCCGCGGTTGGCGCGCTGCGGCCGGCGCACTGCGCTGATCCAATGGCAGGAGCCAGGTTCTTATCCTGGTCTCCCATGGGGTGCAGGGCCCAAGCACTTGGGCCATCCTCCACTGCACTCCCTGGCCACAGCAGAGAGCTGGCCTGGAAGAGGGGCAACCAGGACAGAATCCGGTGCCCCGACCGGGACTAGAACCCGGTGTGCCGGCGCCGCAAGGCGGAGGATTAGCCTGTTAAGCCACGGCGCCGGCTTCAAATCTTTTTTAAGAAGCAAAAACTAAAGATGTGAAGCAAATTCTTGGCCTCATGGTGAAGCAGCTGGTTGGGTCTCCCATATTGAGGGCCTGGGTTTGAGTTCTGGTTCTGCTCCTGATTCCAGCTTTCTGCTAAACTTAAATGTACCCTGGGAATGGTACCTGGAAAGTGTACCTGGTTATGGCCTGAGTACTTGAGTCCCTGCCACCACACGGGAGACCTGGACTGAGTACCTGGCTCCTGGCACAGCCCCAGCCATTGTAGGCATTTGCAGGAAGTGAACCAGCAAATGGGAGCTTTGTCTGTCTCTCAAAACTAAACATGCAACTACCATCTGATCCAGCAGATGCACTCCTGGGCATTTATTCTAGAGAAGTGAAAACTATGTTCACATTAAAAACCTGTACACAAATATTTGTAGCTCCTTATTCAGAACACCTAAAAACTGGAAACAACCTGCAGCAAATAAACAAATGGAGACACATCCATACCATGAAATACAACTCATCGACAAAAAGAAATAAATTATTATTTTTTTATTTGACAGGTAGAATTATAGACAGTGAGAGAGAGACAGAGAGAAAGGTCTTCCTTCCATTGGTTCACTCCCCAAATGGCTGCTACGGCTGGCGCTGTGCCGATCTGAAGCCAGGAGCATGCGGGTGCAGGGGCCCAAGCACTTGGGCCATCTTCCACTGCCTTCCCGGGCCACAGCAGAGAGCTGGACTGGAAGAGGAGCAACCAGGACTAGAACCCGGCGCTCATATGGGATGCCAGCGCCGCAGGCAGAGGATTAACCAAGTGAGCCACGGCGCCAGCCCCAAGAAATGAATTATTGACATATGCAACAACCTGGATGAGTCTCCAGAGAATTATGTTTTTTTTTTAAGATTTACTTATTTCTTTGAAATGCAGAGTTAGAGGCAGAGGCACAGAGAGAGAAAGGTTTTCCATCTGCTGGTTCACTCCTCAGATGGCCATAATGGCTGGAGCTGCACTGAATCCGAAGCCAGGAGCCAGGAGCTTCTTCCAGGTCTCCCACATGGGTGCAGGGGCCCAAGTCCTTGGGCCATCTTCTACTGCTTTCCCAGGCCATAGCAGAGAGCTCGCCTGGAAGAGGAGCAGCTGGGACTAGAACCAGCACCCACATGGGATGCCGGCACTGCAGGCAGTGGCTTCACCCATTACACCACAGCGCCAGCCCCCAGAGAATTATGTTAAGTGAAACAATGTAAACACCAAAATATTACATCCTATATGATTCTATTTCTGTAATAGATTAGTTTTGCCAAAAATCTAGCAGTGTAGCTAAAAAAAAAAAAAAAAAAAAAAAAAAAAAAAAAAAAAAAAAGGTGACAATGTGAGATGCTTGTTGTGATGGGAAAGAACTGTATCTTAACTATCAAGGTCAGTATCCTGGCTGTGATCATTGAGGTAAGCTGGGTAAAGGGTGCAACACGACCTCTGTATAATACCCTCACCAGCATGGAAGTCTACAATTTTCTCCAATAAGCTTAATTAAAATATTACAGGTGTCGTTTCTCTCTCTTACCTGAACTCAGATGATTTGAAAGCTTCACCAGATTGGAAAATTTCTCTTCTATTCCTAGTTTGAGTGTTTGAGTCAGAATAAGTGTTGAATTTTGCCAATTTTTTTCTTGCGGGTATTGAAAAATAATCGTATTTTTTATTTAAAATAAGAATTGTTTTACTTTAGAATGTTAAACCATGGGGCCAGCGCTGTGGCACAGCGGGTTAACGCCCTGGCCTAAAGCGCCGGCATCCCATATGGGTGCCGGTTCTAGTCCCGGCTGCTCCTCTTCCAACCCAGCTCTCTGCTATGGCCTGGGATAGCAGCAGAAGATGGCCCAAGTCCTTGGGCTCCTGCACCCACGTGAGAGACCCGGAAGAAGCTCCTGGTTCCTGGCTTCGGATCGGGACAGCTCCGGCTGTTGCGGCTATCTGGGGAATGAACCAGCAGATGGAAGACTTCTCTCTCTGTCTCTAACCCTCTCTGTAACTCTTTCAAATAAATTAATTAATTAAAAAAAGAATGTTAAATCAATCTTGCATTCCGGTGATAAACAATACCTCCTCATGATGTGTTAATCCTTTTATACATTGTTGAATTCAATCTGTTAATATTTGCTTAGGATTTTTATGTCCATGTTTACGAAATGTCTTTCAGACGCCGACAGAAACAACCAACAGCATCGGTTTCTTGTGTAGCCTCCCAAACACATTTTATGCACATATACAATCAAGTATTTTATCAGTCAAGATCCACATATAAATGTTTTCCATCACTTACAAAACTGCCTGCATAGCTTTTTTCCTATAGCATTTTATTTCCTTAAAAATCAGCAAGGTCGGTGAAAAAATATAAAACTGGAAAAAGTTGATGGTAAGGAGACAACAATCCGTCACACGGAGCTCTATACTTTGGCTTGCTCCTTTGTCCTTTCTGCTGAACTGAACAACTCTGGGTTGCTGGACACAAGACAGATGCAACCGGGCTCTGCCCGCTGCTGTGGAGTGGGACCAACGCACGGCTGGTCCTCATCGCGGGACTCCAGCTCGCTCTGGACCACAGCTCAGCGGATGCTGCGGTCCGGACCCCGCCACCCACGCAGGACGCAGCCGAGGTCTCGGGGCCACCCCGCTAGGCCCCGGCCAGGCCCGAGCCCTCTGGGGACCGCGGCCCGGGCGCGCCCCCGAGTCCCCGCCCCTCCCACCGCCCCCAGGCCCGCACCGGGGGCGGGGCCGTGCTGACGCCGCGGCGGGCGCGATGCCGCGGCCCGCGGTCCGGCTGCTGTGGCTGGGCCGCCTGCACTATGGCGAGCTGCTGGCGCTCCAGGAGCGCTGGCTGCGGCGGCTGCAGGCCGAGCCAGGCCCCCAGGCTCCGTCGGGAACGGAGGCGGGCGCGCTCCTGCTCTGCGAGCCCGCGGGGCCCGTGTACACGGCCGGCCTACGCGGCGGCCTGACGCCCGAGGAAGCTGCGCGGCTGCGGGCCCTGGGCGCCGAGGTGCGCGCCACAGGCCGCGGCGGCCTCGCCACCTTCCATGGCCCGGGCCAGCTGCTGTGCCACCCGCTGCTGGACCTGCGGCGCCTCGGCCTGCGCCTGCGCATCCATGTGGCGGCGCTGGAGGCGTGCGCCGTGCGCCTGTGCGAGCTGCAGGGCCTGCGGGGCGCCCGCGCGCGGCCCCCGCCCTACACTGGCGTCTGGCTTGGGGAGCGCAAGATCTGCGCCATCGGTGAGCGCCGGGGCGGGGCCTGGAGGGGCGGGGCCTGGAGGGGCGGGGCCCATGACGGCGCTCGGAGGGCTGGGGCAGGAGCAGGTGTATCAGCCGCGTGCTTTGAACCCCAGCCACCCGCTGCGCTGAGAGTCTTGCTATATTCAGAGGCAGAAGGGTCCTCGGAGGTCATTTTAGCCCCACAGAGTCGTTATGAACAGAGACACGGGAAGTGACTTGCCCAGTTGCTTCCTATGAGTCACAGTGGGACATGAAGGGGAACTAATTCTCAATTTCTTAAAAAGATTTATTTTATTTATTTGAAAGAGAGTTACAGAGAGGGGTAGAGACAGAGAGAGAGGTCCTCCATCCACTGGTTCACTCCCCAGATGGCTACAACAACCAGAGCTGCGCCGATCTGAAGCCAGGAGCCAGGAGCTTCTCCGGGTTTCCCATGCAGGTGCAGGGGCCCAAGGACTTGGGCCATCTTCTACCTGCTTTCCCAGGCCATAGCAGAGAGCTGGATTGGAAGAGGAGCAGCTGGGACTAGAACCAGTACCTATATGGGATGCCAGCTCTTCAGGCCAGGGCGTTAACCCACTGTGCCACAGCGACAGCCCCACTAATTCTCAGTTTTTCAAAATGCCACAGCGTCCCTGTGTTAAGGGACATTCCTGAAGTTACCATAAGTGCGGCTGCAGTGGAGACACCCCTACCGCCTTGTTTGTTCCCTTCCCCGAATCTATCTGCACAATCCCTTGATGCCCCAGAAACAAAATTGGGGCTCCAGTGGCCTAGTCCGGTTCTCTCATTGCACTGCCAAGGATCTGGAAGCCCGGGGAGGACATGGTGGGGGAGGTATGGATCCCAAGACCCTTTGGCTTGCCTTGCAGGAGTCCGCTGTGGAAGGCACATCACATCCCACGGTCTGGCTCTGAACTGCGCTACCGACCTCACGTGGTTTGAGCACATTGTGCCGTGTGGACTGGTTGGCACAGGTGTCACTTCGCTGAGTCAGGAGCTCCAGCGGCACGTCTCTGTGGAGGAAGTGATGCCACCTTTCCTGGAGGCCTTTCAGGAGACCTATAAGTGCACACTGATCTCAGAGGACAGCTCCAGCTGACAGACATCCACGTACCACACCGAGGAGCGCCTCACCTTAGAAAGCACCACAGCTGGCTGAGTCCCTGGCACCCAGCTTTGAGAGCCGGCCTGGTACTGATCATGCGACTAAGCACAGATAGGCGCTTGGAGCAATGGTTGCGTGTGTATCCTGGTTTAGCTGTAGCTTCCCTACCTACCTCAGAGGTAACAGACATGGAAATGCTATGAGAAGCATCGGGTGCTGTATAAAATAGCGCTGCTGACACCAGTTCTTCTGTTCAGAGAAACTTAGACATCACCGATGGTCATTCATGAAGTATTTGTTACTTTCTCAATACGGTCTCTAAGTGGGCAGTCCCGGCCGTGATACAGTGGGAATCGGATCTGTGGGTGCTCTAGGTGAAGGTGATACAATGTTGTGCTTCTTCATTCTCAAGAGACCAGGGTGCCCTGTGCATGCAGTAAAGGGAATATCCATTTCAAAGAATAAAATGAGATGTTGACCTGGCTTGGATTCCCCAAGGTTGATGATTTAACTGTTTTTAGTCGGGGTACGCTTGAGCTAGGCCAGAGGCTGGGAGAGGGCCAAGAATAATTCCTCACACTGTACAGATGCCAAAGACAGAAGTGAGTGTTGTATGAGATCACTGCGTTTATGAGACTGTGTATTAGTGAGCGATTGCTGTGTGACAAATCACCAAAGCCTGGAGACTTCACGATAAACATCTATTGCCTCATTTTTGTACGGGTGGGTCTGGAATTTGGGAGCACCTTAGCTGAGTGTTTCTGGGTCAGGTCTCCCGGTAAACTTGGGAGTCAGGATGTCAGCTGGGGCCGCTGTCACCTGCAGGACTGACACGGGAAGAGGATCAGCTTCTGCCATAGTTCACTCACTTCCTGGTCTGTCCTACGTGTTGACCTCAGTTGCTCCACGCGTGGACCTCTCCATGGGGCTGCTTGAAGTTGTCAGGACAGGAGAACTGGTTTCCCCAGGGCGAGTCACAGGTCAGCTATGGCATCACACAGTCATTTCTGCAGTCTCCCGGGAGAGGAGCCCTATGCGGGGTGGAAGGGGCAAGAGCCGGGGGTCCTGGGTGGTTGTGTTGGAGACTGGCCTCCGCAGCCTGTTAGGTGTGCGAAGAGGCTTGAACAAGATGTCAGAGGAACCGGTTCCAGTGCTGGCTCTGCGGAACCATCATCCTCACCCTGGGCTTCCGCCTACCCTTTGCTGTTCAATAGTAGTAGAATGCCAACCACATCATAATTTGATATTGGCTAGGAGCCAAGCTAAGGAGGTAAGGAGAAATCGTTAGTGTTAGTTTTAATATATTTTAATTAGCCCAATATATTAAAAAGCATCAATATAAATGTATTATTGAAATATTTCGCATTTTTATACTAAGTCTCCAAAATATGGTATATATTTCCTGCTTATAGCATTACTCATTTTGTTCTCGCCATAGTTTATTTCACTTTTTTTAAGGCAGAGTGCAGAGAGAAATAGATGCTCCATCCTCTGGTTCACTCCCCAGATGCTTGCAACAGCCAAGACTGAGGCAGGCCAAAGCCAGGAGCCCAGAACTCCACCTGAGTCTCACACATGGGCAGTAGGGACTCCGGTAGTTGAGCCATCACCTGCTGCCTCCCAGGGTGTGCTTTAGCAGGAAGTAGAGTGGGGTCTCGGACCCCAGTACTTGTATAGGCAATGTGGGTATCTTTACCACTGCACCAAATGTCTGCCTTCGTTCCCTCCCTCCCTCCCTCCATCCCTTCCTTCCTCTTTTTCTTTCTTCCTCCCTCCCTCCTTGCTTCCCTCCCTCCCTCCTTCTCTCTCTCTCTTTCTTTCTTCTTTCTCTTTCGAAAGGCAGAGTTACAGAGAAGCAGAGGCAGAGAGAGAGAGAGATCTTCCATCTGCTGGTTCACTCCCCAAATGGCTGCAACAGCTGGAGCTGGGCTAATCCGAAGCCAGGAGCCAGGAGTTTCTTCCTGGTCTCCCATGTGGGCACAGGGGCCCAAGGACCTGGACCATCTTCCACTGCTTTCCCAGGCCATAGCAGAGAGCTGGATTGGAAGTGGAGCAGCCAGGACTTGAACCAATGCCCATATAGGATGCCAGCACTGCAAGTGGTGGCTTTACAGGCTGTGCCACAGCACTGGCCCCTGCCCTCATTTTCTAGCCACATTTTGAGGCACCTGTTGGTCACTTGGGGGTAGTGCTCCACTTCAACAATTTCTGTAGGTAAAATCCTTTTACACTGCCAGGGTTTTGTGGCCTCATTGGCTTCTAGAAAGGAAGGCAATCCTTTCATATCTGAGGTCTGATTTTGTTTTTGTTTCTTTTTTTTTTTTTAGGTTTATTTATTTATTTATTTATTTGAAAGGCAGAGTTACAGAGAGGGAGAGGAAGAGAGAGAGAAAGAGAAATTCCATCCCCTGATTCATTCCCCCAAATATCCCCAATACCCACATATACCCACAGCAGCTGGGGCTGGGCCAGGCTGAATCCAGGAGCTTAGAACTCCATCTGGGTCTCCCCCATGGAGGGCAGTAGCCCAAGCACTTGGACCGTCTTCTGCTGCCTTGCCTGGTGCATTAGCAGGGAGCTGGATTGGAAGCTGAATAGCTGGGACTTGAACCGGTGCTGCAGTACGGGATGGTGCTGTTGCAGGTGGCAGACTCATCCGCCACACTACCACGCCAGACCCTGAGGTCTGGTTTCTAGAGTGCAAAGATGTTATAGCAGTTGTTCAAACTAATAAAGAATTCATGGGATCTTCTACCTGCTTACTGTATAGCGATGCAGCCAAGGGGCCGGACACATCTTTTCCAGGTCACACAGTAAACTGATGAGAAAGCCAGGACGAGGTCTTGGGTGTAAGCCCCTTTCTCATCCTCTTTACCTGCAGTGCGCACTGACTTGGGCCAATATGCTTTGTGAGTCACAGACACTCGGTCAGTATTAGTGCTTTGATGGCTCGTCCACCCACAGTTGGCCCTCATGTTTCCAGGCCTTGTTTGCTGCCTGCGGGGCCACTGCTGCTGTTAGAGGGGTTGGGAGAGAGGAGTGGACAATCATGACGTTGCAATGTTACCACCAGAAAGGGAGATAATTCTTCCAGGAGGTCAGGCACAGGGTCTCTCCCCTTGTGCCCCTCAGCCTCCCTCGCCCGCAGTCCTAACACATGACCGCCCCGCTCTGTCTCCAGTGCCCCCGGAGCCTAGGAGAGAAACGCTGACTCAGCTCTTAACGTAGCGTGCCTGGTACGGCCTTGGCTCTCTCACCTCCCTCCCCGGTTCTGCTGTTCTGGACGCAAGCATCATTCTGCCTGGTGTAGGGGCTGAGGGCCCGGCCCTTCTGAGCCTCAGCTTCATTCCATGGAGCAAGGGAGCCTTCATGTCCACCTCGGAGCGGGGTGAGGAGTAAGTAACCCAGGCCAGTGTTTGGCCTCATGGTTAAGAGGCAGAGTGCCACGTCAGAGTGCCTGTGTTCAATTCCCAGCTCTGGCTCCCAATTCCAGCTTCCTGCCAGTGCAGCGCCTGGGAGGCAGCAGTTCCTGCCACCCACGTGGGAGACCTGGAGTGTGTTCCTGGCTCCTGGCTCTAGCCCTGCCCACCGGTAACCATGTGGGTACTGGGAGAGTGAAGTAAGGGATGGGAGCCCTCTCTCTCTCTGCTATCCAAGAAAAAAGAACGAAAACGCTTAGCGGCTGGGAAAGCACTGCGTGTAGTGCTGGCGCAGCGTGCGTGCTCGCTCAGGCAGTATTCTCATTCTTACAGCCTGTCCTCCGTGAGCCTTCTTCAGGGACCTAAGCCCCAGAACTTTCGCTTCCCCACAAGGCGGCAGTTCTGTGGGAGTAGAACAGGGTCTGTCTGGTTTCCTTCTGTGTCTCCAGCACTGGGTCTGACATAGAGAAGGCTTTTGGCAGCGTTACGTTGAAATGAACTATTTAGGGACTGGCACTGTAGCATAGCAGGTTGAGCTGCAGCCGGTGATGCCAGCATCCCATATGGGCACTGCTTTGAGTCTTGGCTGCTCCACTTCGATCCGGCTCCCTGCTAATGGCCTGGGAAGGCAGTGGAAGATGGCCCAAGTGCTTGGGCCCCTGCCCCCACGTGGGAGACCTGCAAGAAGCTCCTGGCTCCTGGCTTTGGCCTGGTTCAGCCCTGGTCATTGTGGCCATTTCGGGGGTAAGCCAGCGGATGGAAGGTCTCTCTTCTCTCTCTCTTTCTCTTCCCTTCTCGCTGTAACTCTGACTTTCAAATAGAGAAATAAATCTTTAAAAAAAATTATATCTGGCCGGCGCCTCAGCTCAATAGGCTAATCTTCCGCCTGTGGCGCCGGCACCCTGGGTTCTAGTCCCGGTCGGGGTACTGGATTCTGTCCCGGTCGCTTCTCTTCCTGCCCAGCTCTCTGCTGTGGCCCAGGAGTGCAGTGGAGGATGGCCCAGGTCCTTGGGCCCTGCACCCCATGGGAGACCAGGAGAAGCACCTGGTTCTTGGCTTCGGATAAGTGCGGTGCACTGGCCGCAGTGCACCGGCTGTAGCGGCCACTTTGGGGGTGAACCAACAGAAAAGGAAGACCTTTCTCTCTGTCTCTCTCTCACTGTCCACTCTGCCTGTCAAAAAAAAAAAAATTATATCCTCCAATTGGTCTCCTCTCCCTGCTGGCCCATTTGCCGACATCAGCTTTGTGGCCCTCAGAGGCAGTTGAGTTGGTGGCCACTGATCTACACACTGCCTCGTTCTGAGAGGACCCCTCGGTCATGGCACAGTCACGGATGTCTGTTACTGAGGAGCCGTGACGCCAACAGGCACATAAAAAATGCGCCACATCACAACTCACCAGGGAAATGCAAATCCAAACCACAGGGAGACACCGCCCCATTCCAGTCAGATGGCTCTTCTCAAAAAGACAAATGATGGCCAGCGCCATGGCTCACTTGGTTAATCCTCCGCCTGCGGTGCCAGCATCCCAAATGGGCGCCAGGTTCTAGTGCCGGTTGCTCCTCTTCCAGTCCAGCTCTCTGCTGTGGCCCGACAGGGCGGTGGAGGATGGCCCAAATGCTTGGGCCCTGCACCTGCATGGGAGACCAGAAGGAAGCACCTGGCTCCTGGCTTCGGATTGGTGCAGCACCAGCTGTAGCGGCCTTTTGGGGAGTGACCCAACAGAAGGAAGACCTTTCTCTCTGTCCCTCTCTCTCTCACTGTCTGTCAAATAAAAAAAAGACAAATGATAACAGATGCTGGAAAGAGGTGGAGAAAAGGGAACCTTTCCACACTGTTGGTGAGAATGTCAATGATTACAGCCATCATGGAAAATAGCACAGAGCTTCCTGAAAAAAAGTAAAAATAGAACTACCATATGGTCCAGCAATCCCACTACTGCGTATGTAGCCAAAGAAAATGAAATCTGTTGGAAAGACACTGAACTTTTGTGTTCATTGCAGCGCTATTCAAAATAGCCAAAACATGGAATCAGTCTTGGTGTCTGTCACCAGCTGGCTGATAAAATACGGTATTTAGACACGGTGGGATACTATTCAGCCATAACAAGGTTGAGATCCTGTTGCTTGTTGCAGCATGGATGGAACTGGAGGACATGCTGTTAAGTAAAATCAAGCACAGAAAGGCAGGTGATTCGATGTTAAAACAGATGATCTAATAGAAGTTGTGTGGCAGCAGACTCCTAGAATGACATTCACTGTAAATAACACTCTGACCTCAGAATCAACCCTTAAGGCTTCCTGGTGGCTGAAAGGCCTATGAGAACATTTCAGGCACAGAAAGCCAAGACTATGTAGCATAAAGTATCCTACACAAAGGATCTCTGTAAGACCTCAGTGGAAAAAAGGGGCCATCAAAGAAGGATGTACTTTTCTCTGAAGGAAGGAGAGAATGTCCACTTTGCTTATGGCCTTGTCTAAATACTGATGGAGTTTGTGGTCACAAAAGGCTTCCATAGCCTTGGCAGCTCACAGCAAGAGCCTCAGGTGATCACTGACGTCATAAATAGGAGCGCTAATTGTTAAAGGAACAACAGAAGTCACTGTGCACTTACTCCCCACGTAGTTTTTTTGTTTTGTTTTTGTTTTGAGAGAGAGAGAGAGAGCGAAAGATCTTCCTTTCGTTGGTTCACCCCCCAAATGGCCACTACGGCTGGCGCTGTGCCGATCCGAAGCCAGGAGCCAGGTGCTTTCTCCTGGTCTCCCATGCGGGTGCAGGGCCCAAGCACTTGGGCCATCCTCCACTGCCCTCCTGGGGCACAGCTGAGAGCTAGACTGGAAGAGGAGCAACCTGGACAGAACCGGTGCCCCAACCGGGACTAGAACCCGGGGTGCTGGCGCCGCAGGCAGAGGATTAGCCTAGTAAGCTGCGGCACTGTCAAGGACTTCCATTCTTAATGAGTTGTACTATGAAAATTAACTGCAAAACTTGTTCTCAAACTGTACTCTATATGTGGTGTGTGGGGGGGTGCAAACTGTTGAAATCTGTGCTCAACATGGAGTTGATCCTTTGTATATAAAATTAAACTAAAAATGAACCATAATGAAGAAGGGGATGGGAAAAGGAGTAGGAGGTGGGACAGGAAGTCAGATGGGAGGGTGGGTATGGGGAAAGAACCACTATATTCCTAAAGTTGTGCCTATGAAAAATGTATTCATTAAATAAAAGCTTTAAAAATAAATTAAGTAATTAAAAAAAAAAAAAAGAAGTTGTGTGCTTCCCAGAGGCTTGGAAATGTGGGGAAAGGGTAGGGGAAGGTTGAACAGGCAGTAAGTTATGGTTAGATAGGAGAAAGCCGTTCTGGTGACTATAGGTAATGTATGATATATTAAAAAAAAAAAAAAAAAAAAACTAAAAGAGGATTTTAAGTGTTCTCACCACAAAGAAATGAAAAATGGTTAAGCTGGCCGGCGCCGTGCCTCAATAGGCTAATCCTCCGCCTGCGGCGCCGGCACACCAGGTTCTAGTCCTGGTTGGGGCGCCGGATTTCGGTCCTGGTTGCTCCTCTTCCAGTCCAGCTCTCTGCTGCGGCCCGGGAGTGCAGTGGAGGATGGCCCAGGTCCTTGGGCCCTGCACCCACATGGGAGACCAGGAGAAGCACCTGGCTCCTGGCTTCGGCCGTGGCAGCCATTGGAGGGTGAACCAACGGCAAAAGGAAGACCTTTCTCTCTGTCTCTGTCTCTCTCTCACTGTCCACTCTGCCTGTTAAAATAAATAAATAAATAAATAAAATAAAAAAGAAAAATGGTTAAGGTGATGAATATGCTTGCTAACCTGGTTCCATCAGTGTACAATGTGTTTGTGTGTGTATATATATATATATTTTTCCCATTAAATGTCCGATTATTATGTGTATTGCTCAACAATAAAACCTAATGAAAAAAATGTTTAAATGGACGCAAAGGGGGCCATGACTGACTTCTGTGTCCCTGGCCGCTGTCTCAGGACCTGGCGCAGAAGAGGCAGCAGGAAGTGCGTAAGACTTACTCATGTTCACCAGATACCTCTGGCTCTCTGCCTTCTGGACACAAGGCAGGACTGTGTCCCGCGGCTCCCTGACGGCGGGGAAGGGCCAGGGAACTTGTTCTGGTTAATGAGTTATGAGTGGAGGCCGCATGTTGCTTCTGAGCTGCAGCGTAGAATAATAGCTGGGGCCAGACCCTTCAGAGTTTCTTTCTGGAATACTGACCACGCTGAAGCCAATGGCTGGGACTGCAAGGCGTGGAGTCCCTGCTGGTGCTGCACGCGTGTTGGGGTGAAGCTACAACATGTCCTAGCCTGTCCTGACTGACCCAATGTGCTTATATGGTTTAGATGCCTGTATTTGCATATCTAGAAGCTCACCTCTAAGAACAGGTACAGGGGCTCTGAGAATGCAAGGGTTCTATCCTTAACAACTCTCCTGCACCAGCTGGGTCCAGAACAGAGCCAGAGCAGGAAGCCCTGGAGGGATCCAGGTAGTCTTTTTTTTTTTTTTTTTTTTTTTTTTTTTAAGATTGTATTTATTAGTTTGACAGAGTTACAGGCAGAGAGACAGACAGAGTCAGGTCTTCCATCAGCTGGTTCACTCCCCAAATGGCTGCAGCAGCTGGAGCTGGGCCGATCCAAGGCCAGGAGCTTCTTCCAGGTCTTCCACGTGGGTGCGGGGGCCCAAGGACTTGGGCCATCTTCTACTGCTTTCCCAGGCCATAGCAGAGAGCTGGATCGGAAGTGGAGCAGCTGGGACGGCAGGAGGCTTAACCTGCTGTGCCACAGCGCCGGTCCCTGGCAGTCTTGACTTTCTGCCTCTCTGGTGGCTGTGGCTTGTGTCTGCTGCAGCTCCCTTTTGTGTTCGCCAGGCTGCCTGGTGGGAAATGGCCGCTGCTGCCCCCACTCTGCTGCTGTCTGTGGATGTCGGGGTGGAGCCAAGGAGCAGCTCAGGCCAGAAGCCTGAGCGTTGGGTGGGTGACGCCAGAGGACCAAGTGTGGAGAGGAAGATGGCAAATTCAGATCTGATCAATCATGTTTGAAACCCTTGTGGGAGACGCGCACAGAGCCAAGAGGCAGTTAGGGGTGTGGATCTGGAACACGAGTGCCACCAGTGCGGGTTTTGGTCTGGGAAGACTGGAAACGGGGGGGGGGGGGGGGGGGGGGGGGGGGAAGAGGCCGGAAAGACAAAAACCAGTGAAGTGGGGCCCAGGAGGAGACCTGGCTGCCACACTGAGTGCGCGGGGCAGCCCAGCGCCGGGGGGTTCAGGGGGAGGAGCCCGGCTGCGCCGAGGTCACAGAGAGCGTCCCTGACTCCTAGTCCCGCTCTGAAGCGTGGGTGGGGCTGGCGCCCCGGCCACAGCGGGCAGTGGCCGGCCGGGGCCAGGAGGACCCAGAGCAGCAGCGGCGCTGCAGCCCGACAGGTGGAGGCGCGCGCGGCGGCCGGCGCGGTTCCTGCCTCTGCTTCCTGCCGGCCGGCTCCCACCTCCGCTGGGCCCCCGGCGCCCTTCCTCCAGGAAGGAAGCTGAGCGGGAGGATATTTAACACCCCGGCTTCCCCCTCGAGGAAGCCTTTTCTTGTTTGTTCAGAGGCTTTCCGCGTAAATAAGCAGATTGTCCGGGTTCTGCGAACGAGTGCACGGCTGAGGACGTGACGAGCCGCAGTCCTGGTCCCTTGTCCCTCCCAGGGGCTGGCAGGAAACCAGAGCGAGCCAGCTTGGCCAGTGTCGCCAGGTGCGCCTGGTTCTGTGTGAAAAGCCCCTGTCTGCAAACCCCCAAGGAAGCCAGACGTTTGCCATGGAAACCTCATCTCTTAGTGAAAGCATCATTTACCATACATAGTCCCAAACCATACTGTATAGTAAAATACATATAAAATTTAAAGAGAAAATGGCGTTCCCACCTGCCACATCGTTTTTGCTTGGTCATCAGCAAGTACTGTATGTACTTTCAATCATTATGTAGGTAAAGTTTTGTATGCTCTTTCAAGCAAACGGAATGTTCCAACCTTTTTCCCAATTGCTACTGACTGTTTTCATTATATTGTGTAATGCCTTATTTTTGTATTTACTTTTTTAAAAACTTTGACCAGTATTTATTAATTTATTTGACAAGCAGGGAGAGGGAGAGAGAGAGAGATATCCCATCTGCTGGTTTATTTCCCAAATGCCCATAGCAGCCAAGGTTTCAGGCCAAAACCAGGAGCCAAGAATTCAACCCAGGTCTCCCACATGGGTGGCAGGAACCCAGCTAATTGACTGCAACTACCACCCTGCCTTCCACGGCCCACATTAGCAGGAAGCTGGAGTCAGAGCTGGAGCTGGGTGTTGAACCCAGATCGGCTGATATAGGATACAGTTGTCTTAACTGGCACCATCACCTCTAGGCAAATGCATACACGTGGAACAAACCTTAGACGATGCAGAATGATAGCCCTGAAATATGCTTTGCTCCTACTTCTTCCCCCTGTAAACCCAGTACCTTCCTGGAGGCCTACGTAATGACTAAGTGTCTTATTTATATACTTCAGAGATATTTCATGAGTATGTAAGCACCCTCTTTCACATAGTTGCATACTCTTTGCACTGTCCTGCACTGTGGCCATGTTTCAGGTCAGAATATAAAGGGTATTTGCACTCTTTTTCGTGACTGTGTAGTATTCCACTAATTTCCCATGATTTATTTAGCTAGTCCCTGTAGAAGACATTTAGAGTATTACCAATCTTTTGCTTTTATAAAGAGGCTGCAGTGAGACTCCCTCATGTCCGCGTGTGCTCAGGGACGTGTGTGTGTGTACTGTTTCACACACGGTGGCCGGCGCCGCGGCTCACTAGGCTAATCCTCCGCCTGCAGCGCTAGTACTCCAGGTTCTAGTCCCAGTTGGGGTGCTGGTTCTGTCCTGGTTGCTCCTCTTCCAGTCCAGCTCTCTGTTTCACACACGGTGAGTACAGAGATGGCCTTTCTAGCAATGGTTTTCTGAGCTAAGGAGACGTGCACTTTTAATAGATTGTCAAATTGCCTTCCATAAAAGTTGCATCAATCTGCATTCTTATTGGCAGCATACAAGAGTGATGCCAAATTTTATTTTTGTTATTATTTACTTTGAGAGGCAGAGAACTAGAAAGACAGAGAGAGCTCCCATCTACTGGTTCACTCCCCGAGGGCCTGCAGCAGTCAGGGTGGAAGCCAGGAGCCAGGACCTCAATCCAGGTCTCCCCCGTGAGTGGCAGGAACCCAGCTACTTGAGGCATCACCACTGCTTTCCAGGGTCTGCACTGGCAAGAGGCAGCATCAGGAGCTGGGGCCTGGAGTCCAGTCCAGGCCCTCGAATTTGGGACATGGGCAAATTAACCACAAGGCAGACGGCCTGCTCCTGGTGCGTGAATTTTAAATATTCCAGCATCTTAGAATCTTTCTCATCTTAAAAGCTTTTTATTATGAAATATTTTAAATATACCACAGTGCGCCCCCACAGACCCATCGTGCCGCTGCATCAACTTGTTGCCCAATCTCTGTTCATCCAGGCTGACGCCCATTTCTGGGCTTGCTGCAGGATTATTGTGACACGAATCACAGCTACCAGCTTATTTCATCCACAAATATCTCAGTACGCATATCCAAAAGTAAGGACTCTTTTTCACTGTGTTTAAACGTAGAATCACCACCACATGTAAATATGCTTTTCTTTGCTTTGCTTTTTAAAGATTTATTTATTTGAAAGTCAGAGTTACAGAAAGAGAGCAGAGAGAGAGAGTTCTTCCATCCACTGGTTCACACCTTAAATGGCTGCAATGACCAGGCTGGGCCTGGCCAAACCAGGAGCCAGGAACTTCTTCTGGGTCTCCCATGTGGATGCAGGGGCCCAAGCACTCAGGTCATCTTGTGCTGCTTTCCCAGGCATATTAGCAGGGAGCTGGATCAGAAGTGGAGCAGCCAGGACTCGAACCAATGCCTGTATGGGATGCTGGCATTGCAGGTGGCAGCTTAACCTACTGCGCCACAGCACCAACACCTGCCTGTCATTTAATCTGTCTCTCTGTCTCCTGTATTTCCTTGACCTTGAAAGGTAGATCCTGAGGCTCAGGCTGATTCAGGTATGATTTATTTATTTATTTATTTATTTATTTTGTAAAGATTCTTTATTTAGGGTCTGACACTGTGGCACAGTGGGTTAAGTCTCTGCCTGTGACCCCAGGATCCCATATGGGCACTGGTTTGAGTCCCGGCAGCTCTACTTCTGATCCAGCTACCTGTTATTGTGTTTGCAAAAGCACTGGAAGATGGCCCAAGTCCTTGGGCCCCTGTACCCACATGGAGGCCATAATGAAGTTCCTGGCTTTTGCCTGGGCCAGAGCTGGCTGTTGTCTGGGGAGTGAACCAGCAGATTAAAGATCTCTCTTTGCCTCTTCCTGTTTCCCTTTCCCTCTGTAACTCTGCCTTTCAAATACATATAAATAAATCTTTTAAAAAAGTAAAAAACAAAAACAAAAACACATGACTGGTCGCGTGAGTGTGGTTACGATCTCTTCACATTCATTCAATTCACTCAGGTTTACATTACGTAAGAAGTGTGTGTGTGTGAAAGATTTTTCTTTTTTTTTTTTTTTAAAGATTTATTTATTTGAAAGTCAGAGTTACACAGAGAGAGGAGAGGCAGAAAGAGAGAGAGGTCTTCCATCCACTGGTTCACTCCCCAGATGGCCGCAACGGCCGGAGCTGCGCCGATCCGAAGCCAGGAGCTTCCTCCGGGTCTCCCACGCAGGTGCAGGGGTCCAAGGACTTGGACCATCTTCTACTGCTTTCCCAGGACATAGCAGAGAGCTGGATTGGAAGTGGAACAGCCGGGTCCCGAACCGGCATCCATATGGGATGCTGGCGCTTCAGGCCAAGGCATTAACCCACTGAGCCACAGCGCAGGTTCCAGTGAAAGATTTTCCTTTTACGGTTTCATCAGTTCATAACAAGTTTAAATCTGAACATATTCAGAGGAAGTCAATACTGCTTACCCCAATTTCTTTTTCTTCCTTTAGAAAGAAATTCATACATGATTCAAGTTCAAGAGACACTGGCAGAAGGCCATAGTGCTGCATTTTTTCGGTTTCCCTAAACCATGAGCTTTTCTGCACTGAGCCGGTGGTTTCTCTTTCGTTTTGTCGTTGTTTGTCCTTGGAACCTGGTACGTGTTGGGGAGCACTGGTTCCCCGGCCTGCGTTGTGCTGAGGAGCTGCCGGCAGCCGCCACATTGGTCCTTTATGTTGATGGTGCATTAACATCCAGTCTGTTAGGTGGTCATCTGCCCGGCTCACTCACCCACAGTTACAGAGCGCTCCTGCGGGCCGAGGCAGCCTTTGAGCCCTGCACAGTTCTGTTAGAAAGGTACCCCTCTAGGGCCGACCCTATGGCGCAGTGGGCTAAGCCTCCCCTGTGGTGCCAGCATCCCTTGTGTGCACTAGTTCGAGTCCCGGCTGCTCCACTTCTGATCCAGCTCTCTGCTATGGCCTGGGAAAGCAGTAGAAGATGGCCCAGGTGCTTGGGCCCCTGCATCCACGTGGGAGACCAGGAAGAAACTCCTGGCTCCTGGCTTCGAATCAACCCAGCTCCAGTTGCTCTGCCTATCATGTAAATAATAAAATCTTTGAGCAACAGGTGCCCCCAGCATTGTCAGAGTCCTGCCCTCCTGTAAGGCCTGCCCAGCACTGACCACTGTGTATCGTTTCTCCATGTTCCTGTGTCCCACCTCATGCACACTGGGCTCCCCCGGCCAGGACAGTAGCCATGCTGTCTGTGACCCACACACAAGAGCCCCAGACTCAGACCGCAGAGTCAGCCAATGGATTGTCTCTGAGGTGGTCTCTGGGGGGAAGGTTCAGGCAGTGGTTACGGTCTTCCTGCCTGAGATGCCTGCATCCCCTATCCAAGTGCCTGGTTTGAGTGCTGACTCTACTTCTGATTCCAGCTTCGTGCTAACGTGCACCCTGGGAGGCAGCGGATGATGGCTCAAGTACTCGGTCCCTGCCACCTTCTTGGGAGACCCAGATTGAGTTCCGGGTTCCTGGCTTTGACCTGGCCCAGACACGGCTGTTGCAGGTATTTGGGGAGTGAAGCAGCAGATGAAAGATCTCTCCCTGGCTGTCTCTATCTCTCTGTCTCTTGAATAAATGAAAACAAATTTAAAAATTTTTAAAGAGGTTTACCATTTCTGATCTTCATAGTGCATGTCTTTTTTTTTTTAAAGATGCATTTTATTTATTTGAAAAGTAGAATTACACACACACAGAGAGAGAGAGACAGAGACAAAGAGAGAGAGGTCTTCAATCTGCTAGTTCACTCCCCAAATGTCTGCAATAGCTGGGACTGGGCCAGGCCAAAGCCAGGAGCCAGGAGCTCCATCTGGGTCCCTGACATGGGTGAAGGGGCCCAAGTGTTAGGTTATTGTGACTGAGACCACTGAATGAGACCACACTGAGAAGAGGTATAAAAGAGTTTATTGGGGACAAAACTTCTGGGTGGTCTCGAAGGAGAGAGAAAGCAGCAGCAGTCTGACAGCGAGCGGTTTTTATGCTTTAGCTGGGGACAGATGCTTGTGGGCTGGAATAGCCTGCAGCTGGGGAGGAAGCAGAGGGGTTTAGGAAGTTTGCTATCTATTGGGAAATGTTACTGTAACAGTGAAAAGTCCAGTTTGCAGGAATGAGAGGGTGAGGGTCATATTCGTAGTTGCAGTGAGGGGCTGCTTGTTTGTTTTTTTTGTTTGTTTGTTTTTTTGTGTGTTTTTTTGCTTGCATAAGCACAGCTTGTAGGCAGGTTTTCTTTTGCTAGTGTGAGCACAGCATGTAGGCACTTCCTTTTGTGTGCCTTAACACCAAGCACTTGGACCATCTTCCACTGCTTTCCCAGGTGCACTAGCAGGGAGCTGGATCAGTAATGGAACAGCCTGGACTCCAACTGGTGCCTATATGGGATGCTAATCCAGTACACCACGGTGCTGGCCCCTACCCTACATGTTTTACAGACCCCATGCCCTCGCCCTCCTCCCAGTGTAAGCTGTGTCCACCTGTCCCAGGCCCTGAGGGTTCAGAAATGGATCAGACTCACCAAAGAGCCTCGTGGAGGAGACTCATCCATAAACAAATACGTGCAATAAAGTTTTACGTATACACAGGGAAGTTTGCTTAGGGGGTTGTAGGCACAGGAAACCAGTGGTATTTCTGAAAAGAGAGGAGGGGGGCAAGAAATCCATTAGGATTTTAGGTTTGGAGGTTTTAAAAATTTTGAGAGGTAGAGAAAGACAGAGATAGGCAAAAAGAGTTCCCATCTGTTGTTTCACACCCCAAACACCTGTAATGGCAAGGGTGGGACTGATGCTGGGAGCCAGGAACGCATTCTAGGTAGGAACCCAGTTACTTGTGCTATCACTACTGCCTCTCAGGGCCTGTGTTAGCAGGAAGCTGGGGTCAGGAGCTGGAGCCAGGCATCAAACCCAGGCACTCTGATATGGGATGCAAGCATCTATTTTTCTTTCTTTTTTTTAATATTGGAAAGGCAGAGAAACAGAAAATGAGAAGAACCAGAAAGAGAGAGAGAGAGATTTATCCACTGGTTCACTCTCCAAATATCTTCAACAATCAGGTCTGTGCCAGGCTGAAGCCAGGAGCCAAGAGCTCCAACCAGATCTCCCACACAGGTGGCAGAAGCCACGAGCCATCACTCCCCAGCTCTGCAGGTCGGCGATTCGCAGCTGAGGGCTCAAGGTGGCGCAGTGACTCTGCCCAGAGGGCAGGGCCCAGGCCATCCTCTGCTGCCCATGCTGCCCATTGCGCCTGCGTCAGCCCCAGCCAGGTGGTCTCTCCCCACCAGGAAGAATCAGGGGATCCCACCCTTCTCTGTGGCTCCAGACAGAGCTTCCGTAAAAGACGCCGATGCCTGGTGCTTGTTTGCCCAACATCTGATGACTTCGGGGTGGACGATCGAAGCTCGGACCACAGACAGCTCTCTAATGCCGCGGGGCTGCCACAGTGCCCACTTTGAACCTGGGGAGAGCAGTTTTCCCATCCGCTTGGAGACTCCTGAAGTCGTGGCCCCTCTCGCCACAGCAGACTGCCCCCACTACACACACTCCCTCCACTGCCTACTCCCCCACCCATGAACAGGGCTCGCTCCATGCAAAAAGGGGAGGAGCAGCGGCTGGGGGCAGGGGACAGGGATGGCGCAGCCAATGTCACACAGCAGTGGCATCCAGGAACAAGGAGCATCTAAGGATGGGTTGCCCCAGCCCTGCTGCCCTCCACATCACTGCCCTACCTGGGTTCCAGCCACCGCTGGCCAGCTCAGCAGCAGCTCCCCTCATGAGGTTGATTTCTTCTGAGAGAATTTGTTTTGAGAGGAGGAGTGTGGTGGGGGCAAGAGGCACAGAGTCACCACACAGACCCCACGAGTTGGGTGAAAGCAGGCCTGAGGCAAGCAGCCTGCAGACTCATTTAGTTCAGTTGCTACAGCAGCTTATATAGCCAAGGCAGCCAATCTGGTCAAGGGGCGGTCTATGCCCTAACCAATCGCAGCCTGTTGCCAGGCAGTTTCCAAAGCCTTCCAATCACAGCCTGTTGCCAGGCAGGCGCTGTTGTCATGTGGTTTCCGAAGCCATCCAATCACGGCCTGTTGCCAGGCAGTTTCTGTTGTCAGCAGCCATCTTGGCATGGCCTTCTCACCTCAGCAGCCATCTTGGCATGACCTTCTCACCTCAGGGGCCATCTTGGCATGACCTTTTCACCTTCTCATTCCACCACACTCCCCTGCCCCCACAGCCAGCCATGCATGCTGCACTATTCCTTGTGGGCTTCTTAAACCCTCATCGCACTCTTCTTATAATTGCCTGGTTTCCCGTGCCACCTGCTTCCTGCCGGGACCCCACCGACACAGGACCCTAATCCATAGTGGTGCAGTGGGTGTGAAGAGGGACAGGTGTTCAGGTGAGCTCAGTCCCACCACACTCGCTCTTCTGCAGCCCAACCCCCGAGGGCCCAGGGCTGTGAGAAGCATCTGACACACGTGATGCAGCTTGACAGCTCCCACAGGCCTGGGTGCTGGCTCTGTTTTCAGAGGAGGAAAGTGATACTCAGAAGGGGGCATTCCTGTGCAGTGGGCGCTCCCTGCCTGTGGGTTTTGCCTCCACAGATGCACCCAACTGCAGGCTGAAAATGTTATGGCAGCCAGGTAGACATTCGCCCATGTGGGTAAGAGGAGCCAAAGAAAATGAGAATTTTTAAAGGAAACGAGGAGTTTCCTTTAAAACAGTCACAGCTCTCAGCTCCCATCCTCTAGCGCTCTGCCTGGGGTGGCTCGGGGCACTCCCCCTGCCCTGCCCCAATGGGGCTGCGAGGTCTGAGAACCTTGTGCTGATGAGATTCTGGGAACATTTTTTGGGAACTGCACATAGGAAAATCCCCTACCTATTACTTCCCAGAATAGAGAGGTGGGGAGAAGAAACAGGGCCCCACACTCGCGTCCACAACGCTTTCCTGAGACGCCAGCCTGACCCAGCAGGTGCCCTCTCTTCATTATTTTTCTTCTTTACACTTTGCTCCTCACTGACCACTGCTCCGTCTCACGTCGAATTCTTTCTTGTGCGGAGACAAGAACTCCTGAGCAGCCGATCTCCCGCGACAGAACTACTTGTGTGTGTGGTGGGGAGGGGGCGCAGATGTTTGATGCGGTGATGAAGTCTCTGCTTGAGACCCCCACATCCCATGTCGGAGTGCCTGGTTCCGGTCTCTGCCCCGCTTCCTGCTAATCTGAACCCTGGGGGACAACAGATTATGACTTAGGTGTTTGGCTCATTGCCACCCACATGGGAGACCCGGATTAAGTACCAGTCCCCTGGTTTCAGCCTAGCCTAGGCTTGGCTGTTAGAAGCATTTTGGGGAGTGAACTATCAGACGGAAGAGCTTTCTCTGTCTCACCACTTTTCAAATAAAAAAAAAAAAGAACAAAGGAAGGAAGGAGAAGAGGGAGGGAGGAAGTAGCGGAGGGGAGAGAAGGAAGGAGGAAGGAGGAAAGAAGATTAAAAAAAGAAAAAGGAAAAAGTATTTAAAATTGTGTTTGTACTGAACATATACAGACTTTTTTTTCTTGTTTTCTTGGTGTTTTTTTTTTTTTTTTTTTTTTTGACAGGCAGAGTTAGACAGAGAGACAGAGAGAAAGGTATTCCTTTTTCCGTTGGTTCACCCCCCAAATGACCACTACGGTCGGCGCGCTGTGCTGATCCAAAGTCAGGAGCCAGGTGCTTCTTCCTGGTCTCCCCTGCAGGTGCAGGGCCCAAGCACTTGGGCCATCCTCCACTGCACTCCCTGGCCACAGCAGAGAGCTGGACTGGAAGAGGAGCAACCGGGACAGAACCTGGGGTACTGGCGCCACAGGCCTTCTTGTTTTCATTCTCTAAACAACACAGCATAACAGCTATTTACATAGTATTAGATACTAAAAGTAATCTAAAGATGATTTAAACTCTATAGGGCAAAGGAAGGTCCTGGAGTGGTGGTGGAGGCCACTTGGGACACCCCCTGGTGTCTGGGTTCGTGTCCTGGCTCCACTGTCAATCCCAGCTTCCTGCTAACGCACACCCTGGGTGGCAGCAGGTGACTCCTGTAGTTGGGCCCCTGCCACCCCTGTAGGAGACCCAGGTTGAGTTCTGAGCTCCTGGCTCTAACCTGGCCCATCCCCAGCTATTGTGTGCATTTGAGAAGTGAACCAGCAGATGGAAGATCTCTGTCTCCCTGCTTCTCAAATGAAAAGAAATAAAAATATATCTACTTTGGGAAGGTGTGTATAGGTTATATGCAAACACTATGGCATTTTATACAAGAGGCTCGAGCGTCCACAGACTCTGGTATCTGATGGGGATCCTGGAACCACCACACCACCCCTCCCCCCGCTCCCCCAGATACCAAGGGATGAGTGTATGAGGCAGGTTCGTAGTCTGAACCCAAGTCTGGACCCCAAAAGACCAAATGAGGCAGCAGTGTGACGATTCATTTGAGACTGTGAATGGTCCACACTCCTGGTGGGGCCAAGAATCTTGGTGTGGCCCCTGTCATTCCTGGGGAGCTGGCTGAGTCCCAGAGGTTGGATCTGGCAGGGGCTGAGACCAGACAGCCTCGTGGCCTCCTGTGCAGGGGGGAACATGCCGCGACAGGCCCAGGGGCTCCTCCCAGGACAGGGAGAATCCAAGCCGCACCTCTTCAGACAGCCCACAAGCACAGCAGACGGGGCTGTAGCAGTCCCCTTGGTGGATTAGAGGAGCGAGAAGGGGAGGGGGGCCCAATCTAACATCTGGTCTGCTGCTGCATTTCAGATTTGGGGGTGCAAGGGATCAAGTGTGAAGCTGACAGGCCAAGGGGAGATAAGACCGTGGTGGTACACATCCAGGCTCTCATGAGTCACAGAATGGAATAGCTTGAAGTGACACTGGACCTGCCTGTAGCACAGGCTCCTGGAACTGTTGACTGACACCGCCCACACTCACCCCACCTCCTGGACAGACCCTGAGTTGCATTCTGGGAATACCATGGCAAAAAAGACACCTCTGCTCTCTGTTCTCATAGAGCTGGCGGCCTACAGGGAAAGCCAGATCCGAATCCGAATAGGGGTACTTTTAGAAAGTTCATGGAAAAATAAAATTAAAAGATAAGCTTATTTTGGTGTAAAACATTTGAAATCGGTGCTTTTTTTATAATACACTTTTTCATGAACTTTTTTTGAAGACCCATGGTATGCATGGGTTTCATCCCCCCCCCCCCCCGCCCCCGGCCCCTGCATTGCAGTGGGCATTGTGGTGCTGCAGCTTGGGCCACGGTTTACAATGTCTGTGTCCTATGTGGAAGTGCTGGTTGGAGTCCTAGCTGCTCTGTTTCTGATCCTGCTGCCTGCTAGCACATTCTGGGTGGGTGGCAGCAGATGATGGTTCAAGGGCTTGGGCCCAAGAGGAAGTTGCAGACAAGAGAGAGTTGGCTTTGGGCTGGCCCAATCCTGACTGCTGTGGACATTTGGTCAGGGGGCGGGGGCAGGGGAAGGGGAGGGGGGAGGGTGTGAACCAGCAAGAGGAAAGACATCCTTCCCTCCCTCCCACTCTTTCAAGTAGATGAAAATAAAAACATTCTTAAAAATTTCTCACCAAAATAAACTTCTCTTTAATTCCATTTTCTATGCACTGTTGAAATCCCCTTATATACAGAGAAATAGAAGATTGCCTTGATTTCCATGAAGAAAACGAAGAAATCAGGTGGGTGCTGGTGCCACTCGCCGAGAGACGGAGGCCAAGGGGAGCTAGGGTAAAACACGGGGAGTGGCAGTGCTGAAAAGCTGCCTGGACAGACAAATCCAGCAGGTTCTCAGAATGTGATCCTGCTGCGGGGGATGGTGAGCCTCCTGCCCGCCTTCCAGGCTCTCTCACTTGCCATCTCTTCTTGGACTTTCCCTTTTGTAGCCACCATTCATTCATTTAACAGATTCTTCCTGAAGTCTGCGCTGGGTGTGGTGCTGGGCTGACCCAGGGCCCACAGAGGGCTTATGCTGTGGGAATGGCGTCAACAAAGAAAGATGGTTCTAACACAGGATGGTGAGTGCTTGTTAGATGGAAGCTCCTGGAGCAGTTACTTTCAACAGCTGTAATAAACCATCCCCAGGGCCAGTAGCAGGTCGAGCCGCCGCCTGCAGTGCTGGCATCCCATGTGGGCACCGGTTCGAGTCCCTGCTGCTCCACTTCTGATCCAGCCCTCTGCTATGACCTAGGAAAGCAGTGGAAGATGGCCCAAGAGCTTGGGCCCCTGCACCCATGTGGGAGACACAGAAAAAGCTCCTGGCTCCTGGCTCTGGATTGGCGCAGCTCTGGCCATTGCAGCCACCTGGGGTGTAGAGTCAAAATCAAAACGGAGTGAGTATGGCTAAAAGCTAATTGCAGACCTCTTGCTTCTGTACATATTAGCTTTGCTTGCCAATGGCTAAGGGTGTATCTTGTGAAACTATGTGGGCCCAAATTCCCAAGAACTAGGTTGACAGAAATGTGTCCTTCACTGTTATCTTACAACCATATCTTGGATCTGTTATTGGGCTTGTTATTGTTAACTGTTATCTTACAACCATATTCTGTTTTCTTTTTATTGTTCACTGCATACCAAGGGTTTGGTTTGAAATTGTGAGCCCTAGTGGACAGAATACTATAAAAAGCTGTGTAACTCGCTGTTGGGGGCTGCACTCTGGTAAGGAGTGTCGGTCCTGGTCGGTAGCCTTGCCCCTCATTTTCAATAAAATTCATGGGTGATTGTCATGGGTTTTTGTAATATTTCAATTTAGCTGACGAGTGGATGCAATAAGGGAGTGAACCAGGGGATGGAAGACCTCTCTCTCTCTCTCTCTCTCTCTCTGCTGCCTCTCTGTGACTCTGCCTTTCAAATAAAATAAATAAATCTTAAAAAAAAAAATAAAAAGAAAAAAGAAACCATCCCACAAAGTCAACACAAGGCCCAAGGGCAGGATCTGGGAAGGAAGGCAGGCTGAGCCAGGGCTGTTTCCCCAAGGCTGCCTTCAGCAAGCCTTTGCATCAGATGACTTCTTTGAGGAAGAGGCACAGCAGGGTCCAACGCGTAGCACAGAAGTAAGGCGTTTTGTACAAAACGCCCATCTAACGGCAGGGCTCTGAAAAGGCAACCCCCCACCCCCACCCCCAGAGTCTAGATTCTGAGACGGAGGGTTCCAGCCCCTGATATCCTGGACCCGGTTTTGGTTGGCAGGGTTGAGAGCAGGCCTGGGTTTGTTATTAGTCACTGGGAGGTGAGGCTGGAGGCTGCCAGGGGGCTTTGGTAGAGCCCGGACAGCCCACTGCTGGCCATTCCCCTGCCCCCAGCCTCCTGGCCCTGGTTTCCCAGCTGTGGCAGGCTGCTTGTCTTCTGCAGCCTGCAATGTCACCAGTAAGGAAGCAACCATTGGCATGAGGACCTGGCGGCAGGAAAGTCAAGCGTGTTCTGGGGTAGCGAGCACTAAGCTGTGACCTCAAACAGGGCCACCAGTCCCCCGTGTGCTGGAGCTTAGGAGGGCGCTGTGGGTGCATTTTGAGTCTGACCTCAGCCACCGACTTGGTTGGTGAGAGCCGGGAACCGCCTCTGAGCCTCTGCAATTCGCCTGGAAAAGGGCGTTTCCGTGTTGGACTCAGGGGGTCGCTAATCGTTCGGGCTCTAAGGTCTCATCTGACCCCAGCTATAGGCCTGGGAAGCATGTGTGTGTGGGACTGGCCCCATCTCACAGCGAGGAAGCCAAGGGCCAGTGAAGGGGCACTGACTTGCCCACGGCCGCACAGGTGCAGCCACAGCCGAGAGACAGCAGAGCTAAGTGTGATCCCACCGCCCCCAGCGCTCAGCCTCCTTGGGGAGATCAGCCTCACGCCGCGCTGGCTCAGCCCAAGCGGGAGCCAGGAGCCTTGGGTCTCAGGTCCAGGAAGCAGGCGCTGCAGGGGACGGAAGGGAGCCCACAGCAGGGTGAGGCCGGGGAGCTGGGCGGAGGCGTCCAAAGCCAGCCCGGGAGCAGTGGGTGTGTTGGGGGCCGGGCAGGGCCGGGGAGGGGACGCCCTCGGGGAGAGAAAAGGGAGCGCAGAGCCCCGAGGGCACGGGGCGGTGCTGGGCGCCCGGGGCAGCGCTCCGGGGCCGGCAAGGCGCAGAGGCGTGCAGTTCCCCGGGCAACCCCGAGCAGGGGGCGCAGTGTCCACCCAGCAGGCGGGGCGCCCGCCTCGCAGCCTTGCAGAGAGGTAGGTAAGGCGCACCCTCAGGGGTGGGAAGGCTGGCGAATGCGGGGTCTTCCCATCTTCCTTCCGAGGGCCAAGGCGCCTTCTCCTGGAACCTGCGACCGGAGCTGGGGGCGGCTCAACTACGGAGCCCACGCTCCCCGGGCGAGCGCCGGGACCCAGGGCGGCACAGGCAGTGGAGGGGCGGGGAGGCTGGGCCCCTTGCACGCCCAGCCGGGAAATCATCGGAGCTTGAGCCGGTTGCTCGCGGGCTCTGGCATAACCACACATAAGTGCCTGCACGCCCATTGGCACGCAAGCGAACACCTGCCCTGCAGGTCCCTGTGCGCACGCGGAAATGACCCTTGGGGGCCCCCGCGCCGGCTTCTTGCTGCGCAGAGCCGACGGCACCAGGTCCGACCCAGTCCCAGGAAAACCGGAGGACTCCCAAAGGCATCCCTTGCTCTTGGCAACACAGGCCTGGCTGGGGGTCCGGAGGAAGAGTTCAGGTTTACAGGCTGCAAACCTGAGCCAGCCGCCCGCCTGTCCTCGCCTTGGGCTTCCCTTTCCTGCGAAATGGGCGTCCTGCTCCCCGACATAGCCCCATGGGGCCCGGGAGTCCCTTGTTGGAGAATACATGAGTTCAGCCCTTCGGTGAGTAGCTGCTCCTAATCCCCCTCGCTATTCCATCAATTTCCATAGGGGGCCACTGAGGCCCCGGGAGCACCAGGGGCAGACAGAATTAGAGCCCAGGTTCTTACTTGTAGCCCGGGACTCTCACCTCTTCATGGGTGCTGTAAATGTCCAAGCGGCTAGCCCCTTCCTGGTGTGCAGCCCCAGCCCACTGCAGGAGACCCCTGCTGGAGGCATGGAAACTGCTGCAGGCTTCCTTCTTGGCTCCTGGAGAGGACAACCAACCAGGCTCTCCATCCCTACCTCTCTCCATGCATTTCCAACCATGTTTCTATCCAGAAGCCTCACATGTGGGAGCTCAAAATGCCTAAGAGGGCACAAGCTAAACCCCATGTTACCGATGAGGAAGAACGAGGCTCAGGGTGCAGAAGCGGCTTAACCAGGACACACCCTGGATGCCCTGGCCAAACAGGGTGGAGAGGCAGCTCCAACACTCTGTATTCTGCAGGCCTTGGGACCACAGAGGGTGCCCCTACATGGTGAGAAACCTCAGGGATGGACAGAGAGGGTGGGCCACAGGCAGGTGCTGAAGAAGGTAAGTGTTTCCAAAAATTGAGAAAAATGCCAAGACCCTCAGCCCTCCACCCCGACCCTGCCTTTTTCTGAGGATAAGGAGAGCCTGGGTGGGGAGGGGGCACTTAGGAATGTTCTCAGTAATGTGGGGGTGGGGAGAATGAGACAGAGGGCAGTAGTGGGGGCAGCCTGCCCAATCATTCTCTTACATAGCACGTCCCCACCTGTGGTTTCTTCCAGTTCTTGCCTACGATAAGCAGCACAGGGGTAATTATCCCCGTCTCAGGGTGAGGTTCAGAGGGAATGAATGCAGGGCTCAAGGCCACGCACCAAGCGTGCAGCCAAGACTGGAGTTGTGAACGGCACCGCTGAAAGGCTAAGGGAATTGGACCGAGTGTGTGCGGCAAGCCACACCCTGGGCAGGAACATAGGGTAGAGGGTTGCAAAGCCATTGCTGGAGTTTTGGGGCCAAGAATGTTTGCCCTTTGGATTAAATGGGGTGCAGGTGCAGGGAGCGTCTGGGCTCCCCAAGGCGGCGTAGACTTCCTCCTCGCCTAACCCTCCTCACCTGAGCAAGCCGGCTGCTTTTCTTTGAGCCTCCCTTTCCCAGACCAAATGGAATCTGCCCTGAGGTTGCTTTCAAAAAAAAAAAAAAAAAAAAAATAGTGTTGTGGGCTGTTCTCATGACTCTGTGCAAGCACTGCAGGAGGCGTACCATTACAGAGGCGGCACTGATCCATTCATTCTTGGGTGCTTTATATGTGCTCAGGCCTGGAGAATAAAGAAATGTGTGAAGCACAGGTCGTTGTTCTGAGGCCTCGGACACACGGTTAGTTTAACAGGCGTATGCATACCCACGCTCATGCGCACACAGACATATACATGCACAATGTCAATACAGCACACTGTTCTGATAGGATTTTGTGCAAAGCACTTTGGGATAGGCAAGGGGGAGAGACCAGCTTGGCAGGGAGTATGGAGGAGAGTGGCTCAAGGTGGAGGTGTGTGGAAGTGACGCTGGAACTGGATCTCTGAAGGAGCAGGAGATGGCTGGGCAGATAAAGAGTGGAAGGGAATGATCGCCTTTGCATGAGCAAAGGCAGGAGGTGTGTGAGTGTGAAGCATGGCTGGAGAGTGGCCTGTAGCTCTGAGTCCTGGGGAGAGCTGAATAGAGCCAGGGCCAGTGGCCAGGGCACGGCTAAAGGAGTCTGGATGACAATGAGAGGAGTTTAGACCTCATTCTGCAGGCAGCAGGGAGCTGACAGTAGAAGGGGACACCTGGTTTCTGGTCCCAGGCTGCAGCTGTGAGCCCTTGAGCAAGTGATTGCTCTGGGTGGAAGTGGTCTCTGCTTTCCACTACTCAAAAGAAGGGGCTGCACCAACCACATGATCACCAAGTTCCCTTCCAGCTCAGGGTCTGTTCCCGTGTCTCCCTCCCCGCAGATGTCCTGGCCTGCTCCTTCGGCCCCTCTCCCACCGCAGCAGTCCGCCAGCCCGCAGTGGTGGTGAGACGGCCTCGTGCATCCCACGCATGCTCATGGTCCAGGAGAATGAGCCTCACTCCTGCAGGGCCCCGGGGCAGGTCTGGAGCAGAAGGGGCCCTGGAGGAGAGACGTGAAGGAAAGAGAACGCGTCCTCCAGAGCTGACCCATTTCCTTTTGCCCTGGGCCCCGGGCCAAGATCGTCCAGAGTCTGCAGGCAGGGGTGGCATTAGAGGAAGTGGTGCCCCCTGATTCAGGGAGGCTGTGCTTGGGGTGACATGAGCTCAGATGAGAGGGAACGGTGCACCAAGTGGCCCCCGGGGACCTGGGTGCTCATGCACGCTCCGCTACTCACCTGCTGCGTCATTTTGGACTGTGCACTTCCCCTCTGTGACCTTCGTTCTGGATCGTTTGTGAAGCCCCTTTCATGGGTAGGCATTTCACCTCGTGGTTAAGACTCTGCTTGCGATGCTGGCCTCCCATATGGGAGTGCCTGGATTCGGTCCTGGCGCGGCTTCTGATTCCCACTTCCTGCGAATGCAGACCCTGCCTCAAATAGTTGGGTCCCTACCGCTCACGTGCAAGGCCTGGGCTAAGTTCCCAACTCCTGCTTTAGCCTAGCCTAGCCTAGCCTAGCCTAGCCCGGGCTTTGGAGAGTGAACCAGCAGAAGGGAGACCTTTCTCTCTCTCTCTCTCTCTCTCTCTCTCTCGTTCAAATACAAAATAAAATAAATAAGTTCCTTTCAACTTGCTCAGCAACTGTTGACCTTCCTTTCTGATTTGTATCCCCTGTCTCAAGGTGAGGTCTCTCTGGGGCAGGAGCTGTGTGCGCCCCCTCCCAGGGGCGTCTCACTCAGTGCATCGCCTAGAAAGGGAAGCCAGGGAGTCCAGAGGGGCTCTGCCACCCCTGACCTGGCAGCCGGGGCAGTTCATAAAGAACCAGCCTGTCCCCTCCCGACCCAAACAGGATGCCCTTGCACCTCCCGGCCCTGCCCCCACCCAAACTCAGCTCCGCGGCCTCTTTCCTCCTCCCATCAGAACCGCAAACATCCGGGTCAGTCTGGAGTGGCTCTGCGGGAGGACCTGAGGGATGAAAGGGCTTGGGAACTTCTGTTCCCTTCCCTGAACCCCTCCTCTTTGGTCTTGTCCTCTGCGTTACCCCCTGCCCCCACTTTCTGCTCAAAACCTCTCTCCTCCCCAGGCCAGACCCCTGGGGCAGGTGAGTTGTAAAGAGGAAACCCAACACGTCAACCCATCCAGGGCTCAGTTTATGGAGGCTGGGATGTTAGGGGTCAGCCAGGCCCAGGTGCAAGAGTGTCTTAACCCACAGGGAAGAAATCTTCAGCCCTCTCTGTCTGGGGGTTTGAGGGGCTCTTTCTAGAGCCCCTCCCACTGCCAATGGGATCACCCAGCCTCTACCTCCCCTCCCCTGGCAGCTTGGTTTTGTGACGGCCACCATCCAGGCTGCTACAGCTGCCTGCAACCCCTTTGTTTTGTAGATGCGGACAGAACCACAGGCCCAGAAAGGGGAAGTCACACCCACAGTCACACAGGTGGCCGCTGAGCTGACAGCTCCCTGCGTTTCCATTCGCTGTACAGTGAGGGCGGGCGTTGGACTCAGTGGGCACAGAGCCCCTTCCAGCCTCTGCAGGAGCTTTGAATCTCCATGACAAACCCATGCTGCACCTCTGGGGGGCACTTCAAGAAGTTCAAGGAAAATGGAATTAAGAGATACATTTACTTTGAGGCAAAAAAATTCAAAATCTAGTTTTGTCACAGGTGCATTTCCCTGAGCTGTGGACTGTCATTCGATCACGCCCATCACCCCCTTAGGTTTCTAAAAGGCTCTTGCTAAGGTACCAGCACTTTGAAAACAAGGACTGTTCCAGGCTGCAGATGTTAACTTGTAGCTGAGCAGGAGTCCACACGGTACATCGAGGTCTCTCATAAAGTCCCCCCAGTTAAAACATTGTCAGCCTGGAAGTGGGGCCAGCAGTCGGAGGCCCCAGGGCCACGGCACAGTTCCTATGACTGCAACCCTGGGCTGCTGTGACCCAGCTGCAGCAGGAAGAGCAGGCGAATTGGGAGGGGTCAGCGGAGCCTGTGGCAAGACTGTTGCACAACGCCTGGGTGATCTACCCCGGAACTGAAGTTCATTCTGTGTGACGGGATCCTTCCTCTTCTGCCTCCTTCCCTGGTTGCCAGCTCTGGGCCTTCCCAGCTCCAGATGCCAATACTGAGACCCCAGAGGTGCGCACGGAGATCCTGTAGAGGTTAAGGGGCTGAGGAGCGTTGGAGCACCCACCAGGAAGTTCCTGAGGCCCGCTCCGAGCCAGCGAGTTTGCCTGCTGCCCGGTGAGTTTTCCAGATGGAGATCGCCCTCACTCTATCCTGTCAGTTGAAACCTCTCGCCAAGGATAGTTAAGGAAACTGGTGCTGGCGACTGCCCTGGGAAGGGGGGCTCCAGCTGCATTGTGGGTGCTGCTTCCATTGTGTTTTCTATGTAGATTAGCTTCTCAAAACAAAAAATTAAAATTTCCTTCAACATAATAAAAGTATATGCTCATAGCAGGCCTGGAGTAAGGCTGAGCAGGGATGATCCTTTTATTTTATTTTTTAACGATTTATTTGAAAGACAGAGAGAGAGAGAAAGTGAGCTATCTTCCATCTACTGATTCATTCCCCAAATGATTGCAATGTCCAGGGCTGGGCCAGACCAAAGCCAGGAGCCAGGTGCTTCTTCTGGGTCTCCCACATGGGTGCAGAGTCTAAGGACTTGGGCCATCTCCCACTCCTATCCCAGGCACATTAGTAGGGAGCTGGATTGGAAGTGGAGTACCCACTGCATCTTTTAAAAAGATGATTATCTTTTAAAAAAAGTTTTAATTGTGGCAAAAAGCAATAGGATAAACTATACCATCTTAACAGTTTAAGAATACAGCTTGGGGCCAGCGTCGTGGTGCACTAGGCTAATCCTCTACCTGTGGCGCTGGAATCCCATATGGGCACCGGTTCTGTCCCAGTTGCTCCTCTTCCAGTCCAGCTCTCTGCTGTGGCCCGGGAAGGCAGTGGAGGATGGCCCAAGTGCTTGGGCCCTGCACATGCATGGGAGACCAGGAAGAAGCTCCTGGCTCCTGGCTTTGGATCGGCACAGCTCCATCCGTTGCGGCCATTTGGGGAGTGAACCAACGGAAAGAAGACCTTTCTCTCTGTCTCTCTCTCTCACTGTCTGTAATTCTACCTGTCAAATAAATAAATAAAAATCTAAAAAAAAAAAAAAAAAAAGAATACAACTCAGTTATGCTGTGTTCACATTGTGCAGCAGATCTCAAGTTAGAACTTTTAATGAGAGAGAGAGAGAGAGCACTTGAGTGTTCCCATCCACTGGCTCCCTCCCAGATGCCTGCAATGCACTCAGCCCAGGTCTCCCTCATGGGTGGCGGCGGCAGGAACCCCATCACTTGTCTCCCAGGGTCCACATTAGCAGGAAGCCAGCATCAGGAGCTGGAGGTGGGAATTGAACCCAGGCACTCTGATGTGGAAAGCAGGTGTCTGAACTGCCATCTTACTTGATTCCAAACCTTTTCATCCTGTGAAATGGAAACCCTATACCCAATCCATTTTGTAACAACTCCTGGTGATTTTTTTTTTTTTTTTTTGGTGGACGGGTGAGAAAACTGAATCCCAAGTAGGGCAAGTGAATTATTTCCCTTAAAGCAGGCTCCTCTGGACACTCAGCTTCTCTCCGTCATCTACTCGCAGAATTACTGGAGGCCCCTTCGCCCTCTGGTCCTCCCATTAGCTATTCCCTCCCCAAGACACACCTCACATTCATCATCCCCTCAGCCCTGCTCTGCTTCTGGAACATCAACACTTTCAAGATCCTTGTAACCCCGCCCCCTGCCTCCACGTGCGTCCCCTCCATCAGCCACAGTGATCTTTCCAGCACAGAGCTGATCGTTCCGGGCGCCCACTTCTACCACCACTCCGTGGCTCTTCTGCAACGTCAGGATCAAGTGCCAGCCCCTGGGCGTGGCCCCCAAGGGCCCCACCCTGTGGTCCCCGCTGGCCTCTCCTGCCTTAGCTCCCCATTCACTGTACACGCCAGCTTCCTCATGCTACTCTCCACCCTTCTAATTTTGTGTGCGTTCTTGCCTTTGCTCGTTCCTCTGTTTCCTTCCTGGGCCTTCCTGCCTCCTGAGAGCTCCGACTCAAAGGCCTCCATTGCCGTAAGCGCTCTGAGCCCTGGTTAGAATTCGCCGCTTCTTTTATGCTGCAGGAGCTCCTGGTTTGTACCTGGCATCACAGTGGAGCTGGTGTTGAGCCTGCGTGCAGGGCCTCGGTCTGGGCCTCCCTGAGAGCCCAGCATGGAACTCGGCTGGGACCCGTGGTGCACGGTGGCTGGTGACTGCTTCGCTGAGGCATTCATTTCATTGTGCTGCTGCTACTTACCATTGGACCATGAGAGGGAAGAAGAAACCACACTTTAAAAAAATAATTAATTAACTAATCAAGTTATTTGAAAGGGACAGTGTCAAAGAGAGGGAGGAAAAGCCAAGGGGGAGGGGAGATCTTCCACCTACTGGTTCACTCCTCCAATGACCACAACACTCGGGGCTGGGCCAGGCTGAAGCCAGAAGCCAGCAATTCCGTCCTGGTCTTCCACGTGAGTGGCAGGAGCCCAAACACTTGGGCCATCTCCTGCTGCCTTCCCAGGTGCAGTAGCAGGTAGCTGGATTGCAAGCGGAGCAGCCGGGACTTGAACCAGCACATAGTGATGTCGGCATTGCACGTGGTAGCTTTACCCACTGTGCCACAATGCCTGCCCCAAGGCACACATTTCTTACAAGTACGGTTGCAGATGAGAACCTGTGCCTCGTGGGTCTTAACTCCGTGAGCCCTTGCTCTTTTCCCCTCCCCTATCCAGACAAGATGGCCCAAGTCCCGGATGGCAGAAGGCCCCAAAGTCTTGCATGAGAGTGTGGACCAGTCCTGGCTGATACCCCAAGTTCTGCGTTCAAAGTACTCTGCCAAGAGTTGGCGTGGGCATGGAAGGGGCTCTAAGCTGGCCTCTGAAGAAGGCCCCCTGTCTTTGCTTGACCACTAATATTCTCTGTGGTCACGGGCAAGCCACTGATAGGCTCTGGCCTCAGTTTCCCCATGAATAAAATGGAAGGAGTTAGACGAAGTGCCTCTAGCCTAAGAATCCGAATCCTAGAAAATAGAGTCCTAGGGGCTCCCTTGGTGGGGGTGGCCCTTATTCCACAAGTGTTGATGGATCACCCAATCAGTGCTTTTATGCAGCAGTGAGTGACGCAGGCACAGTCCCCGCCCGTTGAGCACGTGGACCAGAGAGAAGACAGACAGACAAATAAATGACCAAACTCTGGGGCTGGGATTGCAGCTGGGCTCTGAGCGCTGCCGCTAACAGAAGCTTGTCGTCTCTCTCTGCTCTCGCTCTACAGCCTCCTAGGATTCCTCGGCCCCCCTCAACTTCTGCTGCTATGGAGGCCACCAACGGGACTCAGGCCTGGTACGAGAGTCTGCACTCTGTGCTCAAGGCTCTGAACGCCACTCTGCACAGCAACCTGCTCTGCCGGCCGGGACCAGGGCCAGCACCAGGGCCAGACAACCAGACTGAGCAGCGGCAGGCCAGGCTGCCTGGCCGGGACGACAACTCCTACATGTACATCCTCTTCGTCATGTTCCTGTTTGCTGTCACCGTGGGCAGCCTCATCCTAGGATACACCCGCTCCCGCAAAGTGGACAAGCGGAGTGACCCTTACCATGTGTACATCAAGAATCGGGTGTCTATGATCTGATGTCGGGGAGGGACAGCAGACGATCGAGACACCGGCTGACTTGTCTTTCAGGGCCCCCCCGAACCCAGCTGTGGACCGCGGCAGCCCTGAGTGTCCCTCTCTGTATGGCCAACAGGACACAGAACTACAGGAAGCCACCACTGGGGTGGGAGCCGGGGGACCGGCATATCTGGGCTTTGTGGGCAGGTGTTTTTTTCCAGGCCAGGAAGACTTTATAAACAGTGGAAACCCAGGAACAAACACAAAGAGCTACCAAAAGATGAGGACCAACAAGGGGTCCAATGGCTGGAGCAATGGGAGCCTAAGGTTGGAGGACAGACGGGGAGGGCTGTAGCCAAGGAAACAGGAAAATGTGCCAGGGACACATGTGGGCGCATGCGTGTGTGTGTGTGTGCATGTGTGTGGTCTTCAACAACTATGAGAAACGTGATGATTATCCCAGGTAGGAAAGCAGAATAGTGTTATCGACACTGAGTCTCCATTTTATGTTTTCAACCTGCTGAACCTTTGTGATTCTCCCCACCCCCCATGAAGAAAGCAGGGCAAAGAAAAGGGGCAGAATTGCAGTGATGCCACAGTCACGGCCTAGGGGCTCTGGTCTTCCTGCCTGGTGAATTTTAAAGGTGTGCCACTCACGAGGGGGTCCAGGCCAGAAGCTTACACAACCCTGAAGACCCTCTCTATGAAAAAGTTCTAAATTACTTTGCCTTAAATATCACAAAAATTTCACCACCATGTTAATGTGTTGCTAGAGCCCTTCCTAGGTTAAGAAGGAGCCCGCACAAGTGCAGGACCCTGAATATTTTTGTTTTGTAAACATGTATTTGAGTGGGGGGATGGCACTGTGGCATAGTAGGCTAAGCCTCCACCCACAGCGCTGGCATCCCATATGGGTGCCAGTTTGAGTCCTGGCTGCTCCACTTTGATCCCGCTCTCTGCCATGGCCTGGGAGAGCAGTGCAAGATGGCCCAAGTGCTTGGACTCCTGCACCCGTGTTGGAGATCCAGAAGAAGCTCCTAGCTTCAGGCCAGCCCATTGTGGCCTTTTGGGGAGTGAACCAGCAGTTGGAAGATCCCTCTCTCTGTCTGTAACTCTGCCTCTCAAATAAATAAATCCTTTTAAAAAAAAATGTACTTGAGGGGCCGGCGCCGTGGCTCACTTGGTTAATCCTCCTCCTGCGGTGTCGGCATCCTATGAGGGCGCCGAGTTCTAGTCCCAGTTGCTTCTCTTCCAGTCCAGCTCTCTGCTGTGGCCCAGGAAGGCAGTGGAGGGTGGCCCAAGTTCTTGGGTCCCTGCACCCGCATGGCAGACTGGGAGGAAGCACCCGGCTCCTGGCTTCGGATCAGCATAGCCCCGGCCATAGCGGCCATTTGGGGAGTGAACCACCAGAAGGAAGACCTTTCTCTCTCTCTCTCTCTCTCTCTCTCTCTCTCTCACTGTCTATATCTCTACCTGTCAAATAAAAAAAAAAAAAAAAGGGAAAAAATGTGTTTGAAAGGCAAACACACACACACGCACACAAATTTCCATCTGCAGGTTCACTCACCAAATGCCTGCATTGACCTGGGCAAAGCCAGGAGCCAGAAACTCAATCCCGCTCTCCTATGGGAGTGGCAGGAACCCAATGACTTTTTTTTTTTTTTAAGATTTATTTTATTTATTTGAAAGACAGAGTTACAGAGAGGGGTAGAGACAGAGAGAGAGAAGTCTTCCATCCGCTGGTTCACTTCCCAGATGGCTGCAATGGCCAGAGCTGCGCCGATCCGAAGCCAGGAGCTAGGAGCCTCCTCTGGGTCTCCCACGTGGGTGCAGGGGCCCAAAGACTTGGGCCATCTTCTACTGCTTTTCCAGGCCATAGTAGAGAGCTGGATGGGAAGTGGAGCAGCCGGGACTAGAACCGGCACCCATATGGGATGCTGGCGCTTCAGGCCAGGGCTTCAACCCAGTGTACCACAGCGCCAGTCCCTGGAACCCAATGACTTGAGTGATCATCAGTGCCTCCCAGGGTCTGCATTAGCAGGAAGCTGCAGTCAGCAGCCAGAGCTGGGACCGCACCCTGGTGCTTTGGTGCAGGATGCTGGTGTCTTCACTACGACCTTGCCTGCTAGGCTGACGGCCTGCCCAGGGGCCCAGAATGTGTGCTCATCAGCACCGAGGGTCACTGCCTCTTAGCCACATCACGGGGCCCCTCCCAGCCACGTCTCCAGTCACAGAGGCTTCACCACCTCTAACGTAGCTGCTTCTATTTAAGTCGAGTTCTGCGGCCATTCTCTGATCCAAGTTGAAATCTGCTTCTAGCAGATGATAATCACGCCCATAAGACTATCACAATAAAAGCAGAGTGACAGGCAGGCTCCACAGAACGAGAACCGGCCCTCACTGCACCGCCAACGTGGTGTGAGCTCAGGCTGGGCGCTGCTCTCCCTGCCCGTCCCTCTTTGGCACGGCGGAATAGGCTGGGGGTCTCTCCTAGGGCTCTGTCGGTTCTGATGTTGCAGGTTTCCTGTGCATTAGGCTGGACTGTGTGCATTCCCTGCGCTCGCTGGGCTGGGCACAAGCAGTTCCACGTGGTTCAAGCTGATGCATGCAGTGTGGCTGGTGGGTGCTTCATGAGTTATTGGCCCCAGATCCCAGGCTGGAACCGCCCACGGGTCTGCCTGTCTGATTGCAATGGGTTGGGGGTGAGAATCTCCAGGTGATCCCCGCCAGCCCATTGAGATATACATGTTAGCGTGCAGCAAAACTCAGAGAACATCAGGAAAGCTATTGTCTCTGAGGAATAGGCTCATGGGTGACTTTCCCTTTCCACATCATAGACTGATGGACTAATGTGACTTGTGTGATATGTGGATGGGGGTGACGCTGACTCCACTTGTGCAAAAAATAAATGCCCGTGAGCTGTTCTGTTGGCTCCCTCAGATCTGTGCTCGGGCCCTTCCCCATCTCTTCCTAAGGGAGAAGGAGGGGGCCTCCCTACGGCGACGTGAGCTATGGGAAGACGGCAGACTGAGGAGGGCCGCAGAGACCACCCAGCCCTAACTGTCTAGTAGAACACGGGATGAGGCTGAGCCCACCAGCGACTGCAACGAGGGCTTTCAGAAGCGAGATGGACTTGGATTTAGGGGAGTCAGAGAGAGGGGGCACTTTGGCGGAGCTCTCAGAGGATGGACCCGCATGGACTGGGTGAATAGAAAGTTGGGGGCAGAAATGTCAGGGCTCCCCCCGGAGGGGGTAGGTTGGCTGGAGAGGTGGGGCAGGAAGCAGGTGTGGGACAGGGAAGGCTGCTCCGTGGCTCCAGGGGCCCGAGCTATGGAGGGGGCTCCTCTCCACCCAGAACTCACGCTCACAGAGCTTAATAATAATAACAACACATTTTGCTTGCAAACTACAGAAGCCCTTTGTGGATGAGCATAAGCAGGAAAAGGGGTTTAGGACAGGAGTGCGCACACAAGCTCAACAGAGGCACTGCAGGCCCTGGGATCTGTAACCACGACGGGGCTTCAAGACTGTGCAGAGATAGAATAGGAAGATACATTTAGTTTTGAAGAAAAAACTAGAAATTATATATAGCGAGTGGTCTTCTTAAAAGCTCATGGAAAATGTATATTATGAAAAAACTATGCATAGGTCTCAGGTTTTGGGGCACCCAAATAAGCTTATCTTTTAAGATCTAGATGCACAGCCTCTTGAAGTACCCCCTCATTCTGGTCTGGATTCCCAAACAAGCTCAGCATATCTCAGTACTGAGAGTTCAACTCAAAACGTCGTAAGATTTTAAGGGAGTATAATGTAAACACCCGAATATTCCATGATGTGGTCACTCCTCTCAGGCCCGTCCCCCAGCTCTGCCCCCTCCAACTGTCTGGAAGCTCTATCCACTACCCCAGAATCCCACTAGCCCAGTATCGCACGCAGACCCTAGGCTCTTTGTACAATTCTGCCCTCTGCTGGCCAAATCCCAGCACATCGCCCTGAGCCCTCAAGGCAAAACTTCAACAGATAGAAGTTATTTATTGAGCGCCTACTAGGTGCTAAGAACACTTGAATAAATAAGCAGACCAAGAACACCCAGCAGTATGAAAGAGCTTCCCTTTGCATCAGATGCTGGTCTAATGGTTTAGACACTGTGACAGCCAGCTTTTAAAGCCCTCACAGTGACCCCATGCTGTAGGAATTCCTGACAATGGCTTATAAAAGGGCTCATTTGGTCTTTTTTAAAATTTAAAGATTTTATTTGAAAGGCAGAGTTACAGAGAGGCAGAGGCAGAAAGAGAGAGGTCTTCCATCCACTGGTTCACTTCCCAGATGGCCTCAACGGCCGGAATTGCGTCGATCTGAAGCCAGGAGCCAGGAGCTTTTCCTGGGTTTCCCAAGTGGGTGCAGGAGCCCAAGGACTTGAATCATCTTCCACTGATTTCCCAGGCCATAGCAGAGAGCTGGATTGGAAGAGGAGCAGCCAGGACTTGAACCAGCGCCCATATGGGATGTCAGCACTGCAGGTGGCGGCTTTACTCAGTACGCCACAGCACCAGCCCCAACTTGTTCTTCATTGAGCACCATCACGTGCCCTCAGCCCACTTGAGGGCCTGTGGCATCGACAGGCACCATGGATCTGAGCAGTCCTTGGAAAGGAATGGGGCAGTGATTTGGGAAAATGAGAAAACGTGGATACCAGGAACCCATTGTTGGGTTCCCTGAGAGCGGAAGCCGAGGCAGGCGTTTGTTGATGGAGCACGCGTCGGGAAATGCCTGCCCTGGGAAGAGTGAGGTGGAGAGGAAAGGACAGGAGCCAAAATGTGTCTCCCTCAGGTCACGCCCAGTCCTTGGCTGGATCCACAAGGAGCTGTTATTTATGGCTGGGGCATAGACTGCATGGCAAAAGTACCGCCCCCTTGGGGCAAGGGATTGGCCTTTTGTGCCCCCAAATCCATCAGCAGGAGGCTGTGGGCCTCCCCTCCACCCCCAGCCCCAGCGGGATTGGCAGGAGGTGGCCTGGGGTAGGTGTGTGTAGGAGGTGGCAGCTGTGAGCTATTGCAGTGGGAGAAGGCTCAGCAGGGAGACACTGGGGGTGGGGGTGGGG
Source organism: Lepus europaeus (assembly GCF_033115175.1). Lineage (NCBI taxonomy): Eukaryota > Metazoa > Chordata > Mammalia > Lagomorpha > Leporidae > Lepus > Lepus europaeus. The sequence continues at coordinate 63,923,623 of NC_084833.1, read as the reverse complement.
GGTCGGCAGCAGCCTGGTCCCCAGCGAGGCTCTGAAGCTCAGTTGTCACCACGGGAATTGGTCCCACCTTTTGCCACTAACTTTCCTTCCCCATGGGGCTGCTGGCTGCTCCCGGGGCCTGTAACGTCCCAGGTGAGCTCGCAGTCAGCTGAGGCCAAACACCTGGGGAGCCAGGCAGCGCTGAGCCGGAGGCAGCTAATGCTCGCTCGGGGCATCTGCTGAAGGGGGACCGTGTGGGGCTTCATCAGCACCCACAGCAGCTGTTGGGGAATTAGAAGTGGAAGCAGAGTGCCAGGACTTGGGAGGTCTCCTGGTTTCAGTGACAAGAAACACCTACCAAATAAAGACCAGAGATAAGGGGCTGGCTGGCCTATGGCCACCTATACAGGCACCGGTTTGTGTCCTGGCTGCTTTACTTCCGATACAGTTCTCCACTATGGCCTGGGAAAGCAGTAGAAGATTGCCCAAGTGCTTGAGCCCCTGAACCCACAAGGGAGACCTGGAAGAAGCTCCTGGCTTAAGTCTGGCCCAGGCCCTGCCATTGCAGCCGTTTGGGGAGTGAACCAGCAGATTGAAGACCTTTGGGACTCTGCCTTTCAAATTAATAAATAAAAAAAAATTTTTTTTAAAATAAGATACCAAATAGAACCAAGCAGGAGCCCATGAGTTGAGTACCTGAAAGTGAGGGGAGCGGGGAGGGGGCAGACACTACTCTGGAAGAGCAGAAGCAGGATGGGCAGTGTTCATGGGCAATCTTCGGAGGGTGCTCCTACCCCTAGGCAGGATATGAAGCAGTGGTAGGATTTGCTTAGGTGGTGCAAAGGTGGCTCTGGGCCACTCAAGGAAACAGGACAGCAACTGTCACCTTCAACCTGTAGCTTCCCAGGTCATTCTGGTTGAAGCACTTCTGACTAGTGAGGAGAGAGAAGGAACCAGCGCCCAGGGCCACCGATGCGTTCCAAAGCTGCACTATTTCTCCTGCTCAGCTCCGTTGAGGAGGGCTTGGACAACATGGCCACGCTGGGTGCCTGGGGAGCTGGCAAACGAGGTGCCCGTTTGGACAGCCCGGTTCCCATCAAACGCCTGTCAGTAGGGAGGGAGAGAATGCGTTCTGATAGACAGCTGTCACCCTTGCTCGGCTCTCCCCACTGCCCCCACACAGGGCTGCTGCCCTGACTGGCTCTTGTTTTCAGGGGTGGGGGCTGGGAGCCTGCTGAGTGTAGCTAAGTCTGTCTTGGGAGTGTGCCTTGTGCTCTTTTTTTTTTTTCCTGGCACCCTGGAGTCTGGCCGGGCCTCTCCAGGCAATATCAAGATACTGGGTAAGGAGCAGGAGACATACACAAGCATGGTTTTCAGCCAACCTTTTTGTAGAAAAAAAAAATAGTCCTTTTTCATGTGCAACTAAGAAACTAGGATCTGCCTGGATGAAACCAGAGAGCCCACGTGTGGTTGTGTTTGGACGGTGATGGAGCGTGGGCTCCTGGGAGCAAGGCAGTCAGGAACTGGTGAGCAGGTAAGAAAAAGGGAATGAAAATGAGAGTTCGAACCTTGTGCTGGGCAGTATCCTGGAGGCGTCACCCCACCCCGCCGGTCTGCAGCAGGGACACAAAGCGTGGTTCAACTCCACACAGCATCGCAGAGGCTCTGGTTGAACCTCATGGTTAGATCCTTCCTTTGCCCAACTCCTACCCTCGCTTTCTTGCTCATGTATTTCCCGGGCACATGCCCCCAAAATCCTTCTGCAGGCAACTCTCCAGCTCAGCCTGCTTCCCAGGAATCCATCTCTCCCTAGAGAACTGTGTCCCAGCGCTGAGCCTGGCCATGGCAGAGGGATGGGAAGACAGACCATAGATGGAGGAAGTTAGTGGTTTCAGCAAGACTGTGGTGCTGATGGTTTTTAGTCCTTAAGTAAGAACTAGCCACTAGATGGCGCCACACTACAGCTCTACCGCTCTGCAGCCACTACAGCCTTTTGTCTTTGAGCTGGCGAGCACCTAGCATAGTACTTACTCTACACTAGGAGGGGGAAATGTCTGCTTCCTTCTCTTTTACTGTTCCAAGGACACCAGCATCCTAGGTTGTTCCAATATCCTAGCACCAGGGCCCCTGTGCCATTACCTATCCTAAACTTACTCCCGTCAATCAAGGCTTTTCCAAAACCTGTTTGTTCCACCCATTGCTCTCTCTGCTCCTCAGGAGTTCTGAAGCTCTGATACATGAATTCCAAACAGTGGAGCGTACATAGGAATGGAGAGAAGCAGCAGCATAACCTGTCCAGTCCTGTGCTTTCCCCAGCCCTCTGCTGGGGTGCGTTTAGCCGGGCACGTGTTCAGAGGGAATGGGATTGGTACAGTCTGCCATTTCGGCAGTGCAGCAGATCAAGCACTGGTTTGAAGAACGAAATGGGTTGGTGTTGGCCTAACGCTGAGACACTCTTGAGGGCATTTGGGGGCAGTGATCCAGTGGATTAAAATTTTTCTCTCTCTCTGTCAGCAAAAATAAAGAACAAAACGATCTTAGAATCGTAGACTGTCCCAGCTGCTGGTCTAGTAGGGAGGACAAAAGCTTCAGAGCCAGATGGGCACGTGGCAATTCTGGATCTGCTATCCCTCCCCCCCCCCCCCCCCCCCGTAACCTTAAGCTATTTAACCTCTCTGAATGTCGGCGTCCACTTGTGTATTTGTAGCAGTGAATCTTAGGGTTCAATGTGGCTGCGTTAAGGAATGCCTGGAAAGCTGGAAAAGCATTATCTGGGGTGTGTTGTGGGAGCGTTTCCAGAGCAGGTTGGCCTGTGAGCCAGCATGGATGAGGTAGGGACCATCTCTGAGGGCAGGCACCATCCGACTGGCGAGGGGCCTATAGAGAAAAGGTGCAGAAGGCAAGTTGGATTCTTCCCCAAGAGCTGGACGTCATCTCCTGCCCTGGCCATCAGAACTCCAAGCTTTGGGACTTCGGGAATTACAGCAGCCACGCCCTCCCCATGTTCTCAGGTAGCTGAGGGTTCTACCATTAGCTTCGCAGGTACAGAGGCCCTTGGACCTGGACTGCCCCTGGACTGCCCCCTGCTCTGGGCATCCGGGCATCTTCAGCCTGAGGTTCACCTGTCACGGGACTTCTCAGCTGCCATAACCATGGCAGCTAATTTCTTTATTATTAAAGACTTATTCATTTATTTGAAAGTCAGAGTTACAGAGAAGCAGAGGCAGAGAGAGAGAGAGAGAGAGAGAGAGAGAGAGAGAGAGAGGTCTTCCATCTGCTGGTTCACTCCCCAAATGGCCGCAATGGCTAAAGCTGGGCCCATCTGAATCCAGGAGCCAGGAGCTTCTTCAGACTTCCCCATGTGGGTTCAGGGGCCCACATACTTGGGTCATCCTCCACTACTTTCTCAAGTGCATTAGCAGGGAGCTAGATCAGAAGTGGAGGAGCCAGGACTTGAACCAGCACCCATATGGGACGCTAGTGTTGCAGGTGGTGGCTTTACCCACTACACCACAGTGCCAATCCCCTAGCTAGTCTCCTAACGCATCCCCTTCTTGTGTATCTGTCTCCATCTGTATCTATCCCATTGCTCTGTCCCTCTGAAGGATGCTGTCTAACCCAGCGGATCACAATAATAGTAGACACACACTCTCAGTAGACTGATAAGAGGTTGGAGATAACTGGGCACGGGGCCAGCTATGTAATTTTCAGAGCCAGCACAAAGTGAAGTTGTGGAACCACTCATTCAAGCATCATTAAGAATTTCAAGATGGTGACAACAGAGTATTTTTAAAAAAGATTTATTTGTTAGTTTATTTATTTATTTGAAAGGCAGAGCTACAGCGAGAGGGAGAGATCTTCCATCTGCTGGTTCACTTCCCAGAAGGCCACAACAGCCAGGACTGTGCCAGGCTGAAGCTGGAAGCTAGGAACTCCATCTTGGTTTCCCCATGGGTGGCAGGGGCCCCCAAGCTCTTGGGCCATCCTCTGCTGCCTCCTAGGCACGTTAGCAGGGAGCTGAATGGGAAGCAGAGCAGCCAAGACTCGAACCAGCACTGACACGGGATGCAGATGTCACAAGCAGGGGCTTGAGCTGCTGCGCCCATGAACCCGGCCCTGCATCGGAGTGCGGAACCAAGCATAAAGCTTTTCAGCCCATGAGGCCGGATGGCATGTCCAGTGCCCAGCACACAGTAGGTGTGCAGTGGACTAACGTCCTTTCTTCTGTCTGGGTCATTGATGCTCTCCTTTTGCAGGTGAGGAAACCAAAGTTCAAAGAGGAAAAAAAAAATGCAAGTTCGTGGCACAGCCAAGGCCACCACCCAGGCTGCCTTTGCTCCCAGCCTCTCCCAAGTATGCTGTGTGCAATAACGACAGACATTCCATAAATAACCGTTTCCATCAACATCTCTGTAAAACACTGGGCCAGGGTTTAGACGTCTTTTGCAGGGCTGTTTCTAAATGCAACATGGATCCCCAAGACAGGGACACGATATGGAACATTTCCCCAGAGCGTTTGCTATGGAGTCCTTTCTAGGAGCGGATTAAATACCTCTTAGAACGCCTGCAGAATGGTGCTGCACACACTGCCCCAGGGCCACCGAAATGCTCATGGGTTTTGATCTGTGGGGCGTGGTTGCTCTTTTCTAAATTAGAAGCAAACACACTCCTCCCATCAACATCCCCATCCCGGCTGACTAGTGGGCCCGAGGATCCAAAAATAATGAAAACCAGATTCCAGGAAAAGCAGACTAAGTCACCCGCATTGCATCCAACAGGCAGATCCAACATGGCTGGGTCCCAGGAGGAGGAATACGGAGACAAAACATAAGCATGGCCCCCGAATTCCTTCCGCTCTGGGTAATATGCTCACAGTCACCGCATCACAAGAAGTTGAGAAATCGGGATTCTCGTCTCAGCTCCTCCGTTTGTTGGCCACTGGACCTAGACGGATTCATTGATCATTCCCTTACTTTCAACAAATACCAGCTGGCATCAAATGAATTCATCTCCCCCTTCTGTGACTGCCACCTGTTAGATATCATCCACAGCGCTTCTTCCCCAGGCCCTTGAGGATCTCTGCGCAACACAGTGTGCAAACCAGCAGACTGGGTGATCTCTACAATCCCTCGCAACGCCGACAGACTGTGATTCAAATTTACAGAGTTTTGCAACCACTCATCTGCACCTGTTAAGGAAGGACGTTGGCTCCCTGAGAACTTAGCTCCTCTTAATTCCCGGGAGACCCGGAGGGGGACCGACAGGCTGTCCCGAGGAGATGCCGGCTGGCCCAGACCTGCCTGGAGTTGCCGGTCCATGGAATCCGCCGCCTGCGATGTCGGGAAGGGAGAAAATACCCTCTCTCGCCCACCATCCTGCTCTGCTTTGTTACATGGGCTCTGGTCAGTATTACGCCCGTCAACTCAGAGTCTGCAATAAAGCAGTTTGTCAGTGCCTCATCGACGCCTCCCTATTTCCCCTCCACAAACTGCTGAGCGTGAGCCAGTGCTGGCATTCAGGTAGGGCTGCGCTGAAGCCCAGGAGCGAATCTGCATGACGTCCTGTGGAACTGGGACTCACTGCGCTTGGACTTTAAATAAAGAGTCTGTTCCCGGGTCCCACACTGCCTACTCCTCACTGGCCCGAGGATGGATTCCCTCCCAGGAGCGACCCAAAGCCCTCATGAAAAAAGCACATTTGGTGAACTGGACCCACGATGTCCCCATCTGGGTCCTCTAGGAAGCAGACACCAAGATGGAGTAAGGAGTGTGGGCAATGAGATGGGGGAAGACCAGAGAACAATACAGGGGTGAGGAGAGCGACCGAGCCCCATCCTGCGACGCGGGGCTGACACCTGGGAAAGCAGAGGGGTGCAGGGGGACCAGCAGCAGGAGCTCCAGACATGAGTGCCGCTCTGAGAGTCTCTGCCAGGCAGATGGGGGCAGAGGCCACCTAGCGGAGGACACAGAATGACCTGGCTGGGGAGGGTGGACAGGGCCGGCGAGGGTAAACGCTTCCGAAATTCTGGAAGTGCTGTAGCTGAAGGCCAGCAGCTAATTAAAGTCCCCCCAGCAGGCGTGGCAGCTGTGGGCACGCGCCTACCCCGTGTGGATTCACTATGCAGCCCCAACCTGCGCTCACACCGAGGCCTACCATGCACGTCTATTACAAATATCTGTGGAGTACCTGCAAGCCAGAGGGCTCGCACTGGATGCTGCAGCAGCCCTGCCCTCTCCAGAGACATGGCGGATGCTGCAAAGGGCTCCAGGTAGGATTTTATCACCATTATTGCCAACAACTGGCAGGTCTTAATAGCCTCCGTCATGTCTTAACACGATGTCAATCTCCTTAGGGAGCTCAGGGCAATTTGCAAAAAACATACATCTATGTCCTCTGGGGAGCTCAGAGCAGACTTTTAAAGGCTTACCACGCCGTCACTGGACGCTCCAAGGAGGGAGGAGCCTTTTGGTAGCATTGAAACTGGTCTGGCAGCCTGCTGGGTAGAGCAAGGGCGCGCCCCACCCCCCACCCACCGGATCCTGCCGGCCAGCGTTCAGGAATGGCTGAGAAGCAAGCCCAACACCTGTTGTGGCTCCTGGATGAGATTCAAAATTCGAGAAAGAGGAAGGAGGGGAGAGGTAGGAACTGGAAAAGAGGGACTTGCAGCCTGAAGGCTCTCTAGAACGCTGCCAAAATTCAGGCCAATCTATGCCTCGGCTGAAAAGAAAGTGGCAGGGGCAGAAAGAACCCTGGCGGTGACACCCAAGCTCTGCCTCTCACTCCCTGGCTGACCTTTGTCACCCAATGCCTCTCTGGGCCTGTGCTCCGTGGCTGCGATCTGCAAAGCTAAGGCAGGCACTCTGTAAAGTCCTTGCCCTTGAACGCTCACAGGATGTCAACAGCTTCTTTAAACTATCTCGGAAGAGCCTGCAGAGAGGCATGCAAGAAAGAGGGAGTTAGATGTAGAGAATGTCCTTGAACTCAGCAGGAATCAATAAGCAATACTGTAAACAACATACTATAATAAGCAGTCATATACGTGGCATAATGTCACAACCTGAGCAACCGTGCAAGCACAGTGACGGGCAGTAGAATGGGGTGTGGGGATGGGGGCCAGTGACATCGCTCAGTGGAGCTAATTTCAAGATCAAGACATCCAGGGCACGGAAATCCGACTCTGTTCTATCTTTATACAGAGGTACGGGTGATGGGGAGGGAGGGAAACAGCTCCACCTGTCAGCTGTTTTGAAAAGACCTGAGAGTCCCATATATCCCCTCTGCGCATGACCCCTGTTGTGAGTAGAGCAAGAAGATGCAATGGTTCTCGTTCTTTCCTGGACCCTCCTCCAGTGTTCCCTTGCAACAGCTCCCGCTCCTGTTCCCCTCTAAATCTGCGTCTGCTGTTTATTTTCACCGTGCATTTCTTCCAAGTCCTAATCTTTTAGGATTCTAGCAACAACTGAGTGGCATGCTCCCTTCTGCTTTATGTCTCCCACACACAGAAAAAGAAACACACACACACACCTGCAGACAAGGGAATGACATAATTGGCAGCCAATCACGAAAAGGCTGCAAATGCCCAGGCCTTCAGATACTTTCCCCTTGCAGGCGTGGCCCTCCCAGACAGGATCAGGTGTTGCTCTTTTTTAATTAAGCACAGCTGAGGGCTACAGCCCAGAAACACTAGAACTTAACCTGGTTCCCAGGAGACCAAACAGGCCCAAGGAGATTGAATGACCCACAGGGAGAGAGGGCTCCGGGCTCCAAGGGAGAACCAGGCAGAAGCAGGAAAATGGGGTTGTGGTGTCAGTGAGGCCCCAGGAGCCTGAGGGCTGTGCTGCCTAAATAAATCAAGGTAGGTTGGGTGGTGGGATCCGATTCTCGGATAGGCCAGGGACCCAGGGGAAGGCAGCCTGCCTTTATTTCCCCACCCCAGGAAGTGTGGCCACACGCTGACACATCCAGGCTGTGCTGAGCCCGGCATAGATATTCCGCATTGCTATCTCTTCCTGATACTTTTCTGGCCCCTGGCAGTCAAGTGTTTGGACGAAAGAGCACCTGCTTGTTCAAGAGTCACAGAAAGGTGCCATCCTGACTGGCAGTGGCCCTGCTGAGAACCCTAGCCCAACACTTTTTGGAACAGGCTTCGCGCCCTCCTGGCTGCGTCGTCTTTGCCGTACCTTATTCCTGTTGCTTACTGCCCTGGACACAGGCTGCAGCATCAGCTTTGTGAGTGAGGGCACAGACTTGGTCTTGTTCAGCTGCACCCTGAGCCCTCGAACGGTGCTTGTGGTACTCGTTGAGCAGACGAGTCGCGTGTTCTGAGGCACTGCAGTGCTCTGGCCCAGGTGAGCAGAGGGCTTGGCCGAGTGGACAGAGTACTAGCCACATCCCGGCTGCACGACTTTGCTCTCTAATTTGCCGTGTGACTCTGAGCAAGGCACTCTACCCTGGTCATCTGCTTTGGTTTTTGTTTTTGTTTTGTTTTGTTTTTTTGTTTTTGATATTGGTTTATTTGAAAAGGAGAAACAGAGTAAGAGATCTTGCACCTGCTGGTTCACTCCCTAAATGGCCTCAACAGCTGGGGCAGGGCCAGACTGAAACCAGGAGCCAGAAACTGCATTTGGCTCTCCTGCCTGGGCGCAGGGGCCCAAGCACTTGAGCCACCTTCTGCTGCTTTCCCAGGTGCATTATTAGGGAACTGGCTCAGAAACAGAGCAACCAGGACTTGAACTGATGCTTCAATATGGGAAGCCAGCACTGCAAACGGCAACTTAACTGGCTGTGCCAACAATGCCGGCCCCAACCCTGATAGTCTTGATGCCTAATATGGATAACCCTGCCCTGTGCACAGCAAAGGCTCACAGTGAGGAGCATTCAGAAGGACTCCTGGGTAAACTGGGAAAAGCCTGAACATGGCAGAAGAAAGTGGCTGCTCCAGGGGAGCCACACCTCGGGGTGCCCCTGAGCCAGGGGGAGCTTTGTTCATATCTGAACACAGGAAGTAGTCAGCTCCAGTGGAAAACTAAGGATTTCTGGGCCATACATTTTTGGATGCCAGGTACAACCCCCCACCCCCACCCCCCCACCGAAAGTCAAAGCACACGTTGATTGCTTCGGCTAAGGAAGGACCAAGCTGGCCACCTGGAGGATGGTGCTCTTTCCCACCCGGCCCCCACCCATCCCAGCTTCCTGTCTCCTCTGGAAGTCCACTACCCCCTGCAGACTGGCTTCCTCCACCCGGGAAGGCCACGACTGTGTAGCGCTCCGGCTCTGGCTCACAGCTCTGAGCATTTCCTACTTCTCCCTGGGATATCTGCTGGGAGCACTGTCTCAGGAGCTGAGATCCATCCCGTTTGGCCTGTCTTCCAGACTGGGTCAGGCATACTCTCCCCCAACAACATGCTTCTCATCCTGTGCGGCAGCAATTGCCTGCCTCCTCAGCCCGCCTCCCCCATCTGCTGTAACGTCTGTGGCAACAGAGACCAGTCCTGCGTCTCCCAGGGCCCAGTGGAGTGGAGCATGTGGCCAGTGCAGCATCAGTGCAAGCCGAGTGGGTAACCAGAACCCAGACTTAATGCTTCCTGATGGCGTGCGCGCACAGCAGTGGCTGAAAGACACCAAGATGTGAAACACTTTAGAGCTGAACCCATTACGTCAATAGGAAGGACCTGCTGTCCCAAAAGGGTTCGCCACTCCAGCCACCACCATAAAATCAGCCTTTGCTGCTGCTGGCACAGGAGTGCACAAAAGCTTGGTAGCCCCTCCGTCACAGGCAGACATCATCACCAGTGTGAACCCTGTTTCTGTGACGCTCCCTGCACCTCCACAGCAGGCTGGGGTCTGGAATTCGCTGCTCATCTGAGTCCGCACCCGATCCAGGCTTCTACTCCTGTTACCTCACTCACAAGGAGCCTTTGAGGTAGGTTCTACTTGTGTGCCTTTTGAACAGATGGTAGCATCAAGGCACAGGGAGGTTATGGGACTTGCTCAAAGTCACAGAGCTATCGAATGGTGGATCTATGATTAAAACCCGCTTTTGGGGCCAGCGCTGTGGTGTAGTGGGGGAAGACGCCACCTGCGGTGCTGGCATCCCATATGGGCGCTGGTTCAAGTCCCAGCTGCTCTACATTCAATCCAGGTCCTTGCTCATGTACCTGAGAAAGCAGTGGGAGAAGTGCTTGGGTCCCTGCACTCACGTGTGAGACCCAAAAGAAGCTTCTGGCTCCAGACCGGCCATTGCGGCCATCTGGGGAGTGAACCAGCAGGTGGAAGATCTCTCTCTCTTAAAAAGGAAAAAAAAAAAAGAAACCAGCCTTTACTCTGAATCCTTCTGCCATAGACCCTTCTTTGTACCATTTCTTCTGCAGCCCTTCCATCTGAGACTGGCCTCCTGTTTTCCAAACACACCTTGGGCTTTTGTAATTCTGTGCATCTGGAATCTAATTTTATTAAGAATTCAAAGGAGACTAACACATTGTCAAGTTCTCCTGTGGTATGGATGATGAAGTGCTAACAGGTGTAATGGAACGAGCACCAGCTTTGGAACATGGACATCACAGCCGGACTGTTGCGGTTGTTTATTGCTCCACCTTTCTCCTCACACAGTGCCTGAGAACGGCAGCGATTGCACATTTCTCACCATTGTGTGGCCTGGCTGGGCGCTTCCTCTGCTGGTTTCACCTGAGCTCATGAATGCAGCTGCGCTCACCTAGACGGCCAGCTACGCTAGAAGGCTCACCGGTGTCTCACACGCGTGTCTGCCTTGAAGGGGGCCCCTCCCTGCGGGTTCTCATCCTGCAGAAGCTGGGCCAGCTTCCTTAGAGGCTGGTCTTGCAGAGAGTTGCTGAAAAGAACTTGTGGCTACATTGACTCTAACTGCCTTCCTAGCTGTTGACCTTGGGCAATGTTCTAGTGCATTTCCTGTTGTTCTATCTGAATCCTACAAGTTGGAAACTCATAAAGAACAGGGGTTTACTGAGGTCATGGTTCTGGAGCCTGGAAGTCCAAGAGCACAGCATGAGCACCTGCTGGGCCTTCTTGTCGCATTATAGCGTGAGGGAGGGCGTCGTGTGGTGAGGCAGAGTAGAGCAAGCCAGCTTACCTCAACAACACCTATTGATCCAGAAATGGATTAATCTATTCATGGGGGCAGCACCCTGTGACCCAATCACTGCCCAAATGACCCAGCTCCAAGTAGCACTAATAAAAGAATTTTGGGATTACATTTCTTTTTTTTTAAACTTTTATTTGACAGGTAGAGTTATAGACAGTGAGAGAGACAGAGAGAAAGGTCTTCCTTCCATTGGCTCACCCCTCAAATGGCTGCCACGGCCGGCGCTGTGCCGGAGTGAAGCCAGGAGCTAGGAGCTTCCTCCTGGTCTCCCATGCGGGTGCAGGGGCCCAAGCACTTGGGCCATCCTCCACTGCCTTCCCCGGGCCACAGCAGAGAGCTGGCCTGGAAGAGGGGCAGCTGGGACTAGAACCGGCGCCCATATGGGATGCCAATGCCTCAGGTGGAGGATTAACCAAGTGAGCCACGGCGCTGGCCCCGGGATTACGTTTCTTATACACAAATTTGGGAATTACTTGCCATGCTTCACTGGTTTGGGGGGCGGGTGTTTGGCACAGAGGTTAAGACATTGCTTGGGGTGCCCACGTCAAAGATCAGAGTGCCTGGGGTTCAAGTTCTGTCTCTGCTTCCAATTCCAGCTTCCTATTGATGCCCACTCATAGCAGGCAATTTACTGTTTTCTGTCTTGACATCAATTTCCTTATAAGTTACTTTTTATCTCCTGAGTATTAAATGGGATAACGTATGTCAAGTACATAGCAAACTTCCTGCCATATAGCAACCGTTTTTGCAACGTTAGTTTCTCTTATTCTAAGTTACATGGTTATTTGTCATATCTAGGGCCGGAAGTGAAACCTTCCTCCTACCCCCCGTAATCTCTCTCAGTCTGCTTAAATCCTATTCTTCAAGGGGCAATGTCCTCTATAAAAATTCCCAAAGCCATCAGCTTTCAATAAGTGTCTACACTAAGATATTCCAAAGTTCTGGGTATAAACAAACTGTTCTCAGCCTTTTCCTCATACCCACACACAGAGAAAAGTTTAATAGATTAGCTTTATATGAAATTATTTATTGTAGGGGCTGGCACTGTGGCGTAGTGGGCTAAGTCTCTGCCTGCAGTGCCAGCATCCCATACAAGTGCTGGTTCATATTTTGGTTGCTCCACTTCCCATCCAGCTCTCTGCTGTGGCCTGGGAAAGCAGAAGAAGATGGCCCAAGTGCTTGGGTCCCTGCACCACATGGGAGACCCAGAGGAAGCTCCTGGCTTCGGATCGGCTCAACTCACCATTGCGGCCATAGGGGAAGTGAACCAGCGATGGAAGACCTTTCTCTCTGTCTCTCCCTCTCTCTGTAACTCTTGCCTCTCAAAAGAAGAAGAAGAGATCATTTATTATTAGGCACAATTTATAAGATCTGGCTAGGTGGTGTCATAATTTTGCTCTTTTCTCCCCAACTCAAGAAGGCATACTGAAATGCAAGTGAAGAAGACTTTATTATTCTTTTTTTTTTTTTTAAATGAATATGTCTCAGAACCTTTTTTGGTCAAATTTATTAGGGTCCTTTGGATTTCTTGGATCTGGATGTATCTTTGCAATGATTTAAAATGTTTTCAGCAGTTCTTTCATTTTATTTTTAAGATTTATTTATTTTTATTTGAAAGGCAGAGTTATAGAGAGGCTGAAGCAGGGAGAGAGAGAGAAAGAGAGAGAGAGAGAGGTCTTCCATCCTCTTGTTCACTCCCAAATGGCTGCAATGGCCAGAGCTGTACTGATCCGAAGCCAGGAGTCAGGAGCTTCTTCTGGGTCTCCCATGCGGGTGCAGGGGCCCAAGGACTTGGGCCATCCTCCACTGCTTCCCCAGGCCATAGCAGAGAGCTGAATCAGAAGTGGAGCAGGGGCTGGCACCATGGCTCACGTGGTTAATCTTCTGCCTGCAGCACTGGAATCCCATATGGGCACCAGTTCTAGTCCCGGTTGCTCTTCTTCCGGTCCAACTCTGTTGTGGCCTGGGAAGGCAGTGGAGGATGGCCCAAGTGCATGGGTCCCTGCACCCACATGGGAGATCGGGGGAGGCACCTGGCTCCTGGCTTCAGATCAGCGCGGTGCGCCGGCCGCAGCGGCCATTGGGGGTTGAACCAACCGAAAAAAGGAAGACCTTTCTCTCTGTCTCTCTCTCTCACTGTCTGTAACTCTACCTGTCAAATAAATAAATAAAAATCTTTATAAAAAACAAAACCAAAAAACTAAGAAAAAAAAAAAAAAAAAGAAGAAGTGGAGCAGCTGGGACTTGAACCAGAACCTGTAAGGGATGCTGGCACTGCAGGTGGCATTTTTACCTGCTATGCCACAGCACCAGGCCCTGGCTTTATTGTTCTTATAATCTGCTCTAAAGGTAAACCATTTGCAAAATTTGCTTCTTTATTATTATTATTTTTTTGACAGGCAGAGTTAGACAGTGGGAAAGACAGAGAGAGACAGACAGAAAGGTCTTCCTTCTGTTGGTTCACCCCTCAAATGGCCGCTACGGCTGGAGTGCTGCATCGATCCGAAGCCAGGAGCCAAGTGCTTCCTCCTGGTCTCCCACATGGGTGCAGAGGCCCAAGCACTTGGGCCATCCTCCACTGCCCTCCCGGACCATGGCAGAGAGCTGGACTGAAAAGAGGCAACCGGGACAGAATCCGGCACCCCAACCGGGACTAGAACCCGGGGTGCCAGTGCCACAGGCAGAGGATTAGCCTAGTGAGCTGCGGCGCCGGCCTTTTTGTTATTTTTTTTAAAGAGGACTTTTTTTGTTTGTTTTCCTTTGTTTTTGTAACAGGACTTTTTTTTTTTTTAAGATTTATTTTATTTGAAAGAAAGAGTTACAGAGAGAGGTAGAGACAGAGAGAGAGGTCTTCCATATGATGGTTCACTCCCCAGATGGCCACAATGGCCTGAGCATCCGAAGCCAAGATCCAGGAGCTTCTTCCGGGTCTCCCACATGGGTGCAGGGGCCCAAGGACTTGGGCCATCTTCTGCTATCCCAGGCTATAGCAGAGAGCTGGATAAGAAGAGGAGCAGCCAGAAATAGAATCAGTGCCCATATGGGATGCCGGCGCTTCAGACCAGAGATGTAACCCACTGCACCACAGCACTGGCCCCTGCTTCTATTATTAGCAACAAGTTACTTGCGTGCTTCACTGGTTTCGAGCCCTCATTTGGAAGCAGGTATTTGTACAGTTTAAGATGCTCATATCAGAGAGCCTGTCTCCACCGCCAATCCTATCTTCCTGTTGATGCTCGCCCTGGAAGACAGCAGGCAGTGGCTCAAGCACTTGGTCCTTGCCACCTACATAGGGGGCTGAGGTTGAGTTCTGGGCTCTTGGCTTTGGCCTACCCTGGCTGTCGCAGGCTTTTGAGGAGTGAAACAGTGGCTGAGACATCTCTGTTTTTGTGTGTCTCTGTCTCTCTGCCTTTCAAAGGACAGGAAAGTAAATAAATAATGTAAGGAGACAATTAATTAATCAGTCACTCAATTGGCGCTAAGCACATGCTCCTTCATTTTTTAAAATCCTTTTGAGAATGTGTCCTCTGTTCCTGACCAAACTAAAAGCAAGAAGAACCTTGATCTTTTTTTTTTTTTTAATACTGAATGCTTAATGACTTTAATAGGGCTATGCTAATATTCTGTGGATCGTTCCAATGTTAGCACGTGCAGTATCCCAGCGAGCACGGGGACTGTGATATTTGCTCACTGATGTATAAACATGGGCACAATTACACTTACTTTATCTGTCACGGTGCCCTAAACATGAAGGGAGGCAATGCGTGTTTCCCAAACACTCCCTGACAATGCGCATGAAGCAGCAGTGGGAAAGGAAACTGGATTCAGGCTCACAGGACCCAAGCCTGTGTGCTGGCTCTGGGCTTGGGAACCAAGCAGTTGCCTGTCCCTGGAGCAGAGGGCACTGGCTGCAGAGAGCGAGAGCCCTTGAGGACTCAAAAATGCCTCCTTAGGCACCGGCTGTCAAAGGCGGGGGAGTTTTTACCAAAATACATGGGACAGATCTGCCCCTCCTTCACTCCGTGACTTCTAGGATGGGCCGGCGCTCGGGAGAGAAGGAGGGGCTTTCGCAGAAGCTTCTCCCTGCGAGCGCCAGCCCAGCTTCAGACTCTGAGACGGCGCCGAGTCCCTGGAGCACGCTTGGCGTAGTCACAGGGAGTAAGCGCCTGGGTCTGCATCTCCCTCTTTCCTGATTCCCAAAAGCTGGTTTTTTTTTTTAAATTTTTTTTTTTTAATTAAATTGACCCCACTTCCCATTTTCTCAAAGCAGAATATTCGTCTCCAGGGGGCTGGGAAGGGAAACTCAGAGATTCCCAGGTGTCCTCTCTACTCACCCTGTCTAACTTCCTAACCTGGCATGACCTTTTCCTTCAGGGCTTCCCTCCTTATCACTGTCAGCCCATAAAAGGCCTTACCTTGATAGGCGCTTGCACAATGGCTGGAAGATAGCAGCCTGCCTAATCTCCAGCTGCCCGGCAGCTGGTCCCTGTGATAGTTCACGCTGTTTTCTTGTGGCTGTACTTGTGTGTACTTGTGTGCAGACCGTGCCTAGTAAGTCCCTCTAGAGGGGATGACCGCAGTGACCTGGGCATTTTGGTTCCTTGCCAATCCAACTCTGGCTCCCAGTGGCTCAGAGGAAAGTCTCTGAGGATCCAAGCTCAGGGAGGTTGCCAGAGAGCCAGCATTCCCGGGCCAGGTGGGAGTATTTCATTAGCTCACTCAAGAGAGCCACGCGATCTCCAGCGTAAGGCAAGAACAATGCTGCTGTGCCTACAGATAACAGTTCTCTACTGTACACGGAAAAGATGTTCACACAGTCGCTCTCATGAAGTAGAAGTAAAAATAGAGAAGAAGAAGAAGAAGAAGAAGAACCCTCCCGCTTGCCTAACCTCTTAAAGGCGACAAGGTGTTTTCAGGTCTGTCATCTGCCTTGAGTCTCCCAGAAATCCTATCAGACAGGCAGACAGCGTTCGTCTCCATTTTATGGAAGTAGAAGCAAAGGCTTGGACCGCTTGTGGGACGTGGCCAGAGTCACACGGCTAGCAGCTGGCAAGGGATGGCTGCTGCCAAGGTCGTCTCCGTTCATTAATCAGGGGTTACTCAAGACAAGAAGGAAACTTAAAGCAGTGTAAGCAGGAGGTACACTGCTGGCTTCTGTACTCACGCAAGTAGAGCCGATCCTGTGGGTGTCTTCCCCAATCCATCCTCCCTTCTCCAATGGTGCACCACCGTTCTCCCCTCTGCCTCCCTGCACCACCGTCCTCCCCTCTGCCTCCCTGCTGTGGAGCCCAGGAGTGTTTGGAGAAGCCGACCTCACCCCTGACTCCAGGGGCAGTGCTGAGGCCCAGGCTTACCCAGACAGCCTCCTTGCACCTCCTGGCCACAGACATTGGCTCAAGGGTGGGGCTGTGACCTTTTCTGGGCCGATGAGAAGCAAGAAGAGGTTTGCTGAGGGTTTCTGAGAAAGAACCGCCTGACGTTTCTGACACAGTGTCTGGAAGTAGTCAGTTGTCTCCCGCCACATGCAAGGTTGGGGGTAGACGCAACAGGCTTTTTTTTTTTTTTTTTTTTTTTTTCTTTTTTTTCTTTTTACCACTCTGTAGAGAGACAGCATCAGGAGGAAGCAGCTGGCACTGGATGACAAATTGGGCCTCTGACAGCACTGTCAAGCCGGGAGAGCCACCTCTATCTGACTTCACAGTGTCACAAGCCGTGAGCTCCCCTAGTACACTTCAAGACCAGTAACAGAAAACCCACCTCAAACATAATGGGCCTCCTGTCGCTGGCCTGCACGCCATTGAGTACACAGTCAACGGTAACAAACACATGCTTTCATTGAATAATGACTCCATGGGGCAGCTCACAGAATAGAAGGAAGAGCTGCAGAAACCAGGGCTTCAGGGACGAAGTGTGGGCCTCCCTGGCATCAGGACTCCCTCAGCTCCATCGCACACTCTCCTTCTCTCTCTCTCTTTTTTTGGACAGGCAGAGTTAGTGAGAGAGACAGAGAGAAAGGTCTTCCTTCTGTTGGTTCACCCCCCAAATGGCCGCCATGACTGGCACTGCGCCAATCCGAAGCCAGGAGCCAGGTGCTTCTCCTGGTCTCCCATGCGGGTGCAGGGCCCAAGCACTTGGGCCATCCTCCATTGCCCTCCCGGGCCACAGCAGAGAGCTGGACTGGAAGAGGAGCAACTGGGACAGAATCTGGCGCCCTGACCGGGACTAGTACCCGGTGTGCCGGCGCCGCAGATGGAGGATTAGCCTAATGAGCCGTGGAGCCAGCCTTCTCCTTCTCTTCTACTACACACTTGCCTTTCCAGCAATGGGGCAGGGACATGACCACCTGCCACCTCAGCTTGTCTGCTAGGAAAGAGAGGCCTTTCAGAACAGCTCAGCCGGGGAGAGGCTAATAGACACTATCAGCAAAGATGTGAGTTCAAACACTATGTAGAGTTGTGTAATCGCCCAGGGTACCCACAGCCTGGTGGGGTGAAGGTACCACTTCTAAGGCTGATCGGGTGAGGGGAGGTAGCAGCGACTGGAACCCACCGTTAAGCAGGGCTGTGGGGAGAGGGCCCTTTGACATGAGTGATGTCAGCAGATGAATCAGATCACCTTCCACCCTCCATCTCCTCTTCCTGCCATTCACCTGCCAGTGTTCCCCAGAGCCCAACCCTGCTGGAGGCCAGGGTGGAAGGAAGCCCGAGGCCCAGAGTGGGCTGTAGCAGGGTGGAGAGGAGATGTGATGGGGAAAGTGGGAGACACCCAGCACACTAAGCCAGCAACCGCTGCAGAACAAGAGCAGCTTTTTCCCAGCGTCTGCGCATCCAGACCAGAAAAGGAACCAGCCCTGCTTGTGACAGTGACTCGCTTCTTCAGTCAACTGTATAAACGCACAAGTGATTCCTTTCCCTCAACAAACACTCTATAGAGTTGATCCTCAACGAGTTTTCCAGGGAGGGGTTCATTATAGAACACGATTATCACTATGAATGGGCAAGCTATTGAGAGGTCTTGTCTGGTTTTCCACTGACTCTTCACTTACAAAGATAAATACAAGCCTGGGGCTATCATAAAGTATCTCAGGCCAATGTAGTGGCATCATAATGGGCAACTACATTTTTACTATTGTTGTAATTATCATTAGATTATAGATTATTTTATTACTGTTAAAACATCATTATCAAATCTTAATGGAGAATGGGACTGGCAAGGGGAGAGGGAGGAGGAGATGGGGTGAGGGTGTGGGTGTGGTGGGAGGAATAACTATATTCCTAAAGTTTACTTATAAAATTTGTATTCCTTAAAATAAATATTAAAAGAATGGAAAAAGAGAGGGAGGAGATGTACAATTCGGGACATGCTCAATCGGACTTGCCCCAAATGGTGGAGTTAGAAATGTACCAGGGCATTCCAATACAATCCCTTCAAGGTGGCATGTACCAATGCCATCTCACTAGTCCAAGTGATCAATTTAAGTTCACAGTTGATGGCTCTGATAGGTCTAAGAGTCAAAGGGATCACACAAACAAGACAAGTGTCTGCTAATACTAACTGATAGAATCAAAAAGGGAGAGAAGGATCCAACATGGGAAACAGGATACACAGCAGACTCATAGAATGGCAGATGTCCTAAACAACACTCTGGCCTCAGAATCAGCCCTTAAGGCATTCGGATCTGGCTGAAGAGCCCATGAGAGTATTGTAGGCATGGAAAGCCAAGATACCGTGGAAAAGAAAAAAAAGAAGAAGACCTAAATGAAAGATCTCTGCGAGTGAGATCCCAGTGGAAAGAACGGGGCCATCAAAGAAGGAGGTACCTTTCTCTGAAGGGAGGAGAGAACTTCCACTTTGACTATGACCCTATCGGAATAAGATCAAAGTCAGCGAACTCTAAAGGCTTCCATAGCCCTGGCAACTCATGACTAGAGCCTAGGGAGATTACTGACACCATGAACAAGAGTGTCAAATTGTTAAGCCAGCAACAGGAGTCACTGTGTACTTACATCCCATGTGGGATCTGTCCTTAATGTGTTGTCTAATGTGCAGTGATACTATAACTAGTACTGAAACAGTATTTTTACACTTTGTGTTTCTGTGTGGGTACAAACTGATGAGATCTTTGCTAATTATATACTGAATCGATCTTCTGTATATAAAGATAATTGGAAATGAAAAAAAAAACCTGGTGTTAAATTGGAAATGGCATAGAAAATTAATTAATTTTTAAAAAAAATATTATGTAGGATCTCTGTCTTTAATGTGCTGTACACTGTTATTTAATGCTATAACTAGTACTCCAACAGTATTTTTTTCACTTTGTGTTGCTATATGGGGGCAAACTGTTGAAATCTTTACCTAATATATACTAAACTAATCTTCTGTATATAAAGAGAATTGAAAATGAATCTTGATGTGAATGGAAGGGGAGAGGGAGTGGGAAAGGGGAGGGATGCGGGTGGGAGGGAAGTTATGGGAGGGGGGAACTCATTGTAACCCATAAGCTGTACTTTGGAAATTTATATTCATTAAATAAAAGTTTAATAAATGAAAAAAAAATATTAAAAAATATTTAAAAAAACATCATTATCACTACAACTATTCCTAAGTCTAACCTAATGGTCAGCAGCAGGACTTTTGCAATGAGAATAATCTATGTTCAAATCCCAACTTTTCCATTTATTGGATC
Source organism: Lepus europaeus (assembly GCF_033115175.1). Taxonomy (NCBI): domain Eukaryota; kingdom Metazoa; phylum Chordata; class Mammalia; order Lagomorpha; family Leporidae; genus Lepus; species Lepus europaeus. Next base: position 63,903,839 of record NC_084833.1, on the reverse strand, counting down.
TATGACACTGAGTGAGTCACATATCTTCTCTAAACTTCAACTACATAATAAGGGTAATAATTAGGATCTTAAGAAGTTGTGAAGGCTAAATAAGATATGCATATAAAATAATTAGCACAGTCAAAAATGGTATCTAGCATTGCAGGAGAAGAATGGGAGGTGCATGTATAACAGAAACACACTTCCCTTTGAGTCAAGATAATTGGGTTCAAGTCTTAGCTCAGTCTTCAAAAATCCTTGAGATTAGATTTGCATGCCCCCATTTTTACTTCTGCTCCTCTGAATGCTAAAATAATTTAGAAAAGGATATGGAAGGCAGATGGAAGTTAGACCACAGTAGTGACTTCTGGCAAACGGGGCTAGAGCTCACGAGTTGGACCTTCCCCAAAGACCAGCTTTAGACCCGCACATGGGGGGAGCATTACTTGTACAAAGTACACCTACTCAACCAGACCTGTCTTTGTTGTTTTTTTTTAAGACTTATTTTTATATTTACTTGAAAGGCATAGTTACAGAGAGAGATAGAGAGAGATCTCCCATCCACTGGTTCACTCCCCAGATGGCTGCAGCAGCCAGAGCTGGGCCAGGTGGAAGCCAGAAGCCAGAATCCAGGAGCTTCTTCTGGGTCTCCCATTTGGGGGCAGGGGCCCAAGCACTTGGGTCATCTGCTGCTTTCCAGCAGGGAGCTGGATCAGAAGCAGAGCAGCCAGGACACAAACTGGCATCCATACGGGATGCTGGTGCTGCAGGCTGAGGCTTAACCTGCTACGCCACAGTGCAGGACCCCAGATGTGTCTTCTCACCTCCCCTTCATTCAAGGTCCCAAGGTGGCGCTGACTCTCTAGAGGTGAGAAAGCATATGTTAAGTCAAATCTGAATTTAGAGAACAGTCTCTGGCACAACTGTCACTTTAGGAATATCTCATTGTTTCTCTGGGTCTCAGTTTCCTATTTTGTTCAACAGGAATGAAAATGCTTATGTGATCACAGGATGTGCTGGGAGGATCAAATGAAGATTAAAATTAAATGAAGATTAAATCATGATTGATTTAAAGGAATGCATTTGTGAGAATCCTTCCATGAAACAAATGTATTGACCATTATGTATGCTCTAATCTTTTTATAAAGTAATACTTAAAGACGAGACTTCCAATTTAAGTTCATAGTATAGGCCTCAGCCAATGGAGTAAGAAAAATCAACATAAGATACAAGAATTTGGAATGAAGACACAAAATATATTATCCCAGATAGTATAGAAGTTTATGTAGGAACTCCAGAAGATTCTACAGATAAACTGTTAGGGTCAATAGGAGAGTTTAGCAAGGTTGGTGGACAGAACGCTACATAAAAATCAGGGGGCAGGCGTTTGTGCAGCGGGTAAGACACCTTGTGGGATGCCTGCAGCCTGCGTCAGAGTGTCTGGTTCAAGGCCCCGCTTCTCCGCTTCTGATCCAGCTTCCTGCTGTGCACACTCTGGGAGGCAGCTGCCATACTCAGGTCCCTCTCCACCCATGTGAGAGACCTGGATGCAGTTCCAGGCTCCTGGCTTCAGCTGTTGCAGGCTTGTGGGAAGAGAACCAGTGGATGGAAGATTTCTCTCTTTGCTTCTCTGCCTTTCAAATAAAATGAAAATAGATAAATAAATAATTTTAAAAGCCAATAGCTCGCTGGCGCCACGGCTCAATAGGCTAATCCTCCGCCTGTGGCGCCAGCACCCTGGGTTCTAGTCCCGGATGGGGCACTGGATTCTGTCCCGGTTGCCCTCTTCCAGTCCAGCTCTCTGCTGTGGCCCAGGAGTGCAGTGGAGGATGGCACAAGTGCTTGGGCCCTGCACCCCATGGGAGACCAGGAGAAGCACCTGGCTCCTGCCTTTGGATCAGCGCGGTGCGCCGGCCACAGCGGCCATTGGGGGGTGAACCAACAGAAAAAAGGAAGACCTTTCTCTCTGTCTCTCTCTCTCACTGTCCACTCTGCCTGTCAAAAAAAAAAAAAAAAAAAGCCAATAGCTCTTCTACATAGAAAAGGCAACCAATTTAAAAACATACTTTTAGAGTAAATCATTCACAATATCACAACTGACTTATATACTGGCCTTTCACTGAAAGAGCAATTCGCACAACTGGCTAAATGTAGCAAAAATTTTTCTTTAAACTATAAAGTTTACAGCAATTCACATTAGATACCACATCAGAGACCATTATATGTCCTCATTATCCACTTTTTTCTTCTTTCTTCCATGGAGGAGACTAGCAAACTACACTCCGTGGGCCAAATCAGGCCTGCCACCTGCTTTTGTAAATAAAATATTGTTGGAACACAGCTGCCTCTGTTGACCAACATACTCTCTGAGGCTTCTGCACTAGCACAGCCGAGTGGAATCGTTCTGGAGAAACAATACAGGTCTCAAAGCCGAAAATATTTGCTATCAGTTCCTTTATGAAATAAATTTGCTGACTCTGATTCTATGGTCAGTGAATTCTTGACTTTTAGCCAGGTACAATTGCCACAAAAAATAAAGACCATGGTTTGCAGCTGTGTCCACGTGTCAGACAGAAATGCTGTACCCCAGTTTCCATGCATCTTCTTACCTTGAAAGTCAAAAGAGATAACTTGGAGGTAAATGAGTGAGCTTTATCAATTCAGTGATTGGTCATTTGGCAAACTGATCACGAGGCAAGTTGATTTTTAGAAAGCTGACCTTGGGTCCTAAAACAGGAACACATGTGGATGGAAGTAACAAATTTCAAATAGTGTCTCAAATTGAGAATGTATTTTTCATCACACAACAAAATAGAAGGTTCCTGATTTAGTTCAGTGGCTTCAATAATGTCAGAGCCACTGTTGTTTTTTGTGTGTTTTGCTTTTGTTTTTGTTTTTGACAGGCAGAGCTAGACAGTGAGAGAGAGAGACAGAAAGGTCTTCCTTTTTCCGTTGGTTTACCTGCCAAGTGGCTGCTACAGCCGACGCGTTGCAGCCAGAGCACTGCGCCAATCCAAAGCCAGGAGCCAGGTGCTTCCCCCTGGTCTCCCACATGGGTGCAGGGCCCAAGGACCTGGGCCATCCTCCACTGCACTCCCAGGCCACAGCAGAGAGCTGGAATGGAAGAGGAGCAACCAGGACAGAATCCGGCGCCCCAACCGGGACTAGAAGCCGGTTGCCAGCGCCAGAGGCAGAGGATTAGCCTATTGAGCCGCGGTGCCGGCCAGAGCCACTATTTTATGCAGTTCTTTTGGCACTGCAATGTCACAAATTGGCTGTTGTAGCTCCAGGCATCACATCTGTGCTCCAGTTGGAAGAAGGAGGAAAAATTAAGAGGTAACACTGGTAGCATCCATCTCCTTTTACCAAGAAACAAATTATTTCTTCTCAAAAGGCTTCTCCTTAGGAAGGAGGGTGGGAGGGAAAGAGGGGAAGGCAGAGAGGAAGGGAATATTATTACATTCTTAGAATTGAATCTATATAGCACATTGAATCTGTGAAAAACTAATTAAAATTTAAAAATAAACATTTTAAAGGGAAAAAATTAAAAAGAAAAAAGAAATTATTTTAAAAAGAAAAAGATGAAGAGGCAACCAACAGAATGAGAAAAAATATTTGCATACTACATAATTCATAAAAGATTCAAATCCAGGATATATAAAGAGCTCAAGAAACTCAACAGCCACGAAACAAACAAGAAATGGGTTAAGAAATGGGCAAAGGACTTGAACAGGCATTTTACAAAAGAAGACATTCAAATGACCAACAGACACATGAAAACATGCTCAGGATCACTAGCCATCATGAAAATGCAAATAAAAACCACAATGAGGTTTTGCCTCACCCCAGTTAGAATGACTCTCACACAGAAATCAACAAACAATAAATGTTGGCGAGGGTGTGGGGAAAATGTACTCTAATCCACTGTTTGTGGGAATGTAAACTAGTTTTTTTGTTTTGTTTTTTGTTTTTTGACAGGCAGGGTGGACAGGGAGAGAGAGAAAGAGAGACAGAGAGAAAGGTCTTCCTTTTGCCGTTGGTCACCCTCCAATGGCCGCCATGGTAGGCGCGCTGCGGCCGGTGTATCTCGCTGATCCGAAGGCAGGAGCCAGGTGCTTCTCCTGGTCTCCCATGGGGTGCAGGGCCCAAGCACTTGGGCCATCCTCCACTGCATTCCTGGGCCATAGCAGAGAGCTGGACTGGAAGAGGGGTAACCGGGACAGAATCCGGCGCCCCGACCAGGACTAGAACCCGGGGTGCTGGCGCCACAGGTGGTGGATTAGCCTATTGAGCTGCGGTGCTGGCCGGAATGTAAACTAGCAGAGCCATTGTGGAAGACAGTATGGAGATTCCTCAGAGATATGAAAATGAATCTACCATGTTGTCTCAGTCATTGCACTCCAGGAAATTTACTCAAAGGAAATGAAATCTGCATATGAAATATCCATACCCCATATTTATAGCAGCTCAACTCGTAATAGCCAAGATATGGAATCAACTCAGATGTCCATCAACTGATGGCTGGATACAGAAAATGTGGTGTATATAAATGATGGGCTACCACTTAGCCATAGAAAGAATGAAACCCTGTCTTTTACAACAAAATTGATGCAACTGGATGCCTTTATGCTTAGTGACATAAGCCAGTCCCCAAAAGAATATACCCTATGCTTCCTCTGATATGTGGCAGCTAATATAGAATACCATACAGCAAAAATGTACAATAATGAGACTGACATCTTGCGATTAGATTACTGTTTATAATCCTTGTTTATACTTCTGTGGAACAGTGGTTTTTCTACTATTAACTTGTTGAACATTACAGTTAGTGGTGCATTAAGCCTGTGATTATAAACTAAGTTGGAAGTCTGTTATTGCAAAAAATAAAGGAAATGAAAAGAAAAGAAGGAGGAGGGATTGAGGGAGGGTGAGAAAGGGAAATATGATTATCTTCTTAGACTTGTACCTATGAAATGCACTACATCTCTTCATCTCTTTATATCTTTACATTTTTTAAATTCACACACAGAGACTTCTTAGATCTATTGCCCACGATGAGATCGTAAGCCTTCCCTAGCAGAGAAGATGCTAGATAAGAGAGATGAAGATTTCATGGGTGGCTTAGACTATTTATTATTCATACTAGGAACTATTGCCCAGAACATTGAGTTCTGATATAAAAAAAATCAATATTGTGTAGCAACTAACAGTCTCTGCCAATATACTTTTCTGGCTATCAATTGGCAAAACACACTCTTCTTTGCCCATGTATACTTAAATGTGTGTGTGTATGTGTGTGTTTAAGAGGAAGACAGAGAGAAAGAGAGAGAGAGAGAAAGCGCTTCACTTCCATCTGCTGGTTCATTTCCCAAATGCCAGCAATGATTGGGGCTGGGCCAAGCCAAGCCGGGAAAGAGGAACACAGTCTGTGTCTCCCATGTGACTTGGGTGGGGTTCTCATTCACCCACATCCGGAGCCACGTGGCAGGGATCCCTATAAGAGGGAGAATACAGGAAGGTATGATTTACTGGAGCCATTACTATAATAATCTTCCACAAAAACTACTTGAGCATCACTTTCTGCCTCCCACAGTACACGTGGGGCAGGACATTCTGATATGAGATTTGAGCACCCCACCTGGCAGCCCCACTGCGAGGCCAAATGTCTGCTTCCACGTCCACTTTACGTGGAAAGAAGCTAGCTTGAAGCGAAAGATCTCTGCATGTTGTGTGATCCTCTTGACTAGGTCAGGATGTGGCTGTTTGTGGTCCTTCAGCTTAAGGCTAAATGTTGTCTGCTCCCAACACTCCCAGAATACTGTGGTAGAGGAGAAGCAGGACAATTGCAACAAAAGTCCCAATTTGAAGAAAGGAAGAATGGAGAATATCCAGTAGCCAATGGTTCAAGGCACATATAAAATTCTATCGGGCTAAATTCCCTGGCTAGCCTATCTGGCAATCCTTGGATGTGTTCTCTGAAAGAATTCTGTGTTTATTATCATCTAACTGCATCTAAGCTTAGCATAGATCAGAGGTTGGCAAAGTTGGCTTTTTTTGTTTTGTCTTTTAAAGATTTATTTGAAAAGCAGAGTTAAAGAGAGGGAGATTTTCCATCTGCTGGTTGCCCATATGGCCGCAACAGCCAGGGCTAGGCCAGGCCAAAGCCGGGAGCCAGGAGCTTCTTCTGGGTCTCCCACCTGGGTGCAAGGGCCCAAGCACTTGGGCCATCTTCCACTGCTTTCCCAGGCACGTTAGCAGGGTGCTGGATCAGAAGTGGAGCAGCTGGGACTCAAACCAAAGTCCATATGGGATGCTGACACCAAAGGCAGCGGCTTAACCTAACCCGCTGCACCACAGCGCTGGCCCCAGGCAGAGGTCTTCTATAAAGAACCAGACGGTAAAATGTTAGTCTTTGTGGATCATGTGGCCTCGATCACAACTACTCGACTCTGCCTTTGTAGCCTGAAAACAGCTGTAGACAATAGGTAAATAAACATGAACATCTTTCAACAACGCTTTATGGTGCATGCTTGAATCTGAATTGTAAGTCATTTTCAAATTCATCCTACCTTTCAAATAAATAAGCCATATATATGGTATATATAAATTATGGTATATATTTGATACATATTATATAAATATATGGTGTGTGTATACATATGTATAATTTATTATATATATAATATATATAATAAACTAACTCATGTAGTACATTAGTCATTTCATTTGCTTGCAGTCCTGTGGTCAGTGATTTGAGTGCATTTCCCTGGGTGGTGAGTGTGGTGGTCTCACCTGTAGTCATTCATGAGGCTGCAGTCCCTGGAAGGCTTGGCTGGGCCAGGTGCTCTGAGACGGCTTCACTCTCTGGACCAGCAGCTGCTAGATATGTAGCAGGTGAGCCTGGAAGGCGGCTGTTCTGAGAGGCAAGTCCCAAAGCACAAGCACTTTTGAAGCCTCTCCTAACATCACATTTGCTGATGTCCATTTGGCAAAGCAAGTCACAGGATCCACTCCCCAATGTCCAGAGTCAACGTGGGGAGGACCTAAGTGGATACGGGAAGGTATGAGTCATCACAGTCATTACTGTAATAATCTATCACGAAAATACGAGAATGTCTTTGTGACTTCAAAAGGAGGAGTTATTAAACAAAACATAGGGCACAAATCATTAAGGAAATGTTGCTGCATCTGGTTACATGCAAGCGAGAGCCTTGGTACGATAAAAGCACTTAGAGACTGGGGCTGGCGCTGTGGCACAGAGGCTTGAGCTGCTGGTTGTGTCGCTGGCATCCTGTATCGGAGTGTGGGTTCAAGGGCTGGTTGCTCTGTCTCCAATCCAGCTCCCTGCTAAGGCACCTGGGAAGGCAGTGGACGTGCTTGGGGGCCCTGCCATCCTCGTGGGAGAGCAGGATGGAACTCCTGGCTCTGTGCTTCAGCCTGGCCCAGCCCAGCAAATGGAAAATATCCTTCTCTCTCTGTCTCTCCCTCTCTCTGTCACTGTGTCTTTGAAATAAATAATGTAAATCTTTAAAAGAGCTTAGAATTGTGTCTATGCACTACACCGAATCTGTTCTGTTTGTATTACTATCACGTTAACATGAGAATTGTGTTGTAGTAATTATCATGCATTTTCTATGACCCTAAGAATCTAAAGTATTAATAAATTCCTTTAAAAAAAAAAAGCAAGATAAAAAGGGCGCCTGCAAACTGCAAAGTAGGCATAAATTGGAGAAAAAGATATTTGCAACCAGCAAGGCTGTAGCTTTAGTATCCAGAATTCCCTCATACCAGTAAGAAAAAGATACATGACTATTTAAAAATGGACAAGAGGTAAAAAATAGCCAAGGACATCCCAAATTTCAATAAATATAATAATAAAAATAATAATAAATGAAAGGATGCTCAACTTCATTAAAAATCAGGGAAATAGAAATTAAATGGTGTATAATTGTGCACTTATCTGAACCAGCGAAGAGTAAAAACACGAAGTATAGATGAGAATGTGGAGAAATGGAGACTGGGCTCTATTGCTCTTGGGGTATATTTTGCACAAACTACTTGAGAAGACAATTGATCAGTGCTAGCAAAGCTAGAAGATAGGTCTATCCTATAACCTGGCAATCCCACATCTATGTAAATACCCAACTGAATGGCTCTCAAGAGCCTGAAAGAGTTGATTTTTGTTGTTGTTTGTTTTTAACATAGATATCCAGAGCCCACTTCAGACCAACCAAACTAGAATTTCTTGGGGAGGTGAATCAGGTATTTTTTTTTTTCTCTTTTAATTCAAGAGACAGATACACACATACATGCACAGAGAATTCCCATCTGCTGGCTTATACCCCAAATGCCCACAACAGCAAGGGCTAGACCATAGCAAAAGCCAGAAGTTGGCAACTCATTCCAGGTCTCTCTCATGGGTAGAGGGAATCCAATCACGTGAGCCATCACTGCTGCCTTGCATGATCTGCATTAGCAGGAAGCTGGAGTCTGCAGCCCTGGGTTTCAATCCCAAGCACTCCAAAAATGGAATGTGGGAATGTTAACAGGCATTTTAACTAGTAGGCCAAACGCCCTCCTTGCATCAAGTATTTTTAAAGTCTCCAATATACTGCCAAGGTTAAGAACAATTGTCCTAAGGTAATTCTTGCATACATGCTCAAAGTGTACACCTGCTTTGGCAGGAAGCTGGATTGGAAGTGAGCAACAAGGAATTGAACCAGGATTCATATGGGATGCAGCCACTGCAGGCCATGGCTTTAACCCTCTGTACCACAGGGTCCCCCCGCCCCCCTGCAGCCTAGACTTTTAAAGTGGCTGCAAAATATATAATTTGATATGCAATCTCATAATTTTTCAAAAATTTCATTTCATCTGAAAAGCAGAGAGATATCTTCTGTTCAACTATTCACTCCCCAAATGGTCACAACAGCCAGAGCTGGTTCAGGCTGAAGCCAGGAACCTGAAACTCAACCTAGAACTCAACCACAGAGTGGTTGAGAGCCAGCACCGCTGCTCCCCAGGATGCACATCAGAAAGCTAGCTCAGAAATGGAGCGGCTGGACCTGGAGCCACGCACTCCAATATGAAACATGGGCATCCCTTCCAGTGTCTTAACTACTAGGCTAAACAGTCACCCATAAAATCATTTTAAATAAGCCATAATGCAGCCAAAAGAAATAATGTGCCACAATAAAGGCAGTTGAACACGTACATCCTGTTTTGTTTGACTGTGAAAATAAGCTTTAATAGGCAGGGCCACAAACACAATGAAACTGCATCTAATTAATAGTTAAATAAAAAATACTATAGGGTCAAAGAATTGCTCTTTAGACTTTTTATCACCCTAAATTTATTAACTGAAACTCCTTTGAAGTAGAACCTATTCAATCTTTTGAGACAAAATATTTTCCTCCAAGGCTATTATTAAGCTGGAACACACATCCTTGTCTTAGCATGTCATAAAAGCCACCTCTTTTGTGTATACTTGTGATTCAAATGCGTAGTAAATAGAGATTGCAGAACGCTCAGGAATAAAATATAAAAGCTGAAAACAAGCAATATAACAAAAAGGCAGCCTTAGAACACTCCAGTTACAAATGGTGCTAAGAACTGTATAATCAATGCACTTTTCAAGGCTTACCCATCAACAAACTCCCTTTTCACCAACATGAGGTCAAGGAAGCAGAGGAAATAACACAAAAGAACAGACTTAGAATAAATGAATGACATAATTCAAGTCAGTGATTCACTAGAAAATAGTTCCTGAGGGTTAAATGAGTCATCACTGATTTTAAGCCAATTTTCCAGTTTATAGTTTGGGGATCAAATACCTTGCTCTATCTTTACTTGAAATCAGTACCATCACAATGAAAAGGAAGAAATGGTTTTTTTTAAGGATTAAAATTTGGGGCATGCATTTGGTGCAGCAGTTAATACGCCACTTGAGATGCCTGCATCTCATATGGGAGTGCCTGCTTGGGGTCCTGGCTCCACTTCCGATCCCAGCTTCCTGCTAATGTGTACCCTGGAAAGGCAGCAAATGATGGCTCCACCCACATAGGAGACGTGGGTGGAGTTCCAGCTCTGGACCTCAGCCTGGCCCAGCCCCAGCTGCTGTCAGCATTTGGAGAGTAAATCAGTGATTAAAGACCTTTTTCCTTTTCAAGTAAAAATGAAAATGAAGTAATTCATCATTAATCATTAATATGTAATCACTAAACTTTTTTGATGATTTATTTACTTGAAAGGCAGAGAGAGAGAGAGAGAGAGATCCTCCATTGATCTTCCACCTGCTGGTTCACTCCCCAAATGGCTGCAATGACCAAGACTGGGCCAGATGGAAGCCAGAATCCAGGAGCTTCATCCAGGTTTCCCACATGGGTGCAGGGAAGCAAGTGCTTGGGCCATCTTTGTTGCTTTTGCAGGCCTTAGCAGGGAGCTGGACTGGAAGTGGGGCAGCTGGGACTCAAATGGGTGCCCATATGGGATGCTGGGATCATAGGCAGTGGCTTTACCTGCTGTGCCACAACACCAGCCCCTAAACTTTCTAAAACTAAGGAATACATAATGAGGGAAGGTTCTGCATCTGTCATGGACAGAAACAAGAATCAATCCTAAAACTATCTGCAGCAGCTGGGTTCCAAAGGGTGACTTTGATGGGGGCAGAACTGGGCACAAGGACCCATTCAGAGAGGCTTCCCACGTGAGGGCCAGTGTCCACAGTGTGTACCAAGTAAGGCCAATTCCCACCTAGGCCTCAACAGCTCTCTTCCAAGGTGTCTGTGCCTGCCAGTTGTCAGTATCTCCCCTCAAGTAGGGGATAATGTGTCCTAACACCCACCTTGTTCCATGAGTTGAGAATTCTACTGCTTTCTCAGAGAGGACCTGTCAAAGCCAGCATGGCTGTCTTCTCTACAAAACACCCCACCCCAAAATGCTCAGCACAGGGGCCCACATTGTGACACTATAGGTAAAGTCTCCACTTGCTATCCTGGCATTTGGTAGCAGAGTGCCAGTTCAAGCCCCAACTACTCCACTTCTAGTCCAGCTCCCAGCTAAGGCACATGGGAAGGCAGCAGAAGATGGCCCAAGTCCTTGGGTCCCTGCCACTTGGCTCCTGGCTTCAGCCTGGTCCAGCCCCAGCCATTTTGGCCATGTGGGGAATGATAGTGATGGAAGATCTCTCACTCTCACCCCCCGCCTCTCTCTAACTCTGCCTTTCGAATAAGTAAATCTTCAAAAAAGAAAAGCTCAGTATAGACACACACAGTATAGACAGCCACACAGCCCTCATTGTTTCTGTGGGAGAATCAGCTCAGCCTCCCCATGTTTCCACACCTGTCCCAAATCTTCCTGTCGTTCTCAGTCCTGCAATCAAAACAATCGTTTTCTCTCCCTGAGCCCTCCAGTTGTCATGGCAACCAAAAGCCAGCTACAAAGGAGAAAAGCTATACAGCAAGGCTAGAGAGAAAATGTGAGCTATCCCCAGGTGACTTGCTGAGTGCACTTCGCTTCTTTGATCTTGAATGCATGTAATAAATGAACTACAGGCTCTGTGGTTAGTTTAACGGCTTAGCACGCTCAGTTTAAAAACAGGAACTGGCTCAACCTGTTTGAGAGAAGCTTGTTGCCAACCTTTAAGGCTACTTGCTTGATTTCATTGCCTCAGACTTTTCAAAAGTCTTCGAGAAAAAACTTCAAACTGACTCACAAAGGGATTTCATGAAATGTGCTCCCTTCAGACAAATAATATTCTATTTCTTGATAATAAAGAATGCTGTAAAATAAAAACAGGCACAGAGTTCTGTTCTTTACCCTGATTGAGATAAAACATAAAGACAATTTCTCGGCTGGCGCCGCGGCTCAATAGGCTAATCCTCCGCCTGTGGCGCTGGCACCCCTGGGTTCTAGTCCCAGTTGGGGCGCCGGATTCTGTCCCGGTTGCCCCTCTTCCAGGCCAGCTCTCTGCTGTGGCCAGGGAGTGCCGTGGAGGATGGCCCAAGTGCTTGGGCCCTGCACCCCATGGGAGACCAGGATAAACACCTGGCTTCTGCCTTCGGATCAGTGTGGTGGCCATTGGAGGGTGAACCAACGGAAAAGGAAGACCTTTCTCTCTGTCTCTACCTCTCTCACTGTCCACTCTGCCTGTCAAAAAACAAAGACAATTTCTCTGAGTATGAGCAAATAGAGAGAAGCGGGATTTACACCCAATCATTGTTTCCTCTACTGCAACCATCCATGCACTCAAAAGTAAGACCTGAGAAGGAACTGACTGACTGCTTCATTAATTCCGCCTCCCAGCCCCGGCCCCGCCCCCTGCCCGGTTCCTGTGGGCGGAAGCTGATGTTTTCATGCCCTCCCCAGGACATCCTGATGCCACAGATGCACTCAGGACTGAACGTAAGATGCCTCTCTCTTTGCTCTATTCCTCTCTGCCTTTGTCTGTTTTCTTGTCACTCCCTGTCCAGCAGAAATTCTTGAAGCTGCTCCCTGTGACACGTCTTCCTTATGACATGCTAGCAGAGCCCGGCTTTCAAGTAGGATCCACCTTCCTGCGCCAGGCTCTCCAGCTTCAGCCCTCCAGGAGGGAATGGTGACTATTTTAAGGCCCTCGTGGTCTCGTTCATTTTGCCAGGGATTAATTAAGCATGTGTCTGATGTGGGCAATTAGATGTGCGTAGAGAGCTGCTAAGGACCTCTGCAAACGGATTCTGTGTTGAGAGAGGGAGAGGAGGGCAAGAGAGAAGAGAGAGAGGGGAGAGAGGGAGAAGGAGAGGGAGAGGAGGGCATTATTAGATTCTAATAATAATAATTCTCACAATGCCTGGGCATCATTAGATGCAGACGTGATAGCTGAGGATGAAGTAGCCCTCTTGCGGCCATGAGGACAAGGGTGATGTGCTGAGGGTGGCAGCAGAGTCCTGAGCCATCTGAGCCATTGAATGAATCAGTGCCTGAAGGGCCCCAGTGCAGAACTTGTTACGGAAAACAGTGAATTCCCTAATAGTTGTAACCAACTGCGTTAAGGCATATTGTGACTTGCAACTGAAACATCCTAATAAAATTTTTCACAAATTTCTTTTTACTTTATTTTTTTTAAGATTTATTTTATTTTTTTGAAAGACAGTGTTACAGAGAGAGGTAGAGACAAAGAGAGAGGTCTTCCATCCACTGGTTTACTCCCCAGATGGCCACAGTGGCCAGAGTTGCGCAATCCAAAGCCAGGAGCCAGGAGCTTCTTCCCAGTCTCCCACGTGGGTGCAGGGGCCCAAGGACTTGGGCCATCTTCTACTGCTTTCCCAGACCATAGCAGAGATCGGAAGTGGAGCAGCCGAGACTTGAACCAGCGCCCATATGGGATGCTGGTGCTTCAGGCCAGGGTTTTAACCTGCTGAGCCACAGCATCGGCACCAACGCAATTTTTATATATATATATATATAGCTAAGAAATAAATTAAAATAATCCATTTTCTAGCCAATTTGTAACAAATATTACTGATAGAAGTAATTACTATCAGAATAAAACTGACCAATGGCTAAAATTGCCCATGGTAAATAAAATTGTGTTGTTTTTAGAAAATTAAATCTTCATGAAATTTACTTATCTATATCACTTCTACTGTGGAAAAATTCAAGACAGCAACAGCACAGAAACTAGTGTAATGAAATCCCATTTTCCTGTCACATGGTTCAACAAATATCAACTCGGGGCCACCTTTGTTTCATCTATGCTCCCACTCATTTTTCCTGTGTCTGGATTATTTTGAAGCAAATCCAAGACCTCATGTTATTTCACTAGGAAATTCCTCGGCAAGGCTCTCTAAAAGATAAGGGCCCTTAAAAATAACAGTTGTGGTGCAGCAGATTAAGCCATTGCTGGCAGTACTGGCATCCCATATCAGAGCGCCAGTTCAGGTCCTGAGTGCCCCATTTCTGATCCAACTCTGCTAACACAACAGTAGATGCCCCCAGTACTTGAACCCCTGCCACCCACGTGGGAGACCCCAGTGGAATTCCAGGCTCTGGCTTCAGCCTGGTCCAGCCCTGATTGTTGTGGCCATCTGGGAAGTGAACCAGAAGATGGAAGTTGCCTTTATCTCTCTGTCTCTCCCTTTCAAAGAAGAAAATTTTTTTTAAAGATTATTTATTTGAAAGGCAGAGTTACACAGAGAGAGAAGGAGAGGCAGAGAGAAAAGTCTTCCATCTGCTGGTTCACTCCCCAAATGGCCACAACACCTGGAGCTGAGCTGATCTGAAGCCAGGAGGCAGGAATGCTTCTGGGTCTCCCACATGGGTACAGGGGTCCAAGGACTTGAGCCATATTCTACTGCTTTCCCAGGCCATAGTAGAGAGCTGGATAGAAAGTGGATCAGCTGGGACCTGAATCGGCGCCCATATGGGATGCCGGCACTGCAAGCAGCTCCTCCACCTGCTACAGCACAGTGCTGGCACCTCAAAAGAAATTTTTAAAAATCTTTAAAAATATGTAACAAGATATCATTATCAAACCTAAAAACGAATAGTAACTAATTAATATCATTAAATCTCCCATCAGTGTTCAAATTTCCCATGTTGTCTCATAATCTTGTTTGATTCTATTTTGAACAAATAGAAATCAAGATCCACCAATGGCATTTAGTTGACATGTTTCCTAAGTTTCTTTTAATTCACAGTTTTCTCCCTTCCTACTTTTTTTCCTTGCAATTAAAAAAAAAAAAAGATTAAACTGCTGCAGGCATTATGGTGCAGCCAAACTGCGGCTTGGAACACCCACACCCCACATTGGAGAGCTGGTTTGAGACCTGGCTATTCAGCTTCGGATCCGGCTCCCTGATAATGTGCCTGGGAAGCAGCAGATGAAGCCTCAGTTACTTCAGTTCCTGCTGCCCCTGTTGGAGACCAGGATGGAGTTCCTGTCTCCTGGCTTCAGCCTGGCCCAGCTGTGGCTGTCGTGGCCACTTGGGGAATCAACAAGCAGATGGAAGATTGCTTGCCCACGCGTGTTCTCTCTCTCTCTCTGTCGTTCTGCCTTTCAAATCAATCAATCAATCTTTAAAAATAGACTTAAAAAATCTACCCCAGGGGCAAAATGGATTTTTGTGGGAATAATACATAATGGTAGAAGTTATGGAAATTTCAGTCCATATGATGTGAGCAAAAACTGATCAATGAATCAAACGTTTAAAAGAGAGAAACTTGTTTCAAAAATAATTCTAGGGGCCAGCTTGTGGCTCAGCGGGTTAAACCCCCAGCCTGCAGCACCAGGCATCCCATATGGATGCCAATTCCAAGTCCCAGCTGCTCCACTTCCCATCCAGCTCTCTGCTATGGCCTGAGAAAGCAGTGGAAGGTGGCCCAAGTCCCTGGGCCCCTGCACCCACATGGGGGACCCGGAGGAAGCTCACGGCTCCTGGCTTCAGATCAACCCCGTTCCAACCATTGCAGTCATGTGGGGAATGAACCAGCAGATGGGAGACCTCCCTCTCTGTCTGTAGCTCTGCCTCTTAAATAAATAAATAAAATCTTTAAAAAAATTTTTAGAAAAAAAATTGAAATGAGAGGGAAGAATGGGAGAAAATTACTAGAAATACAAAATTTTTTATGGCTTTAATCAATTTCACAGAATTTATTCCATAAAATATTTTCTTTATGAAAGCTCATCAATATTGATCTAATTCTGATGAAATTATTATTAATACTCAACATGCCCTCGGAGTTGAAATAGAGACATTAAAATGGTAGAATTAAAATAATGGATCAGGCATTTGGCATAGCCAAATGATGCCACTTGGGATGCCTGCATCCCGTATTGGGTTTGAGTCCCAGCTCCTCTTCCAATCCAGCTTCCTGCTATCGAGCACCATGGGAGGCAGCAGATGATGGCTCAAGTACTTGGGTCCCTGGTACTTAATGGGAAACCCAGATAGGGTCCCAGGCTCCTTCTTGGTTTTGGCCTTTCTCAGTCTTGGCTGCTGTGGGCATATAGGGAGTGAGCCAGCATCTATCTATCTCTGTCTCACTCTCTTTCTCCCTCCATTTCAAATAAATAAAATTAATGAATTAAATGTTTACAAAATGGAGTCAGAATATCCACACTTGCCTATGAAATATCCAAGTGGGACTATCTGACGGGGCTGCGAGGTCAGAAGACAAAGACGGGATGGGTGTTTGGTGCAGTGGTTAAGGTGCTGCTTGGGATGCAGTACTGGATTCAAGTCCCAGCTCTGTTTCCAATTTCAATTTCCTATTAATGCACACCCTGGGAGGAAGCAGTGATGGCTCAAGTACCTGGGACCCTGCTACTTATGTGGGAGACCTGGATGGAGTTCCTGGCTCTCAGCCTTGGCCTGACCCAGCTCTGGCTATGGTGGGCACTTGGGGAGTGAATCAGTGGATGAGAGATCTCTCTCTCTGTCTCTATGCCTTTCAAATAAATAAAGTGAAAATAAAAATAAATAAATCCAGGTCTTTTCCAGCCCAATATGTATATTTAAATATGTATATATCCCTATTATAATATAGAAATATAATTTAAAATCACATATATACATATGTAATAACTTGTTCCAATTTATGAGTTATGATTTATTTTTTATTTTTTTAAAGATTCATTTATTTATTTGAGAGGTAGAGTTACACAGAGAGAGAAGGAGAGGTAGAGAGAGAGATCTTCCATCTGCTGGTTCACTCCCCAAATGGTCACACACCTGGAGCTGAGCTGATCTGAAGCCAGGAGCTTCTTCCAGGTCTCCCACATGGGTGCAGGGGCCCAAGGACTTGAGCCATATTCTACTGCTTTCCCAGGCCATAGCAGAGTGCTGGATAGGAAGAGGAGCACCCAGGACTTGAATTGGTGCCCCATTTGGGATTCAGGCACCTCAGACAGAGGCTTAACCCACTACCCCACAGTACCAGCCCCTGTTGAATTCTTTAAACAATAAAATCCATAGAAAGTCATAGAATTCTTGAAACAATAAAGTACATGGAAAGTTGTACATTTCAGACTTCACTTTATCAGATAATGTGGAGTTTTCCCCTGCTGGTTCGAGTCTATATTAAGTAATTTTCTTCTAATCTTAGAAACTTTCCAAGATACATCAGACTGAAGGCATAACATTGTCATAAAATCAGAGCTTCTCATTAAGAACTGGCTCCAACAAATTCAGTTTTCCATTGTCTACATTACACTGCTCTGTCTGTATATTACAATAGGAGGGGGATTTGGATTTATCCAGGAAATGAAATCTTGTTAGGGCTAGCAAGTTAGGGCTAGCAAATTGACTACAGGCTACCAGTTCTTTCCCTGAATAAACAGAATTAACTCTCTCTTTCCCTCCCTCCCTCACTCCCTCTCTCTACAAGAAAACAAGGCACCTCTCAGGAGTGTAGTATAGTATGATATGGCACGGGATGGGATGGGGTGGAATGGTATAACACTTTAACATCTACAATACATTTTCATATAGAAAGCAACATATTCTCAAAATGAGTTATCAAGCAGCCAGAAAAGATTATAAACACGAACTAGGGAAATCAAGGTTTAGAACTGAAATTAATATGTTTCTTCGTGTGTGTGTGTGTGGTGTGTGTGTGTGTGTTTATCTGAATGTCAGAGTTACAGAGAGAGAGGGAGAGACACAAAGAAAGACATCTTCCGTCTGCTGGCTCACTCCCTCAAGTGGCAGCAACAGCCAGGACTGGGCCAGGCTGAAGCCAGGAGCCAGAAGCTTCATCTGGATCTCCCAACTAGGCGGCAGAGGCCCAAACACTTGGGCCATCTTCTGCTACTTTTCAGGCCATTACCAGGGAGCCAGATTGGAAGTGGAGCAGCTGGGACATAAACCAGTGCCCATATGAGATGCCGGCATCCCGGGTGGTGGCTTTACCAGCTACACTACAGCGCCAGCTCCACTTTATGTTTTTCAAAGTGTAATATGACACATATATTAAGGCCTCTAGGTAAAGAACGCTAGTATATCACTTAAAGTATAAGGCCTTTTTTTTTTTTTTTTTTTGACAGGCAGAGTGGATAGTGAGAGAGAGAGAGAGAAAGGTCTTCCTTTTTGCCGTTGGTTCACCCTCCAATGGCCGCAGCGGCCGGCGCATCTCGCTGATCTGAAGCCAGGAGCCAGGTGCTTCTCCTGGTCTCTCATGCAGGTGCAGGGCCCAAGCACTTGGGCCATCCTCCACTACCTTCCTGGGCCATAGCAGAGAGCTGGCCTGGAAGAGGGGCAACCGGGATAGAATCCGGCACCCCGACCAGGACTAGAACCTGGTGTGCCGGTGCTGCAAGGCGGAGGATTAGCCTGTCAAGCCACGGCGCCGGCCTAGTATAAGGCCATTTTTAACCTGTTTCAAATGTAGCCGACTTTTCCACATTTTTCTTTACTGGTGGTGCTTGCAAATGTACAATGCAGAGTTGGCAAACACTTTTTATAAGGAGAGAAACCCTTACTTTGGTTTGTTTACACTCTGCCCTGATGCCTATAAGAACGTGTAGCACCACAGTAGGTGCACATTATAAAGCTGTTGAATAAGTAAATGAGAATTAGGGTGTTTCAGTAAGAACCAAGAAAGATGACTGACAGACGGTAAAAAATGCATTTAAAGTCAAGGCAGAGAAACTCAGGCACCTTGTTTGCTGGTCTGTTTAGCACCCCTCTCTCCTTCTTGCAGACCCAGCACTCTGCTTTGCCTTGGGAGGCCTGCTCCTGCTGCACCATCGACTTGTGATTCTTGGGCAGTGACTCCCCAAAGCACCCTCCCTCCGTGGCCATAGGGTGTGGACACGTGACCCAAGCTGGACCAGGCTTTCCTTGAAATTTGTTATCTACTGAAGCAGAGAGAGAAATCATCTCCTTCCTGTTAGGGTTGCTTGGAGCTATCTGCTGTCATGACTGTCTTGTTGTGAAAATTAAGTGAGAGGAAGTGGAGCTGAAAGACAGAGAAAGACTTCCCACCAGGATTCGGGGGCCTGCAACTAGCTCCTCTCCCACTTTTCTCAGGTACACCAAGACATTTAATTTTTAAAAATCTGCATTAGATATGAAAATAGATATTTGAAAACACATATAAGATTTACAGTTTAACCATTTTTTAGGCGTATAGCTCAAGGACATTCAGCATTTTCTCAGTGTTGTACAAAAGTTCAGTTGTATACTTCAGCTAGATTAAGTTTACGTCACTTGCAATCAAAAGGCATGGTGAGAGTTTAGATGTCTTTCATTAATTCGTGTGTGTGTGTGTGTGTGTGTGTTGTTTCCTTCTCATTTCCCCTGTTTGGTTTGGTTTTGTGTTTTATTATTGTGTTGTAGGAATTCTGTATATATTCTGAATACCAATTCTGAGAACATTTTCTCTTAATCTGTAGCTTACTGAATCATTTCTTTCCTTTCTTTTTGCTTATAGAAGCTGTATTCATAATTTCCAAAACTTAGAAGCAACCCAGGTATCCTTCAGCAGGTGAATGACTAAATGATAACACATCCTGTCAAGGGAATATTTTGCAGCACTTTAGAAAAGAAATAACCAGGGGCTGGCACTGTGGCACAGCGGGTAAAGCAGTGCCGGCATCCCGTATGGATGCTGGTTCAAGTCTCGGCTGCTCTACTTCTGATCCAGCTCTCTGCTACGGCCTGGGAAAGCAGTAGACGATGGCCCAAGTGCTTAGGCTCCTGTGCCCATGTGGGAGATCCAGAGGAGGCTCCTGGCTCCTGGCTTCAGATTGGCGCAGCTCCAGCTGTTGAGGCCTTCTGGGGAGTGAACCAATGGATGGAAGACCTCTCTCTCTTTCTCTTTCTGTCTGTCTCTCTCTCTGCCTCTGACTCTCTGTAACTCCACCTTTCAAATAAATAAATAAATCTTTAAAAAGAAATAACCAATCAAGCCACGAAAAGACATGGAAACAATCCTAAATGCATTTTGTTATGTGAAATCCAATCTTAAAATGGCTACATGCTTTATGATTCCAAGTAGAGGACATTCTGGAAACACCAACGCTATGGAGACAGAAGATCCATGGTCTTCAGGGAATGGGAGGACGGAGGGTGAGCAGGTGGCACACAGGGGATTTTAGGGCAGTGACAGTATCCTGCATGATATCATGTGGCAGATGTGTCATTAGACATTTGTGAAAACCCACAGAGTATCCAACACAAAGAATAAACCTTAATAAACTACGGACTGTAGTTGACAATAATGTATCCGTATTGATTCATCAGTCGAAACAAATGTAGCATACTAATGTGAGATGGAGAATCTGGGAACTCAAGAGAGGTAGTATTTGGGAACTGTACTTTCTGCTTGGTTTTTCTGTAAACCTGAAAGGGCTCAGAAAATGAAAGTCTATTCATTACAACAAAGTGAAGTTGTATTGTAAATAGCGAAAGACTGAAGTCTGTGCTCCAAGCATTGGAAGATACTGAAGGCCAGTTAAGACAATGCACAGCTATCCCTCACCACCATTTGGTAAAGAGGGGAAGAGCTGATTTTGTAAATTTAAGTCCTGTTCTTTGGCAAATAGTGAGAAGTCAGGGAGTTTTTCTTGTATCTGTTTCTTCTTAATTGCCTTCAGAACAAAATAATACTTTAATGTTGTTTACAATGGCATATTTTAGGGTAGTGTATTCTGGTCTCCTGCAGTGTGTTGCTTCTTCTCCCTTATAATTACTCTGTTCCCAGTCTTCTTATTCCTCTTACATATTCAAGGCATAATATATTATCTTCTAGTCATGGGAAAGGGGAAGTACAGCCTGGTAACAGGATTAGAGAAATCATCCTCTTGGGAATGGCAGGTGCCCTGCCGTGAGTCACGTGGAAACATTTGTGGAGAGAAGTCTGCCAGAGACCAGACACCCTCCAACAGCAGAGGCCTGCAGCAAAAAGACGTCAACGGAAGTAGAACTGGACCGTGAATTCAGAGCCTTGGGCTAAACAGCTCTTGTAGCAATTCTTGTCAAAGATGCCAACCTGGCTTCCTGAGCGGAAGCTGTCACTTCAACTAAATCAGTCTCTTCCTCTCTCTCACTCACATCGCAACTTCATTCTCTTCAATAACCAACTTGCATTTCTTCAAACATGGCTGCAGGTCGGCCTTCTGTGCTGCTAGGATGTCATGCTTTGGTTCAGGGTACACACACCTCGGGCTTTTCTGATAAACCTCCATTTTCTGGCCATTGGTACTCAAATTAAATTTTCAGCACCAGTTCTGCAAAGTGTCCTGGGTCATTTTATTAAATGGAGTCAAAGCAGTCATAAGAGATACTCTGACATTTTACAACTAGGTTTTGGGAAAGTTTGGGATTGTCCGTTCATTTATGAAAGGTGAACTTCTTGCTGCTATTGAAACTTGAGTCAGACGTTTTTGGGAACACCAAGGAGAAGGCAAAACCAGCAATGATAAGGAATATCACACTCCACTTCTTTTCAGAATCATTAGCTTAGGCTTTCTTTTGATGAGCAGAAGTTTTAAATTTTGCTGACAACTAACTTATTAGTTTTATTTTTGTGATTAATGCTTTCTCTATCCTAAGAAGCCTTTACCTGTTCCCATGTTGCAAAGATACCCTACTTTGTTTTCCTCTAGAAGCTTTACAGCTGTAGCTTTTTCCTTCGGTGTACAATATGTCTAAGATTAATTTATCAATTTTGGACATGAGGTAGGGATTGAGGCTGATTTTTTTTTTTCTGTTATGGGTATTCAGTTGTTCCAACATCATGTGCTGAAGAGATTTTTCCACTTCTCAGTGGCTTGCATGGGTGCTTTTGTTGAAAATCAAATGGTTATAGGTCCACTTCTGAGCTCTTTGGTCTATTCCATTGATCCATTCATCTAGCCTCATGCTGGTAATACATAATACTCTTTTTTTTTTTTTTTTGACATGTAGAGTTATAGACAGTGAGAGAGAGACAGAGAGAAAGGTCTTCCTTCCATTGGTTCACTCCCCAAATGGCCGCTACGGCCGGTGCTGTGCCGATCCGAAGCCAGGAGCCAGGTGCTTCTTTCTGGTCTCCCACGTGGGTGCAGGGACCCAAACACTTGGGCCATCCTCCACTGCCCTCCCGGGCCACAGCAGAGAGTTGAACTGGGAGAGGAGCAACCAGAACTAGAACCCGGCGCCCATATGGGATTCCAGCGCCGCAGACGGAGGATTAACCAAGTGAGCCAGGGTGCCGGCCCAATACATAAAACTCTTGATCCCTGCAATTTTATAAGAGGACTTAAGGTCAGGGAGCATAATTTCTCCAAATCTATTCTTCTCCAAAAGAGCTCTAACTAATGCAACAACTTATTAAGATATTATTGTTCTATTATTGGGTGGTAATATCTACATCTATTAGGGAACTATTATTATGCTAATACTGTCCAATAAATGTTATTACATAGACCTCTTAGGTGGATAGTTGTACACTCTGGAATTCACAGAGAGAACAGATTCTCTTCATTGCTCCTATTAATCACCTCAGCAATATTTCTTCCATGTCAGCAAGGAAGAGAACAGAAATAGACATTTGTCATTTTGAGCTATTAGCATCCAAATGTCCTTTTAATTTTGTTTCCTTTGCATAGAATCCCATATCCTTTCTTCATAACTCCTGTGTGTTGTTCAGTTACAAGTTAAGCTTTAAAAAATAAAACCATCTACATTTGCATAAAAGACAAACTACTTAAGAATATACTTAAAATTTAGCAAATTTCATCACTGAAAACTACATAACATTGCTGAGAGAAATTAAGAGAAATCTTTTAAAAATAAATAGATATACCATTTTCATTGATTGAAAAACTCACTAGTTTTTTTGTTTTGTTTTTGTTTTTGTTTTTGTTTTTTGACAGGCAGTTAGACAGTGAGAGAGAGAGACAGAGAGAAAGGTCTTCCTTCCATTGGTTCACTCCCCAAATGGCCACCATGGCCGGTGCTGCGCCAATCCAAAGCCAAGAGCCAGGTGCTTCCTCCTGGTCTCCCATGCGGGTGCAGGGCCCAAGCACTTGGGCCATCCTCCACTGCCTTCCCGGGCCACAGCAGAGAACTGGACTGCAAGAGGAGAAACCGGGACAGAATCCAGCACCCCAACCGGGACTAGAACCCCGGGGTACCAGCGCCACAGGCGGAGGATTAGCCTAGTGAGCTGCAGCGCTGGCCGAAAAACTCACTAGTTTTAAGATGTCAGTTATTCCTAACTGATCTACAGATTTAATATAATTTTTAAAATAAATCCTTTTAAACACTTTTAAATAAAGATTTATGTGAAAGGCAGAGTTACAGAGAGAGAGACACAGAGAGAGAGAGAGATTGATTCTTCCATTTGCTGGTTCACTCCCCAAATGGCCACAACAGCCAGGGCTGTGCCAGGCTGAAGGCAGGAGCCAGGGACTCTTCCAGGTCTCTCACATCAGGGCTCAAGGACTTAGGCCATCTTTCCACTGTTTTTCCATGTGCATTAGCAGGGAGCTGGATCAGAAATAGAGCAACAGGGTCTCAAACTGGTGCCCATATAGGATGCCAACCAACACTGCAGGAGATGGCTTAATCCACTGCACCACAGTGTCAGCTCCAACATAATTTCTTTTTTTTTTTTTTAAGAATTTATATATTTATTTGAAAGGCAGAGTTACAGAGAGGCAGAGGCAGAGGCAGAGAGAGAGAGAGAGAGAGAGAGGTCTTCCATCCACTGTTTCACTCCCCAGATGGCTGCAACAGCCAGAGTTGTCCTGAAGTCAGGAGCCCAGAGCTTTTTCTGGGTCTCCCACATGGGTGCAGGGGCCCAAGCATTTGGGCCATCATCTACTGCTTTCCCAGGCCATTACCAGGGAGCTGGATGGGAAATGGAACAGCTAGGACTTGAACCGGTGCTCACATGGGATGCTGGCACCATAGGCAGAGGCTTAACTAACTGTGCCACAGTGCCAACCCCCTGGTCTTGGTTTTAAAAGATTGAACTAAGATTAAAATCTTGCAATTTGATTAATGAGAAATTAGTTCTCCCCTTGTAAATCAAATACATTGAACATTTATAGTGTATTGCCCAGTAATTGTACTCTGAAGAATCTGGGTGCACCAGAATAAGGCAAAAAGCAAAAACAGCTTCATGCATAAAAGCATTCATTATTATTGCTACTTATTATAGGGGTAAATGAAGATAAGCTAAGAGTCCTACATAATGAGAATCATCATAAAAACACCGTAGTGGGCTGGCGCCATGGCTCAACAGGCTAATCCTCCGCCTTGTGGCGCCGGCACACTGGGTTCTAGTCCCGGTTGGGGAGCTGGATTCTGTCCTGGTTGTCCCTCTTCCAGGCCAGTTCTCTGTTGTGGCCTGGGAGTGCAGTGGAGGACGGCCCAAGTGCTTGGGCCCTGCACCCGCATGGGAGACCAGGAGAAGCACCTGGCTCCTGGCTTTGGATCAGCGTTGTGCGCCAACTGCAGCGCGCCGGCCGCGGTGGCCATTGGAGGGTGCACCAACGGCAAAGGAAGCCCTTTCTCTCTGTCTCTCTCTCTCACTGTCCACTCTGCCTGTCAAAAACAAAACAAAACACACACACACCATAGTGGACCAATTTTACAGTTAAAAGATGATTATTTAAAATATACTTTGCCCAGGAGGCAGTGCTGTGGCTCAGTAGGATACAGCGCCAGCATCCCATATGGGCTCCAGTTCTAGTCCTGGCTGCTCCTCTTCCCATCCAGCTCTCTGCTATGGCCTGGGAAAGCAGTAGAAGATGGCCCAAGTCCTTGGGCCCCTGCACCCAAGTGGGAGACCCAGAAGAAGCTTCTGGCTCCTGGCTTCAGATTGGCGCAGCTCCAGCTGTTGCGGCCAGTTGGGGAGTGAACCAGCAGATGGAAGACCTTTCTCTCTGTCTCTCCCTCTCACTGTCTGTAACTCTACCTCTCAAATAAATAAATAAAATCTTTTAAAAAAATAAATAAATAGAATGTACTTTGCCCAAATGGAATACTTGTTTAGTTGTACTAAATTTCCTGCTAAAACTAAACAAGAAGGCTCAACAATTTTTTTAACCTTTTGTTAAACAATAGAGGAGACATGATAAACCAGTAAGAAATCGTTGGATCCAAAGTGAAGGGAAAATGTTACCTCAGGGAGGTAACTGTGCAAAAACTGGCTTTTGCTTTGAGAGGATTTGCCAATCCTGAAAAACTCTTATGGATAAAACAGACAGAAAACCACGTAAAAGGTCTACACAAGCCGGCGCCGCGGCTCACTAGGCTAATCCTCCGCCTTGCGGCGCCGGCACACCGGGTTCTAGTCCCGGTCGGGGCACCGATCCTGTCCCGGTTGCCCCTCTTCCAGGCCAGCTCTCTGCTGTGGCCAGGGAGTGCAGTGGAGGATGGCCCAAGTCCTTGGGCCCTGCACCCCATGGGAGACCAGGAGAAGCACCTGGCTCCTGCCATCGGAACAGCGCGGTGCGCCGGCCGCAGCGCGCCTACCGCGGCGGCCATTGGAGGGTGAACCAACGGCAAAAGGAAGACCTTTCTCTCTGTCTCTCTCTCACTGTCCACTCTGCCTGTCAAAAAATAAAAATAAAAAAAAAAAAAAAAAAAAAAAAGGTCTACACAAGGCTAAGTCTAGCAGGAGACTTTTCTCACAATATGTTGGTATCCCTCAAAGAGCTACACATTCAGAGTGAGGATAAACTGGGAGGAAAAAATCTCACATGAAGTCACAGCTTACTCAGGGTCACCAGAGCACCAGGGAAAGTAGTTGAACTCCTTGGCACTTGAAAACTCCTCTCTAGGGAAAAGAACTTTCATTGCAAATCTAAATTTATTCCCACAGATGGCTTTTCAAATATAACCTCCAAATACATGCATACAAGGCTCCCCATGAATCTAGTCCATGAGCAGGATCTGGCAAAAACAATAAACAAGACAAACAGACACAAAGATTTTAGATATGGAACAACTATGCTGACTACACATTGTTTAAAAAGACAAGTTTGAAGATTTTAGCAGAGAATAGGAACCAGGAAGAGTTCTAAAACAAATTTTTGAAACAATGTAAGAATTCTAGAAACAGAAAACATAATAACCAAAAGTAAAAACCTGGACATGATGCTTCTGTGTTGGTGACTACTCTGAAGTGCAATGCCAACACGCTGGAACATTATTCAGCTGTGAACAAGGGATGAAGTACTGATATACACTACAACACAGATGAAATGCAAAAACATTATGAGGAGGGGCTGGCACTGTGGCGTAGCAGGTAAAGCTGCTACCTGCAGTGCCAGCATCCCATATGGGCACCGATTCGAGGCCCAGCTGCTCCACTCCCTGTTCAGCTCTATGCTATGGCCTGGGAAAGCAGTGCAAAATAACCCAAGTCCTTGGGCCCCTGCACCTGTGTGGGAGACCCAGAAGAAGTTCCTGGCCATTGCAGCCATCTGAGGAGTGAACCAGCGGATAGAAGACCTCTCTCTCTCTCTCTCTCTCTCTCTCTCTCTCTCTGCCTCTGCCTCTCTGTAACTCTGCCTTTCAAATAGATGAATAAACTTTTTTTAAAAAAAATATGCTGGCACTTCAAAAAGATTATGGAAAACAGAAGTAAAAGATAAGTTTATTTTGGTGCAAAAAGTTTGAAATCCCTGCATAGTTTTTTCATGATATTCATTTTGCACAAACTTTGTGAATATCTTTGTAAGAAGCCAGTCACAAAAACATTTGGATGAAATGTTAAGAACATGGCAATCAACAGAGCTAGAAAGTAGATTCTCGTTGCTTAGGCCTGGGGGTGGGGAGATAGGCTGATAGCTAAGTACACACTATTTCTTTATGAGGTGATGAAAATGTTCTAAAAAGGATGTGATGATGTTTGAGCAAAATTGTGCATGTAACTTAAGAAAACCGTTGAGCTGCATAATTTAAGGGAGTGAATTGTATGGCATTTGAATTATATCTTATTAAAAGTGTTAAAAATGTAATAAAGCACTCATTCTTAGAAACCAACACAATACTTCCACAGACATAAAAATAAGGACCTCCTTCCATTGTTCATTCTGGGTTCTTTGCCTTACTTGACTGTAATCTTGGGTGTGTTCTTTTCAAATTTCCTTATTTATTTAATCTGAAAGGCTGAGAAAGACAGATAGACAGAGGAAGAAAGATCTTCATTTGCCAAATGCCTACAGCAGCCTAGGCAAGGTCAGACCAAAACCAGAAGCTTGGAACTCAATCTCATGGGTGGCAGGGATCCAAGTACTTGAGCCACCACCTGCTGCCTCCCAGAGTGTGCAATAGCAGGAAGCTTGAACTGGAAGGGGAGACAGGACTCAAACCTAGGCACTTCAATATGGGCTGTGGGCATCCCAAGCAGTGTCTTCACCACTGCTGCAAATGTGCACCTGGACCCAGGGTGTGTGTTACATCCATCCTCCCTAGCAAAACGATAACCACTTCTTTATTTGTTGTTGTATACCGTTGTCTCAGAGGAGGTTTTATGTAATAGGGCTAAAAGTAGAAAATTGCTTGCAAAATACTTTCTTCACTCTCTCTCTCTTAACACAGAGCTCAGAAGAGTTTGACAAGTATCTTTGTGAGCAAAAAGAAAATATTTCTCTTTCCATAGCAGTCATGCAGCAGACTGATCTATTTTCTCAAGATTACAGAGGGAGAGACAGAAAGAGAAAGATCATTTATCTGCTGGTACACCCCCCAGATGGCCACAAAGGCTGGGGCTGGGCCAGGCCAAAGCCAGGAGCCAGGAGCTTCTTCCGAATCTCCCAATGTGGGTGGCAGGGGCCAAAGTACTTGTGCCATCCACTGATTTCCCAGGCCATTGGCGGAGAGCTGGATCAGAAGTGGAGCAGCCTGCACTTGAACTGGAGTCCATATGAGATGCCAGCATTGCAGGTGGCTGCTTTACCTGCTATGCCACAATGCTGGCTCCAACATCATAGTCTTAAAATAGGGAAGTGTTGAAAGAGAGAGGCCCTGAGCTCTGCTTGGTAGAGGCATGTCAAAGAACCAGCAAGACTTTGGAGGCAATGTAAACCTACACAGAGGCTTGGGCTTCATACATAACTTCATCCTTGTTTCCTGGTGATTGCTTATGAGTGGCATGCAGGAAAAGAGTTGTCAGACTTCCAGTGTTTGTGACCACTATGTGTCTGAACAATGTAGATGTGAACAGAAACCTAGATGGATGGAGTTACAGATTCTGTTTTCCACTGTATCCCATAAAGCTTAGCTGGAGAGGGAAACCTCTGGTATTGATATAAATTTAATTTCTTGAGTCTTTTAATTAGATTTTCTTAAAAAATAAAGAAATGGATATTTCTTATATACTTGAAGGTTTTCTCTTAAACTTTTGGAAATATTATATTGCCTAGTGATGGAGCCCTTTCAGCTAAGCTAAGCCCTCTCTAAGATGTTTGTATAATGGCTGTATTACTCACCTTTTCATTGCTTTGACTACAGTGTCTGAAAGGAGCTTTTTAGGAAGAAAGAAGATTTATTTAGCCTTATCATTTGGAGGTTCATAGTCCAAGATAAGGCCGCTCCAATTGGTTCAGGAAGTTGCTGAGGCTGGAGGATGGTAGAGAAATATTCGCATGGGAGCCAGGTAGCAGAAGGAGACAGTGGGGCCCGTTTCAATTAGCAACTCTCTCATGTGAACTACCTTCCAAGTAGTAATGACCTAAAGACCTCTCATTGAGCTTACCTCCTAGATACAATAATTAGACCAAACCTCTATCATTAATTCATTAATATTAATCCATAAGCTATCAACATAAGCCCTCAACAAATGGGCCTTTGGGGGACAGACATCCAATCTATTATCCAAACCATAATATCAGAATGCATTTCTCAGAATATATCCTGTCGTAGGCCATGTATGACTATACTATATTTACTATATTATATACTATATATTAAATACTATATTTAATAACAATACATGCTCTTATTATTTCACATGTTATAATTCTATGAGATACAATATTGTATAGAATATATTTCATGCATGCATATATGAGAAGTCTCCAAAAAGTTCATGGAAAGTGCATATTATGAAAAAACTATGCATGGATTTCTAAATTTTCTTGCCAAAATAAACTCATACTAACTTGTTGTAACATGTTTAAACAGGATCTTGTTTGAGCCACTAAGAAGACGAAGACATCATTTGAAAAGAGCTCTATTAGAACAACATGAATTCTGCTAAGATTGAGGCAAGAGCAAACATCAAATTTGTGGTGAAGAATGGCTGGAGGAATAGTAAAATCACTGATGCTTTATAAATAGTTTATGGGGACAATGTCCCAAAAAAGTTGGATTTTACAAATTTAAAGAAGATAGGAGATGAGGCTGATGCTATGGCATAGCAGGTAAAGCCACTGCCTGCAGCATTGGCATCTCATATGGGTGCTGGTTTGAGTCCTGGCTGTTCTGCTCTGATCAAGCTCCCTGCTAACGCACATGGGAAAACATTAGAAGATAGCCCAGGTGCTTAGGCTCTTGGAGTTCCTGGTTCCTGGCTTTGGACTGCCCAGCCCCAACCATTGCAGCTATCTGGGGGAATGAATCAGTGGGTGGAAGATCCCTCGAGCTCGCTCACTCACTCTCTCTCTTTCTCTCTCTCTCCCTCCTTCTCTCTCTCTCTCCCTCCCTAACTCTCCCTCTTTATAACTCTTACTTTCAACTAACTAAATAGAGAGAGAGAGAGAGAGAGAGAGAGAGGTGAGACAATGTTGAAGATGGGGCTTGCAATGACAGACAACCCGCATTAATTGGAGAAGAAAAATTTAAATCTTGTTCATGCCAAGTTGAAAAAACAAATACCAGTAGAAAGAATAACAAACACCACAGACAAACCAATTGGTTCAGCTTATACAATTCTGAGTGAAAAATTTAAGTGGAGCAAATTTTCTGCTTGATGGGTGCCAGAATTGTTGTGCCCAGAGCAGTGTAGATAAGAGCAGAGCTTTCACTGGAAATTTCAAACAAGTGGGACCATGATCCTGAAGCATTTCTTTAAAGAAATGTCACAGAAGATGAAATGTAGCTTTACCAGTATAACACTGAAGACAAGCTCAAACAAAATAACGGCTACCAAGAGGAGAAAGTGGTCCAGTCAAAGCAAAAGTACAAAGATCAAGAGCAAAGATCATCGAAACAGGTTGTTGGGTTTTGTTTCAATTTTTTTGGCTTTGTTTGGAGGGGGGTGATTTTGTTGATTTTTTTTTTTTGGAGGACCAAAGAACAATAAAATCTGCTTATTATGAGAGTATTTTGAGAAAGTTAACTGAAGGCTTGGCAGAAAAATACTAAGAGAAAGTTCACCAAAGAATCCTTCTCCACCATAACAATGCTCCCGCTCATTCCTCTCATCCAACAAGGAGAATTTTCCAAGAATTTTGATGGGAAATCATTAGGCATCTGTCTCATCATCCTGACTTGACTCTGTATATTCTTTTGTTTCCTTATCTTTAAAAAACTCTTTAAAGATCTGTTTTCCTTCCGTTAATAATGTAAAAAAGAGTGCACTGAAATAGTTAAATTCCTAGGACTCTCAGTCCTTTAGGAATGGACTACATGGCTGGTATCTTTGCTTACAAAAGTGTCTTGAAATGGATAGAGTGTATGTTAAGAAATAAAATATTTCTTTCTTTTAATTTCATTTTTCTGTTTACTTTTTGAAGTACACACACCCAAACACACAGATCAAGAATGATATTCTTTTTCATAACCATAGTTAAACTTGCTAGATGTAGCCAATAAAATTACAGGATGTCGGCCGGCACTGTGGCTTAACAGGCTAATCCTCCGCCTTGCGGTGCCAGCACACCGGGTTCTAGTCCCGGTTGGGGTGCCAGATTCTATCCCGGTTGCCCCTCTTCCAGGCCAGCTCTCTGCTATGGCCCGGGAAGGCAGTGGAGGATGACCCAAGTCCTTGGGCCCTGCACCCGCATGGGAGACCAGGAGAAGCACCTCGCTCCTGGCTTCGGATCAGCGAGATGCGCCAGCCGCAGCGGCCATTGGAGGGTGAACCAATGGCAAAAAGGAAGACCTTTCTCTCTGTCTCTCTGTGTCTCTCTCTCTCACTATCCACCCTGCCTGTCAAAAAAAAAAAAAAAAAAATTACAGGATGTCCTGAGCAAATCCCAACAGAATTGAAAGCTTCTGAGCTTCCCCTAAGGAAACTAATTCCTCTCTCTTCTGAATGTACTTAGACATTGTTCTTGTACTTGACAAGTTCTGAGTCTGTTTGGGTATCCTTCAATGCCAAAGCAATAAGCCTTATCTTTTGGGCAACATTTCTGGTAACCAATAAATGTCTGCTATGATCTTGCTGATAAAAGTGAGGGCTGGTGACTCTGGCATTGAACTAATGCTTATGTTTCTCCTATCTTCTATACTTGCCCTATATGATTCTATCTCTTGCAAGGTCTATTGATTTGATAGTATTTCTCAGGATTGAACAGAATAGGAATTGTCTTATAAAAACCACTGCTTATCAAATTTAATATCAGTCATTGGATATTATTAAAATGTAGATTCTGATCCAGGAGAAGCGGGGTGGGTTCTAACATGTAGTATGTCTTAATAAGCCTCCAGATGATGTCAACACGTCAGTCTTCTGATAGCTCTTTGAGTTGCAATATTATGGCCATTTATGTCTCAATCAATATTTTAAATGTGTAAGTACCCTCTCTCAATGTACTGACTCAGAATCTCTTGGGAGAAGTGTCCAGGATTATACATTTCACAAAGTCCTAAAGATATTTGAGAAATGCCAATCTACATGCATTTAGAATGTCCTCTTTTTTTTCCCAGCTTCTTCACTGTTTTTCCTCAAAGCCTAGTGCAGCTTCCTCCTGATTGATGCTTGTATTGACCATCTCAGACTTAAATTCATTAACAGTTGTTGGAAGCAAGCATTTAATATTTATCACAGACTGTTTCTTCCTGCACATACCCTTTCTCTTCGGACCGACTTTTATTTCTTGAAACAAACAACTATATACAGTCTTGTAACGTCAGCTACAGAATAATGCTTGGCATGGAGTAAATGTTTACCACTTGTTATGGACAGTAATGGTGATGATGCTGGAAGATGAATTTCTCTCCAGGACACACGGTTGTTCCCCAGGCCATTTGATTTAGAGAACCTACTGAGTTCATAAAAAACAATTACTTAGGGAAAACTACAACTCCCAACTATGGCCCCTTATTTTTCAGGTATTGGCACCACCATCCTTTTGTACCTGGGTAGTTTAGATTTCATTATGATAAATGGCACTTTAAGATGGCAATTCTCTGATTTTGTTTTTTATCAACCTCAAAGCACCCTAAAGGCGTTCATTAAGCTTCTGTAATTGTTATTATGCCTTCCTTGCAAGAATCTTTACGTAACTCTGGCTAGAGAAAGAGTTACAAGATAATTGGTCGAAATCAGCCATCAGACCAGACCAAACCAAGTAATTCGCGAACAGGTGGGTAGCACCTGTTCAGACCTCCTTGGGAACTTGAAAGGTAAAGAGACAGAAGAGGCTAAGAAACGGAAGATTGTTTCCATTTGGGAGACCCAATTTCTTCGTCCACAGTCTTAGGGCCGTTGGTGTTTGTATCTTAGAACGCTTATACATTTTTCTTCATATTTCAAACAACCTCACAGCCTTCTTGTTCTCCTACTTCCTAACCAACTGTAGCAGCAGAGCAAAGAGAACCACCAGCAGAGATCTGACCAGGTGGGAACCCTAATTCCATCACTCAGGAACACGCCTCTCAGAAACAAGTCCATTTCCCTCCATGTGTGCAAAATGGGAACGGCTCATTCCCATCTTCCTCACAGGATGGTTGAAGCCATAGAATGAGACTCGGAAACTATAAAGCACTAAATGGATGCCAGCTGCTCTCTTACTCTCGTCATTCCTTTAATTTAATCCCAGGGCCACAAAGCCCAGCACAATTAACCAGAACAGGGCGTGTCCGCAGGGAACAGCCTCGAGGTAGCGCTTTTTTTCTTTGAGGAAAAGAATTGCGTGGGGCTGCTGGGAGTCGTAGTCTTGGCCGCCGTCTCTGCAGAACTTGGAGAAAGGAAAGAACTACCACTCCCATGGGGCAGTGCGCGGGCAGCCCGCGGGCCTCTGCTCCCGCCGCGCGCCTGGCGCGTGCCCGGAGACGAAACTGGGGCCGGAGGGTGCGCGCGCCCCAGGGAAGCTGCCGAGGGTAGCGCTAACGGGGGTTGTGGTGGGGGCCGTGAAGGCAGATTGAGGCAATGAGACGCCTGGGAGTGGGTACGGATGGCAGCAAAGAGAAGTAACCTGGCGAAAAGCAAATTGAAAAATAAAGAGCCGTGCACCCTTCCCTCACCACCCCGGCGGGCGTGTCGGGAGCGCGCTCTCGGGCTCGCGCCTCAGCCCTCGAGAGCTTAAATCGGCAGGGGCGGGCAGGGGCGGGGCCGGCGGGGCCGGGGGGCGGGGCCGAGGGCGGCGAGGGCGGCGGCGGCCGCCAGGACCCAGACATCTGGGACTGTTGTTGTTCTCTCGCCGCGCGACCGCCACGGTCAGTTCGCCGGGAGACCCGGACCTGGTTCCCTGGCGAGCGGGGGGCTGTGTCCTTCCCGGTTCCCGAAAGCTGCGGCAGGAGCCGGCGCCGACGCCCTGCTGCTGGTCTCCGATGCCCTTCGGTGAGGAGGGGGCGGCCAGACCCTGGTGAGCAGCACCCAGGCGCCCCCCAACTCGCTGGCTTCTCCGACCCCTCAGGCCCGCGCACCCCAGTCTGGTTGCCATGGCTGAAAACGCCGAGGGGGACCTGAACTCCAACCTGCTCCACGCCCCCTACCACACCGGGGACCCCCAGCTAGACACGGCCATCGGGCAGTGGCTCCGTTGGGACAAGGTGGGTACCTGTCCGCGCGGCATCCGCCCCCTCCTCCCGCGTGGCCTCCGGCGCCCAGTCCGCGCCTTCTGCTGCCCACCCAGCGCTCCGCAGGCTCGCGAGCGGACGGCTCGGGCCCCCCGGCTGGGGCCAGCGGAGCCGGGCGTTGCCACCCACCTATGCGGGGGCCTCCTCCCTCTGGTCGTCAGGGCTGGGCAGGAACCTCTCTGCTGTCGCTTCCTCTCGCAGGGCACTCAGTTGCAAGCTCCCTCCCTCGCCCGTCACCCTCTCCAAGTGCATTATCGCTCTTTCTCAAAAAAAAAAAAATTTTTTTTTTTTTAATCTTCACTATTGCAAGTTCTACCTTCACGGAGCTGTTTCCTTTCCCCTTTCTGCCTTGACTTCCTTCTCTGCAAGCCTGAAAGTGGTGTCTGGCACCTGTCTTAGGGCGCCTCTGACCGCTATCCGCCGCGGCTCGGGTCGCCTGTGTTTCCACCTTCTGTCGCTAGGTAGTCTCTTGTACCACTCCCTGGTTTTCTCTGATCCCATCTTTTGCTCTTGAGAGAGGCGGGTTCTCTTTACCTCTGCTTTCTCCATCCTCCCAGCTTTTTTCTGGAAGCATCCCGTTCAAAAACACAGAATGGTGTTTTCCACGTTTGCTATGATACTCCTGATCCAGAATTGTTTCTGCCTTGCCCATTCCTCCTCTGGTTTCCCACCTCCTCAAGTTGTGGTGATTAAGCCTTGTCCAAGCATATGGGATGGATTGATGAAAGCCAGAATTAAAATACAGCAATCTCACTTGGGAGGGAGGCCCCTGGTGGCTCCAACGGAGGAAGATAATCCAAGCTTTTCTGTTGTCAGCTACATAAACTATATTTGCTAAAATAGAGAAGATGGCACATTTGAGATTGTGTTAGTAATACTGAATTAGGGAGTTCATGCCATAGTATGAAAATATACAAAAACATTTCCCTAAGCATTAGCTTTTTGGAAAAGTTTTAATTTCACTTTGTCCATTCATTGATTCAGCCAAAAATACTGAGCCCGGAGTAATGTTTTAGGCGCTGCTAGGCTTGGGAAGAAGATAGAAAGGGTTCCTCCCCTCAGCAAGCCCCGAGGTATTTAATGCTGTTAAATATGTCCTATGCATCTTGGATATTCGAATTCTTTCTCTGGAGTCTAAACTAGTGCTTAAACCTTCAAACGCTTGCAGATCACTGGGGATCTTAAAATGGAGATTCTGGCTCAGGAGACTAAGGGGGCGGGGGGGGGGGGCAGAGATTCTACCTGAGGATGAGCTTCCAGGTGATATCAATGCTGCTGGTCGGTGGTGCACACTTGGAGTTACAAGACTCTTCTTAGGCCTCAGTGTGGGCTGTACTTTTCCTACTGAGTCTCCTGGCTGAATGAGTTAATATTTATTTTCATTCCATTTGAAAGGCAGAGAGACAGATCTTCCACCTGCTGGTTTACTCCCCAGATGCCTACAACAGCTGAGGCTGGTTCAGGCCAAAGCCAGGCGCCTAGAACTCAATCTGGGTCTTCCATGTGGGTCACAGGGACCCAAGAACTTGAGCCAGCACCTGCTGCCTCCCGGGGTGCACATTAGCAGGAAGCTGGAATTAGAAGCAGAACAGGGACTTGAACCCAAGCACTCCAGTAATGGGATGAGGGTGTCCCAAGCTGTCTCAACCACAACATTAAATGCCCACCCTTGAGTTAATATTTACTAATTGTGCTATGCTGAGGTTGGGATAATTATTTTTTTAACTATAAAATGCACCTCATACAAAGATAGCAATAGAATAGTTTTCATGGCAGTTAAATGGTTTTTAGGAAGTCAGTTCTTATAGGAGCTCAAAAGTAAGAGTGACCTGTGGGTGGGGGTGGTCACGGAAGACTTTATGAGAAGATAGGATACAAATAAAAAGAATGAGAGCTGTTATTGAAAGTGGAAGAGAGCCGGCGCTGAGGCTCAACAGGCTAATCCTCCGCCTAGTGGCGTCGGCACACCAGGTTCTAGTCCCGGTCGGGGTGCCGGATTCTGTCCTGGTTGCCCCTCTTCCAGGCCAGCTCTCTGCTATGGCCCGGGAAGGCAGTGGAGGATGGCCCAAGTCCTTGGGCCCTGCACCCCATGGGAGACCAGGAGAAGCACCTGGCTCCTGGCTTTGGATCAGCGTGGTGTGCCGGCCACAGCGCGTCGGCCGCAGCGACCAATGGCAAAGGAAGACCTTTCTCTCTCTCTCTCTCTCTCTCTCTCTCACTGTCCACTTTGTCTGTCAAAAATAAAGAAAAAAAAAAGAAAATGGAAGAGAAATTCTTCTTTTTTTTTTATTTGAAAGGCAGAATTACAGAAAGAGGGAGAGACAAAGATCCTCCATCTGCTGGCTCAGTCCCCAAGTGGCCGCAGTGGCCAGGGCTGGGTCGAGCTGAAGCCAGGAGCTTCACCTGAGTCTCCTGTGTGGGTGCAGAGGCCCAAAGACCTGGGCTATCATCTGCTGATTTCCCAGACAGATTAGCAGGCAGCTGGATCAGAAGTGGAGCAGCCTGGAATCAAACTGGTGCCCACATGGGATGCCAGTGCCACAGGTAGTGGCTTTACCCACTACGCTGCAGCGCTGACCCCAAGAGAAATTCTTGATTTATGTTTAAAGTGCTCTTGGGAGCAAGTCCATGGATCAGGGTGTCCCTGCTCCGGGCAGTGTACAGACGGCTGCTACAGTGCCCCTGCCTTTTGTGCACTAGGGCTAAGGCTCTCACTTCCTAGTTCTTCTTTCAGTGCATTCATGTGTTATGTCAAAGTTAACATGACAACTATGCTGTATTTCTGATCCACTAGATTTTAACTGGTTGAAACAAAACATTATACCCAGGATATTAAACACTGACAGTCTGGGTGGGTAAGTGAAGAGTGGGGCTGGAACAAGGGGCAGAGCTGCTGAGCCAGCTGAAGCAGCAACAGTGTTGAACTTCCTATGTTTTGACAACAATGTAGAGGCAAGTATTGGCCACTGCATGTTAAGAAATAGCATGTAGAGTACTTTGGTCTCAGAATGGAGGTCTGAGTTGAGAAAGAGTGGAATGTAAAGTGAAAAGCCTGATAGTGGGAATAAAAGACTTCAGTTTAAGCCAAAGATTTTCAAACATCTATATAGTTAAAAGACAGAGAGACTTGTTTATGTCCTAAATGACCACAACAGCCAGGAGCCAGAAAATCCATCCAGGTCTCCAAGGTGGGTAGCAGGAGCCCAGGTACCTGGGCTTCCACTGCTTTCCCAGAGGCATTGCCAAGAAGAGGCATTGCTCCAGAAGTGGAGCAGCCAGAACTTGAACTGGCTCTCCAATATGCCACCTTTTCACCCAATTTTATACTAGTCTATATAATATTTTGTTCACATTTTTCTAATACTTCACTTAATTTCATACTTAAGCAATGAAGAATACAGAGTACATATGATTTTACTAATTTTGGAACATGTTAACACTTATTACTTGAATTTATTTGTGTAGTGTTTTAGCCTTTGTAAGATGTTTTCAGTTTTATTTTACATTTCTAGCAACTCTGTGAATAAAGAAACTTAGGCTCAGAAAAGGAAATGACTCGCTCGGTGATGTTCAGCTTTCAAATGGTGAACTGGGACTAGACCTTAGGTTGTCTGACTTTTAGTCCCATCTCAACGCTGTAAAAGATCTATAAACCAAGCTTTTAATAAATACTAGTGGCACCATAAACCAAGCTTCCCAGAACTCATTAAAGCCATTTTATTGGCTTTTGAAAAGCTGGAATAGGTTATATTATTCTGCAGAATAAAATGCCATGGATTTTTTTTTAAAGAGCTGGATTTGCTACTCAACAGTTGCTTTGGTTTCCTTGGCAACAA
The DNA here is from genome assembly GCF_033115175.1 of Lepus europaeus. Classification (NCBI taxonomy): domain Eukaryota; kingdom Metazoa; phylum Chordata; class Mammalia; order Lagomorpha; family Leporidae; genus Lepus; species Lepus europaeus. The sequence continues at coordinate 63,866,137 of NC_084833.1, read as the reverse complement.
TATTCTTCCTGTGTCCAAAAAAATTTACTGTTTGGATTTTTTTCTATATACACAAAACCAGAGAAAATCCATACTAGCTTCCCAGAAAAATGTATGGATAGCAGTAATTAAGAATCAGGCTATATGAAGAACACAGTCAATATGAAGAATAAGATAAAGCAGTAGAGTCAGAAAAAGATAAATTTTGGGGCTGGTGCTGTGGTGTAGTGGGTAAAGCCACCACCTGTGGTGCCAGCATCCCATATGGGCACTGGTTTGAGACCTGGCTGCTCCACTTCCAATCCAGTTCTCTGCTATGGCCTGGGAAATCTGTAGAAGATAGCCCAAGTCCTTGGGCCCCTGCTCCCTCGTGGAAGACCTGGAGGAAGCTCCTGGCTCCTGGCTTGGGATCAGCCCAGCTCCAGCCGTTGCAGCCATTTAGGGAGTGAACCAGCAGATGGAAGATCTCTCTCTCTCTCCCTCTCTCTGCCTCTGCTTCTCTGTAACTCTGCCTTTCAAATAAATAAATCTTTATAAAAAAAAAAGAAATTTGGAATGAAAAACTTAAAAATTTGAGACTAAATTTAGAAATGCAGTTATTCCATCAAATAAATAAAGATGCCTAAAGAAAAAAGATGTTATGAACAGAAAACAAGAATGAGCTCTGGGATATTAAAAAGTGTATCTTGCCTCTGCCAAATGCAATTGAAAATATAAAAAAGTTGAGAAATAGCACAAGGAAATGGGAAATATGAGGGAAATTGACAGGTCATAACTATACTAAGAATTCAATATAAAAAAATTCCTTGGTGAAGCCGGTGCTGTGGCTTAGTGGGTTAAGGCCCCGGTCTGCAGTGTCGGCATCCCATATGGGTGTCAGTTTGAGTCCAGGGTGCTGCACTTCCCATCCAGCTCTCTGCTAGTGGATTGGGAAAGCAGTAGAAGATGGCCCAGGTCCTTGGGCCCCTGCATCCACGTGGCAGACCCAGAGGAAGCTCCTGGCTCCTGGCTTCAGATCGGCCCAGCTCTGGCTGATGCGGGAGTGAGCCAGCAGATGGAAGACCACTCTCTGTCTCTACCTGTCTCTGTAATGCTGCCTTTCAAATAAATAAAATAAATCTTTTTAAAAATATCCTTGGTCACAACAGTACAGTAGATCCAAGTTGGGCTTTAAGAAGTATGTCTTGAAGGGCCAGTGCTGTGGCACAGCTGTTTAAGCCACCACTTGCTACACTGACATCCCACATTATAGTGCCAGTTTGAGTCTGGACTGCTCTGCTTCTGATCCAGCTTCTAGCTAACATGCTTGGGAAAGCAGTGGAAGGTAACCTTAGCATGGCCCATGCTTTGCTATTGCATCAATTGAGGGCATGAACCAGCAGATAGTCAATCTCTTTCTGTCGCTTTTTAAATAAATAAAATAAATCTTTAAAAAAATCTTGAAATAGAATTCAAGATCTTTGTTACTAATAATAAAAAGCTAGAAGTTGTTAGTGATGATGGTATGTTATTTCTGGTAACAGCATAAAAAAAAAAAAAGCATATACCCATGGAAGGAAGGGGAAAGGGAAGTAAACAAGTAAGAGAGCTGAATAAACAAGGGAGGGAGAGAGGAAGGGGACTGAGTGAGTTGTCCAAAAATGAAGCAAACGAAAATGTGCATGATTTTGAACAATTAGTTGATGGAGCTTAAGGAGAAAAATCCATTTGATTTCAACACCCCTAGGTTAAACAAAGTAGGCCTAAAGAGAAGGAAATTTTATCTTCCCACTACTGAGGTCTACAGTGAACAATATTTAGATGACCTTAACCTAGTACTTACTTTATTTTTTATTTTGAGGATTAACCAAAAGCTAAAACACAAGGTAGAATTTTTTTTTAATTGTAGTAAAAAGCACCTAATATAAAAGTTAGCATTTTGCCCATTTTTAAATGTGGGGATCATAGGTGTTTTTAAGTGCATTCTCATTGTGCCACGAATCTCCAGAACTTTTCCATCTTGCTGAGCTGAAGTTCTGTCCATTAAACATCTCTGGATTTCTTCCTCTGCCAGTCTCTGGCATCATCCTACTTTCTGTCTCTATGAATTTGACCACTTCATGTCAGTAGAATGATACAATATTTGTCTTTTTGTGACTTATTTCTCTCAGCAAAACGTCCTCCTGGTTCATCCATGTTGTAGACAAGATTTTAATTTTGATTGTAGGACAAAATGTAGATGTTATCAACATATTTCAAGTTCTGGCTTGTTGTGCTTTTTTCCCCCTAAATTTACTATTTTGAAAAAAAAAAATTTTGAGAGGCAAATGGGGAGAGGAAACATACTGACAGAACTCACTCCTATCTACTGGTTTACTCCCTAGATGTCCACAATGGCCAAGGCTGAGCCAGGCTAAAGCTAGGAACCTGGAACAATCCAGGCCTTTCATGTGGGTGACAAAGAGCCAACTACTTGTGCTGTCACCTGCTGCACATTAGCAGGAGGCTAGAACTGGGGACAGAGCTGGCACCTGAACCCAGGCATCGTGGTACAGAATGTGAGTGTCTCAAGCCATGTCTTAGCAGCCATACACACACCTGCCCCAGGGCTCATATTTCAGAACGCTTCCTTTCCCACCTGACAGTTTTCAAAATAGGTTGACTGGCTACTTCTGCTTGTGATTTGGGGCCTTCTTGGCCCTATTTTTTTCTTTCATGAAATATTTTGATTTAGTTTCTATAAGTTTGTTTCAAGGCCATTAAAAATCCTGTTTGCATATATCATCATCCTAAAATTATTTTTTCTTTTTCTCTTAATTTAAAAATCAGAAAGTGGAGACTCTAATAGGAGTTTATCATCATCTGATTCTTCCAGATTTTACCTGTGAACTAACAAAGGAATGTAAATGTTTTAATTCCATTAGCTCACATTTTCATCGTCTCTCTGTAGAGAATGTAAGTCAGGTTTCTTTTGTCTGTGCTTTTGGAGAGACAGCATGGATGACTTCTTTATTTTCACCTTATTTACATTCTACCCTGGTTTTTAAAAATGTCCTCCGCCCCCCAAAAGATTGATTAGTAAATTAGTGCAGTTATTACTAAAGGAGTATTTTTCACTAATGGATTGCTGTCTGCCTTACCGCCGCTTCGTGCCGAGGCTGCTGCCCTCTGGTGTTGGGAGTCAGTGGAGAAAATGAACTGTGCTGGTGAAGAACAGTCAGGGTAACAGTGAGCAGCATCGCTGCCAGTCCTGCCTGGGATCTTCTACACCAAGTGATGGAACGAGCTCTGTGTCCTGCCAGACAACATGGGAATGGCCATGTGTAATGCCAGAAAGAGTGACCAGACTGTAGCATTGCAAATGAGAAATACTGTGTCCTGTACAAAGGCATTTTCGCTTTCAGCTAATCAGAAACTACCTTGTTTTTTTAAAAAAACAAACAAACAAAAAAACCCTCTTTCATGTAAGTAAGTGTTCTGATTCAAATTTTCTCATGTCATTTTCTCTCTGAAATATTTTGTTACTTATGTAAGTAAAAAATAGGGAAAAAGAAAAGAAAACCCCGAGTGCCCAGCAGTAGGGGAGTGGGTAAATTAAATGGAGCACTGCAGTGAAAAGAATAGCACAAGTCTGACTGCTAAGGTACAGACAGATACACACATATGTAAGTCTATACGTGGACTGTAAAATTTTTATTTTATTACAGTAAGAACATTTACCATGAGACTTAGCCTTAAATGTTGAAGTGCACAGTGCACTGTTGCTAGCTGTCGGTGCATGGTTGTACAACAGATCTCTAGAACTTACTTGTCTTGTGTAACTGAAATGTCATGCCTGATGGCTAGCAACTCCCCACCTCTCCCTCTCCCCCAGCTCCAGCAACTACCACTCTGTTCTTTGATTCTGTCAGTTTGACTAAATATCTCATGTAAGCAGAATTACGTGAATCTGTCTCTCTGTATAAGATATACTAAGTGAAATAAGCAAGTTATAGAACATCATGTGTAAGTTGATGCTGTATGTGAAAAAGATAAATGAAGAAAAACTGCACTTAAAAAGTATATAGATGTGTAGGTGAAGGTCTGGAAGGATGTATTACAAACGGTAAGTGGTTCACCTAAGGGAGGGGCCTGGGAATGAGGCTAATAGATGTCTGTGGCTTTATACTTTTATTTATTTTTTTTAAAAAGATGTATTTATTTGAAAATCAGAGTTACACAGAGAGAGGAGAGGCAGAGAGAGAAAGAGAGAGTCTTCCATCTGGTGGTTCACTTTCCAATTGGCTAAAATGGCCAGAGCCACGCTGATCGGAAGTTAGGAGCTTCTTCCGGGTCTCCCACACGGGTGCAGGGGCCCAGGGACCTGGGGCCACCTTCCATTGCCCTCCCAGGCCACAGCAGAGAGCCGGATTGGAAGTGGAGCAGCCGGGTCTTGAACCAGCACCCATATGGGATGCTGGTGCCTCAGGCCAGGGCGTTAACCCTCTGCGCCTCAGCACTGGCCCCGGCTTTATACTTTTAAAAGGAAAATATATTAATATAATTTGTAATTCATAACTAAAAAATTTAAATACAAAGACATTTAAATGATTAACACTGACTTTTGATTTTATTCGTTTTATTTGAGAGACAGAGAGACAACAACAAAGAGATATTCCACCCACTGATTCATTTCCAAATGCCCTCAACAGCTAGGGGTGAGCCAGACTGAAGCCAGGAGTCCAGAACACAAAATCTGGGTCTCTCTCACGTGGGTGGCAGGAACCCAAGTATTTGAGCCACTTATTGCGCTTCACAAAGTATGCAAGCAGGAAGCTATAATTAGAGGCAAAGTCTGGGCTCAAACTCAGACACTTCAATATGGGATGAGGACGTTTCAAGTGGTGTCTTAACCACTGTACCAAATGCCTACCCTCTGTTAAAAATATATTTTTTATTTACTTGAAAGGCAAAGAGAGAAAGAGAATTTCTACCCACTGGCTCTCTTCTCCAAGTACCTTTGGCTAGGCCAAAACTAGGAACTGGGAACACAGTCTGGGTCTCCCATGTAAGTGGCAGGAACTCAGGTACTTGTGCCATCGCTTGTATCCCACAGCGCACATTAGCAGAAAGCTGGAATCAAAAGTGGAGCCGGAACTGAAACCCATGCTCTCTGATACAGGATGCAGGTGTCCCAAGCAGCATCCTTTTTTTTTTTTTTTTTTTTTTCCTTATTTATTTGAAAGAATGACAGAGTAAGAGAGAGAGATCTTCCATCCACTGGTCTGTGGTTCAAATGGGCACAACAACCAAGGCTGGGCCAGGCTGAAGCCAGGAGCCAGGCAGTCCATTTGGGTCTCCCAGGTGGGTGACAGCTACACAAACACTTGAGGCATCATTGCTTCCCCAGGTGCATTAGCAGGAAGCCGGGTTGGCAACAGAGCAGCTGGGATTCCAACTGGCACCCTGATATGAGATGACAGTGTCTGAAGTGATGGCTTAACCCACTGTGGCACAACGGTGCCCCCCTAAGCAGCATCTTAACCATTACCCCAACCATACCCGTGACTCAGGCTGTTAAGCATGTTTGGAGTTCAAACTCAGGAAGACTTTATGTCAGAGGTTCTTGTAGAATATTTTTTTAAACTTATTTATTTTGAAAGTTATAGGGAGGGAGAGAGGGAGAAAGATCGAGGTCTTCTATCCTCTGGTTAACTCCCCAGGTGGCTACAATATCCAGGCAAGAGCCAGGAGCTTCATCCAGGTCTCCCACATGAGTGGCAGGGGCCCAGACACTTGGACCATCTTCCACTGCTTTGCCCAGGCCATTAGCAGGGAGCTGGATCAGAAGTGGAGCAGGTGAGACTTGAACTAGAGCCCATATGGGATGCTGGCATTGAAGGCTGTGGCTTTTCTCTCTTTGCCAGAACACTGGCCCCAGTTCTTACAGATTTTGAGCTGGTGGTTAATGAGGATAAGAATAGATAACAGATAGGGAGGCAGGAAATTTAAAAGGAAATAGAGTACAAAATTAAACAGAGCAGGAGATACGCGGGAAGCTCAAAGAGATTGCTTTTTTTGGGGGGACAGGCAGAGTGGACAGTGAGAGAGAGACAGAGAGAAAGGTCTTCCTTCTCCATTGTTTCACCCTGCCGGCGCACCACACTGATCCGAAGCCAGGAGCCAGGTGCTTCTCCTGGTCTCCCATGTGGGTGATTGCTTTTTTAACTTAAGTATATTGCATGTGTACTGTAGTTCTATGGTAGGTAAGAATAAGGGAAGGAATACTAGAGTTTGTTGAGTCATTGTGTGCCAGACATGGTGCCAGATGCTTTCATGTTTTGTTGAGAGTGTTTGAATCTATGTTCATCAAGGATATTGGTCTGTAGTTTTCTTTTTGTGTTTTTGTTTGGTTTAGGTATCAGAGTATTGCTGGCCTCATAAAGAGTTTTGCAGATTTGTATCCTTTCCAATATTTTGGAATAGTTTGATAAATTTTAGAGTTGATTCCTCTTTAGATATTTTGTAGAATTCATTTGTAAAGCCATCTGGTACTGGATTTCTTTGATGGGAGATCTTAATTATGCTTCAATAGCACTACTTGGTGCTGGTGTGTTTAGGTTTCCTATTTCTTCTTGATTTAATGGTGGTAGGTTATATGTATCCAGGAATTTACCCATCTCTGAGGTTTTCCAGTTTGTTTACATATAGTTGTTCATGGTAGTTTCTTATCCTTTGTATTTCTGTGGTATCAGTTGAAATGTCTCCTTTTTCATCTCTAATTTTATTTATTTCCATTTTTTCTCTTTACCTATATTAGATTTGCTGAGGTTATAGCTTGCTTATCTTTTTTTTAAAAAAAAACTTTTTTCATTTTGTGGATTTTTTGTGGGCTTTTTGGTTTATTTATTTTTAGATTTTTGTCTATGAGCCTCATTTCTTGCCTCCTGTGAATGTTGGGTGTGGTTTGTTCTTGCCATTCTGCATCCTTCAGATGCATCATTAGGTTATTTATTTGAAATCTATCTTTAAATGTGTGCCCCTATTACCATAAACTTCCCTGTGCTGTATCCCACAGATTTTGATATGTTGTGTTTTCATTTGTTTCAAGAGATATTTTGTATTTCTTTTTAGATTTCTTCCATGATCTATTGATCATTCAGGAGCATGTTATTCAATTTCCATGTATTTTTAAGTTTTCTGTAATTCTTGTTGATTTCTAGCTTTATTCCTTTATGGTCTGAGAAGATGCATGTTATGATTTTAATTTTTAAAAATTTACTGAGACTTGATCTTTGCCCTAATATGTGGTCTATGCTAGAAAATATTCCATGTGCTAATGAGAATTTGTATATTATATCTTTTGGATGAAATGATCTATAAATGTCTATTAAGTTCATTTGCTCTATGGTATGGTTCAAGGCTAACCGATCTGTGTTGATTTTTCTGTCTGGATAATCTTTCCACTGAGGACAGTGGGGTGTTGAAGTCCCCCACTATTATTGTATTGGAGTCCCTGGCTAATATTTGCTTTATATATTTGGGTATTCTTGTTTTGGGTGCAGAAATATTTATGATTTGTGTATCTTATTTCTGAATCAATCCTTTTATCAATATATAATGTCCTTCTTTGCCTCTTTTTACATTTTTTAAATTTAAAAGTATGTTTTATCGGGTATGAATATAGCTATTCCAGCTCATCTTTGGTTTCCATTTGTATGGTTTATCTTTCTCTAACCCTTTATTTTCAGTCTATGTATATCATTTTTTAAAAAAAAGACTTACATATGTATTTGAAAGGCAGAATTACAGAGAAAGGGAGAAACAGAGGGAGAAAGGTCTTCCATCCAGTGGTTCACTCCCCAGATGGCCACAACAGCCAGGGCTGGGCCAGGCCAAGGCCAGGAGCTTCATCTAGGTCTCCTATGTGGGTGGCAGGGGCCCTAACACTTGGGTCATCTTCTACTGCTTTTCCCAGGCCATTAGCAGGGAGCTGGATCAGTAGTGGAACAGCTGTGACACAAATGATACAAATTTCATAGGTACAGCTTTAAGAATGTAGTGGTTCTTCTCACCATACCACCCTCCCACCCCAACTCCCATCCTGCCTCCTACTCCCTCTCTCATCCCACTTGTCATTAAGATTCGTTTTTAATTAACTTTATATACAGAAGACCAATTCTATACTAAGTAAAGATTTCAACAGTTTGTACCCACACAGACACACAAAGTATAAAGTACTGTTGAAAGCAAGTTTTATAGTTACTTCTCATAGTACAACTCATTAAGGACAGAGGTCCTACATGGGAACTAAGTGCACAGTGACTCCTGTTGTTGATTTAATAATTGACACTCTTATTTATGACATCGGTGATCACTGAGGCTCTTGACTGAGCTGCCAAGCATATGGAAGCCTTTTGAGTCCACAAACTGTCAGTATTTAGACAGGGCCACAAGCAAAGTGGAAGTTCTCTCTTCCCTTCAGAGAAGAGTACATAAAAATTTACTTATTTGAAAAGCAGAGTGACAGAGGGAGAGAGTCAGAGAGAGCAAAAAAATCTCCCGTTCACTGCTTCACCCTCCAAATGGCCACAGCAGTTGGGACCGGGCCAGGCCAAAACCAGGAGCTCCATTTGGGTCTCCCACGTGGGTGGAGGGGCCCAAGTATTTGGGCCATCTTCCTGCTTTTCCTAGGTGGTTAGCAGGCAGTTGGATTGAAAGTGGAGCAGTTGGGACATGAACTGGCACCCACATGAGATGCCTGTATCATAGGCAGTGGCATTACCCATAATGCTACAATGCTACATTTCTCTATTTTTGTCTGAGTTATTTCAAAGTCTTGTCCTCAAGATCAGAAATCCTTTCTTCTTGATCTAGTCTATTATTGCAGCTCTCAGTTATATTTTTTTATTTCATTGGAGTTTTCAGTTCCAAAATTTCTAATTGTTTTTAATGATTTAATGATTTTCTATATCTGTTGAATTTCTCATTCATCTCATGCATTGTTTTCCTCATTTCTTTGATTGTCTATCTGTATTCCCTTACATCTCGTTGAGTTTCCTTAGGATCATTTTTTTTTTAATTCTTTCTCAGACCTTTAATGTATGCCTTAAAATCATGATCTATTTCTGGAGAACTGTTGTATTCTTTTGAAGATGTCATGGTTCCTTGCTTCTTCATGTTTCCTGTGTCCCTGTGCTGACATCTGTATTTGTAGCAGTTTATGGAGTGGCTTTCATTGGAAGCCTTCTTTTTGTTTTAGGTTGAATGTGGGCTGTCAGATGAGTAGTTGCTTTGGCTTTGGTTCTAGGTGAGCCCAGAAGTATAACTCCTGAATGATTTCTTGAGCTGTCTTCAGTGTTAGCAGTGTCTCTGCCACAGTCGTCTAGTCTGCCGCAGTTTTTGGAGGCAGTAAAAAGATTTTGAAGTGGATGTGAGATTCCAAAGGGGTTTCTTCAGGCCCCAGGGAGTTGGGTGTAAATCACAGTAGGGTTTGTGATGACTCTAGGTGACTCTAGCCACATTTTCAGTTCTGTGGGATGCAGAGGAGGGCTGCCCCTTGTCCCACCAGGCAAGCCTGAGAAATGCTGGGGTTTGTGGCACCAGTAGCTCTGACCCTGGAACTGTGTAATGTGGATGGGATCTTCCTGGGTCCTTCTGGGTGGGTGTGGGTGATGCTTGGACTTCTAACACCAAAAGCTTTTGTCCTAGCATGGAGGGATTTGAGGGGGACCTTGCCCTGGTACCATGGAACAAATACATATTATGCTGGAGATGGTGCACAGAATGCAGGTAGAGTCTTCCCTAAGTGCTGCAAGGTAGTTCCGGTGTCTCTGAGGAATACAGTACTGATAATCACAGTCCCAGAGATGCAGGGCCGGAAGGGAACCTTCTCTTGGTCCCATAAGAGAAACATGGGTTATGCTGATTGTGCACTAGCAGCTGTGGTCCTGCAGCAATGGAATGGAGATGGAGCCTTCCCCACGTCTCACAGGACAATACAAGCCTTCCTGAGAGTCAATATTTACAGTCCCAGAGCTGCAGGGCGCAGTGGAAACTTTCTCAGGTCTCACGTTTCATGCATAGGTTATGCTTGGGATTGTGCCCTGGCAGACATGAGTCTGAGGTAGTGGAATGCAGACAAGGTCCTCCTCAGGTTCCAGGGGAAGAACTCAGGTGACTCTGGAACGCAGCTCCAACACTCCCAGACTAGAGCTGCACGACTCAAAGGCCACCTTACTCACATCTCACAGGTTATGCAGGGAATTGTGCACTAGCAGGGACAGCCTTGGAGCAGACGAAGGCAGATAAGGCACTCCTCATACCCCACGGCGGGAGCACAGGTGTCCCTAGGACTTACTGAACAGTCACGATCCCAGAACTACAGGATGCCATGATCCTTACCTAGATCTCATAGGTCAAGTGCCGGTTATACTGGGGATTGTGGACTGGCAGCCACCAGCCTAAAGCAGAGGAATCAGATAGGTCCCACTGGTGGCATGATTTACGGTCCCAGAGCTACAGGACACAGAAGGAACTGCCTACAGTTACCACGGGGCATGTAAGGATGACCTTGGGGCTTCTGCCTTGGCCACCAAGCACCCTATGTGAAGAGATGCAGAGGGGCCTTTCTCAGCTCTGGTCCTCCAGGCTTGTGCATTGGCTGCGGCTTTTGCTGAGCCCCAAGAAGCAGAGGAGAGTTTCCCTGTATCAGGCAGAGTGGGCATGGCTCCACAGCTTAAGCCCAGCAGTCCCACAATTGTGGGATGTGGAGGGGCCTGCTCTCTATCCTGTGAAGTACCCTGGCTGTGGCTCTGGGGGCTTCTGGAAACAATGGGGCTGCTTGCTGTCCCCTAAGACCACAGCAGCTCAGATCCAGGATTTGGGGGAGTAGTTGCTCAAACCCCAGTTGGCTTCCTATACTGAATTTAAAGCAGTGAGACCTGTGGGAGTCTCCTCTAGTTAGGGCTGCTGGTCTGTGATGAGAGGTATGTGGTGGGGTGGGGTCTGCTTACCTCTTCCTGGCAAGATGGTGTCCTTCAGTGGAGAGCCTGTGTAGGAGCTGCTGTGTGCTTTGGTCCTTTCTCTCTGTCGGGTTTCAGAGCTCTCTTATTTAGAGTTCTCCTCACTTTGCTGAAGTTTCCCTCAGTCAGTCTCCAGGAAACATGGTCCCTCCTTTGTTATGGTTCTTCTCAATGTAGAGGTAAGTATGGGGGCCCCTCTGTTCAGCCATCTTGGATCCCCTTCTAAACAATTCCTATGGGAAAAAAAAAATCAGGGCTGGTGCTGTGGCATAGCAGGTAAAGCCTCCACCCGCAGTGCAAGCATCCCAAGTGGGCACCGGTTCAGGTCCTGGCTGCCCCACTTCTGATCCAGCTCTCTGCAATGCCCTGGGAAAGCAGTACAAGATGGCCCAAGTCCTTGGGCCCCCGCACCCTCGTGGGAGAACTGGGAGAAACTCTTGGCTCCTGGCTTCAGATCAGCATAGCTCCCACCATTGCAGCCATCTAGGTAGTGAACCAACGGATGGAAGATCTACCTCTCTCTCTCTCTCTCTCTCTCTCTCTCTCTCTCTCTCTCTCTCTGCCTCTGCCTCTAAGTAACTCTGCCTTTCAAATAAATAAATAAATCTTTTTTAAAAAATCTCTTAAAATTATTTCAGTGCTGGGGATGGCGCTGTGGCGCAGTGGGTTAACGCCCTGGCCTGAAGCGCCGGCATCCCATATGGGCGCCGGTTCGAGAACTGGCTGCTCCACTTCCTGTCCAGCTCTCTGCTATGGCCTGGGATAGCAGTAGAGGATGGCCCGAGTCCTTGGGCCCCTGCACCCATGTGGGAGACCGGGAAGAGGCTCGAGGCTCCTGGCTTCGGATCGGCACAGATCTGGCCGTTGCAGCCATCTGGGGAGTGAACCATCGGATGGAAGACCTCTCTGTCGCTGCCTCTCCTCTCTCTGTGTAACTCCGACTTTCAAATAATTTTTTAAAAGATTTATTATTTCAGTGCTACAAAACACATCAGAAATGAAGTATTTATTGCATTTCTTATGTAAGTAGTTACTATATAATTTTTAAAGTGTAGGTGCTATTAAACTATCCCTAAATGTTATGCTTTAAGATTTTTAGAAGCTGTAATTCCTTAACAAAATGCAAGGTAACAATAAAATAACATAGCAAGTGTTCAATTCATTCTGGATTAAGTACGTACACTGTAAGTGCTATCTTTTTTTTTTTTTTTTTTTGACAGGCAGAGTGGACAGTGAGAGAGAGAGAGACAGAGAGAAAGGTCTTCTTTTTTTCCTTTGGTTCACCCCCCAGTGGCCACTGTGGCCAGTGCGATGCAGCAGGCGCACTGTGCTGATCCGAAGCCAGGAGCCAAATGCTTCCTCCTGGTCTCCCATGCAGGTGCAGGGCCCAAGCACTTGGGCCATCCTCCACTGCCTTCCCGGGCCACAGCAGAGAGCTGGACTGGAAGAGGAGCAACCGGGGCAGAATCTGGCACCCCGACCAAGACTAGAACCCGAGGTGCCAGTGCCGCAGGCAGAGGATTAACCTAGTGAGCCGAGGCGCCGGCCTGTAAGTGCTATCTTAAAACTTTCTCTTTTAATATTTCTCATATTCTGTGTGGTGGTTTTCTTTTTCTTATTTTTATACCTCATTAGATCCTGAGCATTGTTAACAGTAGAGACAGTGTCCTCTTGTTTCCTATGCCTAGTACATAGTACAGAAATCTTTTAAAAGTTCATGGAAAATGAATATTATATTGTTGAGTGACATTTAAGAATAATATAGCATACTAATAATATATAGTGGTCTCCCTCAAAACATTTGCAAAATAAGGGCTTTGGTGAAATTTTTTTAGTATATGAATGACAAGAATAATGCTTGGCGGGGGAGGGGGACGATGCTGCGGCATAGCGGGTAAATCTGCCACCTTCAGTGTCTGCATCCCATGTGGGCACCAGTTCAAGTCCCGGCTGCACCACTTCCAATCCAGCTCTCTGCCGTGGCCTGGGAAAGCAGTAGAAGATGGCCCAAGTCCTTGGGCCCCTGCACCCGCATGGGAGACCTGGAGGAAGCTCCTGGCTTCAGATAGGCGCATCTGTGGCTGTTGCAGCCATTTAGGGAGTGAACCAACGGATGGAAGACCTCTCTCTCTGCCTCTGCCTTTCTGTAACTCTACCTTTCAAATAAATAAATCTCTTAACAAAAAAGTAATGCAGCCGGTGCCACGGCTCAATAGACTAATCCTCCGCCTGTGGTGCCGGCACACTGGGTTCTAGTTCCGGTCGGGGCGCCGGTTCTGTCCTGATTGCTCCTCTTCCAGTCCAGTTCTCTGCTGTGGCCCGGGAGTGCAGTGGAGGATGGCCCAAGTGCTTGGGCCCTGCACCCGCATGGGAGACCAGGAGGAAGCACCTGGCTCCTGGCTTCAGATCAGCACGATGTGCCGGCCGCAGCGGCCATTGGAGGGTGAACCAACAGCAAAGGAAGACCTTTCTCTCTGTCTCTCTCTCTCACTGTCCACTCCGCCTGTCAAAAAAAAAAAAAAAGTAATGCTTGAGACAGGCAGGAGAGACTGACAGACGATAGAATACAGTGTATAGTAAAAACATTAGGATTGTCAGATTTGGCCTTATTTCACATGAGGCACATGCATTAAGGAACAATCTAAAGTCCTAAAGAAAAGAGTGTGCTATGAAGTGACTTATAGCAGAGGAAAGATAATTTCTCTCATAGCATTTAAAGGACAGTGGCAATCCAGGGCTGGTGGAGTGGTTGTGCCATTCTCAATATGTGACTTCCACTTTTGAGCCAATGCACCAGCTTTCATATTGCTTTTCATGTTGCTGTTGATTGGATTTGGTCTATATTTATAGAAGCTATTTTGACAGTTGCTTTTGATTATTAAAAATTTTTGAAAACAAATAGATTTTATTGGATAAATGATTGATTTGTCAAAGTATATTGAATAGTTAAGTTCAACTTAGTATATGGTTGTTAGAAAAAGGTTTTTTGGGGGCCGGCACTGTGGAGCAATAGGTTAATCCTCTGCCTGTGCTGCCGACATCCCATGTGGGCGCTGGTTTGGGTCCTAGCTGCTCCTCTTCCAATCCAGCTCTCTGCTATGGCCTGGGGTAGCAGTGGAGGATAGCCCAGGTCCTTGGGCCCTTTCACCTACATGGGAGACCCGGGAGAAGCTCTTGGCTCCTGGCTTTGGATCAGCGCAGCTCCGGCCGTTGTGGCCATTTGGGGAGTGAACCAGCAGAGGGAGGACCTTTCTTTCTGTCTCTTCCTCTCACTGTCTGTAACTCTACCTCTCAAATAAATAAATAAAATATTTAAAAATATATATATATATTTAAATACTAGGCTTAAGTTTTGAGATAAAATAATGTTTTTAGCTTTATCTTTTGTACTAGTCTTGCCATATCTAGTATTGTACTTAAATAAGAACAATATGTGATATATCAAAGCTTATTTTCTATTTTTGGCATAGTTAGCATCTTCATTTTTGGATATGACTTTTGATTCATTAAGCAATTATTCAAGAAAATCTTACTTTATATGCTAAGTATAGTCATTTTTTTAATCTGTCCAACTTTATTCCAATTTCTACATTTAAAATTACACAAATATCCTTTAAATAAAGAAAAAATTACTGTTTTAGCACAAATTTAATTTGTACTTAATAAGGAAGTTTCTGCTTTGGAAACACTGTCCTGCTCTAGGCCTCTGGCCTTGCATCTTGAAGCTGGCTGACCCCCCAGAGGTAAATGCCATCCGTGTTCTCCCTTAGGTTTTCAGATTGCAGTTTCCTATTTTAACTTCTGTTTAGAAATATACTTGAGAATTTTGTTCTCTGTAGCTACATAAAACTGGTGTTTATCATTTGACTCAAGTTTCTATCAGTAACATTTAAAAATGTCATTCATAGTTTTGCAGTTTTAGATGTATCTGAGTTACTAAAGTCAATTTTGAATACTGTTTTCCTTTATATGTATAACAGGATTTGGATTGGGAATTGTTAATGTACTCATACATTATGTTCTTTTAGATCTGTTCTAATATTCTGAGCAGTGAAATTCATGTTTTAGATTGTTTTTAAGCTATTTGGTTTAATACTAAAATAATGGAATAGATACAAATTGTATAAGACTTATAAAAATATTAGGTTTAACAAACAAGTAGAAAAGATTTACAAGTAAATCATTTATAGGTTTCCTCATTGGGAAACCTGGCTACAAATTTTACATATTTTCATAAACCCCTATATACATAAATGATGTATTTACTAATTATGAACAGAATAGGTTCAGAAGAGCTTGGCTCAATCTAAGCTGATCCTTAATAAGTGAATGCTAATACTTTCACTTGATGGCAGGCAGATTTTGGTCTAATGTGCAGTTTTCTTCCTATGAACATTTTAAAAAGTTGTTTGTTAAAAGAAGCACTTCTATAAAATGTTTTTTGAATCAATTTTTTAATGTATTCTTTGATTTGTGCCTTATGGTTCTCCAATATGGGAAAAATCTAACTCCAGGAGTATCATGTAAGAAGACACTTTGTTTTCTTCATTTTGGCATGTAAAGTTACAGGAATCCATAGGATTAGAACCTAAAGAAAAATTTTTGGTATGCAGGTAAAATTTGAAAATAATTCATGGCTTTAATTCTTTTATTTAGCATACTGATTTCAAACTAAACAATTAGTTTTATTCCTGATAAAGAATAGGAAATGAAGTAGTCATTAAAATATCTTTGGACTTTATGTAAAATTTTGGAGATACTAAAATTATTAGGATTCTAAGATAGGGGCTGGTATTCTGGCATAGCAGAATGGGCCACTGTTTGCAATGTCAGAATCTTGTATTGGAGTGCCTATTCAAAGTTCCAGCTACTTTGCTTCTGAACTAATTTCCTGCCAATGGGTCTGGGAAGGCAACAGAAGATGGCCCAAGTTCTTGGGCCCCTGCCACACGTTGCAGTCTAGGATGGAGTTCCTAGCTCCTAGCTTCGGCGTGCTTATGAGGTGCCAGTGTCGCAGGCAGAGGCTTACCCTACCATGCCACAGCGCCAGCCCAAAAAAACCATAATGATTTAAAGATTTTAGCAACAAAATACAAATGTAATTTTATCATCTGAAAATATGCAATAATCATGGCTACATAGAAGAGTGTTGTTATACTTTTAAAAGTTTTTGACATTAACATCTGATTAATGTCTCAATATTAACTAGTGGAAAAATCTGAGTTGAAGGTAAATTTCACAGGCTTATCATAATCATTTAGCTCTTTTTCCCACACACATTTACTTGATCTGTCTAACACATTGTGAGTCTCTCTCCTCATTTTTTCTACCTTACAAGCTTTCTATGAGCCTGGAATTCAGCCAATTCAGGTTGTGGTGTTTGTATTGGGGAACTTATAGGTCCTACTCTAACAGCTGTGCAGTTGAACATTAAGTAGTATACTCGGTATCCACATGGCATTTATATTTGGTGACTCATTTATTTATATAACTAATAAAAAGGAAAATTGTTTTGCTTTGTAGCTAGAGTTAGATTATTATTCGAAGCAGGTTAGCCCACCGACACAACAATTTCTCTTATTTGTAGTGAAATGGTGCAGGTATAGTCAGACCAACCTGTGTTCAGATCCTGTCCAATCTGCCATACTAGCTCAGTGATGCTGGGCTCCTTCTGTAAGTCTTAGCTTCTTTGCCTGCACAGTAGAAGTAATAAAACTCTCGGTAAGGACATTGCAGTGAACATTCGGTATGAATAAACCTTTCTGTTCATGTGAAGCTATTGCTGTGGACAGCAAGCCTATGGGCCAAAAGACATGTCCAATTTAAAATTTGATACTTGCTGCAAAATCCCTCTTAAAAAAACCATCCTAATTTAGAATCCTGCTAACAGCATATGACAGTACCAAGTATCTTCCACACATGGAAGAAAAATATATTCAATCCTGTCATTTTTATGCCTGTTTTTAAATGTTAATCCTTTCCAGGTCTCTACTTTCTGTAATCTGTTGGTTTCTTGGGCACTGGAATAATATAGCAGCCAGATGGTTGTTTTTAAGACTTTTTTCTTAGTAGCTATTTGTATTTTTACGTAGGCTGTGTATCTATTAGTGTGTGCCATTTATAAAACATAAACTCCTTCAGTATAAGTTATATATATGTATATGCTAGCATCCATCAATTTTAAACAGGTTGAAATTTCAAAGAATCAAAATTTCCATGGCTTCTCATTAGTTTGAGTCTTCTGGTTTCTTTCATTTCCACTACTCAAGAAAGCTGTTTTGTTTAAGATATATTAATATGTTTTGTCTTTGAAAATATGGATATAATATTTAGCATCTTTGAGGCACTTTAGTTTACCATTTTGAATTCATTATCATAGTATAGACTGTAGATATAGAAGATATAAATAGTACAGGCCGGTGCACGGCTCAATAGGCTAATCCTCCGCCTGTGGCACTGGCACACTGGGTTCTAGCCCTGGTCGGGGCGCCGGATTTTGTCCCAGTTGCCCCTCTTCCAGGCCAGCTCTCTGCTATGGCCCGGGAGTGCAGTGGAGGATGGGCCAAGTCCTTGGGCTCTGCACCCCATAGGAGACCAAGATAAGCACCTGGCTCCTGGCTTCAGATCAGCGCGGTGCGCCGGCCGCGGCGGCTATTGGAGGGTAAACCAACGGCAAAGGAAGACCTTTCTCTCTGTCTCTCTCTCTCACTATCCACTCTGCCTTTCAAAAAAAAAAAAACAACAACAACAACAACAAAAAAAACCAGACCAAATCTATACTGACCTTGAAGAGAGAAATGTGTTTCGCATTGGTTTCTTTTTTTTTTTCTTTTCTTTTTTTTTTTTTGACAGGCAGAGTGGACAGTGAGAGAGAGAGACAGAGAGAAAGGTCTTCCTTTGCCATTGGTTCACCCTCCAATGGCCGCCGCGGCTGGCGCTCTGCGGCCGGCACACCGCACTGATCCCAAGGCGGGAGCCAGGTGCTTCTCCTGGTCTCCCATGGGGTGCAGGGCCCACTTGGCCCATCCTCCACTGCACTCCCTGGCCACAGCAGAGAGATGGCCTGGAAGAGGGACAGAATCCGGTGCCCTGACCGGGACTAGAACCCAGTGTGCCTGCACCGCAAGGTGGAGGATTAGCCTGTTGAGCCACGGCGCCGGCCTTTGTTTTTTCTTCTTTTTCTTTCTTTCTTTCTTTTTTTTTTTTTTTTTTTTTTTTTTTTGACAGGCAGAGTTAGAGAGAGACAGAGAGAAAGGTCTTCCTTTTTCCGTTGGTTCACCCCCAAAATGGCCGCCACAGCCGGCGCACTGCGCCAATCCAAAGCCAGGAGCCAGGTGCTTCCTCCTGGTCTCCCATGTGGGTGCAGGGCCCAAGTCACATTGTTTTCTTAATACTTGATTCTCCTAAAAAGGAAATACTGGGAAATTCCACTTAAACTTTATTCTTGTACAGTGGCATTTCTATTTGAAACCTGCTACTCTTTTGTGAAGCCCTGTTTTAAGTCATAGATAGCTTTGAAATTTCCAAGAAGTTATAGTACATGCTAATGAGTAGAACCCCAAAATGCAGATGTTGGTACACCTTACCTCACAAAGCCATGTTTGGATTAAAAAAGATTTATTTAAGCTTTATTCAGTCTTCCACGCGGTGCAAGGGCCCGAGGACTTGGGCCATCTTCTACTGCTTTCCCAGGCCATAGCAGAGAGCTGGATCGGAAGTGGAGCTGCCAGGACATGAAGCGGCGCCCATATGGGATGCCAGCACTGCAGGCGGCAGTTTTACCTGCTAGGACACAGCGCCAGCCCTCTCCCCCTCCCCCGCATTGAATTTTGTTCTCATTTTTAACTAAGCTCACACTTGACAGTGACGTTTTATTATGTCAACTTGTGCTGTAAATAAATTGAATGGTTTTTTTGTAACTTTAAAGTGTAGTAAGACTGATCTTAATCAATTTGAATTGTAAAGGTTAAGTATAGTTGGTAAGAATGTTTCACTGGCATTTATTCACTAGCTTTGTTGTAATTTTTCGACTAAGAGGTTTGTTTTGTATTCATAGTCCTTTAATTTATCAAATTCTTATAAAGTACAATCTTGGATAAATTATTAATTCCTAACAATTGAACAGAGAGTCACTCTCAATAGGGCCGGGCCCTTTTGGGGGACTTAGTAAATGTCAGGTATTTTTATTAATAAATAACACCATAGAATTTATGGTGAATGTAGAACCTTGTGATGTATGCATATTCACCCTTCTAAATTTTAATACTTCATTGTTTTTCTTTTTTTCTTTTTTTAATAGAATCCCAAAACAAAAGAGCAGATCGAAAATCTGTTACGGAATGGGATGAACAAGGAACTTCGAGATCGTCTTTGTTACCGGATGACTTTTGGGACTGCAGGACTTCGTTCTGCCATGGGGGCGGGGTTTTGCTACATTAATGACCTTACAGTAATACAGTCAACACAAGTAAGTATTATGAAGTACTATGTGTGTGCTTTTTCTTACTTTTTTTTTCTTTATAAATTTAAGTAGATCCTTTGAAAACCTTTATGGAATTTTATGAAGATTGTCTCGTGTAAGTATTATGAAGGAACTTAAAAAAAGTTTGTGGGAAACAGAATTAAAAGAGAAGTTTAGGGGCATTTATCCTAGTGATTAAGATGCCCAAGCCTCACATCAGGGTACCTGAGTTCAGTTCCCAGATCTGGCTCCTTACTCTAATTGCTTGCTAGTGCAGATAACGTGAGGCAGCATTGATGGCTCAACTAATTGGGTTCCTGCCACCGCTGTGAGAGACCTGGGTTGAGTTCCTGGCTCCTGCCTATCAACTAATGTTTTTTTCTTTTACATTTATGGGGAAGAAAGATCAGTTTGTTTTGGTACCAAAATTTTTGAAATCCATGTGAATAAGGACTCTTCAAAATGTTCATGAAAAACACATATTATATGTGTGAATTTCAACAATTTTTTACCAAAATAAACTTTTAATTTTATTTTGCCATGAGCTTTTTGAAGTCTCCTCATAACTGAATAACTGTATACTAAATTCTGACCTTTGGTCTTACCTAAGATTTATCTTATAAGCTACTTATGAATATTCAAGTTTGCAGATTAATTTCCCAATTAAGAGTTGTTATTTTGATTGCTATCATCAACTTCCTGACAATGTTAACTTTGCATTTGAAACCAGGGCATGGGTATTGACATATCCTGTTAATACAGAGAAGCAAGTTTAGATGAAAAGATGATTATTCATTTTGGATTATGATCATTCGTAAGAGTTAACCAGAGTATTTGGAAAATTTAATTGAAAGTGTTTGCCTTAAACATGATCTGCTTCATCTATATCAAAGTTCCTTAAGATAGTTGTAGATGATACAATTTGTTTCTCTTCATTTTTATGCAACTTATTCTAGAAACAAATTGCTTCTCTTGCCAGTGAATTGGCTTCACTGCTTCAATGAACTAAATGTTTGAGGTCAGTAATGCATTTGGCATAATCTAAAAATAATTCTGGGTTAGAAAATTGCTCAGGAGACCTAATTCTAATCGATAGTGCCTAACAATGAATCACTGTTCTGAGAGAATTCTCTAAAGCCTGGGGCTAATGCACAGGGAGGAGTGACAGGGTAGGACACTTGTTACCTTCACCACTCACCCCTCCCCAGCTCCTTGCTGCTCCTCAGCCAGGGAGGCTTGAGTTTAGTCTTTTTTATATATATTGAATTTCTTAAGTTTTCATTTGAAATTAAAATCCCTTGACTCTACAAAAAGGGGTGAAGGAGATGTTTGAGAATCAATTTCTATAGAAATGCAAATTTCTTAAGAGTTGGGATTTTGTGCAAAAATAGAAGAGCCATATGTAATCTAATTCTTAAGCCTTAGTCCTTTTCAGACTTTAGATCTAGGAGGATAAGCTAGAGTCTCACCACAGAGAATAATGTGAGATTCTATGAGGTTTTAGGATAGTATCATTCAAAATAAGTTGGTAAAAGTAGCCAATTTGAGATACATTTTCCCCCTCACTCCCACTCAGGGGGAAAAGGTTGAGAAAAACAATTGTATACTTGAAAGATCTATTATTGGAAGCCACGAGGACATGTTTGGTGCTTCCATTTACTTACTTAGCAGTGCTTGCCATATAGTAGGACTTCAGTAATCGTAAATCAGTATAACTTAATTTTAATTGAATGAATGGCCCTGAGCAAATCATTACAAGGAGCTTCATGGGCTGGCATTGTAGGACAGCAGATTGGACCTCCACATGCAACTTCCACATCCTACATGTGCAATGGTTGGAATCCTCGCTATTCTGCTTCTGATCCAGCTCCCTGCTAACATGCCTGGGAAGACAGCAGAACTTGGCCCTAGTGCTTAGGCCCCTGCCATCCACATGGGACACAGGTGGGGTTCCGGTTTCTTGGCTTCAAGATGGCCCAGTCCTGGCCGTTGTACCATGTGAGGAGAGAACCAACAGATGGAAGATCTCTTTGTCTCTCCTCTTCTCTCTGCAACTATGCCTGGCAAATAAATAAATCTTTTTTATTTTAAAAAGAGCTTCAATATTATTTTATCTTTCTCTCCTTTTTTGAAAACATTGAAACAGAACAAAACAGAAATGGTTTTTGCATTTCTGTTTTCAGGGTGTTTGTAAAGATTAAATGCCTCATCTTTTTGTAAAAATAATTTTAAAGGGCTATAACAATATGAAGTGTTATTTTTGAAAACCAAATAGTTAAAATTAGCAAATCATTCAAAAGATCCAAAATGATTTTAGTTATTGTGATTTTTTGTTTTTTTTGTCTCTCTTGACTGCACATTTAGTCTATGAATATTTTTTTCTGAGTTTTTTTGAAGATTTAATTTATTCAAAAGGCAGAGTTACTGAGAGAAGGGGGGAGGGGAGATAGAGACGGATCTTTCATCTGCTCTTTCACTCCCCAGATGGCTGCAGTGGCCAGAGTGGGGGCCATCCGAAGCCAAGAACCAAGAGCTTCTTCTGGGTCTCCCACATGGGTGGCAGGGGCTCAAGCAGTTCTGCTGCTTTCCCAGGTGCATTAGCAGTTATCTTGATCGGAAGTGGAGCAGCAGGGACTTGAATGCCAACTGCTGCAGGCAGCAGCTTTACCCACTATACCACCGCACTGGCCCCTTTTTCTGAGATTTTTAAAACTAAGGAATTACAGATGGATCAGCCATCTGAAGAAACATCGTAGTGAAGAACTGTGTCGCTGATTAAGAATGTTTGTGTCATAAATAGGTCAGATCCTTTGGTTAGCTTCAATCTTAGGATTTAGCAAGGGCCTCAAATGGTCAGAATTCTTCTCTCTAGAGCCTTGAAGCAAGAAACAGTTTCTTCTGGCTCTTGTTCAATTTTTTTAAACGAAATTTCATGTACCCTCTTTTGTTCCTAATGTTTTCAATATTGGATTGGATTGGATTTAATGGTTACTGAATCACTCTCTCTGTAGTATTAAATGTGTCCAGAAATCCAGAAAATGTTTGCTGTTTCACATTTGTGGATTGAGTGGAGTTGCTCCCACGCTAGTAAACATAGGGGTGCAGGCAGAAGGCAGTCCCCTGGGAGCCAGCGAGCTGCACAGCAAGCACCCGAGTCAGAGATTTCAAGTCATCTGCGACGGCAGCATTCATCAGAGACTCATCTTTGTGTTTATCTACTTCAGGGGATGTACACATACCTTGAGAGGTGTTTCTCAGATTTCAAGCAGAGAGGCTTTGTGGTTGGGTATGACACGCGGGGCCAAGTAACCAGCAGCTGCAGCAGCCAGAGGTACAGTGTCAATTGTTTCAAAGACTAAGTTGGTGTGGAATAAAACATGTAAAACAGTTTTGGGGCCAGTGATAGGATTTCTAAAACAAGAGACTATCAAGTTGGAATGTGAACATATGCCAGTGCATATTTTAAAGATGAAATAGAAGAAAGAACATTTCAAAGATAAACTTTAGATTTTACAGAAAGGAGAAGTTTAAAATGTTTGGAGTCTATATTAAGAATGTCACCATAGCCTATAATTTTAATATTCTCATAAGGTAATGGTGTTCCTTGTATTCCTGCAGTAGTGCCCTAATTGATTAGATTTAGGGTGTTTTCATTGATAGATCGTTATGTAATGATCTTTTTTTCAGGGAGTAATCATGCATATTGGGTTTATCAAAGTGCTTTCACTTTCCTTTACCCTTGCCTTTTGCTGATTGTATATCTTAGTAAATGCCATTGAAAGATGAATGGGGGGCAGTGGTGGGCCCTGGTGTCCTGGCATAATGGGTTAAGCCACTACCTGTGACACCATTTGATTCTCAGCTGCTCCACTTCTGATCCAGCTCCCTACAAATGTGCCTGGGAACCAGTGGAAAATGGCTCAAGTGCTTTGGCCCCTGCACTCATGTGGTAGATCTGGCAGAAGCTCCTAGCTGCTGCCTTCAGCCTAGCCCAGCTCTGGCTGTTGCAGCCATTTTAGGAGTTAACCAGCAGATGGAAGATCTCTATCTATCTCTCCCTCTTTCTGTCTAACTCTGCCTTTCAAGTAAATAAAAATTATTTTTTAGAAAAAGATGAATGAGGAAATTGAAATGTCAGTTCTGTGAATTATTAATCCCCTTACAAAAAAAAACTATATTTACTTAATGTTTTAAAATTGGAGCATGAAGATTAAATAATTAAGTCTTTAGAATTGATTGCATTAAGCTATTATATATTCAGAATAATTATGGTACGAACAGTTATTATGATGGGAGGTTGGTTTTTAAAAAGTATGATAATCTAGGAACTAAGTGCAATTTCTCTCTTGTTTTAGACTTGCTAAACTTACTGCTGCAGTCTTACTGGCTAAAGATGTTCCTGTGTACCTTTTTTCCAGATATGTTCCTACACCTTTTGTGGTAAGTATGTTGTGTTAGTGATCATACAATTTGCTGCTCTTTGAAACCTAGTTGACTTAAAGCTTTTAAAGTTTTTTTCATGAATATAGTTCTATATTGAATGATATAAGGTACTAAAGGAAGAAAACAAATTTTGCTTTGAATTTATTTTCATTCAACAAGCATTTGTTAAATTACCTAAGAATCTGACCTATAAAGGTTGACAAGTCCAGTCATAGTGGGATATTTTGACACTTTTCTTTCAGAAATTGATTTATCAGGCAGACAAAGGTGATTAAGGGTAGGTTTGAAAACACTATTAATAGGCTTGATGGGGGGAGGGGTGAGAGAGAGAACCCTGTATTCAGTGATGGTAGGCTATGCATTACTGTTGAGCAGAGTCACAAAGGAAATTTCGGCAAATGCCAAAGAACCATTGATCAAGCCATATACCTGGACCCCAGTGCAGTAAAATTAGGAAGAAAAAAGGCTCACAAGCTCCATGTTTGGAATTTTTCAAACTTTAAGTATCTTATGAATTATGGGAGTTGTTAGAATTGAGATTAGAAAATGCTGGCAGCCCTGGGGTACATGTGCTTTACCCTGCTGGCTGTGCATGGGAAACAGAGCTGTAAAAATTTCTGTGCAAACTAAAACCATGCAAAGTGATCTTAATGATCAATGGGAGCAACTACAGTTATCCTGTAACTTTTAAACTTTTTTGCCAAAATATTGAAAGTACCCTTAATCTGTTTAAAAATGTGGAGGGACCTTTCTCTGTAAGGGGAAAATGGTAGAACTAATATTTATTTAGTAATTTAAGATATTAGAAACATTTAAAAATAAATTGTTTCATTTCTTTGTAAAAAAAATTAAGAGAATGGTGCTTTCTTCTTGTCATAAAACTTACAATATGAGCATACATTTTTTTCTGCAAACTGTATACACATCTCTGTTTGTATCAGCTTCCAACATTTTATCCTATGTTACATTCAATGTGGTAAAATATCTCTTAGAATTCCTTGAATATGAAGTCTTTTGCTAGTGATCAGAATCTTGTCAGACTTGGGTTACGAGCCAGTCTCTGAGTCATGTCAGGGTAATAGATTAGGTCATTTACCTAGCTGCTGTCTCTCTTTGTCTGTATATTCCTACAGTTCTCTCTCATTGTCTCTTATTCACTCATCTTTCTCTCTGTCTCTTTATTTCTCTACCTCTCTCTCTGTGTGTGTGTGTGTGTGTGTGTATTTATAAGGAAGAGCCATCTCTATATAGAGAGAGAAAAAGAGAAAGGGGCTAGATTTGAAGGTAGAATAAATAAGACAAATAATAAGTATTACAGAGAAAAGGGGGAAATCCAACGTGGTCGTTAACTTTGGAAGAGAAGACAGTGAATTGCTCCCTTTGCCACAAAGCAACCTATTGGAAGGCAGTAGACCTATGTTCCATATCTTTGAATCTTCTACCTAATGAATGCATAATATTGGACAGGCCTCAGTGTAAAATATAATGAGTTAGATAGTTTCTAAATTTACTTCCAGTTCTAACATTTTATGATTGTCTCTGTCACTCATCACTGCAGACTGGTTGAGTACCTGGCATTTAGCAGGTGTTTGTTAAATGTTGTCAAATAACAAAAAGAAAAAGGAATGTTACTGGACTAAGTTAAAGGAGATCAGAGGAGGAAAGCCAGTCTCAAAGTAGGAAGGTTGCTGGGCTTCATCATTTAGCAATGAACCTCACCCGAACCTAAACTTGATAAAATTTTTGGCCATTTGTACCACAATGTCTTTTCCTATTACTTAAACAGTTATTCTCATGTAAACTGTTTGAGTAGCTAGGGTGCACAGTGGAATTCAATGCTGTCTTTTCAGCCGTACGCAGTCCAGGAACTGAAAGCAGTTGCAGGTGTGATGATTACCGCGTCTCACAACCGTAAGGAAGACAATGGATATAAGGTAAACCTTGAACTCCTGGCCTCTGCATATAGTTCTGATTTATTCAAATAGTTTATAGTAAGTATATTTTCTACACTGAAGAACAGGGCTTGGCATTGGACAGAAAAATGATAAAAATATTGAGGCTGTCCCTCAAAGACTGTATCCCTAATGGCCCTTCCTACTTCTCAGTGTGTTTAATTACAAGTTTCCTCATTGATCTTTTCACTGCTAATTGCCATTGATTTCTGCATCCCATCCCAAATACATCTGCTCTACCATCTCAGAAATAAAGTTGTATTGTACTAGAGCATGAAAAATGAAAGGGAATTTGTGCGAAGGAAGCCAGACAAATAGTACTTTGACCTTACTCTCCTCCCCACCCCCAACCTTCTGCCAGTGCTCCCCATTGGCCACAGGATCCATTTGATATGTCAGTCTCTGTGGCAGAAAGCCCAGTGGGAAAGGGTAAGCCATGGCTCTGGAGGAGCAAATAGAAGATACACAACATGGGGCTGAACCAGTGTTTGGGGCTTCTGGGTGATGAGCCCATGTCTTGTATATGTTTTTCTTATGTGGGAGGACTTCAGATATACTGGGATCTGTTTTACTGTAGAAGAGGAGATTTAGTACTAATCTAGGATTTAGGATCTGACCAGATGAGTTACTAATCACAGATATGAGGAACAGCCATGATGGATTCCGTTTTCTTTTTAATTTTTATTTATTTATTTATTTATTTGAAAGGCAGAGGGACAGAAGGGAAGAGAAACAGAAGCAGATAGAGATATCTTCCATCTACTCATCTATTCTCCAAATACCCACAACAATTAGAGCTAGGCCAGGCCAAAGTCAGGAGCCTGGAACTCATTCCAGATCTTCCACAAGGGTGACAGGGACACAAGTACTTAAGCCATTACTTGCTACTTCGCAGGATGTACATTAGCAGGAAGCTGGACTCAAACCCAGATACTGGTACGGGATGTGGTGTCCCACAGTGTCTTAACTGCTGTGCTAAATGCCCAAACACATGTGGACTCTTCAAAAATTCATGGAAATACACATTATAAAAACCTATGCATGGGGTTCAGAAAGTTTTATACCAAAATAATCTTTTAATTTCATTGTCCTTGAGCTTTTTGAAGTACTCTTTTTGTTTGTTTGTTTGTTTGTTTTTGACAGGCAGAGTTAGAGAGAGACAGAGAGAAAGGTCTTCCTTCCTTTGGTTCACCCCCCAAGTGGCTGCTATGGCCAATGTGCTGCACCAATCCGAAGCCAGGAGCCAGGTGCTTCCTCCTGGTCTCCCATGCGGGTGCAGGTGCCCAAGCATTTGAGCCATCCTCCACTGCCTTCCCGGACCACAGCAGAGAGCTGGACTGGAAGAGGAGCAACTGGTACAGAACCGGCGCCCCAACTGGGACTAGAACCCGGGGTGCTGGCGTCACAGGTGGAGGATTAGCCTAGTGAGCCGTGGCGCCAGCCCCTGAAGTACTCTTATACTAGATTTGAGGCATTTATTGGTCAACCAGGTAGCAGTTGGGCAATAGGATATTTAGCTCTGTAACTTGAAAGAAATCTGGGCTAAAGATTGAGATTTTGGGATTGCCACACACATTAGAGCATATAAGAGGGTTTGAAAGTCCTTTATTTGGATGAGCAACCCAGAGATAGTATAGAGCAAAAAGAAAAGAGATCAACTGTAAGTGAAGAGAGGAAGAAGAGAAGCTGTAGGTATGTGAAAGACCAGAGTAGATTGATCTTAAAACCAAAGAATAAGAATTGTAAGGAATTGCAGGTCAGCTATCAAGGAGAGCCAGGAACCCAGATCACTTCTCTGAGCACCAGGCTTCTATATCGAATTGCCTACTTAAGAGAAAGAAGTCATGATTCCCCTACAACCTGCCACATGTGTACTCAAATGTGGTCTCCTCCATGTTCCCATCCCCATAAATTACCACCACCCACCCACCCAGAGACCAAAAATCATTCTTGATTGCTCTCTTTTCCCTAACATTAAATCTATCATCAGGTTTCACAAATTCTAAATCTAAAATATATGGTAAATGGGGCTGGCATTGTGGCTTAGCAAGTAAAGCCACCGCTTGCAGTGGCAGCATCCCATATGGGCGCCGATTTGAGTCCCCACTGCTCCACTTCCAATCCTGCTGTCTGCTGTGGCCTGGGAAAGCAGAAGATGGCCCAAGTCCTTGGGCTCCTGCACTCGAGTGGGAGACCCAGAAGAGACTCCTGGCTTGCAGCACCAGCCATTGCAGCCACTTGGAGAGTGAACCAGTGGATGGAAGGCCTCTCTCTCTCTCTCTCTTTTTCTCTTTCTCTCTCTCTCTCCCCCCACCCTCCCTCTTTCCGTCTCCCCCTGCCTCTGCCTCTCAAGCAAATAAATCAACCTTTAAAATATATAGTAAATATGTTTATCTTTGCCCCTACCTCCCCTTGTCACCACTCTAAACCATCATTGTTTTCTGTTTGAACCACAGCATCCTTAGCTGATCTCTCCTCTGCCTGCATTGTTCTCCTCTAGAATCCATTCTCCAAAAAGAAAACACATAATCTTTTAAAATATAAGCAAATCCTATCACTATCACTCCCCTGCTTAAAGTTCTTCAGTAGCTTCTCATTCTTCAGCTAAAGCCCAAGCTTGCTACCCTAGGTTAGAGCGGTCTGCACAGTGTATCTCCTGCGTGCCTCTTCCTTCCTTTCCTTGCTCGCTGTGTTCAGTCACGCTGCTGCTCCTCTCTGTTTCCCCAGCTCCTCCACTGTACTGGCCTCTTTCCACCTTGGAGCCTTGGTAATTCTGTTTTCTCTGCTTAGACTGCTCTTCCCCCAATCTTGCCAATGGGCTTCTTTTCATCCTTCAGGGCCTGCTCAGATGTTGCCTCCTTAAAGAGCAGGCCTCCCTCCAGAGCAGTTTTGTTACATTTCTTCCAGAACCTCAAGGGTCTCACTGGCAACAATTTTGGTGTTAATTTATCAGTTCTTATCCTATAATAGTTGAAGTGCAGACATCAAATTTGAAATAAAAAAAAAAAAGATTTATTCAATTAATTTGAAGGAGTTAGAGAGGTTGAGACACACTCAGAGAGAGGTCTTCCTCTGCTGGTTCACTCCCCAAATGGCTACAATGATCAGAGCTTAGCTGATCCAAAGCCAAGAGCCAGGAGCTTCTTCTGGGTCTGCCATGTGGGTGCAGAGGCCCAAGGACTTGGGCCTTCCTCTGCTACTCTCTTACATGCATCAGCAGGGTGCTGGATCAGAAGTGGAGCAGCTGGGTCTTGAACTGGCACCCACATGGGATACTGGCGCTGCAGGCAGGTCTTCTACTCACTGTGCCACAGCATGGCTCCATATTTGAAATTTTTAAAAATGAGCTAGAACTCAAGAAGAAAGACATGTTCCCTCATCATCTATCTGTATAATTGGCAGAACTTAAGTACCGAGACTGAATTACTTCTGGGGTGTCATTGTTATTAGGGGGTTTCAGTTCCAAGTCCCTATCTAGCTCATGGGCATTATGACCCAAAAACCAGGCAAATAGTTTTCAAACCTCAGATAACCACTGGATCAGTCCCAACAACTTAGCACTCGAGTTTTTAATTCTCTTTTTTTTCTACTGCCCAGAGTTTTCCCTCTCCTCTTGTGAATTAAGCTACACATTCTGATCATGTTTCTTCTATTTTATGTAGCATTTTGAGTTATTTATCATATAGAAGAATTTTTAGGTCCTCCAGTTTACCACATTGCTTGGCACAGAGCTTAGTACATAATACCTGTTCAGAATTCTCATTTGCTTCATTCAGGATACTCAGTAGAGGAAAACTGTGTCAGATACATAGCAGAAGTCAACACAGACCTTCTCTAAGCAGAGCCCCTTCTAGACTTGGAGATCTTGTGAATTATTAGAGTGAAATTTTTTTGCTTTTTGGTAATTTTCTGACGTGTATATGGGTCATTAACATGTTAACAGTCTTTCCTGATGTGACATAAATTCAACTTTAACTTATAATGGAAAAATGATTTCTTCTATATTATAAAATAGAACCCCTTTGTAATGTTCAGTGTAGTAGTATCAAGTTTTCTGGACTATTCCATGGTTTCTTAGATTATTTTTAGTATGTAGTTAATAGAGCTGAGAGTATGATTGGACACTGTATACATGTTATAATGTTGTCACAATGATGCCTTTTATTGTTATTAAAGTATACTTCAGAAAGACAAAGTAATATATGATCACTTTATTGAAGAACTCCTATGGAATTGTTACTGTCAATACTTTTTGTTATTAAATTAGTCCCATGTTGATTTTTTTTTTTTTTATTTTTTACAAAGCCAAGGATCTCTATTATAGGTAAGGAAAGATCTGAGAAGACTTGTAATAATTAGACATATTTCCCTGTCATCTAGGTTTATTGGGAAACTGGTGCTCAGATCACATCTCCTCATGATAAAGAAATTCTGAAATGCATAGAAGAATGTGTGGAACCCTGGAATGGTTCCTGGAATGATAATTTAGTGGATACCAGCCCACTGAAGAGAGATCCTCTGCAGGAGATTTGCAGGAGATACATGGAAGATCTGAAAAAGATCTGTTTTTACAGGTATCCAATGGGAATATAAGATAGTGTTACCTTAGAATAATGTTAACAAGTGAGGGAAGAAAAAATGAATAAAAATGAGTAAACTATTAATTATGTTAAAATTATAGCTAAGTAATTATTATTCAAAATAGCCAGAAAAGTGGAAATAACCCAAATGTCCATCAACCAATGAGTATATAAATGAAATGTGGTATATCCCTACAGGGGAATATTATTCAGCAGAAGAAAGAGATGAAGTACTGATAGATATTACAAAATGGATAAACCTTGAAAATATGCTAAGTGACAGAAGCCAGTCCACAGAGAACCATGTTCTGTTTATGTGAACTATTCAGATGACTGGGGGAGTCGGTTTTGGGGTTCAAAGTTTCTTCTGGGAATAATGAGAATGTTCTAAAATTGATTATAGTAATGGGTTAACAATTCTGTGAATATAGAGAAAAACCATTAAATCGCACACTTTAAATGGGTGAATTGTATGGTTTGTGAATTTTATTTCTATAAAGCTGTTGAACTATATGTATTCCCGTATGTTAATTTTCTTTAAGATTTTCTTTTTCTTTTTTTAAAGATTTATTTATTTATTTGAAAGAGTTACACAGAGAGAGGAGAGGCAGAGAGAGAAAGAGAAAGGTTTCTATCCGATGGTTCACTCCCCAATTGGCCACAACTGCTGGAGCTGTGCCAATCTGAAACCAGGAGCCAGGAGTTTCTTCCGGGTCTCCCACGTGGGTGCAGGGGCCCAAATACTTGGCCTATCTTCTACTACTTTCCCAGGCCATGGCAGAGAGCTGAATCGGAAGTGGAGCTGCCAGGTCCTGAACTGGCGTCCATATGGGATGCCAGCACTTCAGGCCAGGGGGTTAACCCACTGCGCCACAGCGCCAGCCCCAAGATTTTATTTTTCTTTAACTTTTCCATTACCATTAATAGCTAAAATCATTGCTAGAAAGAGTTCTGATTGCTGAGCATATTTTCCTTGCCCTACAAAATAGAATTTCGTTTTTCCTCTGGTATATTTTATTTTCAAAAGTATGCCCATCAAACTATTAATTGTTTGTTTCTCTTTTTAAAAAAAATTAATTTATTTTAAAGGCAGAGTTACAGAGAGAGGGGAAGACACCCATGTACACAGAGAGAGTGAGAGAGAGAGAGAGCGAGCCTCCATCTGCTGGTTTATTCCCCAAATTACTGCAACACTGAGGGCTGGGCTAGGACCTCCATCTGAGTCTTCCACATGAGTGGCAGAGTCCCAAGTCCTTGGGTCATCTTCCACTGCTTTCCCAGACACATTAGCAGGGAACTGGATAGGAAGTAGAGCAGCTAGCATGGGATGCCAGCATAGGCAATGGCTTAACCTGCTACGCCACAACACTGGCCCTAATTATTGTTTGCTTCTCTTTACAAAATGAGAAGTGAGTGATAATAATTCTAGCTAAATGCTGCTTGCTATAGTTAATTTATAAATAATTTGATCCTTTTGTTTTTGTTCATTTATATGAGCAAAATAAATTAACAAATGAACTTAACTGTATTTCAAGCTGAAACTATAATCAGAGATTTCACCTGACTTTACAATACAGTAATTTGTACACTTCTAGTAGAATACATCCAAAGACAAAAGAAACACAAAGAAATCTCAAATTGTATTTGGGGGACCGGCACTGTGGCATAATGGGTAAAGCCACCACCTGTGATGCCAGCATCCCATATGGGTGCCAGTTTGAGTCCTGGCTGCTCTACCTCTAATCCAGTTCCCTGCTAATGATCCTGGGAAAGCAGTGGAGGATGGCCCAAGTGCCTGGGCCTCTGCACCCATGTAGGGGAGCTGGATGAAGTTCCTGACTCCTGGCTTTGGCTGGCTCAACTCTGGCTGTTGGGGCCATTTGGGGAGTGAATCAGCCCATGGAGGATTTCTCTCTCTCTCTCTCTGCCTCTGCCTCCCTCTCTTTCTCGCCAACTCTGCCTCTCAAATAAATAAACCTTAGTAGTTATAGTTTGTTAGTAATAGTTATAGCTTTATAGTTTATGCTTATGCGGTCATCAAAAATTCATGGAAAATGTGTATTGTGAAAAAAAAAACTGTAAATGGCTTTCAAAATCGTTTTGTACTAAAATCATTTAATTCCATTTTTCCATGAACTTTTTGAAGTGCCCTCACATATTCACATATGTGTTTGTTATTAAACAAATGGATATTATGTTACGTCACCAGGAACTAAGATTTTAAGAGAAGTACAGGTAAAAATCAAGAAAATTAATTTCTAAATTATAATTTTAAATATGAACTTAGGATATTAGTATAAACTAATGATTTGTTTACTTTTTTCCTAAAATAGTACTTCTGTTACTAAAAAGGCTTGTGAGTCCTAGAAATCCCAGGTTGTGATTTCTAAATACCACTTCCCACTGAAAGGAACCAGAATTCTTTAGAGAAATTTGTGGTTATTGGACTGGAGCAGAACATGTACTGTGCCTGGAATATCTCCATTTTTCTTAAGCCATAAAACAAGAAATTATCAGTGATACAGCAAAAGGATATAGGAGCCAATTTGAAGGGGGCTCCCGGGAAACCAGAATTGGACAGTTGCATATAAAAAAAAATTCACTAGAGAGAATTAAAACATTTAGCATTGGGGCTAGTGTTGTGGTGCAGTGGGTTAAGCTGCCTCTTGGAACACTGTCATCCCATATCAGAATGTTGGTTCAAGTCCCTGCCACTCTACCTGCCATCCCATCTAGCTTCCCACTAGTGAACCTGCGAAGGCAGTGGAAGATGGCCCAGGTGCACACCTGTAGTACCTGAAGTACTGAAATTCTTGAGTGAGAAGAGATGGAACCAGGGCAGAAGCAGAGGGCTTGACCTTGGATAGAGAGAGCACTTCCTTGCTGTTGTTGAATGAGAGAAGGACAAGTTACATGTGGATGCTACAAGGCTGTGGATTTGGTGTGAAAGGGTTAGGCAGTTCCATCAGATGGCTTCTCTCTGTGTCTGAGGTGAAGGAGGAAGAAAGAAAGAAGGTCACAGGGGAAGATATCTTGGAGAGTAAAAAGTGTGAGCTTTTGTGGTAACAAAGTAGGGATTGCTTGGGGCAGGTGTCCTGGTGCAGTGGGTGAGGTCACCCCTTGGGACATCTGCCTCCTATCAGAGTGCCAGTTTGAGTCCCTACTACTCTCCAATCCAGTTTCCCACTATTTCAGCTGGGAAGGCAGCAGATAATGGGTCAAGTGCTTGGGTCCCTGCCACTCACATGGGAGCCCTGGGTGGAGTATCTGGCTCCTTGCTTCAGCCTGAAACAGACATGGCTGTTGTATGCAGTTGGAGAGTCGACCACCAGATAGAATATCTGTTTTTCTCTCTCTCTCTCTTTTGCTCTGTCGCTTGCTCTGCCTTTCAAATAAATCTTTTTGGAAAAAAAAAAAAAAAACAGAATTGCTTTACACTGTTGAGGCTCCATTAAAAATGAAGCTATTGAATCTTTTTATGAGATTCACTCTCAGTATTTAGCTATTTTGGTCCATGTCTGGAAAATGTACGTTTTGTATTCAGCTAGAGTTGGAGTACTGGAAGGTCAGGGTAAGCAGAGTGATGCATAGGAAAGTGAATGAAATTCCGTGCCTTGGAACCTGAGCTGGACTTGAATGGAGTGAAGAAAGCAGAGGTCTGCTAGAAGGTGAGAAAGCTGGGTTCAGAAGACGGTTCTGGTCAGACGAGATTGAACGGCGGCTTGTTTAGGGCAACAGCACAGCACCTGGAGGGGAGCTGAGCAAATCAGGAAGTCGAGCCACAAAGAACAATACAGTTCAGTTTAAAATATTTTAATCTTTAGTATTCAATCATTTCTGCTTAATATCTTAAGGTTCTGCTGATGGCTGTAATCATTTTTTTTAAATTACGTCATAGGTGACAAGCTTTTTGGTACTGATTGAATGGTGATTTTACTTTACAGGGAATTAAACTCAAAAACCACCTTGAAATTTGTGCACACATCTTTCCATGGAGTCGGACATGACTATGTACAGACGGCTTTCCAAGTGTTTGGCTTCAAGCCTCCAATTCCAGTACCAGAACAAAAAGATCCTGATCCAGACTTTTCTACTGTGAAATGCCCGAATCCTGAGGAAGGAGAATCTGTGCTGGTATTTTTTAATATTTAAAATATTACTCATTAATTAATAACCATCAGAATAGATAGAACTCATTGGTGATTTGAAGATTACTCACAAAGGCAGAAACCACTGAAATTTGCATCTTTTAAACTATATGGGAGCCACAGACTGTGTTTAGGTTACAATCCGTATGGTGCGTATCCCTGTTTGTAGGCTCCTTATTTTAAATTTAGCCAAACTATATACCTTCTAAAATTCACCTACCATAGGGCCAACATTTAGAGATATTAGCCTCAAATTTAGGTTCTTCAGCCTTTTTGGTCACTGTTTCAGGAACTTTCCCTGAGACTGGCAGAGAAAGAAAATGCCCGGATAGTGCTCGCCACGGACCCTGATGCAGACCGACTCGCCGTGGCAGAGCTCCAGGAGAAGTAAGTGCAGTCTATCACTTAGTCAAAGGCTTGAACTCTGAAAAGCAATTGATTTCAAGTCTTACAGACTCATTGAAAATATAAGAGCATGAATCTTCTGTAAGTCCACCATCCCAAGATAACCAGGAAAGTTGATATTTGGACGTTTTGTTCCTGTATTTTTTACTCAAATATTTAAAGATATATCTGTTTTGATGAAATTGTGATCATATTACATATAGTGTTTTAGCTTCATTATTTTTTATTTCAATTTTACTGTGAACATTTATATATTGTTTGAAAATAATATTTTAAAAACAGGAAAATATCCCAATAGATTGCTTTATCAGTGATTAGATTTTCTAGTCTTGGTCCTCTGGGTTACTAGGTATTTTTGCCCTTATAATGTGACAAATTTTCCTACATAGAAAAGCTAAAACATTTATCATAATTTTCATCACATGAAGAAGTATAAAAGCAGTATTGTAATAATTTTCGAAAAGATATTCCAGCCATTCCCACCCTAAGGCCATCCCTGAATCATTAGCAAAGAATTAGTAGTAAATGTTTTTCTCAAAAACCCCCACATAATATTTTCTGGGTCTTTGGCTGTCTTAGAGTTAAGAAGTTTACATAAGTTAGAAAGGTCTTGATTGTGAATTTTTACTCTCTCTGCAGTGGTCATTGGAAAGTTTTCACAGGGAATGAGCTGGCAGCTTTGTTTGGGTGGTGGATGTTCGATTGCTGGAAGAAAACTACAGCAAGAAATGCTGATGTGAAGAATGTGTACATGTTAGCCACCACAGTCTCATCTAAAATTTTGAAGGCAATTGCCCTTAAAGAAGGATTTCATTTTGAAGTAAGAAGGATAACATTTGTGTGCTTTTCTTCCTTTTTTCAATGGTTTATTTTATTTATTTATTTACTTGAAGGAGTTACAGGGAGAGGAGGAGAGACAAAGAGATCTTCCATCTGCTGGTTCACTCCCCAGCTGGCCACAATGGCCAACATAGCCAGGAGTTTCATTCAGGTCTCCCACGTGGGTGGCAGGGGTCCAAGTACTTGCGTCATCTTCTGCTGCTTTTTCTGGGCCATCACCAGGGAGCTGGATGGAAGTAGAGCAGCCTGGACATGAACATGCAATGCTGGCATTGCAGGCAGCAACTTTACCCTCTACCCCACAACTCCGGCTCCAGTGCTACTTTTCTTTTTTTTTTTTTTTTTTTTTTTTATTTTTGACAGGCAGAGTGGACAGTGAGAGAGAGACAGAGAGAAAGGTCTTCCTTTTGCCGTTGGTTCACCCTCCAATGGCCGCCGCGGTAGGCGCGCTGCGGCCGGCACACCGCGCTGTTCCGATGGCAGGAGCCAGGTGCTTCTCCTGGTCTCCCATGGGGTGCAGGGCCCAAGGACTTGGGCCATCCTCCACTGCACTCCCTGGCCACAGCAGAGAGCTGGCCTGGAAGAGGGGCAACCGGGACAGGATCGGTGCCCCGACCGGGACTAGAACCCGGTGTGCCGGCGCCGCAAGGCGGAGGATTAGCCTGTTGAGCCACGGCGCCGGCCTCCGAGTGCTACTTTTCTACACCTCTTGATATATGTGAAAGACATCTCCCCACCAAAACTGACTTTCACTGACTTCATTTATAATTCTCATACTTTTTCCTAATTCTGCTAACTCTTTGTGTAATCTTTTTTATAATTTAGACACCTTGAGCCAAACTCATCTGGTGTTTCACCTAGGAATTTCTGGGACTAAGATGAGACACTCTTTTAAAAATACATTAACACTTATTAGTTCACAGAGTAATATCTGGTTTTCCCACTGGGAAAATCTGGTTCCTGGTGACCTCATCAGTAACACAGGCTCTACTCTAGAAAGGTGTCATCAACTCCTTGTTCAGGCACAGTCTTAAGACTTATCCACTAAATTGCAAATTAAGATTATACATCTACAAAACAAGTAATGATTATCCTTCACACCAAATAATTAACCTTTGTGACCCTCAGGCAGTCAGACTGACCATTTGTTTCAGGCTTCTTTGACTAACATCAGTTATGTTGCTTTTCCTAGACCATCTTTGCTAAATAGTAATGAGAATATCACTTCTAGGCTTTTCTCTCAAGTCAAAAATCAAGCCACAGGTCTTAACACCAATTAACTGAGTAGAAGGAAATGTCTTTTTTTTTTTTTTTTAAAGACTATTTATTTGAAAGTCAGAGTTGGGGGTTGGGGGGGACATAGAGATCTTCCATCCACTGGTTCACTCCCCAAATACCTGAAACAGTCAAAGCTGGGCTGATCTGAAGCTAGAAGCCAGGAGCTTCTCCCAGGTCTCCCAAGTGGGTGCAGGGGCCCAAGAAATGGGCCATTTTCTGCTTTTTTCCCAGGCACACAGCAGGGAACTGGATCAGAAGCATCTGGGACTCAAACCAGCGCCCATATGGGATGCCAGCACTGCAGGCGACGGCTTGACCCACTACGCCACAGCGCCGGCCCCTAGAAAATGTCTTTATGAAATAGAGCTTTCAATCTTAAGACTTTCTAAAATAGAAGATAGTATTTATTCAAGCATAAGATGTTGAACTACAGTAATGTTAATGTTTTCCTTCTTTATATCTTTGGCAAGAAAAAAAATGTATGAATACAAAAGAGAAAAAAGAAATGATTCTAAAAATTTGCAAATGCTAAACTCCAGAATGAGTGTTTTACACATAGCCTTTCTGTTGACTGTGAAACAGGGCACATCTTTAAGTGAGCTGTACCTACCAAGTGAAAAATCTCCGAAACTCATTACTAAAGAAAGATCTAGTAACTACCTTGGTGGTCTTATTTAGGCTACCGTGTTATGGAAAGGTACACTTGGTTCAAGCATAGATTGTGATAATATTGAAAGGGCACCACTCAAAAAATTCAAGGTCTTTGATAATCCGAGGAGACTAAACCTCCTTCATGGAGGACAGTCAGAGGCAGTGTGAGCGAAAGCTGCCTTCCTCTCACAAGCAGCGTGATCTCAGGCGAATAAACTTAGCAGCTGAGCGGCTCAGCCTCTGTCCGGCAAAGGAGTGTGAACGTTTAAAAAATGATGCTGTGCAGTACGTATTAGAGTACTGAGTATGATAGGTGATGATTATGTATGTTTATGTTACGTTGTGACTGGATGCATCACACTTACAGACTCTAGCTTATATTCAGTATAAGTCACCTGATGCGATATTCCGTAACATAGGTCATCAGCAGTGGCGTTCGTGGTGCTTTATGGTCACTGTGTAAATCTGGTGTGTAGACTATACCAGGAGGTCACCATGAGAGTATTGGTACGTTTAGTGATAAGTTTTTCTTTCATCTGTGTTTGCGAGAGTCTCTTAACTAGAGTGGCCTCCTCTGCATTTCAGGAAACATTACCAGGTTTTAAATGGATCGGAAGTAGGATAAAAGACCTCCTGGACAATGGAAAAGAAGTCCTTTTTGCATTTGAAGAGTCTATTGGTATGTAGTAAAATATTAAAATGTTTGAGACCTGATTGAGAGAATTTTTAAAATCTGATGATTCTATAAAGAGGAATTTCAGAGAACTTGTCAGTGGGTAGCTGACAAGAAAAAGAAAGGAGCCCCAGGAAGTTTGGCCTGGGTGGGTTTTGTCTGTCCCCAGGGTCCTTCAGAGGACATGGGGAGCTGCTGAATGCGACCTGCCCCTTTTCTGAAGGCGCTTTGCCGTCCCCAGGTTTCCTGTGTGGAACTTCGGTTTTAGATAAAGATGGGGTGAGTGCCGCCGTTGTTGTCGCTGAGATGGCGTCTTACCTGGAGACCATGAACACCACATTGAAACAGCAGCTGACTAATGTTTATGAAAAGTAAGTTCTGCCGTCATTTCACATGCTGGGTTTTTCTGTCTTTCATTCTTATGTCTTACCCTTGGCTTTCTAAATTTGTTGTGGTGGAAGCGCCAGTTTTTTTTTTTTTTTTTAAGTTACAACTGTCGGAATTAAGAATTGCCACTTTCCACAGAATATTATAATATGCTTATATTTAATATATGGTTCTCTAAGCACTATCTGAAATCTGATTTTAGCACTTTAAATCTTTGTACAGATATGGTTATCATATTTCAAAAACTTCATATTTCTTGTGTTATGATCCACCTACCATCAAAAGTATATTTGAAAGGCTTCGCAATTTTGATTCTCCAAAAGAATATCCAAAATTTTGTGGGACATTTGCTATATTGCATGTACGGGACATTACCACTGGATACGACAGCAGCCAGCCGAATAAGAAATCAGTAAGTACCAATGTTTCTTTTCCAAATGATGAGAAAAAAGTAATGGTTCATGACACCAAGAAGCCTAGAGGCAGAAAATATTTCATATGGAGCTCAAAATGTTGATTGGTATATCACAAAGATTACAATGTAAGGAACAGCCAGATGGAAAAGATGCACAAGGCTCCGCACTGGGAGCTGGGGTGGGGCCTGGAGCTCCATGCCGTCTTCAGGGCCACCACCTTCCCAACAACTGCATGGGTTCACCAACCTGGGAGCTCCTGTAAGTACCTATTTTTAATCTTTTTTTCCTGTCTATTTTATTTTTTAGTTTGAGAGAGAGAAAAAGAACTCCAATCCTCTGGTTTACTCCCCTGATGCCTGCAATGGCCAGGCTGGGCTGGGCCAAAACTGGGGAGCCAGGAACTCAGTCCGGGTCTCCCATCTGGGTGGCAGGGGCTCAGCAGCGTGAGCCGTCACGTGCTCCCGCACAGGGTCTGCGCTGGCGAGACGCTGGAGTCGGGAGCCAGGGTGCTGTCCAGCCACAGGCTCCCCACTTGCTCACACACTATGTTGCTAAAACACCACATGTGTCTTCTGAGAAAGAGGAGGTTTATTATTGCAGGCACAAAGGGAGACAGGATAAATAAAAGCAGCGAAATCCAGACCCATCTCCCTGCTGAGAAAGGGTTTGGGAAGTCGTAGAGTTAGGGTAAATGGGGTGAGGAAGGGGATGAGGAAAGTCCTCTGAGCGTACACAGCACCAAGTCTTGCCCACGGACATTGCACATTCAAAGATGGCTGCTGAAGTGTCACCGAGGGTGTCATTTAACATTATAGCGAACTCTACGCCGACGCTCTGGTGGTCAGGGTTGATCTGAACAGGGCTCCAGTTAGAGTTTTGGTGTAAACAATTAAATCTGCCTTCGTCAGAGATCCTAAAAAGGCAGTTCAGCAGACTTTTAGCAAAGACAACTATTATGGGTTGGCAAGTTACCATGCAACAGACAGGCAAAGGACAGTTAGAAGCTGTTACTAATTTGGCAGCTAAGGGAAGCTTGCTGTTAAGCAAGGGGGCGGGGAGCTTTTTTGTTGTGCACAGTTTGAAGAGTCAGGAGTCAAGCACAGGCACCCGACCTGGGATGCAGATGTCTTAACTGGCCTCTGACCCGTGCCTACCCCGTACCTGGTGTTCTTAATTGTTGTTGTAGTTGTGAACAATTTGTAGTCATTCACACTGCAGTGAAATAGTGGAACTTCAGGCCCATTGGTTTTCTCCAGAGCAGCTTTAAGCCCACTGACTGGTCTCTGTGACGTTGATCTTATTCTCCTCATTCCCCAGATAATTTATACTTCCCCAGGGTGAGGGAGAAGAGGTAGAGGAGAGAGAAAAACTCAGTGATGATGCTAACTAATGCTGAAAATACAGTCCAGGAGCCTGCACTTTCAAAGCCATGTATCTTTCTGATTTTAACTTCCCTTTCTAACCTCTTCTTTATACCTCAGCCGAACAACACAACTTCGAGTTTCGTACATGCATGTGTGTGGTTTCACTTTCGGTGTTTTTGATCAAGCTGTTTCCTGAGTTTACCTTTGCTTCTTGCTGCTATAATAGGTCCATATCTCAGCCATCAAGAGTTAAGGGAAGTGTTAGCTCCGCCATACAACCTCCAGACGCCATAATCAGATGGCTTTCTCCTGAGACTCCATTACCTTGTATAACTTCCTCCTCTCACTTGTTCCTTCCTATTTCATGTTACTGTTACAGTGTATGTGACTGGGCCAGTTCTAATGTACTTTTGTACCTCTCACAGCTCCTGCCTATACTCCAGGTGCGCAAGAACGAATATTTAAATGGCACAGATTACTAATCGTACTCATTTTGTTATTGTTATGATGATGTCTGTTAGCCTAAATTTCCATTTGTAGCATTCTTATATTGTCTCAAGATTCTAGGGACATGCTATATTTTGAGATATCTGCAGCTTCTTGTATAGAATACTACCCATATTCCACTTCTGTGTATTGATACAATTGACAAAAATGGGTTCCCGGTTGATATTCTATATATGTGTGTATAACTGTATTTGTGTCTATGTTTCTGTCTTTGTAAGTTACTTAAAAAGAACAGAATCTCTTCATTTCTCTAATGTTGCTATGCTTTCTTTGGTGTAATGCTTTTTTCCTCTTAATTCTCTTTAAAGTTTAAGATGCTGGTTATTCAAGATGTTTCCTCGTTTGTTCTCCTCTGATACAACTGTTTTCTGAGGCAGGTTGCATGTGTGCTACTATCTGCATGGTTACATGGTAACTACCAAAGACTTCCTCTGAGTTCCCTCTGCCTTCCACCGGACACCGGTCCTGTCTGTGTATGAGAACCCTGTGTGCTGCAGGCTCGGGGCACTGTTCTGCAGTCAAGAGGCTCGCAGAGAAGCAGACAAGCAAAGAGCAACTACTTTATGCAATGATAAGTGCACCAGGGGTGTGTCAGGTGCTGAGGAAGAG
Organism: Lepus europaeus; assembly: GCF_033115175.1. Lineage (NCBI taxonomy): Eukaryota > Metazoa > Chordata > Mammalia > Lagomorpha > Leporidae > Lepus > Lepus europaeus. The sequence goes on along the minus strand of NC_084833.1, from coordinate 63,824,462 downwards.
CAAGGGAAGGACCCCTCACTCTGATTTCAGGGGTGAGGGGAGCTTATGGAAGATCAGAAGGCTTTTCTCAGTGAGTTCTCAGGTGTGATTAGAAGTTACCCAGGAGGCCAGTGCTGTGGGATAGCGGGTCAAGCTTCCGCCTGCTGTGCTGGCATCCCATAAGGGCGCCGGTTCAAGTCCCAGCTGCTTAATTTCTGATCTAGCTCTCTGCTATGGCCTGGGAAAGCTCTTGGGCCCCTGCACTCACGTGGGAGACCAGGAGGAGGCTACAGGCTCCTGGCTTCAGATCAGCACAGCTCCAGCCATTGCAGCCAATTGGGGAGTGAACCAGCTGATGGAAGACCTCTCCCTCTCTCTGTCTCTCCTTCTCTCTGTGTAACTCTGACTTTCAAAGAAATAAATAAATCTTTTAAAAGAAAAAAGTTACCCAGACACAGGAGGAAGTGAAAGCATTTCAGTAAATGGAGTAAATGAAGTGCAAGGTCTGGAGAAGAGGAGGCCCCTCAGAGGCTCTTCGGAGAACCACAGGCAGTTGTCTGTAACTGGTGCATGGGGTGAGAGGAGGAAAGGCCTGGGTGGGAGTGGGTCACGAAGGGTGAACTTCAGGCAGGAAGGCCAGCTGGGACACTGGAGGCCTGAATTCAGTGTGATAGCAGTGGTGATGAAGAGACTTGGACAAAGTTGAGTTAAATAGAGGGCAGAATAGACAGGACTTGTTGATGGTCTGTGAGTGAAAAAGAAGGGGGGTCGGCACTGTGGCGCACTGGGTTAAAGCCCTGGCCTGCAGTGTTGGAATCCCATATGGGTGCCAGTTCGAGCCGCAGGTGCTCCACTTCCAATCCAGCTAGCTCCCTGCTAATTCACCTGGGAATGCAGCAGAGGATGGCCCAAGTGCTTGGGCCCCTGCACCCATGTGGCAGACCCAGAGGAAGCTCCTGGCTTCAGATCACCTCAGCTCTGGCGATTTTGGCCATTTGGGGAGTGAACCAGAGGATGGAAGACCTTTCTAACTCTGCTCTTCAAATAAATAAAAAAATAAATCTTAAAAAAGAAGGGAGAAGGTCTCTGTCTTAAGCAAGTGGTGTGTGGAACCACTGACCAAGAGAGAGGTCCCAAGGGACAGGACCAGGGCTGGGAACACTTGGGGAAGTGTACCACTGTCAACCCCAGAATAACGCCAAAATAAGACCCCCAGCCTCAACAGCCTGACATGGGGGCTAAGAACAGTCCCAGTATTGACTCATATATTCAGTGTCAGTAAAGCTTCACTTTTTAAAAAATTTTTCATTTAAAAACACAAGTAGCTTTTGTGTACCCCAGAGTATTATTTTGCATATCCTCTGAAAGGCATGGATTTCTCTTTGGAGACCTTTGATGGACTGCGAAGTACTTGGCAAACACAGAGGCAGTTTGGACTTTGGAGCAGAGAGACCTGGTTCCAGTCCTTCTTCTACCACTCAGTTGATTGTCTCAAGCAGGTCATTTACTCTCTCTGAGCCTTGTCCATGAAATGGCAGCAGTACTTACTTTGCAGGATTAGTGTTGAGAGCTGGAGATGATCTATGTAAGACAGATAACCCGATGCCTGGACCGGCACAGGAGCCCAGGAAATGGAATGTTTGTGGACTATACACTATTTCTTTTATATTTATTTTAAAGATGTATTTATTTATTTGAAAGGCAGAGAGTTACAGAGAGGCAGAGGCTTGGGGGGGGGGGGGGGGTTCCATCTGCTACTTCACTCTCCAAATGACCACAATAGCCGGAGCTGAGCCTATCTGAAGCCAGGAGCCTAGAGCTTCTTATGGGTCTCCCGCATGGGTTCAGGGGCCCAAGGACTTGGTCCATCTTCTGCTGCTTTTCCAGGCCATTGCAGAGAGCTGGATCAGAAGTGGAGCAGCTGGGACTCAAACCAGATGGGATGCCAGCACTGCAGACAGCGCTTTACCCGCTATACCACAGCACTGGCCACAACTCTTTTGTATTTTGTAATTCTTTTAAATTAAAAAATGTTTAATTCTTGTAAAAAATATAAAATTGACTGTCTTAACTATTTTTATGAGTAAATTCAGAAGTGTTAAGTACATTCATATTGTTGTGCAATAGATCGCGAGAACGTTTTCATCTTGCCTAACTGAAACACTGCCCATTAACTCCCCAGCCCTGGCAGCCGCCATTCTGCTTGCTGTGAATTTGCCTACCTTAGATAACCCATAGAAGTGGAATGTATTTTATAGTCTTGAGAATGAAAAGGAGCGAATGTATAATCCAGCTGTTGTTGCCCTTTGCCTAGGTGTTGCCTGTGAGTAAAAGCAGCCAGATGATTACATTCACCTTTCAGAATGGCTGCGTTGCTACTCTACGGACAAGCGGGACAGAACCAAAGATAAAGTATTATGCAGAGATGTGTGCATCCCCTGACCAAAGGTGAGAATTGCTTTCTTAGATATATCCACAAAATCTTGATTGAGAAATAATATATATACATTGTATCTATGTATGTATATACATTCGCACACCGTGGAGTTAGAAGACTTTCTGAGTCTGTGTTTATTGCCAAATATTCATTTTCCACATCTGCTATGATTTTACGTAATCATCCCAGTTGATTTCTTTTTAAGCATATGAATTGTGAGTAAATTAATTTGACTCTAATAACTATATCCAAGGCTGTTTAAACTTATTAAAAGAAACATTTCCTATAATGTTTTCATTGATCACTATATTTTGGAGAAGATGAGTTTTTTTGGTATTTCCTTCAGATTTCAACAAAGGTACATTATTTTTATTCCCCACGTCTTTGCATTAAGATTTCATTTCCTGTAGGGAAAAGTTAAATACCTCCTATAGTCATTAAGAACAGAGTTTAAAGTCAACCAAATTGGGCAATGCTATATTTGGTTTAAAATGAAAGATGGTTATTTTTTTCTTTAATTTTTATTTACTTACTTGAGATGCAAAGAGGGAGACAGACGGAGACCAACCATTCCCATCATCCCCTACACTCCCCAGATGCCTGTGGGTGCCAAAAATCCAACTACCTAAGCCATCACCACTGCCTCCCAGGGGCTCCATCAGCTGGGAGCTGGAGTCAGGAACCAGAACCGTGATTCAACCCAGGCACTCCAGCGTGGGAAGTGGGTGTCCCAAGCGGCATCATAGCCACGGAACCAAATGTCTGCCCCCCGAATGCAGTTTAAAAGTCTTTCCCAGAGATCTTAGACAACAGCAGCTCCTCAGGGATGACTTTGAAGGGTTTACTTACAATTATATATGTAGGTTTTTTAAAAGATTTATTTATTTATTTATTTGAAAGTCAGAGGTACAGACAGAAATAGAGATGTCTTCCTTCTGCTGGGTCACTCCTCAAATGGCTGCAATGGCCAGCGCTGGACCAGGCCAAAGCCAGGAGCCAGAAACTCCATCAGGGACTCCCACGTAGGTGGCAGAGGCCCAAGCACTTGGGCCGTCTTCCACTGCTTTTCCCAGGCCATAAGTAGGGAGCTGGATTGGAAGTAGAGCTGCTGGGACACAAAGCAGTGCCCGTATGGAATGCCAGGGTCATAGGCAGCAGCTTTACTGGTCACGTCACAACGCTGGCTCCATATTTATGCGTTTTTTAAGCCTCAAATTCTTTCAGTCATACCTCCTTCTGCTGCCTGAAAGATGTTATCCTATAAAATCTTTATGAATATTCTTCAGAGTACTTCAGGAGACCATTTATCTTACCATCTGATATTAATGCTCAAAGATCTAGCAGAATTCTTTTTTGTTTTGTTTTAAAGATTTATTTATTTATTTGAATGGCAGAGTTCCAGAGAGAGGAGGAGAGACAGAGAGAGAGAAGTCTTCTATTGGTTCATGCTCCAAATGGCCACAACAGCCGGGGCTGGGCCAGGCAAAAGCCAGGTGCCAAGAGCTTCATTCAGGTCTCCCGCATGAGTGGAAGAGATCCAAACACTTGGGTCTGCTGCCTTCCCAGGTGCATTAGCAGGGAGCTGGATTGGAAGTGGAGCTGCCAGGACTTGAACCAGCACCCATATGGAATACTGGCAATGCAGGTGGCAGCCCAGCCTGCTACCACAATGCCAGCCCCTAGGAGAATTCCTTAGATCTACTGTAACTCATCCATTTATCATTTGCCAAGGAACTCCTGTTATTACAGTTTACCTTCAGTTTGTGATAGTGGTGTTTCCTTTGTGATTGTGTGTGTGTTTGTGTGTGTTTTAACAGAGTAAATTTCTCTTTTGTTAACAATTAATCATTCTTCAGGTATATGCCCTCTTTAAAAAGCAAAGATTATTTTCATAGCCTTAAAATCTGTTTAAATTAAGCACTTCAAAACTTAATCTTTCTCCTTAGTGACACAGCCTTACTGGAAGAAGAGTTGAAGAAACTCATCGAAGCCCTCATTGAGAATTTTCTTGAACCCAGTAAGAATGGACTGACCTGGCGCTCTGTCTAGGGCACACCTGTGCATCCTGTCCTTGCCTGGCATACGGAACAGAGCAACTGAGAACTCCCCTGTGTTGAACCTCGTGTTAGCTTTCTCTCTCGCTCATTCAGCCAAGTATCGTTTTCCTTTTATTTTCTGTCTTTTTTTTTAGTTAACTGACTAAACTGAGTCAGTAAACTGACTAAAACACACTGCATAAATTTCAAGTGAAATAGTCCGGAGAGAAGTGATTCAAATTTTTTTTTGGTATTTTAAAAGTCATTACATCAAAAGTATTACAGTAACACGTCGTTCTTCCTGAATAGAAACATGATAATACAAAAGTGAGTTTTATTATTAAAGTGTGATTAAGCTTAGTTCCATATCTTGTAATTGTGTATAGCATGGTAAAAAAATCTGATAAATGTTATATAATTATATGGTTAGTTATGGGAATCCATAATATTGGCAGGAATAAGAAACTGCTCCAAGATCATAATGGAAAAGTATCATTGTTATATCACAGATATTAATTTACAGCTTAGAGTATTTAAAATAGGGTCTGTAGCATTTCTAGCTTAGAGCAGATGTTGTGTGTTTCAGCAGCTGGTTCAGGTGCCTGTGGTGCAGTGTGGACTTCCTGTGATATTTAACATGTTTACTGAACAAGGAACAGTAGTGGCATTGTTCTCTTAGAGTGTCCCTATGCCTTCTCAGGGTCTGGTGTGAACTGAAACAGTTTCTGCATTGGGTATCAATTAATTTTCAGGAGTTAAGGAAAATCTTCCAAACTATATAGGTGCTTCCTCTGTATCCAGTGGGTTTGCTGATTTGAAAATCTTAGGATTGTAAATAAAGGTCATTTAAAAGTGGGCTTAAGGTAACTGTGGTTAAGAATCTTCACATTAGAACTGTGTCAGTTACAACCTTTAAAGAAAAAATCTGAACTGAGAAATAAGCTCTGAATTTGACAGTATAACTTTTGAATTACATTTTTGTGAGTACAATTATTTCTTTATTTGATGGAGTCATGCTAATTTTACTAAGAAGGCATCCAGATTTTAAGTATTCTGAAACACTAAAACTATACTTTTAAAACTAAAGTCCAGTTTAGTATAACCTCTTGCAGGCTTCTGTAGAATCTCTGATCACGTGGTGATTATTTATATTTTTATTTTTTCAGTGGGGAAACTTTTTTTTTTTTTTTTTCATGAAAATCACTCCGGGCTGATTCTAGTCCCTTGAGAAGACATTCAGAGAAAGGCTAGTGAACCTCCTTACGGTTTATATTGTCCTGTATACTTTGCAGAACATGTATGTGCTTTAGTTAAAAAGTGGCAATGACAAGATCTTGGGTATGATCCTAATAAACAGATTGCCTCTAGCAGATTGCACTGGTATTAGAGAATTTCTTTCCTAAAAATAATAACAACAAAGTTTGAACTGATTAGAACATTCAGTAAATCATGGTTTGGTACGTTGCAGCTGTCAGCTAACATTCAGTTGAGCTTACATAATCTAAACATGACTTTCAGATTATTGTATTGCCACTATTGTTAATTTGTTCTCCTTACTTTCTTCTAGCTGGATCTTGTATGACTATAGGTAATACACAGTAGCTGAATGTAGAGTGCCACTGCTTGGAGTTTGTCTTCAAAGGCTTCACACTGTAGAAAAAAGTAGAATTTTTTGTTTTATTTTAAAAGAGTGTAAAATATTTTTTTGTTTTACTTACTTTAGGAATGTAGGTTGTAATTGAGGAAATGGCATAGATTCTATAAAGTGGTATATGTTGTAGGTATGAAAAGCATATTTGGTTTTAGTACCTGTGTCTCAGTGACTGATGAAACTGGAGTGCCAGTGCAGCCTGTCCGCAATCACTAAAGCCAGATAACTTTGACATAGTTCAAGATTTTAGTCATCTTAATCAAGGTGAGACATTATCAAAGTTTGGATTTTTGTCTCAAAAATGTAAAAGTCCAAAGTTAAAATTAATAAAGTTCTACAGAGCCTCCTGAAGTACATGGATTGAGGGGATGTTTGATTCTAGCCAAGCTCTGAGTTTGAGCATAATATTAAAAATGAACCTGAGGCCGGCGCCGCGGCTCAATAGGCTAATCCTCCGCCTGCGGCGCTGGCACACCGGGTCCTAGTCCCGGTCTGGGCACCGGATTCTGTCCCGGTTGCCCCTCTTCTAGGCCAGCTCTCTGCTGTGGCCCGGGAGTGCAGAGGAGGATGGCCCAAGTGCTTGGGCCCTGCACCCGCATGGGAGACCAGGAGAAGCACCTGGCTCCTGCCTTCAGATCAGCGCGGTGCGCCGGCTGCAGTGCGCCGGCGGTAGCGGCCATTGGAGGGTGAACCAATGGCAAAAGAAGACCTTTCTCTCTGTCTCTCTCTCTCTCTCACTCTCACTGTCCACTCTGCCTGTCAACAACAACAACAACAAAAAGAACCTGATAGTAGGTGCACCCTTTAAAAGGATAAATTCAGCGAAAGCCCAAGCCAGCCAGTGCTGGCCAGTGGGTCTCAGCCCTGGGCACTGCATTGTTTATCTTTTTCTCTTTGAACAATGTCATGGAAATGAACACATTCTCATTGAGCGTGCAAGTCAAAACTGGGATTTTCTGAAGCTTTAGGGGAAAAGGGAAGAATTAGTGGAACCAAATCAAAGCATAAATTGGAAATAAACAGTAGAAATGAACAAACACTGGAAAGGTTGATAAGATGGCACAGGACATGTTCCTTATGAAGGGCAGCCCGGCCGCTGTAAAGGTGGGGAGTCAGCTACGTGCAGGTAGTGAACCTGCCGTTTTCCTTTGGTAGTGATCACCAAAAAGAAGCCAGGTTCTAGGAGGTGAGAAAAAGTGCCCCTCCCACAGGTTCAATTCCTGCTAGGATGTTGTGTCAGAATATGTGAAAACCTGGAAGGAGACAGAGTAGACATTTAAAAAAGGACAGTTGAAATTTCAGAAAAGAATAAAATAGAAATTAGAAAGTAAGACCTCTGAGAAAAAGTTCAATGAATTCAGATCATTTAGCTCTGGAGAAGAGAAAGCTGCTGTAATAGTTAACTAAATTTTTAAGTTCTTAATTACATGTTTATTGAAGGGTTCACAGTAGGAATGCTGTGCCATGCTCTTCTCCATTTGTAGTGAGGACGAGGCAGGCGTGGGGTATTGGATTTGGGGGGAAAAATGTGCATGAAAAGTCTAGATTAAGATTGAAGAATTTCTTTGATGGGAATCACCATTAAATCTTCTATATGAAATATTTTTCATTACTAAGGGAATAGAAATTTTAAATGCTTTTTGCTACTTTTTTTTTTTTTTTTTTGAGAGGCAGAGAGCTCCCATCTTCTGATTCACTCCCCAAACTCCCAGACTCCCACATCTGGGAGCTAGAAAGCAACCCTGGTTCCTTGTGGATGGCGGGAACCCAATACTTGAGCCATTACTGCTGTCTCCCAAAGTGTGCATTATCAGGAAGCTGCAGTCAGGCGTCAGAGCCAGGAATCAAAGCCAGGCACTCTAATATGGGATATGAGCAGCTCAACCATTAGGCCAAGTGCCTGTCCCTTAGCTGGCCTTTTTTTTTTTTTTTTTTTTTTTTTTTTTTAAGATTTATTTATTTACTTGAGAGGCAGAGTACAGAGAGTGAGAGACAGAGAAAGGTCTTCCATCGGCTGATCCACTCCCCAAATGGCCACAATGGCCAGAGCTGGGCCAATCCGAAGCCAGGAGCTAGGAGCTTCTTCCTGGTTTTCCACATGGGTGCAGGGGTCCAAGCACTTGGGCCATCTTCTGCGGCTTTTCCAGGCCATAAGCAGAGAGCTGGATTGGAAGTGGAGCAGCCGGGACATGAACCAGTGCCCATATGGGATGCCAGCTATGCAGGTGGACGCTTAATCTACTGTGCCACAGCACTGCCCCTCCCCACCCCAACTGGCCTTTTTAAGATTCCTTCCTTTCAACACTCTTTTTTTAAACTTTAGTTGAAACAAAAATGATGTTAAGAGCACTAAAAGTAACATTTGAGTTTCACTCTATCTAGAAGAATTTAGCTCACAAAATAATTTTTATATATTTTTAGTAGAAGGATGAGTATAATGCCTAAAGGCCTGCTTGGGTATTATTTTTCACTTAACCTGGTAAGTTTAGTGAGACTTGAACACAATTTTGTGCATCCTTAAGAATGTATGGCATTATTGATACTTGAGGCTATTGTGTTAAATACAAAATATTGTTACTTAGGTGTAGTAACTTCAGCAGAGAGGTGTTCTGAGAGATTGGGTACTCGGGGATATCTTCATGTAGGAATAGACCTCCTCTTTCTTAAGGAGATCGCTTCTGGAATTGGTGCAACCGAGATGGTAGCTGGAGTTTAATGGAGAACTTGTTCTATGAACTGCTGCTAATTGATGTTTGTGTTTGGTTTTTTTTTTTTGAGATGTTTTCCATGGATGCTTCTGATGCTTGAAAAATCCAAATTCCTCTTGAATCAATTTAATGTTATGCCTTTTTCTGTCTACCTCCCTCTTCTCCTAGGCGCCCTTCCATATTTTGTACTGTGAAAAGCTCTGGCCCTATTACCTCAAATCTTAACTGTGTTCATCCAGAATGCTTTAAACTTATGCGTAGACTGTGTTTGTTTATAGACTTTCTGTTATTTTGTTATTATGGACAATAAGACTTGTGGTAAGTAATTTTAAGTCTCTTTCATAACTTGTTTTGGTCTGTCTGGATACTACTATGTTAATTTATTATGGCCTTTTACAATTCTGAAATCTTTTTTTTATTTCTTAAATTGATCTAGAAACTTATGAGGAAAGAATCATATTGACCAAAATGATGGTCCATTAATCTAGCAGTTTGGGGTTTTGTTGTACCTTGGATAGCCAAAATACAGAATTTGAGGAAATCTTAGCATCTCACCATAATCATAAGAAGTCTAAATACAAAGAGAATGGCTCTTTGCTGACTGTACACAGCATGACTAACGTTCCAGTTGGAAACATGGTATCGAATATTGGTTACTTTAAAATATTCACCATACTGTTGCATTCAGTGTCATCTTTCCTCTTATTAGACTATGTATCTAAAAAAGAGAACCAACCAGAATGAGTCAAGTGACCAAGACAGGGGCAGAATGACATACCTAGTTTGGTTCTCAAAATTTTAAGAGATTTATTTATTTTGAAAGAGTGACAGAGGGAGAGAGGGAGAGAGAGAATGAATGTATCTCCTCCGTCTGCTGGTTCACTCCCCACATGGCTGGAACAGCCAGAACGGGGCCAGGCTGAAGCCTGTGTGGGTGCCGGGGCCCTCATACTTGGGCTGTCCTCTGCTGCCCTCCCGGGCATGCTAGCAGCCAGCTGAATGGGAAGCAGAGCAGCCAGGACTAGAGTTGGCACTTTGACGTGGGATGTGAGTGTTACAAGTGATGGTTGAACCCACAACCACTCTGACGTGGGATGTGAGTGTTACAAGTGATGGTTGAACCCACAACCGGCAGAGGAGCATGAAGGAGGGGGAAGGAAGATTCTATGTTCGCACTTAGGTTGCAAATGAAGTTTGAATTCATAACACATAAAATGATAAAAGTGTTCTAACATAAAAGCGATATCTTTATTCTTGACTTGCTCTGGTGCTGCCAGAATGGAACACCAGGTTTATCACGTGGCCTCTCCGTTTCTCCTCCAGTGCCCCCACACCCAGCAGCCACCTAGCCCCAGGGGCACACGCAGACTCTGGTGTGAGGCATATAAAGTAGATGTCTAGGATACTCCCTGCCCTGAAGAAGCTGAGCTTCTGAAGTATTACTGCCAACTTGCACTGACCCAAAACACTCCTGTTAGCACTGAGCCTCAGATTCTGGGCCTGTTTCTTCATAACTCATTGCCACTCCTTGATGGAGAAGGAGCAGCCGGCTGCCAGCTCCCTGGGGGCAGGAATCGTGGTTTACTGGTTTCCGAATTCACGCCACCTAATTCAGTACCTGTCATAGGTTGCTCGATAACAGGGTTAAGCAGGTTTTATTTTAAAGAAGCAAATAGTTGAAGAAACAATAAAAAGGATTTTCTAATTCAGCTTTCAAATGATTCCCAGTACTGAAATTTCTGATAAGTGATGTGTGTCAAGCACGTACACCCTTTAACACTCAGTTTCTTTGGAGTGAGCAGACTATTTCTACATGGAAATTGTATATAACGCCTAGTATTTTACACTCAAGGCAAGGTGTTGGCTGGGAAGGCTAAGAAGTTATATCTGTGTAGACTGAACATCACTCGTGTAGGTGCCAGTTTGCGCCTTGCTTCCAAGTGTGTCGCAGCAGATCTGGTATCATTTGGTGTGTTTGTGTCTGGTATTACGACTCAGCAGCCTTTCAAGCAAGCGTCTGCATCTGTATGTGTGAGACCTTCTTGTCCAGGCTGGCATGGACCCGTGGTATACATCATTTAATATGCCAGGTAGACATACAGTTAAGAGTGAATTATTTTTCTAAGTGTGTAGCAGTAGCTCAGAATTGTGCCCTTGTTTTAACAGTTTCTGTCAACGTCCTCTACCAGGGTGTATTATAAGTACTGCCTGTGAGAATTTGCACTTTATGTATTTGTGTGTGGATTTTTTGTGGTTTTAGCCAAATGAAGTGTTATCAGTAATAAACAGGTCTCTTCATAGACATGAGTTTCTGTGTGATTTTTATTATCTTAGATACTGGGTAGTTCATGAAGTTCACTGTCCAAACCGAATATATTCTTAAGATAGATGCACAACAAACTCAAGAATCAATTTTAAGTCTAAATGCATCTCCTGGCCCAGCACTTGGTAAATATTCCTGACTGGTTCATCAGAAGTCCCAAATGTATTAGGTGCCCTGCATCTTGCTTTACTTCTCTCTTGCAGTTGACCTAACTTGTCTGCCCATGGTAGCACTAGCTGGCATGATTAGATGGAAGGATTAAAGGTTCGAGAATCCCTCAAAGTCATGGCTGTTGATCTGTGATGTGGTGGTTAGGACTGTTGCCCTGGTCCAGGGTGTCTGCCTGTCCCTCTGATCAGGCTCAAACAGAAAACAGGGTGTCTCATCTTTTTTTTTTTTTTTTTTTTTTTAGGAAAAAGATACATTTACGTACTTATTTAAAAGAGTTAGATCTTCCATCCACTGGTTCACTCCCCAAGTGGCTGCAATGGACCAAGCTGAGCCAGGCTGAAGTGGTGGGGGCCCAAACACTTGGTCCATCTTATGCTGCTTTTTCCAGGCCATTAGTGGGGAGCTGGATCAGAAGTGGAGCAGCTTGGACACAAACTGGTGCCCATGTGGGATGCTGGCAGCACAGGTGGCGGCTTTTCCCGCTATGCCACAGGGGTGGCCCCAAGACAGGGTCTTTTCATCACCTTCTAAATTGAGTATTGTGAGAACCAAACTTACCCCCCACCCAGTTTCTTTATAGCACATAAACAAGTGTACAAATTTAATTAGTATTATCTGTCATCATGAGTGTAGTATGCCATATAGTACTCAATAAGTATTTAATGCATGAACCTAGCTCATGTTTTCTTGCAGAAGAAAAACTCTTATTTTTTTTTAATCTTAATTATTTGAGAGACAGAGAGTTCCCATCCACTGCTTCACTCCCCAGATGCCCATGACACGGCCGAAGCCAGGAACTCAATTCAGGTCTTATGTGGGTGGCAGGACCCAGTGACCTGAGCCATCACCGCTGCCTCCCAGGGTCTGCATTAGCAGGAGCCGGAGGCAGGTGTGGAAGCAGGTACTCTGATGTGGGAACTGGGTGTCCTGAGCAGTATCCTAAGCAGGCCAGTGCTGCCCCAAACACTGAATTCTTGACTATGCATATGTACAGGGCTGCACATGATGAAAATATTCGGTAGACTTCTTCGTGCCACTGGGTCTTCTCTGTCTACAGCACATATGCTGCCGCCATTTTCTTCAAGCTCAGTGTTTTCTTATCTTTCCTGGGTGGCCCTGTGCCTTCCTGGTTGGTTTTGGTTTTTGTTTTTCATTTTTATGTGAAAAGGAGACAGAAGAGAGATCCTTGATCCACTGCTTCACTCCCAAAGTACCTGAAATAGCCAAGGCTGGGCCAGGCCAAAGGCAGAGGCCCAGAACTCTATCTGGGTACCCCACCTGGGCACTAGGGACTCAAGTACTTGAGCCATGATCTGATCCTTTCACGTACACATTAGTGGGAAGCTGGATCAGAAGCAGAGTAGCCAGGATTCGAACCAGGTACCCTGACATGGCATGTGGGTATCCAAAGTGGCATCCTAGCCACTGCACCAGGTGCCTGCCTCATCTTCCTGGTTCGAAATCTCAAAACCATCGTTGACTTCGCCTACTACTGGGTTGTGCTGCCTGAGCAGCTCTTCAACACTGTGGAGCTAAGGTCAGGAGCCCTGGCTTGAGACCCACAGAAACAGACGGAGAAGCTGACCCAGTCCAAAACAATAGGATTCTCCTCACCTCCAAAGGAGAAGAGTTGGTGCCTCCACAGTGGAAATTCTTGGAGAAGGGGATAACACAAGTCTGTAATTCGTTATCCCTCCTTCCTGTCCTCTCTAAACCGGCACTTCCTCATTTCTGCTACTGATGTGACCATGCTCCAGTTCCCTCTCTTTACATCTGGTTCTGATCATTAAATGGTCCAACATGCACATAATTTGCTTTAAATATTAGGCCTTCATCCCTCTGTTTTGTTCATTTGTTGTTTTTGTTGTTAAGGATTTATTTATTTGAAAGGCAGAATTACAGAGAAGCAGAGGCAGCACGCGCGAGAGGTCTTCCATCGCTGGTTTACTCCCCAATTGGCTGCAATGGCCAGAGCTGCGCCAATCCAATCTGAAGCCAGGAGCCGGGAGCTTCTTCCAGGTCTCCCACGTGGGTGCATGGGCTCAAGGACTTGGGCCATCTTCCACTGTTTTCCCAGGCCATAGCAGAGAGCTAGATCGGAAGTGGAGCAGCCAGGACTTGAACCAGTGCCCATATGGGATGCTGGCACTGCAGCTTTATCTTCTATGCCACAGTGTCGGCCCCTCGTTTGTTTTATAAATATTTATTAACCTGGAAATAGGTAGGTATGAGGGGCACTCCAGGAAGCTAGAAAGGAGGGAAAAAACCACAGTCCCCATGCTACTGCCGTCGCATCGCGGAAAATCACCTTTGTTCCATGTGACTCTGGATGCAGAACGCTCTGAGAGAGGCCAGCAGGCTGGGATCTTGCTGCATGCTGGCCTCCTGGCTACCCCTCAGCTTCCTTCTGCATGGCAGAGTGCGGCAGAGAGGGAACACAACTTCCCATCAGAGCAGACCACAAGTCCACAATGATGCCAGAACAGAGTGCTGGAGAAGAAACACACACAGGGGGCTGGCGCCGTGGTTCATTTGGTTAATCCTCCGCCTGCGGCTCCGGCATCCCATATGGGCACCGGGTTCTAGTCCCGGTTGCTCCTCTTCCAGTCCAGCTCTCTGCTGTGGCCCGGGAGGGCAGTGGAGGATGGCCCAAGTGCTTGGGCTCTGCACCTGCGTGGGAGACCAAGAGGAAGCACCTGGCTCCTGGCTTCGGATCAGCGCAGTGCCAGCCATAGCAGCCATTTGAGGGGTGAACCAACGGAAGGAAGACCTTTCTCTCTGTCTCTCTCTCTCTCACTGTCTAACTCTGTCAAATAAAAAAATAAATAAAAGAAACAGCACAGAACACGGCATGAGTGTGTGGCCACCAAGTGGCTGGCTGTGGCTCTTGGAGGGGGAGCCTGGTTGTGCGTGGGGACCGGCATGCTGTCCAGCTGAACTTCAGGCACGGGTGACAATGAGGGGTCGGGGCGGGGTGGCTATGGAATCCACACTAGAATGAATCTTCAAAGTCATCCGAGCCAACCGCCCCCGATTTCTGTGATATGACTGGCAGGTGGGCCAGATGGTTGAACCGTGCCAGGGACAACTGGCCAAGGCAAGCTGGTTCTTTTCTATTAATGAATGGCCAGTACAGAGATTTTCCTTGTTTTCTGCCGAAATCTGCCTCCTGCAGCTCCCAGGCTCCAGCTGCACACAGGCACCCAGTGTCACCCAAGCTATTTCCTTTCTACTCAGTCTTTGGCCCCCAGTCCCAATGTGCACAGTTCATCTCCCATTCCTTGGATGCCCAGTTTTGGGGCCCCTTCACCTTCCCGATCCTCCTATAGAAAGTACATTTTCAAAAGCTGGGTCTGGAAATGAATACACCCTAGAAATGGTGGGAGCAGCCCAGGCTGGAGAGAGGTGGGATTTCCACCTGACATGGCAGGCAGCATTACAGACATGGGCAGAGGGGGCTTGGCCTGCAACACAGGGCTAAATTCTCTGCCCACAACTCCTCCTTTCACTCTCAACTCATGCACCACCCCTTCCAAAAAATCCTTCCTGCCTGTTGCCCCAACTGTGCTGGGCAAGGCCTGGCCTCCACATCTCCTCTGCCACCTGCGCTGGAGCACTTGCTGCACCAGAGTGATGCCATCTGTGTGCTGGACTCCCCCAGTTGACTGTGGGCTCCCTGACGGCTGGAGTTGCCTGGCTCGGTGCGGTACCCCTGGCACCCAGAACACAGCAAAAAGCATATGATGAACCCTCAGCAAATCAGCAGAACAACAAGTGAGATAGGGAAGGGAGGGACAGAGGGAGGGAAGGAGAGGAGAAAAAGAAAAGGTTGAACTGAAGCAGAATTTGAGCTAAGTTTTTAAAGGCTGGGAATAAACAAAAGGAGCAGGGAGGTGCCCGTGGGATGCAAAGGGAATACCCGAGACTGCCGGACGGATTCCAGCTGGTTGGGCTTTGGCTAAGGCAACGCAAGGAAATCTGGAGTCAGGCAGGGCTACAGGGATGGATTCCCTTGTGGGGGAGGGAGTAAGAAAAATACAGCCCTGAGCAAGAGGAGCCTTTTCCAGTCGGTCACTGTTCCCATGTGTGCATGCTGGCCCCTGGTGGGTAAGGATCTAGACAGCTGTGCTCTGGAAGGAAGCCAACATAGGTCCCAACAATTCTCTTTATAGTTGGGTGACAGAACTTGCCCAGCCAGCCCAAGCTATCTTCTTCTCCAACAGCCTGTGGATGGCTGGGTGAATTCAATCCTCGATTTTCTTAGTCCTCCAGCCACATGGAGGCGCTCCCTGCTTCTACACAGTACCAAGGCTCAGAAAAGAGAAGCAATTTTCCCGCAGTCACAGAGCAAGCCAGTGGCCAAGCTGGGGCTGAGCCTCCCATCTCCTGACTAGCACGTCCCTTCTTCTTACCAAGCTACTGGGAGCAGGAGAGTGGATTAAAAAGCTGGTGAGTGTGATCCACGCCTTTAAGAAGACACTAGCACAAGGCAACAGAAGTGAGATAATAGAGGTAAGTGTAAAACGGTGCCGACAGAGGACGGGAAGCATGTTGGAGCTGGGAGGGCTTCAAGAAGAACTTGGCAGGGGTTGGGGGGGTGCTGTGGCACAGCGGGTAAAGCTGCCGCCTGTGGGGCTGGCATCTCCTATGGGCGCCAGCTCCAGTCCTGGCTGTTCCACTTCCCATTCAGCTCCCTGCTAATGAGCCTGCGAAGGCAGCGGAGTATGTCCCAAGTGCTTGGGCCCCTGCACCTGTGTGGGAGACCCAGCGGAAGCTCCTGGCTTCAGCCTGGCTCAGTCCTAGCTGTTGTGGCCGTTTGGGGAGTGAACGAGCGGATGAAAGACCTTTCTGTCTCTCCTTCTCTCTGTCTGTAACTCTGCCTTTCCAATAAACAAATCTTAAAGAAAAAAAAAGAGCTAGGACCAAGTTGAACCTTGAAGGGCGAGCAGGTGTTTGCCATGCAAAGAAGAAAGCTATAGCAGACGCAGGAGAGAGCAGGAAGCAGCCAGGGGCTGGCGGACACTGAGCATGGGTTTTGGATCCAGGCCAGTGGTGTGTCTGATGCCCCACCTTCCAGCTGAGTGAAGAGCCCCAGGTCGCAGCAGGCCCTCCAAAGCTGGCGACATCAGGACACGCATCCAGCAGCTTTCGAGTCACCCCTACCTGGACATACCACAGGAACCCCAAGCTGAGCAGCCAGACTGAAGCTGCTTCTCCCTGTCCCTCCTGACACCCCCATCCCCAAACACCTGCCGTGAGCTTGCTCCTGCTGCATGGACGTGGCTCCGAGACTTCCTCCAGGGTTTTTCTTCTCTTCCTCCTGCACCCCCTACACCAGGCTGAGGCCCCTGGTGCTGCCAGTTTTGCTCCCTAATATAAAACCCCTTTATGGATGCAAGAAGATGGAGGTGAGACAGTGGAGTCCGGAGTCCTGTGATAACCAGGGTGTGGAGCTGGCCTTGACTTTTGGGTGTGTTGGTGCCATCCTGAGCTGTCCAGCCTCCGCTGGGCTCAGCACCGCCTGGGAACAATGGCTGCCTCTGAGGCTGGCTGGCAGTCTAGGCAGGCTCACGGTTCTGGAACTCACTTGGTTAGGTACGCCCATTCAGTGGGGGCTCACCGCATGGCCTGGGAGAACACTGGGAACCCGACCTCCACTTTGTAGTTTCCGGAGTTGGAGTTGTCTGTCACTGAGCCACTTCCCCCTGCCTTCCCCTCTAATGGCCGGCCTCAGCCATCCAGGTCCAGCCATCGTGGCCAGGCGAGTTCAGTTACCTTGGAGTTTTATGGCAGAGCGGATAGAAAAGCCATGCTTGTTCTCCTTTGCCCTGCAGGAGTTAAGAGCACAGGTTCAAATCCCCACCTCCACCAATGGACAGCTCTGCGACCTGGAGCAGTGTGAGCGCTCTCAAGGCCCCCCACCACCACCATGGTTCCAGTCTGGCGGAAGTGACGCCGGCCACCTGCAAGATTGGGTCACCAAATGTGTGGCTTCCACCTTGGCTGCTCTTCCTCAGACCCCTGCTCGGATGCAGCCTGCCCTTTCACACCAGCCTGCGGAGAGGGCCCGCCGCGAGGGACCCAGGCCTCACGCCAGCGGCCACAAGCATGAGCGGACCGTAATTCCTCATCTTCCTCCTGTGGGAAACAACGCTTCCCACCAGCCCAGAGCCCCACAGGCTCTTGCAGGGCCGTCAGTGGTCCTGGAGCTGCGTCGGGTTTGTGACTTGGTGGACATTGTTCTTGTAAATCAAATACAAGATAATCCCGCCCGCACATCTACTCTAAATGAGAACACGGCAGTGCCACCACTGTAGACACGTCCATCAAACAACCGGAGCGTCCTTACACACAGCAGTGCTGGACTTCAGCTGAGCGACTTCCAGGTCCCCTTATCCTGCGGGAGGGGATATCACCACTCCCCAGGATGGCTCCCTGGTCCACCCTCCGGAACATCCTTCCTTGTCCGTCCCTCTCCTTGGCCACTACTGAAGAAGTGGCCCGTGTTGGCAGCTGAGTAGCAATTTGAATCATTTCAGTCCCTTCTCATCCAGGGTGCTGGTGCTTTCACACGAACGAATCATTTAAGAATCTTGTGGGCCTCTGGCACGGCTGGGCGTGTGTATTTCTTCCTCCATACGACACACTCATACTCGTTCTCTCGACTTTATCACTGCCCTTTTGGAACTGGGCTTCTGTGGAATCCTGCTCTGAAGACGCCATGACGTTCTTTTCGTCCAGGTCTCTCCTGGACATCTGTGTGATTCTTTCAGAGGACTTTGTTCAGTGTTTTCTAGCCATACTTTCCCTGGAAGCCAAGTCTCCAGGCTGTATTTGACTGTGAAGTTCCTTTGCTGGCTAGAGAGCCTGAAGATAAAAGGGTTTCATTTTTAAACCTAGTCCTACCCTCTCTTCTCTCTCTCAGTTCTTTTCTACTCTTCACAATCTTTTTATTTATTTATTGTTTTGAAAGGCAGAGAGACAAAGAGAGAAAGAGAGACAGCTTGCATCCTCTAGTTCACTCCCCAGATGTCCACAATAGTCAGAGCTGGGCCAGGCCAAGGCCATGAACTGGGAACTCAGTCTGGGTCTCCCACGTGGCTGACAGATACCTAAGCACTTGAGCCATCCTCTGCTGCCTCCCAGGGTACATGTTAGCAAGAAACTGGATTAGAAGTGGAACAGGGACTTGAACCCAGGCACTCTTAACCACGGGATGCCAGCATCTTAAGTACTGCCCCAAACACCACCCTTGAATTTTTTTCTGAATGGGCCAGTTCTTTCTGTGACTCAGATACCTCTCTGAGCAGTCAGCTGACCCTTTCGACAGTCTGCCTAGACAGCTCCTCAGCCAAACCAAAAGGGTTCCCCACCATCACCATTGCAGAGTTTTCTTACTGATTTGATAGGAAAATAAAATAATTTGCACATTATTTTCATGAGAAGGTGACAGCCCCAGGAATAACATGGGCATTCAACAAATAGCTTTTAATTAAATTAGATGCAAACCATACTGAAAGGCACCTGACACGGTGCTAAGCGTTCCTTAAACACAAAGACCTGACTTTATTCATGCACTGATCTTGATGCTGTTCAACACATGGGACCATTTTTTTTGTCCCGGTTTAAGTTGAGGTTAGTTGTGAACCGCTAGGAGGGTAGGGACAAAGCCCCAGCTGTCATCATCGGGTCGCCTTTCACATTTGTAAGGTGACACAAGCTTCTTGGAATATCCCTCCAGCAGTGCTAACTCACAGTCAGCTGTCACTCAATAGCAGGCTCACAAAGCTTCAAAGCTTCCGGAAGGTCTTAACACACGCTCGCTAGGCACAACCGTCTTCTCACGGCTGTGCCAACAACCAGCTTGTGTTTTCTCCTCATTTTACAAAACAAGGCAGAGAGAGGATGGCATGTGTCCCCTGCACCCCAGGACGGCCGCCACCAGGGACGCAGTGGAGGGGTCTGGGCCCCCATGCTGCTTTCCTCTTCCTTCTTCCTGGGCACCGGGAGGCTCCTCTGATGGAAGCAAGATGGCCGCCATCCCCAGCGGTTTTAAAGTGCCCTCCTGCATCTTCTAAGTGACCAGAGGCAACAGTTTCTCCCATTGCTTGGCCACTGTAGATCACATTTCCATTTCGCCAATGTCTAGTGGTGGTCTCCTCCACTGATCCATCCACCAGACTTCACCCACCTGCAACCCCACAGCCAACACCATGAACTCTAGGGTTTTGTTCAAGGTAGCATCATCTCACTTTTGGGTACCAATTTCCATATCAGTCTACTTTTTGTTTTGTTTTTTTTCAAACTATCCCAAAACGTGGTAGCTTACAACAGCAACTACTTATGGGCCTCACAGTTGTGCGGATTGGCAGTTTTGATGGACGGGTGGGTAGACTGAGGGGTTCTCCTGGTGCTGGCTGAGTTCGCTTGTCTGATGGTGGACGGGTGCTGGTTGGTGAGGATGGCCTCACCAGGGTTGGCCAAGCTCTGCCCCATGTAGCTCCCATATGCCCACTGGCCAGCCCAGGCTTGTTCACATGGGTGCCCAGGCAGGGATCCAAAACGGGCAAAGGTGCAAAGCCTTTTGAGGCCTCAGTGGGGAACTAAAACCTTGTCCCTTCTGTTGTGATTTATTGGCCAAAGAAAGCAGTAAGGGCTCACAGGTTCAAAGGAAGAGGGACTGGATCCCAGCTCTTCCTGGGGGAAGAGCTACAAAGTCACACAGCAAAGGGTGTGGGCTCAGGGAAGAAGGCAGATCATGGCTGCTTTCATAGTCTCCCTCCTCAGAGGTGTTGGCGGGCATTCTTGTGTTTATATGACATGTATACATCAAAAATATACAGTATTTTTCTATGACTCATGTTTTCAAATGAACTATTTTATAGAAGGAATTTGCAAAGTATAAATATAAGGTATAAGGAATAAAATATTTTTGCTTTCAGATACCAATTTCCATATCAGAAATTCCCTACAATCTAGGAAAAGAAGTGGAATGTTACCACTATGTTCTACATGCATGACCTAGGGTTCCTTTTCTTTAAAAAAAAAAGGTTTTTGTTTATTTTTGGCTACTTGAAAGGCAGAGCAACAAAGATGGAGAGAGAGAGAGAGAGAGAGTGAGAGCGAGAGCAAGAGAGAGCGCAAGCGCTGACTGCTGGTTCACTCCATAAATGCCTGCAATAGCTAGGACTGGGCCAGGCCAAAGCCAGGCGCCAGGAACTCCATCCAGGTCTCCTGGACCCAAACACTTGAACCATCTGCTGCCACCCAGGGTGCATTAGCAGGAAGCTGGATTGGACACAGAGTAGCCAGGGCTAATTGGCCATCTGACATGGGGTACAGGTATCCTAGCATTGTACGTGCTGCACCCCAAAGTCTGCCCTCTAACGTTCCTTTTCACCTGGGCCAGGCAGCAGCTTCCTGATTGGCCTCCAGTCTTGCCTTCTCTAATCAGCTCTGCCCATATTACCCAGTGTGATCTTTAAAAAACAAAAACCTAGGGCTGGCACTACGGCATAGTAGGCTAAGCCTCCACCTGCAGCACTGGCATCTCATATGGGCACCGGTTTTAGTCCCGGCTGCTCCTCTTCCAATCCAGCTTTCTGCTAATGGCCTGGGAAAGCAGTGGAAGATGGCCCAAGTGCTTGGGCTCCTGTACCCACATGGGGGACCTGGATGAAGCTCCTGGCTTAGGATTAGCCCAGCTCCAGCTGTTGTGGCCATTTGGGGAGTGAACCATCAGATGGAAGACCCTTCTCTCTGTCTTTCCCTCTCTCTATCTGTAACTCTACCTCTCAAATAAAAACAAATTTTTAAAAAACCACAAAAATCTAATTAAATTGTTCTTCAGCAACAAGCTGTTCACTCGTCTGCCATTGACCTTAGGATGCGACCCAGTCTCCCCATCAGGCCCTTGTTTATACTTCATGCCTCATTTTTCCCATCCTCCCGCCCTGCGTCAGGCCTTCTCTCAAGACAGATCGTGGCCTCCATCGTCCCTTGCACTTCCTCCTTCCTGGCACATGTGGTTGAATGAATGCATGTATGAATGAATGCTAAGCTCTGGAGACAAAGAGGAACTCCACAAAAAGTTCTTAGTCCAGGTGGGGAACAGACACGAACAGTGGTTCCTTGGTGTCGTGAGGAATTGACTCGAGGATTCCCTGCAGGTAAACAAAGTCCACAAATTCTCAAATTTCTTACACAAAGCGGCTGTAGTTCTTGTATATGCTAGAACCTACACACTTCCTCTCATGCGCTTTAAGTCGTCTCTAGTTCACTAATACAGTATAAATGCTGTAAAAGTTGCTGTACTGTAGTTTAGGGAATGATAACAAGACAAGAGGTCTATACCTGTTCAGCATGGTGCAGATATTTCCATATCTTTGATCTGCAGTTGGCTGATCTACAGATACGAGCGGCCAACGCTGCATTAATGAATTCATCTTTTTGTTAAGCCACCAGCACCCTTCTGACCTGGATGGTGGATTTGCACTGGCTTCTACATTCCACCAGGGGGCACTATGGAAATGCCGCTGATTCTCCTATAAACTCGCATGTTTCCTTGGAATGGCTCAACCTACTTTGAATGGAACCGGGATTTTAAAGGTGTGTGTTGTTATTGTTGTGATGTGCTTTAATAAGCTCCCTACTGAGCACCTGCTAGTCTGAAGGACACAATGGCCCCTGTGCCTGCTGGCGTCCGCCCTGGGCTTCAGCAGCTCTCCAACTAGGAATCCTCACCAGAGCTGTCACAAGCACGCTTTAATTTATCTTCCATGCCACCTGCTGGGAGCCAGGTGGGAACTGTAATCAGCTCCACCTTCAAGATGACAACTCGAAGGGTCAAGGAAATTAAAGCATCTTTCCCCAGGAATGACTGTTTCTAAATAGCCAAGAAGGGACTCAAATCTGTCTCCCCAGTCCAAATGTCGTCGTGTGGTGTCCAACCTTTGTAAAAGATGATGGGGATGCAAAGACACAGCTTCCAAATCTAAAGTGCTAGAAGCAAAAGCTGTCAAAGCTGGAAGAAACTCGGAAGGTCACCTAGTGAAGTGTTCCAAGTCAGACACACAGAGGAATCAACCCCAAGAGCCTGCTGGTACTGACGCAAACAGACCGCCAGTCACCCTGGGACACACGGATCCCTTTGCCAACACACAGCAGAAGCCCAAGGGGGCTGAGCAGAAGTGAGTCCACCAAAACCGTCCTTGGGGGTGGGAGGGAGGCTGCCCAGGACGAATCACGGGCAAGCTGAGATAACGACGCAGTAGAAAGGGCACTCAGAGGAGAGCCCAAGAGCCTGGGTTCAACTTCAGCCTTCACATCTCGCAGTTGTGTCCCTCTGAAGCCCTGGAAGGGAAACACAACTCTACTCAAACTCTTTTTAAAAAGATTTATTTAGGCCAGCGCCGCGGCTCACTAGGCTAATCCTCCGCCTTGCGGCGCCGGCACACCAGGTTCTAGTCCCGGTCAGGGCACCGATCCTGTCCCAGTTGCCCCTCTTCCAGGCCAGCTCTCTGCTGTGGCCAGGGAGTGCAGTGGAGGATGGCCCAAATCCTTGGGCCCTGCACCCCATGGGAGACCAGGAGAAGCACCTGGCTCCTGCCATCGGATCAGTGCTGTGCGCCGGCCGCAGCGCGTCTACCGCGGCGGCCATTGGAGGGTGAACCAACGGCAAAAGGAAGACCTTTCTCTCTGTCTCTCTCTCACTGTCCACTCTGCCTGTCAAAAAAAAATTATTTATTTATTTGAAAGGCAGAATTACAGAGAGGCAGTGTAGAGGCAGAGAGAGAGAGAGGCCTTCTATCCACTGATTCACACCCCAAATGGCTGCAACGGCCAGAGCTGTGCCAATCCAAAGCCAGGAGCCAGGAGCTTCTTCTGGGTCTCCCATGCAGGTGCAGGGGCCCAAGGACTTGGGCCATCTTCTACTGCTTTCCCAGGCTATAGCAGAGAGCTGGACCAGAAGAGGAGCAGCCAGGGCACTGCAGGCAGTGGCCTCGCATGCTATGACACAGCGCCACTCCCCACCCTTTCTTTTTTTAAGATTTATTTTATTCATTTGAAAGGCAGAGTTACAGAGAGAGTCTTCCATTCGCTGGTTCACTTCCCAGATGGCTGCAACAGCCAGAACTGGGCCAGGAGCTTCTCCTGGGTCTCCACATGGGTACAGGGGCCCAAGGACTTGGGCCATCGTCTACTGCTTTCTCAGGCCATAGCACAGAGCTGGATCAGAAGTGGAGCAGCCAGAACTCAAACTGGTGCCCATATGGGATGCCGGCACTGCAGGCGGCATATTTACCTGCTATACCACAGCGCTGGCCCCTCAAACTTTCTCCGCTGTGCACTCCCAGCCCTGGTCACTTCCGACACCAGGCGTGTGTGGCTTCCTCCACTCACCAAGCAAGCAGGTCAGTTCAGTGGACGCGGGCTGGGCAGCTTCTAGTTCAGTTCTGACACCACCACCTGGAGACAGCATCAGATCCCACAGCCTGGAGGCTCAACCCCACAAGGTGACCCCCTCCCACCTCACCCCCACCCCAAGATAGATGCCTGTCGCAAGTCCCAGGTTAGTTGTCCTGTGCTTCTGACTCACCAGCTATAAATTAGGGTACCCACAACCCCTGCCTTAGGGTCACTTAATTTGTCCTGTCAGCTCACAAAACTCAGGGAAACGCTGCTGTGTCCCGGTTTGTCCTGGGGGGGGGGGGGGGGAGATGAGGAGAGCTTCCCTGCCCTCCCCAGGGCGCCACCTCCAGGAACCTGTGCACGTTCAGCTGCCCAGGAATTCTCAGAACCTTGTCTTTTCGGGTTCTGTGGCGACTTCACTGCAAGGGGCTGATGGCCTGGCGGCGTTCCTTCCCGCCGGCTTTGGCAGAGGGCCTCTTGGGCAAGCAGTTAGGGAGTCAGGTACCAGGAGTGGAAACCACAAAACACAGCAGCACACTATCACAGATCCTTAATCTCGGTGAGCCTCAGCTCTCTCAACTGTAGACAGAAGGTAAAATGCAGAATAGTACCTTATTGTGAGGGGGGGTAAGGCAGGGGAGGAGGATACTGTTATAAAAGACGGAGCAGAGGACTGGCACACAGGGACCCTGATAAAGAGCCCGGGTGACGCGACAGTGTGAGGGAGTGCACCGTCTACGCCTTTGTTCCCTTCCTGCCTTTGTTCCCTTCCTGCTCCCTGTTGCCTGGCGCTCAGACACGGTCCCGCCTCCGTGCAGCCCGCCAGCGTGCAGCCCGCCAGCGACCACACAAATAAGAAAGAATGGCTGCAGTGAACGCATCCAAGGGAAAGTGCGGGGTGTGTTTTGAACAGTAGCGGCACTTGAACCCAGTGGGCAGACAAGTAAAATGTCTCCGAGGGAGGAGACAGGATGAACTGCAAAGACCAAAAGCCCACGCCTGAGTGGAGGGAGCAGGGCGAGAGAACCGAGAACTCGCATTCTGGGGGAGACTCTCTCTTCTGCCTGCTTCTTTACTTGGGAATCTTGATCTTCCTCAATGCTTCCCTTTCTACCTCAATTTCCTTCCCACGTTTGCCTGGTTTTCATCCATGATTCCTGATTCAGAATTCCCTCGCGTAAATGTTACTGCACGTACTGCCTCAGAGCTAATATTCAGCTTTGAACATTCAAAAATAGGTATGGTCTTATTAATACAGGTTAAAAAAATAAAAAAGATGGCATCCCATCTTGCTAAATAATGAACAGAAAACAAATCTGGGTTCTCACAAACCTAGCTCTGCTTAGAAAATGCCTATGCTAGGGGGCTGGTGCTGTGGTGTAGTGGGTAATGCAGCCACTGCAGTGCCAGCAGCCCACATGGGCACTGGTTCAAGTCCTGGCTGCTCCTCTTCTAATTCAGCTCTTTGCTATGGCCTGGGAAAGCAGTAGAAGATGGCCCAAGCCCTTGGGCCCCTGTACCCACATGGGAAGAACCAGAGGAAGCTCCTGGCTCCTGGCTTCGGACCGGCACAGCTTTGGCCGTTGTGACCAACTGGGGAGTGAACCAATGGATGGAAGACCTCTCTCTCTCTTTGCCTCTGCCTTTCAAATAACTAAATCTTAAAAGAAAGGAAGAAAATACCTACTCTAAAGTAACAGAATTATTTGTACTTGTAGCATAATTTTGTTAAATTTTGGTTTGGTTTGAGTTAAATTTGGAATCCTACTTTTACTTACAGTGGCTTCAAGAATTGCTCTCTGATGTGAGTTGAAATAAAATTACAGTGCAGAAGTTCTGGCTGTGGGGCCGCTGAGACAGACATGTTCTGCCCTGTGTGCTCACGGAGCACAGCTAGGAAACCTTGTCGGAGTGCATGGGGCAGGCATCTGAGCACTCTGTCCTTTTGCCACTTGGCTCCAGATGTGCGCGGTCCTGAAAAGTGCATAGACTGTGGGATAACGGAAGGCCTAGGTTTCTGGCCAGAGCTTCGGGGAACTGGAAAATATCAAACAGATCACAGAGAGAGGGACGCTGAGGAGCACAGCCTCAAAATTCCTAGGCTCAAAATCATGAGCTGTGTGGGCACGAATCTGAGGCTAAACCGCACAGCATAAACTTTGGGGACTAAGGTACAGGAAAGACCGCTGTGCAGACCCAGCACTGGCCTCTGGATGTGCCCACCAGGGCAGGTAGGAATAGCACTGCAAGACTTGGGAACTGACCTGGAATCTGGACCACATCGGCAAAGGCAGGTCAGGACCCATATCCCTGAACGCACAGTAAAACAAAACAAAAATCAATATTCTCCACAGAATTTTAAAAAAGATCTAGACAGTTGTAACATTCAAAATGGCTAGCATCGAATCCAAAATTACCCAGCATTCAAAGAACTGGGTGGGGGGGGATAATCTCAATTAGCATGAAAATAGCAGATGTTCATGATAAGAAACCACCAATGCTGAGATTGTTGAAGGCTGTTGTAAGGTGTTGTAAATGGCCACAGCACATAAATACAAACACTGGTGAAGTGAATGGGAGGTAGAAAATATCAGAGAAATAGAAGATAGAGAGGCACCAAGGAGAGGTGCTCGGCCCAGAGGTTAAGTTGCTGTTTGAGACACCCCCAGCCCATAGGACAGTGCCTGGGTTCAAGTCTTGACTGCTCCTGACTCCACCTTCCTGCTAATGTGCAGCCTGAGGGGCAGCAGGTGGTGGCTCCAGTCAGTGGCTCCCTGTCCGGCACGTGAGAGGCTAGGGCTGAGTTTCTGGCTCCCAAATTTGGGGGAGTCACTCAACAAATGGCCGTGCTCTGTCTCTTTTTCCCTATCTCTTTGCAGCTCAAATAAATAAAAATCAATATTTTTTTTAAAAAGACCAAATGGAAATATTAAAATTGGGCTAATTACAATAATAATAATAATAAAATTATGATAAAAAAAGAATAGTGATGAAAGAGGAGCCAGTGAACCTGAAAACAGATCCATAGGAATGATCTAATCTCTCTCCTTCTCTCTCCATATCTGCTTTTCAAATAAATAAATCTTAAAAAAAAAAAAAGTAATGATCTAATCTGAATGAGAGAAAAATATATTTTTAAAACATGAGCAGAATCTCAGGGGACCCATGAGACACTATCAGATTCATGCCTTCAGAATTCCGGAAGAGGAAAAAAATTTTTGAAAAAATAATGTATGAATATTCCCCAATTTTGCCAACACAGACAAACTTACAGAACCAAGAAGGTCAGCGAGCCCTAAGCAGGATAGACTCAAATAAATCCATGCCCGTCCACATCATAACCAAACAGCTAAAAAATAAAGACAAAGGAAAAGGTTTCAAGACCAGCCAGAGAAAAATGACGCATTACTTATAGGAGAACAGTGATTCCAGTAACTGCATTTCTCATCAGAAACCACGGAAGCCAGAATATTTTTAAAGTGCTGGAAGGCAAGAACTGTCAGCCTAGAATTCTACATCCAGTGAAAATAAACTTCAGGAAAAAGGACGAACTAAAGACGTTCTCAGATGAAAGAAAATTACAAGAATTCATTGCCAGCAGACTTGCTCAAGAATTGCTAAAGGAATCGAATCAATAGTCAAAAACATTCCCACAACAAAAGCCCAAACTTAACTGACTTCAATGGTGCGTTTCCCCATTAAAGAAGAATTAACTCCAATCCTTTATAAACTCTTGGAAAATATTTAAAAAGAGTACACTGCCCAACTCATTGTATGAGACTTGTATTATCCTGATACCAGAAGCAAACCAACTTCCCTTATGAATACAGGTGTAAAAAATCCTTAATAAAAATCCTAGAAAATTGGGCTGGTGCTGTGGCATAGCAGGTTAAAGCCCTAGCTTGCAGTGCCTGCATCCCATATGGGCGCCAGTTCTAGTCCCAGCTGCTCCTCTTCCAATGCAGCTCTCTGCTGTGGCCCGGGAAAGCAGTAAAAGATGGCCCAAGTGCTTGGGCCTCTGCACCCACGTGGGGAACCTAGAAGAAGTTCCTGGCTCTGGATCAGCACAGCTCCAGCTGTTGTGGCTATTTGAGGAATGAACCAGCAGAAGAAAGACCTTTTTCTCTGTCCCTCCCTCTAACTGTCTGTAACTCTATCTCTCAAATAAATAAATAAAATCTTTTTAAAAAATCCTAGAAAACTGAGTCCAGCAACATATGGACAAGATAATACACCGTGACCAAGTAGGATTTATTTTAAGAATGCAAAGTTAGTTCAACATACAGAATCAATCAAAAAACACAATACATTAAGAAAAAAGGTTCAGGGACTGGCCCTGTGGCGTACCAGGTTAAGCCTCTGCATGCAAGGCCAGCATCCCATTTGGGTACCAGTTGGAGTCCCCAATGCTCCACTTCCAATCCAGCCCCCTGCTGATGATGCTGGGAAAGCAGCAGAGAATGACCCAAGTCCTTGGGCCCCTGCACCCATGTGGGAGACCTGGAAGAAACTCCTGGCTCCTGGCTTCAGATCAGCCCAGCTCCAGCCATGGCAGCCATTTGGGGAGTAAACCAGCAAATGGAAGATTTTCTCTCTCTCCCTATTTCTGCCTTTCAACACATAAATAAATCCTAAAGAAAAAAAAAAAGGAACAAAAACTACATGATCTTCTCAAGAGACAGAAAATTGATTGACTAGATTAAAAACATTCAACAAACTGGGAACTGAATGGATCTTCCTTAACTTGACTAAGGTTAAGGTTAAATCCTACAGCTAACATCATATTTCATGGTAGAAATCTTAAAGCTTTCCTGATGTTTTCTCTTGCCACTTCAGTTCATCATATAGTAGAGATTCTAGGCAAGTCAATTAACCCAAATAAACAATAAAAAGAGTCTAGATTGGAATAGAAGAAGTAATCTGTCTCTATTTTCAGATGCTATGTTTATGATACTTAAAATCATAAGGAATACATAAAAAAAAACCCTGTTAGGTTTAATAAACAAGAAAACAGAAAGGTAAAACCGCTGCCTGCAATGCCAGCACCCCATATGGGCGCTGGTTCATGTCTGGGCTGCTCCACTTCAATCTGGCTCCCTGCTAACGTACCTGGGAAAGCAGTGGAAGGTGGCCCAAGTGTGGGAGACCTGGAAGAAGCTCCTTGCTCCTGGCTTTCCATTTGCCCAGCCCTGGCCATTGTGGCCATTTAAGGGAGTAAACCAGTAGATGGAAGATAATTATATCTCTGTGTGTGTGTCTCTTCCTCTCCCTGTGTAACTGACTTTCAGATAAATAAATCTTTTTTAAAAAAAAAAAAAAGGAAGCAGGATATAATTATTCACTTGCAACAAACAACCTGAAAATAAACTTAACAATTCCATTTAAAGATAGCAGCAATAAAAAAAAAAAAAAAAAAAAAAACACTTCCATGAAATGCCCAGAATAAGAAAATTCCCATAGATCATATAGATTTGAGGGGGACATATCAAAAAGGACACATAGCTGTGCTGAAGGAGATGCCATTCACCAACTCTAGGACAATTTGAGCATCAAAATAATTAAACTAATGAATTACAATCCATCAACAGAATTGATGAACTCATATGTGCTGGTACAAATAAACAGAAGAGAAAGCTCTATATTATATAGAATTCCAATAAATAGTGATAACCTATTAATGAATAAATATAAAACACTTATTCATTAACTTTTTGGTGAAGAAGTCTGGCACACATCATCTTGACCAAGTAACACTGCCAGTCATGGGATAAATCAACGTTGTGTACCTCCTGAAACGATGCACTGAGAAAAACAAAGAATTACTTGTCTAATATTTCTGCCAAAGTTGCATCTACTCATGTGGTAAGATGAGGCAAACTCAAATTGAGAGACATTCTAAAAAATAACTGTAAAAATAGCAGAGACTAAGGGAAGACTGAGGGATTTATTTTATTTATTTATTTCATTTATTAAAAAGATTTATCTGAAAGTCAGCTATACAGAGAGAGAGTTATACAGAGTACAACCAAGTGCAACAATGATCCTAGACTCATAAAGTATGTAAGTGTATAATCAATGGAATTGGAATAAGGCATGCACACTAGAAGTTAGCATTTCATCAATGCTAGCTTCCCAATTTTGATGGTTGTACCATGGTTTTCTAGGAGGACATCCTTGTTTTCAGGAAATACACACTGAAGTATGAGGAAACATGGTGAGTGACAAGGACCACATATTCTTTTTTTAAAAATATTTTAAAAAAGTTATTTGAAAGGCAGAGTTACAGAGAGAGGAGGAGGAGAGAGAGATCTTCCACCTGCTGTTTCACTCCCCAAACAAATCCAGATTGCTACCAAACATGACCTCATGGAGGGTGGCTGGAGAGACGTAAGGGCATGCCAAGCATAGTCTCTTCGACTCTGCCAGACAAGACGGTCCCTAAGAGTCTTGAGGTGCACCGCATAGTTCAACCTGGAGACAGTGCTTCTAAGGCTCTATCACAGCACCCTGACCCTCAGCCCCAGTTAGAGGAGGGCCTGTCCTGGAAAAGAAACACAGATGTGGCTTTTGTCTAGTGGAGGCCTCTCCAAGAAGATTGATAGGAAATCCTCAAAATTTTGTTTTTCCACCTTTTTACTGGGGCCACAGGGGAGGAGGCCTCCTTGTCCATGGAGGTACTTACAGTTTCTTCAGCTTCTCCAAGCTGGGGCCTTAAGGGTCCCGTGGATACCTGGGCACATGGGGATGTTGCCATCATGGTGACGTGGCCTGGTTGATGGTGATGGCATACTCAGTGTAGGCGTTGAGGCAGGTAGAATTAGGGCAAGGCTCCCCAAGGTGAAAGGACCTCAGCCAGGAGCCAGGAGCCCCATACAGGTGCCCCACGTGGGTGCAGGGGCCCAAGGACCTGGGCCATCTTCCGCTGCCTTCCCAGGAGCATCAGCAGGAAGCTGGATGTGAAGTGGAGCAGCCGGGACTCAACTGGCTCTGGTGCCCACATGGGATGCCAGGGTGAAGGCAGAGTGGCCCAGCCCACTAGGCCACAATGCCAGCCCCTCCTTGACTCTTGGTGGCACTGAGGCCACCAAGAAATCCAGCACAAGCTCCCACTGTCGAGATCCTTCACTTAATCACACCTGGAAGTCCCTTTGCCATGAACAGGTTTGGAGACTGCGGACCTGGACATCCCAGGGGGACATTATGCTGCCTGCCACAGCCCCTAGGCGTGTCCCGGCAGAAAACCTCCTAAAACCACAGGCTCGCGGCCGCTCTGGGATTCCCACCAGAAAGGGGAAGGGAGAGGGGGGAAGTGTGGCCGGCGCCAATTAGAGCGAAGGGGTGATATAACTCACTGTGGTTAATCTAGCTCTCGTGGGCAGATTTTTCAAATGCATACACGCTGTGGCCACACCGCCAGGCCCCTTCTCCCCTAACGCCAAGGGCCTTGGAAAGCGTTGGTGCGAATTAGGGGCCTCGAAGCCGAGGCTTCACCAGCGTCATGGTCACTCTACCCCCATGGTGATTAAGGACAGAGTCTGGGCCGCGCCGCCTGGGCTCCGTACAGCCTTACACCAGGGAATCCACCGCTCGGCCAACCCGTGCCTCAGTTTACCCAAGCGTGACAGGACCGCGGAAACGCCTTCCAGGGCGGGCGGCCCCTGGGGTGACTTTGGGGGAGCTGAGGCGAAGAGGGCGGGAGATGCGGGGCGCAGCGGGCCGGGGCGGGGCGCGGCGGGGCGGGCCCGGCAGAGTCGGCGGGGCCGGGCCGGGCCGGGCCGGGAGCCGCAGCGTCGGGCGGCGGACGGCTCGGGCCGAGGAGACGCGCGAGCGCCGGCGATGGGCCCCGCGGCGCGGCTGGCGGCGTTGCTGGCGGCCCTGGCGCTCGGGGCTGGGGACCCGGCCCGGGCGGCGGCGCGCGGGGAAACGTTCTCGGCGCTGACCAGCGTGGCGCGCGCCCTGGTGCCCGAGCGCCAGCTGCTGGGGCTGCTGCGGCGCTACCTGCGCGGGGAGGAGGCGCGGCTGAGGGACCTGACCAGGTGAGAGCACTGCGGGAGCGAGACCCCGAGGCGGACCCCGAGACTGCGTGGCGTGAGGTGTTGGGGCGCGGTGCCGCACTGCGTGGGGCGTCAGACGCCTTCCCACCCGGTGGCACCCTGGATGCAGCTGCACAAAGAGCGGGTGAACCACTGTGGGAAAGTGGAGTGAGGCGACTGGGGCCCCAGGCTGCGTGTCGCCGTCAAAGGCGCAGTGGGCTGTGCAGTCCACACGTAGGGCGTGGGCGCGCGGGGTGGAGGTAGGGGGGGGGACTTCGGGTGCTGCACCTCTCTGAGTCCTGACCTGAGCGGGCGTCCAGAGACAGAGTGTGATCCAGCGAACTGATGTCTGGTGGAAGAGTCGGGTGACATTTTGTAAGCCCTGTGTGCATGGGCCCCGGGACGCTGGGTAACTGCACAGGTCACTATGAGAATAATGCCTCGCGTTCATGACTTTTCCCCCACACATTTTTGGAAACATCTACTGGTGCCAGGCACTGCTCCAGACCCTGGAGGTGAAATAATGAACCAGACCCAGCACTGCCCTCGGGGACCCTGGGTCTGTAGTACCCTGATTGTCTCCGGGCACTTGTCTGTTGCCTCCTCCTGCCTCTGTTCTTCCTTCTCTGTATTCCTGGACAAGCTAAGTTCTAGGTAAATGGTCGCTGAGCTGTGACCTGCCTGTGAAGGACTGAAAAGCCCCACGCTTCTTGCTGCAACGATAGTGTTTTGCTATTCTGTCAACAGGTCCTGGTGCTACACACCATGGGGGAAGGTAGCAAGGTTTGGGTCACCCGGGCACTGTAATTGTGTATTTTACCGGGTCAGCTGTGAAAGGTGGGTGATTCTGTTTGACGCCAGGTGTATGAATGCCTGTGTTGTGCCTTCTTGCCTTGGGACGCTGAGGAGCCCACCACACTGTAAGGAACGGTGGTAGTGAGAGTGTCAGTGTTGGAACAATGTCACGTGCTGTGTGTCACATGGAGTGACCATGTGTGACTGTAATACTGATTGGAGTAGTTCACGTTTCATTACCACAATGAAATAGTTAAGGCAGCCTGGCTTATACAGAAGTGTTTTAGCTCCACCTTTTGGAGGTTCACCGTCCGGGGCTGGGTGGGCCCCACTGGTCTGGCCTCTGATGAGGGCAGCAGATGGCAGATGGCGGTAGCAGAGCAGAGGAAGGACCGGGACGTGAGCCAGGAAGCACAGAGCACGGGGCCCATCTCCTAAGACACACCCTCAGGGCCAAAGGACCGCCCACTAGGCCTGCCTCCCACTGCCATTGACTTTCCATTTTGGGCGTTAAATGTCTGCAAGAGCTGGGAAGAGGGGGAGCAAATCCTATAAACTATAGCGCCACTTCTGGAGGACCTGGGAAAAAGTGTGGGGGGCACCATGACTCTGTGCAAGAGCCCATGTAGAAGGGAATCGATTTGTTTGTGGAGGTAGGTGTGAGAGATCTTGTTTACTCACTGGTCACTGAATGAGACAGTTCGGTCCATTTCTTAAATATGTAGCATGCATATAAGCATTTATGCAAGTCTAGATTTACTGTTAGTTTGAAATAGTGTAATGAGGCTGGCGCTGTGGCTCATTAGGCTAATACTCCGCCTGTGGTGCCTCAACCAGTTGGGGCACTGGGTTCTGTCCCGGTTGCTCCTCTTCCAGTCCAGCTCTCTGCTGTGGCCCGGGAAGGCAGTGGAGGATGGCCCAAGTGCTTGGGCCCTGCACCTGCATGGGAGACCAGGAGAAGCACCTGGCTCCTGGCTTCAGATAGGCACAGCGCGCCAGCCGTAGCGGCCATTTGAGGGGTGAACCAACGGAAGGAAGACCTTTCTCTCTGTCTCTGTCTAACTCTGCCTGTTAAAAAAAAAAAAAAGAAATAGTGTAATAAGTTATATACTGTATGTATACAGTACATATATGTGTGTGTGAATTTTAACAATAAATGACAATAATTTCAATAAATCTTGTAATTCTTTTGGAATAGTGTGGTTGTCTCATATTCTATGAGACCATGTTGACAGGGCAAAATGTTTATGGAGTCCAAGTGCATTAGTGGGAATAGACGTATTTCTCTCTTTTGAAAACCATTTTTAATTTATTCTCATTTTATTTGAAAGACAAATAGACAAATGGAGAGATCTTCTGTCTTTTGTTTCTCACCCCAAATGCCTGTAATTGACAGGGTAGGCCTGGCTGAAGCCAGAAACCAGGAACTCCATCCAGCTATCCTATATGCGTGGTAAGGACCCAAGTACTTTAGCCATCCAGGGTACACATTAGCAGGAGGCTGGATCAGAAGCAGCATAGCTGGAACTTGAACCTGGCACTCTCATGAGATGTGGAGGTCCTAAGTACTTAACTGCTGCACCCAGTTCTTCACCCAGAGCCCTGCATGCCTCTTGCTACCCGTATGTTTGCTCCCATACCCATCGTCTCTTTGTTGAGGTGGCTCAGATGGAGACTGTGGGAGGGAGGTGGTAGAATGCCAGTGTCAAGCCTCTCAGGAAGCAGGCTCAGAAGAGAGAGCTTGGGGCCGGTGCTGTGGCACAGTAGGTTAATCTATGACATCCCATATGGTCACTGGTTCTAGTCCCGGCTGCCCCTCTGCCGATTCAGCTCTCTGCTATGGCCTGGGAAAGCAGTTGAAGATGGCCCAAGTGCCTGAGCCCCTGTACCCGCATGGGGAACCTGGAGGAAGCTCCTGGTTCCTGGCTTTGGATCGGTTTAGCTTTAGCCATTGCAGCCATTTGGGGAGTGAACCAGCAGATGGAAGACCTCTCTGTCTCTCCCTTTCACTGTCTGTAACTCTACCTCTCAAATAAATAAATAAAATCTTAAAAAAAAAAAAAAGAGCATGAAACATCTGATCAAAGTGCTAGCCAGCTGCCTCTCCCCTCCCATGCTGGTCCCTTTGCCATTTTATCACCATTGTCATTGTCATAGCTTTTGGCAGTGGGAGGTCTTGCACAAACCTTATCATATTTGATTCTCTCACATACACAGAACTTTGGGAAAAGTTACTATTATATTCTTAGCAGATGAGAACTCATTTAAAATATGAGAAAATTAAAGTCAACTAGCTTACTCTTCAATCCTTTTTTTTTAAGATTTTATTTATTTATTTGAGAGGCAGAATTACAGACAGAGAGAGGGAGAGACAGAGAGAAAAGTCTTCCATCTGCTAATTCACTCCCCAAAAGGCTGCAGTGGTTGGAACTGGGTCTATCCGAAGCCAGGAGCCAGGAGCTTCTTCCAGGTCTCCCACGCGGTACAGGGACCCTAGCACTTGGGCCATATTCTACTGCTTTCCCAGGCCATAGCAGAGAGCTAGATTGGAAGTGGAGCAGCCAGGACTCAAACTGGCACTGCAGGTGGAGGGAGGCTTAGCCCACTAAGCCACAGCACCAGCCTCTAACTTTTGAGGTTTTTTTTTTTTTTTTTTTTTTTTAAGATTTATTTATTTATTTTGGAGGTAGAGTTACAGACAGAGAGAGGGAAGACAGAGAGAAAGGTCCTCCATCTGCTGGTTCATTCCCCAAGAGGCTGCAATGGTAGGAGCTGGGCTGATCTGAAGTCAGGAGGCAGGAGATTCTTCCAGGTCTCCCCTGTGGGTGGCAGGGGCCCATCTAGGCTATAAGCAGAGAGCTGGATCAGAAGAGGAACAGTTGGGACACGAACTGGCACCCACAAGTGGAGGTTTAGCCCACTAATCCACAGCACCAGCCTTTACTCTTCAATTCTTAACCCCATGTTCTTTCCAACACATGTGATGGCCCTCCTGCTTGCTTTATCTGTCACAACAGCATGTGGACCATAAAAGTACATGAGGTTTTATCAGTGGCAACAGTATGTGTGGCTAGGAGTCTGTGTTCAACAGTATGACAGACCTCTATGTGAATCCTTGTCTCTGACCCTTGGCAAGTTCCTTTACCTCTTTAAGCTTTGGCTTCCTAATCTGTAAGTGATGACAAAAATAGTACTTGCCTCTCCAGGGGTGTTGGAAGGATTAAGTGTCATTGCACTTGGTGTGCAATAATTACCTGTCAAACATTAACTCCTTGTGATCAATGTTTAGGACTGGTTGGTCAAAGGGGTCCCACTTTTTTTTTTAAGATTTATTTTATTTATTTGAAAAACAGAGTTACAGAGAGAGGTAGAGACGAGAGAGAGGTCTTCTATCCACTGGTTCACTCCTCAGATGGCCACAACGGGCGGAGCTGCGCCGATCAGAAACCAGGAGCCAGGAGCTTCTTCTGGGTCTCCCATGTGGCTGTAGGGGCTCAAGGACTTGAGCCATCTTCCACTGCAATCCCAGGCCATAGCAGAGAGCTGGATCGGAAGAGGAGCAGCCGGGACTCGAACTGGTGCCCATATGGGATGCCGGCGCTTCAGGCCAGGGCTTTTAACCTGCTGTGCCACGGTGCTGGCCCGAGGGGTCCCACTTTTGACTCTAAGCATTAATTAACTTGGATTGTAAGAGCCCAGATAAAAAAGAATCAGAAAGAATCTAAAATTTTCCCGATTCTGGAGCTGGTGTTTTGGCACAAAGGGTTAAGCTGCCACCTGCAATGCCGGCATCCCATAGGAGCACTGTTTGAGTCCCAGCTGCTCCACTTCCAATTCAGCTCCCTGCTAAAGAGCCTGGAAAAGCAGCAGAAGCTGAGAAGGTGGCTCAAGTACCTGGGCTCCTGCTACCCATGTGGGAGACCTAGATGGAGTTCCTGGCTCCTGCTTCTGTCTCTGTCTCTGTCTCTCTCTCACACACACACTTGCTCTTTGTCTTTCCCTCTCTCCATCTCTGTAATCTGCCATTCAAATAAATAAACCTTTTTTTAAAAAAAATAAAATGTTACTGATTCTTTTCTCAGATAACTTAGGAACATTTAATTTGGTGAAGTTCAGTTTGCTATTTTGGATACTGCTGGTCTGATCACTGGTCATGCTCTAGGGCCCAGTGCAGGGTCTGCTTTTTAAAACAAGACTCTGGACAGTTGCTGCTCATGTTTCTATACTCCCAATCTGGTGTTTGATGTAACTGGAGATGTTATTTCCAAGGCCTTCAATCCTTTTTTTTTTTTTTTTTTTGAATTGCTGAATTGAGAAATGAAATAGGTTTTGATGTTGAAACTTCTTCCTATGCCAAGTTAAGGAGTAAAAATGATCCCAGTTAGCCAGTCTATACAGTTATACCCAATATAGTCTGTATATTACTTATATAGGTGTAGTCAGCCTTGAGCTTTTGTTGCTTTTTTGTTGTGGTTTTCAAAACTACCACGAGGGAAAGAGTCGTGTCAGCAGCAGTTATTTCTGTGCTAGGAGTTGGGCAATCAGAATGTCTCAGAACTGAGATGAGGCCCATTCTGAATTTCAAAAAGAAAACATATTGAATTGAAATGGCCCATGTATTACAGTGGGAGAACCCAGCCAGGCTATGTTTAATGCACAGATTGGGTTGCAAAATTTATGTGCAGATTCTTGAAGGAAAGAATCTGATTTTCCACTCTCAGCAACATTTGTTAAAGCAAAAAAAAAAAAAAAAAAACCACTTAGGAAACCTTGGGGTTTGAGTGTGGTGTCTTGTAACTGAGTCTCTGGAACCCAGCTATTCGCTCAGAGGCTGGGCACAGGGCCAACTCAGATTCCAAACAAGCCTCAGATATCAGGCGATAGATATTTTTTTCTTTTTTCTTTAAATTGCATATCTGAACAGCGGGTTTACTGGGTGGGCTGCTGTAGAGATAAAATCCCTGGCCGGGACAGCTGGACTCCAGGGTATGAAGCGAGGGGTGGGAGGAGACAAGCTTTGATGGACAGCCTGGTGGGCTTCCCCTCTCTGCCATGCTTCTTGCCCTCTGTGCATCAGTTTCCTGCGATGCCTATTAAACCTTAGCCTCCCTCCAGCTCAGGGGAATCTCCTTATTGAGTCGCAGGAAAGTCGGAGGGGATCAATGGTAAGAGGAACACACTGCAAGGATCCACAGAGGTCTCCTAAGCCCCACGGGTGCTTTCACCGTATAGTCGGGGAAACTGAGGGATAGTCGGAGCCCGGCTCAGGGTGGGTCTCCGCTCTCCTCCCAGCTCCTGCCTGTCCAACTGTCGCGCAGCCTCAATTGTTCCTGGACGCCGACTCCTGCAGCTGGACTCCAGCCCCAGGCTCTGCCTACAAGTTTTCTTCATCTGTCGCTAAGCAGTTCCATATGGAGCGAAGCAGGAAATAATGGGCAGTCATGAAGATCCCACACCCTGGAGGCTGCTTCAGTTTCAGAACCCTAGGGTAGCAGCGCACACACTGCCCTGTCTCTGGGACCTGAGACATCCTGGGACTTGCCAGGCTGCCAGTTTCCTCCCTGGGGGACCCAGGTTCTTATTCCTTCATTCCTGTTGCATCGAGCGTTCAGCTGGCTGCCTGCATGCTGCGAGGCAGGGCGTCCGCTGTCTCAGGCTCCCTTTCATAGACGAGGGCCCCACTCTGTAGAAACACTCAGGTCAGACTCTGCCTCAGAGAGCTGGAGTCCCCCAGCCCGCTGCTCCCTCTGCCCTTTGCACGCGCCCCTCCCACTCCGGGAACCCCCCCCCCCCCCCGGCCTGCCCACACCGAAGGACTAGGGTCCCATCCATTTGCAGACAAGTATCGCTAGCGAACACTCCCCTCATCTTCTCTGTCCTGGTCCCCTAGGAAACAGGAGGGCCCCCCTCAGCTGAGGACCCAGGCTTTGGGGTCAGGCAGTCTGGGGTTCAATGTTGGCTCCACTGCTTGGGAACATTCCAGCCTTGTTTCAGTCTCTTGTCCTGTAAAATGGACAAACCATGTCCGATCCCAATTTGGGGGCGGCGGTGTTGGATAGGTGAGACAGGATGCCTCCTGTGAGGGCAGGGCTCAGCCGGCAGTAGCCACCCATGTTTCAACCAATCCTTCAAGACTCAGACCAATGCCAGCTCCCCCGGGAGCCTTCCCTGACCCCTCCTTCCTCCCACCTGTGTTAGGTGCCTGCCTACAAACAGCTGCAGTTGCAGCGTAGCAGTCTGGCTTCTCTCCTAGCGTGAATCACAATTACCGTAATAAAGTCAGTGGTGTTTCTGAATTCCTACTGGGTACTGGGTAACAGGCACAGAGCCAAGACAGGAGAAGACTTACTTGTCTGGGAGCTTTTTTGCGAGCTGGGCCCTCTCTTGCCCTGTGTCTCTGGCATCTAGCATGGTGCCTGACAGATAATAATTGACTGGTACAGACTGACTCGGCGAACAAACGAGTGAACACACTTTTGTTGTGCATGTCGTTTTCACGTTCCTTGTACTCCCTTGGCTTTTTGGTGAGACCGTTCTGTGAATCTTAAGAGATTCAGCATTTCAGCTCTGGCTGCTCTTACTGTCTGCACACCATGCCAGCCTCCTCTAGGTGGACTGGCTGTATCAGCAGCAAGTAAGAGCCTTCTACTCTCTTTCAGATTCTATGAGAAGGTACTGTCTTTGCATGAGGACCCAACAACCCCTGTGGCTAACCCCCTGCTTGCGTTTACCCTCATCAAACGCCTGCAGTCTGACTGGAGGAACGTGGTACATAGTCTGGAGGCCAGTGAGAACATCCGAGGTAACCAGGGGCAGGGCTGGAGGGGAGGGGAGGAGCGTCTGTCCCCTGCCTTGGGAGGAAAAGAGAGGTTCTGCTGGGATGTGCAGGAGGGCACTGGAGCGGGTAGGTATCACCTCGTCTCCTGCGCTCTCACGGGTCCGAAGCCCCAGGTCCCCTTGCCGATGGGCTCGGACGAGTAGGCGCAGGAAAGCGCTTGCAGGTCCATTCTCTCCTTTGATCTTCACCACAGTCCCATGAAGAACAGGCATTTGCATATGTGGTGGAAGTAAGGCCTTGTCATAGTTTCTGTTTTATTACGTCATCACCACTGCACTGTGTGATCTGTAGCAAGATCACTTTCCTAATTTTTTCCACTTTGTACTCTAAGAAGCTTGTTTTGGGAAGTGAGGAGGAAGAAGGGTTGGTTTCCTGGAGACACGTAGGAAGGGGCAATATGAGGAAGGTGTTTGCTTTACTCTTCACTCCTCACTCACTCGTTCTGGGTGTTTCTGATTCAGAAAATGGTGTTGAAGCTTCCGTTCTGCACCAGGAACTGTGCTTGCTGCTGGGAACCCAAAGGAAAATAAAGCCTTGTCGCATGGACTACTTGGCAGGTTGTCACGCTCTGCAGGTGCTCAATGAGCAGCACCTGTTGTCTTGGAATGGCAGATGCATGTTTTTGGTATTTCACAGCTCTGAAGGATGGCTTTGAGAAGGTGGAGGGCGACCTCCCGGCCTTCGAGGACCTGGAGGGAGCAGCAAGGGCCCTGATGCGGCTGCAGGACGTCTACATGCTCAACGTGAAGGGCCTGGCCCGCGGGGTCTTTCAAAGGGTCACCGGCTCCACCGTCACCGACCTGTACAGCCCCAGGCGGCTCTTCTCCCTCACGGCGGACGACTGCTTCCAAGTAGGCAAGGTAACGATACTCAGAGGCAGGGCCGGTCGCTCAGCTCTGGTTTCCTGGGGATGAAATAGCCATGACTCAATTGCTTTTACATATTTCTAATACTGACAGTCAACTTGGAAATTGGATATCGTTCCCGTTTTCAGAGGAAGAAACCAGAGAGGATAAATAACTGGTCTCAGATTGCACAATTTTAAGGAACAGAACTGAATTTTGAACCCGATCTCTTAACTCCACATCCCACTCTCTTTCCATGATAGCTACGGTGATCATATACTTAGGACACTCTTGGGAGTGAAAGGGGTTAATTAGACCAGGGCAACGGACACTAACTTGGTGAAGTGGACCTTCCATTGCCCCAAGTAGAGCACCCTGCCAGCAGATGAACAGTGGGTGTGGAGGAGGGTTAGAGCCGGCGATGTGCAGGCCAGATCATGGAAACTCTGAAGACTCCTGAAGCTTTCTGGAATCCCTTGCAACATTTCCTAAGCATTAGAAACACTGACTTTTTTTTTTTTTTTTTTTTTTTTGACAGGCAGAGTGGACAGTGAGAGAGAGAGACAGAAATTTCTTCCTTTGCCGTTGGTTCACCCTCCAATGGCCGCTGCGGCCGACGCACCGCGCTGATCCGAAGCCAGGAGCCAGGTGCCTCTTCTGATCTCCCATGCGGGTGTAGGGCCCAAGCACTTGGGCCATCCTCCACAGCACTCCTGGGCCACAGCAGAGAGCTGGCCTGGAAGAGGGGCAACCGGGACAGAATCCGGCGCCCCAACCAGGACTAGAACCCGGAGTGCCGGCACTGCCGGAGGAGGATTAGCCTAGTGAGCCACGGCGCCGGCCTTATTACACTATTTCAAACTAACAGTAAATCTAGACGTGCATAAATGCGCCGGCCAGCTTCAGTGTTTTGACACTTCCAGTCCAGCTCTCTGCTGTGGCCCGGGAAGGCAGTGGAGGATGGCCCAAGTCCTTGGGCCCTGCACCCGCATAGGAGACCGGGAGGAGGCACCTGGCTCCTGGCTTCGGATTGGCGCAGCACATCGGCCTTGACGGCCATTTAGGGGGTGAACCACCAAAAGGAAGACCTTTCTGTCTGTCTCTCTCTCTCACTGTCTAGCTGCAAAACAAAACACTGGAGCTGCTCACTTGAGCGTTGCTTCAGGGAGCCGGCTTCGGGATCCTCCCAGCTGAGGTGGATCGTTGATCTTTGACAGACGGTCAGTTACAATCACACCTGAGGTCATTCTAAGTTTACTCTTCGGCAGCCTTTGCCTCAGCAGGGAGTGGAGAAAACGTCCCCTGATTCTGAGGATGCGTATTGCAGGGGTTCTCCCCGGTCCCTACCGTATTGGTTGGCATGTGTGAGAGGGGGACCTCACGCTTCTTGACACCCTGTGTCTTTCGAATTCATGCAGAGTGGATGGCCCTGAGCCTCTCTGTGCGTCTTCCTCCCTTCCCTGAGACCCTGGGTGGGATCAGAGCTCAATCATCACGTTCATGGCTAATAGAGTTAACATGGCTTGATCTATGGTACCAGGATAAGCTTCATTAGTGACACCTTTCTGGAACTAAAGCCATATGTTGAAATTTCAATAAGTAACATCCCAAAAGTCTCACTGGTGATTTTTATTTCTGCATTTATCTACTTATTCTGAAAAATAAAACATTTCAAATATAAGTGCATAGAAAAATATGACAGGTGCTTATATCTAACATGGAAATGAACTGTATGTTCAAATTTTGCTCTGTTTGTTTCACATATTTTTCCAAATCTTTTTTTTTTTTTTTTTTTTTTTTTTTGACAGGCAGAGTGGACAGTAGAGAGAGACAGAGAGAAAGGTCTTCCTTTTGCCGTTGGTTCACCCTCCAATGGCCGCCGCGGTAGCGCGCTGCGGCCGGCGCACCGCGCTGATCCGATGGCAGGAGCCAGGTGCTTCTCCTGGTCTCCCATGGGGTGCAGGGCCCAAGGACTTGGGCCATCCTCCACTGCATTCCCTGGCCACAGCAGAGAGCTGGCCTGGAAGAGGGGCAACCGGGACAGGATCGGTGCCCCGACCGGGACTAGAACCCGGTGTGCCGGCGCCGCAAGGCGGAGGATTAGCCTAGTGAGCCGCGGCGCCGGCCATTTTTCCAAATCTTTATGAAAGATGTTACACGTGAGCAGTTCCCACTCCTTCTCCTCACCTCTCCCACCACACTACCCCTCCTAGTCTATCCTCGCCCACCGTCCTGAGCACAGGTACCTCCCTTCTGAAGGCCAGCACATTGCACTGGCACATTGTGTCTCTGAAACTCATCCACATTGTTGCATTGGCTGGTCATCCGTTCTGTTTTATTGCTGAGTGCTACTCCAGTACACCACAGACTGTTTATCCAGTCCACGGTTGATGGATATGTGGATGGTTCCCACTTTGGGCGACTGTGGATAAAGCTGCCGTTCACATGCTTATGGATCTCCTTGGTAGACATTTGTTTCAGTTCTCTCAGATAAATACCTGGAAGGGGTACTGCCAGGTCACAGAATAACCTTCAGTCACTAACAGGTGACCAAATTGGCTTCATCTGAACTTCTCTATCCCTTCCCCCTTGAATTGTTGGGTTTTAAAAATTTTTAAATTTATTTGAAAGAGAGAGAGACAGAGACAGATCTCCTATCCTCTGGTTTACTCCCCATATGCCCACAACAGCCAAGAGCCAGTAACTCCATCCAGCTCTCCCACGTGGGTGGCAGGGATCCAAGCACTTGAGGTATCATTGTTGCTTCCCAGGCAGCTAGAATAGGGAGCAGAGCTGGGATATGTGATGTAGGCGTTCCAAGTGGCATTTTTAAAAAGATTTTTTTGTTGTGGTTGTTTATTTGAAAGTCAGCATTACAGAGAGTGAGAGAGAGAGGGAAAGATCTCAAAATCTGATTCACTCCCCCAGGTGGCCACAATGACAAGGGCTAGGCCAGGATGAAGCTAGGAGCTTTTTCTAGGTCTCCCATGTAGGTACAGGGGCCCCGACACTTCTGCCGTCTTCTGATGCTTTCCCAGGCCATCAGCAGGTAGCTGGATTGAAAGTGGAGCAGTTGAGACACAAGCCAGCTCCCATATGGGATGTCAGCATCTCGGGTGGCAGCTTTACTTGCTATACCACAATGCTG
Source organism: Lepus europaeus (assembly GCF_033115175.1). Classification (NCBI taxonomy): domain Eukaryota; kingdom Metazoa; phylum Chordata; class Mammalia; order Lagomorpha; family Leporidae; genus Lepus; species Lepus europaeus. The sequence goes on along the minus strand of NC_084833.1, from coordinate 63,781,087 downwards.
CCCTCCCCCCGGCAGCATCTTAACCACTGGGCCAAATGTCCACCCCCATGGATTTTTTTAAGATTTTTAAAATTTATTTATTTGAGAGGTAGAGTTAGAGAGGGAGAGACAGAGAAAAAGGTCTTCCATCTGCTGGTTCACACCCCAAATGAATGGCTGCAACTGAGCAATTTGAAGCCAGGAGCCAGGAACCTCCTCCAGGCTCCCCACGCAGGTGCAGGGGGCCCAATGGGCCATGTGCTATTGCTTTCCCAGGCCATTAGCAGAGAGCTGGATAGGAAGTGCAGCAGCCAGAACTAGAACCGGCGCCCATGTGGGATGCCGGTGCCTCAGGCAGAGGATTAACCTACTGCGCCACAGCACCGCACCCTCCTCCCCAGCTTGTTTTAAAGCAGGTCAGCCTTTTTATTTTCTGAAATTCTTAATTGGCCCATCCCCATCGTACTGTCGGCATCTGTTCCTGAGGGCTTATTTCCTGATGCGGTTTGTCGTGTTCGACTGGGAGCTGGTTTTTTGCCAGGACGTTTCCCCGCCAGGAGAATCTCTCTCCAGAGTTGTGGGCTTAGCCCTCCTGAGAGTTTTGGGTTTTCTTCTTCTGGGAACTCTGGCATTAGCACTGGCTGTAATGGACCCATTTTTGTATGATTTATTGGCCTGAGCATTTGCCCATATGAATATTGCAAATTTAAGCCCTAAACTAACATTGAAGTATAGGCTCTAAGTTGAGAATATTCTAAGGAGCCATTTTATGTCCCCATACAGAAGCCGGACAGAAACAAACCAATTTGCTTGTCTTTCTAAGCCAATGGGTAAGATGTTTTCTGGGCCTCCCTTTCCCTTAAGATATAGCTTTTCATGTGATCCAGTTTTATGATGGTGTCTTCGTTCCGATGCCTAGGTTTTTTGAGAGCAATGGAAGGCTAACCTTCTGTCCTTGTGTGAGCATTAGAGCCTAAGGTTACCTAGACCATCTCCTGCCTGCATCTCAGGTAGTTTCAGCAGCTGTTCATAAGATTATTGCTCATTGGGACCGGCACTGTGGCATAGTGGGTGAGGCCTATAGTGCTGACATCCCATATGAGTGCCGGTTTGAGTCCTGGCTGCTCCATTTCCAATCCAGCTCCCTGCTATGGTCTGGGAAAGCAGTAGAAGGTGGCCCAAGTCCTTGGGCCCCTGCACTCATGTAGGAGACCCGGAGGAAGCTCCTGGCTCCTGCTTTTGGATTGGCGCAGCTCTGGCCATTGTGGCCATCTGAGGAGTGAACCATCAGATGGAAGGCCTCTCTCTTTCTTTCTCTGTGTAACTCTGACTTTCAAATAAATAAATAAATCTTTAAAAAAATTATTTTTCAGTTTTTTAGCTAATTTTTTGTTTCTGGTACCTGTTTTTTTTCCCAATTTTTTTTTTTTGAAAAATACGATAAAGTGTTTTTATACGTTACTCAAAATATCTAAGTATTTGGAAGTATTTCAGTTACCTCAATCTGCCATTCTAGTGAGACTTGAAGTTCTTCATGGAAATCTGAATGAAATAAGTGGTTAAGTGGAAAAGTTCAGTCATTTATTTTCTTGTGATTTTTCAACCCAACATTTTTACAGATAGGAACCTTGAGATCTGAAAAGTAAACAGCAGGTTGATGGTGGACCTGGGACAGGAGCTGACTGATAATTCAGGCTGTGGAATTTCAGTGCCTCTAAGTCTGACCTGTCTGGAAGTCACACCTAAAGTCCACCATTCTTGTAAGACTTCTGCCAACTCTGCGACTTTATAATGCCAAGTTGTCTCCCACACCGACTTCCAGGAAATTCCATCTGCAGCTCTGGTGTTCTAGTTAGCTGTTCGGAGGCAGGAGCTGTGTCTGGGATGCATTGCCACATTGCTCAGCATCCCAGCATCTAAAACAGCTCTGGCCCCGGAGCTTCACAGCCGTCCCGGGTCCACCTTCATTACGGTGTCTTCATCATGGGTTTACGCATACGCACCTCTTTTGATCTAAGCTCTTTAAGGATGAGGACTATCCGGTACATAATAAATCCTCAGCAAGTGTTGAATTAATAAATGCTATCAGCAATATCTTTATGAAAACATGGCGTTCAGGACTGTCATTTGCTTGCCTTAAGTTAGTGTTCGGTTTCCCTTCAGTCACGATAAATTATGTGAATGTATCCTTGTCTTAAAATGCTCTTCCTTCCAACGTCTGCGTGTTGCAATCCTCCTGTCTTCAAGGGAGGCTCATGTCACTTCTCCCATGAAGCCTGCTGAGATCCTCACCTCCCCCCTTCTCTGGGCCTCTACAGCCTGGGATGTGTTTACCTTGGAGCACTCATGCCCTTATGTCCTTGTTATAGTGACTGGAGCTCATCTCTCTCTCTTCTGCTCCAGGCCTCACCCACTATGCCACAGCGCCGGCCCCAATGAGCAATAATCTTATGAACAGCTGCTGAAACTACCTGGGCTGCAGGCAGGGGATGGTCTAGGTAACCTTAGGCTCTAATGCCCACACAAGGACAGAAGGTTAGCCTTCCATTGCTTCCTCAAATGCAAGACCCCTGTATCTGCCCTCCACCTAATGCAGTGTCTTGTATATAATAGATGCTTGGTGGCGTGAATTAAAATGAATTTGACACTAAAACCTGTCTTCTTGGGTTCCAAAAGCCCTTTTACTCTTGGATCTGACATTTCATTTCCTCCAGCTGTGGACCAAGTCCCGAGTGACGGCCCTGTGTTTCCTGCAGGTAGCCTACGACATGGGGGATTACTACCATGCCATCCCGTGGCTGGAGGAGGCTGTCAGTCTCTTCCGAGGATCTTATGGAGAGTGGAAGACAGAGGATGAGGCGAGTCTGGAAGATGCCTTGGATCACTTGGCCTTTGCCTATTTCCAGGTAAGGGAGTACGTGAGGTTCATGGCCTTTATTTTTATCATTTTTTTAACCCATGATCCTAGACAGCCCTTCCTCAGGCTGACCTGAAGCAGAATGTATTGTTTTATACTTTTTTGTTTTGTATATTTTATTTATTTATTTGAAAGGCAGAGTTGCATGCAGAGATAAGGAGAAAGAGACAGAGACAAGACAGAGAGATCTTCCATCTGCTAGTTCACTCCCCAAATGGCCACAATAGCCAAAGCTGGGCCAAGCTAAAACCAGGAGCCAGGATTTTCATCCAGGTCTCCCACGTGTGTGCAGGAGCCCAAGCACTTGGCCCACCTCCTGCTGCTTTTCCTGGTGCATTAGCAGGGAGCTGAATCGGAAGTGGAGCAGCCGGGTCTCAAACTGGTGCCCATACGGGATGCCAGCACTGCCGGCCGTGGTTTTAACCCACTGCACCATAGAGCCAGCCCCAGAAACTCTATAAGGAACTATTGCTTCCTACTGATTTCTTTGCTTGTCACAAGAAAATAAAGTTTTCCTCTGAAGAGAAACAAACAAAAAAAGAAATGCAATGTTTTGTATCGGCTTTATAATTTTGTAAGCATTTTTATGTCCCTTAATTTGTTTCATTTTCCCAATGGGACTCAAGTTGTGCTAAGTTAGGGCAGTTATTTTATTTTTTTCCACTTATCACATGTAGGTAAACCAAGTCTCCAAAAAATCATTGTCACGAAGCCATTAGAGCTGGGATTAGAGCACAGGTCTGTCTGACTCAGTCCAGTGCTCTTCCCAGCGCACTGGCTACTTCCCACTCGTTGTCTCCCACGTGGGAGACAGGCTCTCCCCTGCAGCAGGTCCTTATGCCCCTGGAAGTACATACTGGGCTCATAGGAAATGTGGACCACCCTCTGTCCTCTCATCAACTGTAACTCTCCCCAGATCTTAGGCCGTGATAGCGCCGTGGAAAAAAAGGTTTGATCACTACCTTCTCCCCCTGCAGCTGAGTCAGCCGTAAGGTGACAGTGGCCGGCTGCAGAGCTGGTGTCATCCTCCTCCAGGTGCTGCTTTGCCTTGGCATTGCTGCTGTGCTACCTGTTGGGCCTCACGTGGAATCTGCCTTCACTAACTACAAAAGCTGCCATCATCAGGTTTGCGTAACCTGCTTTCCTCCCAGAGCTGCACAGTCTTCCAGAACCAACTGGGGAAGCCAGCACTGTGGCATAGTAGGCTAAGCCTCCACCTGTGCTCCAGCATCCCATTTGGGCACCGGTTTGAGTCCCGGCTGCTCCACTTCCAATCCAGCTCCCTGCTAATGCACCAGGGAAAGCAGCAGAGGATGGCCCAAGTGCTTGGGCTCCTGCACCTGCGTGTGAGACCCAGAAGAAGCTCCTGGCTTTGGATCAGCCCTGCTCCCACTGTTGCGGCTATTTGGGGATGGAAGACCTTTCTCTCCGTCTCTCCCTCTCTCTGTCTGTGACTCTGCCTCTCAAATAAATAAGTAAATCTTTAAAACAACAACAACTGGGAAAATCACCAGGGTCCTAGTTCCCTGCAGTTTCCAAAGTGAATAAAACCATTTCTGTACCCCACATTTCTTTTTCTTTCCCCCTTTTTCTGAGAAAAAGGAGGAGGATGTGGGTGGTCCAGACCCACTCAGCAGATTTATTCTCAGAGCCCCGAGTCCAGGGTCCTGGACGTCCTGGGTAAAGGTGCTCTTCCTGACTCTCCTGCTCCATTGCTGTGTGTTAAAGCTCAGATAGGATAATGGAATTTAGCAAAGGGGGAAAGTAATTGAGTTTTAAAAGAGGAAGACAATGGGGACTCGGAGGAGATAAGCCGAAGAGCTGACCCTGAAAGACAGGGTTTCAATAGAGTGCCCAGGCACTGCTGCTGTTCCTGTCCCTGTATCTCCCCCGGCTTGGATTCCTCCTCCTGTTACGGCTGGCTCTCCCTTTCGACGCCTGCTGGAGTTCTATTCATCCTGCCAGGCACAGCTCAGATGTTCCTGCCTCTGTGAGGTCTCTTAGCTCCTCTCGTTCCCAGACTCTCCTCCTTTATGTTCTTACAGCACATTCTTTATCCTAGACGCAGCAGGAGGGTACATAAGGCCTTGTCTTTCGGGTGATTTATCTCCCTTCCCCCCCACATAGAGCTGAGTATCCCTCCATGGACCTCTCATTGGCATAAAATTTAACATATATATATTATAGATATGCATAGTCATTATAGGTTTTAGTAAAATTCTGTTTGTAATTGTTAGTAATGAATGCGGTGGTTAAATCATAGGCTCTAGACTCCGGTGAACCAGGGTTCAAATGCTGTGTAAACTAGGGTGACTTAACCTCCTGGGGCCTCAGTTTGCTCATCTGTATAAGGGGAACGATAATGGTGCTTACCTTGAAAGGCTTCTGTGAGGATTTAAATGAGCTAATACATGCACAGCATTAACACAATGCATGACACCCATCCCCTAATAAATGCAAGCTATTCTTATCCCATTATGTACTGCAAGTGTGTGCTCTCCTTTTTCATTTAGTGTTACGTAGTGTGCACGTTTCCAGAGATATTCAAAAGGGGCGCCACAAGTAATTCTAATTATATTCTTCATAAAATGTAACTGTTTCATTACAAGGTACTCAAGTAAAATTACTTAAATTATATTTTAATTCTCTTCATTTCCCAAAGAGTCTGAAAAGCTATAACCTTGGGCTAACATCTGACATTGCAAGATATTTATAGATTACTTAACTGCCCCTCTGTTAAATATGCAACAGAATAATTCATGATATTAATCATTAGAAACTATATGCACAGGGCTAGAGGGAAGCTTAGGCCCTCTGGGGTTGGCTTCTGCCTGGAGTAAAATGCTGCCATTGATGGTGTTATTTCTGAAGTGTGTTTACTGAAATAAAAATACTCCTGGAGGCTGGTGCTGTTTCATAGCAGGTAAAGCCACCGCCTGCAGCACTGACATCTCATATGGGTGCCGGTTCTATTCCCAGTCACTGCACTTCTGATCCAGCTCCCTGCTGATGCACCTGGGAAAGCAGCGGAGGATGGACCAAGTACTTGGGCCCCTGCCACCCACATGCAAGACCTGGGAGAGGCTCCTGGCTCCTGGTTCCTGGCTTCAGCCTGGCCCAGCTCCAGCCATTGCAGCCATTTGGGAAGTAAACCAGCAGATGGAAGACTTCTCTCCCTCTCTTTCAAACAAAAGAAATAAATCTTTAAAAAAAAATTCCTAGTAACAAGGGAGAGCAAAACAAGCAGGGAATAAAAATGTGTAGAACACATGATAAAGCTTTGTAAAACTGTATACTATCCAGGGGCCAGCACGTGGTGCAGCGGGGGAAGCCGCCGCCAGCATTCCATATGGGCATCCTTTCGGGTCCTGGCTGTTCCATTTTTGATCCAGCTCCCTGCTAATGCATCTGGGAAAGCAATGGAGAATGGCCCAAGTGCTTGGACCCCTGCACCCATGTGGGAGACCCAGATGAAGCCCCTGGCTCCTGGTTTCAGCCTGACGCAGCCCTAGATGTTGAGGCCATCTGGGGAATGAACCAGTGGATGGAAGATGTCTCTCTCTGTCTCTCCCCTTCTCTGTAACTCTGATTTGAAAAAACAAAACAAAACAAAAAAACAAAAAACAAAAAAAACCTACATACCATCCAAAGTACATACAGAGTGTGCATTTCAGTGAAGTATTTTTTCCCATTTCTCCTATGTTTTATAATGTGCTTATTTCTTTTATCATTAAAAAATAGATCTTTTAAATTCATTCAAATGAAATGACTGGGAGATTCTACATTTCTGTGCATTCCTCGTCCCTCGGCGGACACAGAGGAGTGCTGGGTCCCACTGGTGGGGGTTCTGCTCCCTACACGTATCTGGAAACCCAGTGCCCGTCGTGTGCATTGGCTGATCCAGGGCTGCATGGCTGCAGTGAGCCCGTGCCGTGCCCTGGGGAATGTTGCTCTGTGGTTCTTTCTTTGCCTGCTTCCCCCTCACCTCCTAGACTCTGGGAAGCACTGAGTTTGAGGAGAAATTATGTTTTCACTTGAGTTTTCATAGTTCCATTTAAGTTTAGTAGCAAAATAGACCCGAATAACAGCACCCTGTCATTCCGTGGCTTTGCACACTTTCGGGACGTTTGTTGTCGTTTGTTTTTCACCTTCCCTGGTGAGGGTGGCAGTAAGTCATTTACAAATGTGGGCTGTGACTCCTGCACAGTTCCAGTTCTGCTGCTGCTTTCTCATTTTTTGAAAAGATTTATTTATTGATTTGAAAGGCAGAGTTTTACAGAGAGAGAGAGCGAGAGAGAGAGAGGCAGAAACAGACGGACAGACCTTCTATTTTACCCCCAAAATGGCTGCAATGGCTGGAGTTGGGCCAATCTGGAGCCAGGAGCTTCATCCAAGTCTCCCATGTGGGTGCAGGGGCCTAAGCACTTGGGCCACCCTCTGCTGCCCTCCCAAGCACATTAGTAGGGAGCTGGACCAGAAGCGGAGCAGCAGGTACTCGAACTTGTGCCGGTATGGGATGCTGGTGTTACAGGCAGTGACTCTACCCACTATACCACAGTGCCAGCCCCTCTGATGCTGTTTTCAATGAACCTTGTTATCTACCTGTGGAAAGAATATGCTGTTAAATGTTTTTTTTTTTTTTAGATCCATGTAATGATTTGATCAGAGGAGGTAGCCTCAGTGCAGTTAATATTTTCTTTTCCTTTTCTTTCTTTTTTTTTTAATAAGGCAGGAAATGTTTCATGTGCCCTCAGCCTGTCTCAAGAATTTCTTCTCTACAGTAAGTAATGATAAGTCCTATTATTTGCACAACGTGGATGGAACTGGAGGATGTGATGTTAAGGGAAATAACTCAGGTACAGATAAATACTGCATATTCTCACTCATACATAGAAGCTTTAAAAAAAGTTGATTTTGTGGCAGTAGAGGGAGGAATGGTGGTCACCAATGGCTGGGGAGGGGAGAAGGGAGAGAGAGGATAGATAATGAGTAGCAACCTGCAGTTAGCCAGGAGGAGTAAGTTCCAGGGCCCCATAGCCTGCAGCATGACCGCAGCCTGCAACAATTTATTATCTATTTTATAAAGAAAACTGAAAGAGAGAAGTTTGAAGATTTCCAACTCAAAGAAATCATAAATGTTTAAGGAATAGAAATGTTAATTATCCTGATTTGGTCATCTCGTATCATATACACATGCTGAATTAACCACACTGTACCCCCGGAAATATATACAATTAAATTAACTAGTTAATTGGTTTGAAGAAAGGTAAGCCAACCACAGACTTAACTTAACAGAAAATACTTTCTGCTCCTGGTCTTTAATCCCTGCAAATGAAATAGTCTACTCCCATCACCTAAGGTGTATTTATTTCAAATTCCGGATGAAATCTTGCTCACCATGTATCGGGGGAAATGCTTGCATTACCAAGAAGATACCAACCTGCCCCTTCCTCCTCCACCCGAGCAGTTCCAGCGCAGTGTGGCTTCAGGGGAGCCAGGCCAGATCAGAAGCTGGTTTCTTCAGAGACGTTGTGCAGACCCAGGCTTTGGAGGTCACCCGGGCATGAATGAAGTCAGTGTGTGCTGTGGGCGCAGGAGGGAGAGTGACTCAGAGGAGCACTCGCTTGGGCAGCTCACAGACAGATAGCACTTCTTGCCCTGGGACCGGAGCCCACTTGGCTGTGCACGTGTCCTGCCCAGTTGGCCGCAGAGTTGAGCTTCAGCCCTGCTTCAGGGAGTGCCTTGTTAAAGGCAGCACGAGCCAGCAGGAGGGAAGCGCTGCCTAGCTCAGCCTGGCTGCTTTTGTTCAACATGCTCATGGTAGATGGCTTCCTAGGTTTTTCTTTAATAAGGTAGTTAGATACCAAAATAAAACACAAAATCAGCATTGTTTTAATTAAGTTTAAGTATTTCATGTACGATTGTACAACTGTATTTACCCATAACTTTTTAATGAATCCATTTAGTACAGTCAGCCCTCCATATCCACCGTGTGCATGGACTCAACCAACTACAGATTGAAAACATTTGAGACAAAGCAGGACATCTGTACTGAATATATACAGACTTCTCCCCTGGCATTATTCCTGAACAATACAACTTGACTACTATTTACGCAGCATTTACATTGCATTAGATATAAGTAATCTGGAAATGATTTAAACTGTAACAGGATGTGCACAGGTTATGTGTAAATACTGTAGCATTTTATGTAAGGGACTTGAGCGTCTTTGGATTTTGGCATCCAGGGAGAGTCTTAGGACCGATTTCTCACAGGCGGCAATTGCATGATTTTAACATTATTCCTTTCTGACAGTTTGCCAAACAGTAGGATACGGAAGTAGCTGTGTGGTCTGGAAACATACTGGTGATAAGCAGTGTCAGCAAAAGTATAACCCAACCCTATTCTGTTTCTTTGTACTTGATCGATTAGAATCAGTGTGCTGTGATGGGTGGATGCACAGGACCTGCCAAATCAGAGTCCCCAGTGTCCTGTCTAGCTTTGCAGTCTTTTCATTGGCTCATCAAATTTCCAGTCTCTAAAACTTCATTTCTCCTTTTGTTAAGAAAGCATAGTGATTCCTGGGGCCTCCCTTCATCTTTTGCCAAGGTGGTGGTGGTGTGGTAGTGGTTGTGATGGTGGTGGTGGTGGTGGTATAGTAGCAGTGGTGGTGGTAGTGGTAGTAGTGGTAGTGGTGGTGGTATAGTAGTAGTGGTGGTGGTAGTGGTGATGGTGGTAGTGGTGATAATGGTGGTGGTTGTGGTAGTGGTGGTGGTGGTTGTCATGGAGTGGTGGTCATGTGGTGGCAGTGGTGGTGGTACTGATGGTGGTGGTTGTAGTGGTAGTGGTGGTGGTAATGGTAGTGGTGGTAATGGTAGCAGTTGTGATGGTAGTGATGATGTGGTAATGGTGGTGGTGGTGGTGGTAGTGATGGTGTTAGTGATGGTGGTGATGGTATTGGTGGTGTGGTGGTGGTGATGTGGTGGTAATGGTGGTGGTGGTGGTGGTAGTGATGGTGTTAATGATGGTGGTGATGGTATTGGTGGTGTGGTGGTGGTGATATGGTGGTGGTGGTTGTAGTGGTAATGGTGGTGGTGGTTGTGGTGGTGGTGGTAGTGATGGTGGTGATGGTATTGGTGGCATTGTGGTGGTGGTGGTGAGAAGCAAATTGAGCTCCTCAGGAAGCCTTAGAAAGTTCAGCGCCTCCTTCTGAGATACACTGAGAACCAGGCCTGGAAGCCAGCAGGCCACTGGTGGCTGCCAACCATGGGGCATCTTGCAGCCAGAGGGTACAAACAAGTGGACACAAAAAAGGCACACATTCCCTGGGGATCCCAAGGGCCACGAGAGAATCCAGACTAGAACCCCCTGTCCCACACTGCTCTGTGTCTAGACAAGTTAGGGAATTTGAAGGATAGCGTGGCGCTGAGGGTAAATTAACCTCCAGTTCTCCAGGGAAGAACAGTTTGGGTCCCTCTGCTTAGGCTGTGGCTCTCTGGACTTTCATTCATTGTACTCATTTTCATGCTTTAACTGTCCCTTTTCCCCATTAAACTTTAAGCTTGGGAGGTTGGTCTCTACCACAGCACCAAGTCCATGGTAGATGTTTGCTGGATGTTTATTGAATGGATGGGTAAGCGAATGAATGAATACATGAAGTCTTTTCCCTTTACATTAAAACTGACCATCACACTGTGCCAGAGCAGCCTCCCTCATGATCCCTTAGTCTATCAGGCACATCTTTCTTTCCCTTAGCCCTGTGTAGCTTTGTATAGGCCTGAGTGCTCTTTATTTGATGCCAGGAGCTCCTTCTGGGAGTGAGGGCCTTACACCCCCTCCTGGGCATTGGTGTGAGGATGCATCGGCAGGGTCTGACCGCCGTCCTGCATGACAGGAACGCTCACCCTGTGCCCGGGGTTTGTCTGCATTGCTCCCTGCTCCGGTCTCTTCCAGGCCCCGACAATAAGAGGATGGCCAGGAATGTCTTGAAATATGAAAGGCTCTTGGCAGAGAGCCCCGGCCAGGCAGTAACAGAAGCTGTCATCCAGAGGCCCAATGTCCCCCACCTGCAGACCAGAGACACCTACGAGGGCTTGTGTCAGAACCTGGGCTCCCAGGTAGGACTCCTCAAGGGAAGAGACAGAGGGGGACATGCTTGACTTGAGAGTGAGAAGCCAGAGTTGGGGCGACATGACGGGGAGGGCTGGCGTGAGCGGTGAAGCTCACGTGGACAGCGTCCGGGTGATCACATTCTGTATCTCACCTGCCAGGTTTCTATGCCATGGTTCCCCAGAGTTGGTTTCTGCACCCAGACCCTGTTTTCTTCCACTGATTCCACTCTTCCCTTCCAGCCCACTCACTACCAGATCCCCAGCCTCTACTGCTCTTATGAGACCAACTCCAGCCCCTACCTGCTGCTCCAGCCCATCCGGAAGGAGGTCATCCACCTGGAGCCCTATGTCGCGCTCTACCATGATTTTGTCAGTGACTCGGAGGCTCACAAGATTCGAGAGCTTGCAGAACCGTGGGTGAGTGTCCCCAAAGCCTGCCCAGGACTTCTCTTGGTGTCTTCCCAGGCCTGGGGTCTGGGAGCAGGAGGACAGGTTCCCCAGTCCAGGAGTTCTGACTGGTGGAAGAAATTAGAATAGTGCTTGCCTCTGTGGGGAAAAGGTTAACTACTAGGGTGCTGAACAAGGGGATTTCCTTGGAGGCGTTGAAAATGTGCTCTCAGAATGCTGCTAGGGAGCACACAGCTGTATGAATTTATCAAAACTCAGCAAATGGTGCACTGGAGACTTACGCACATCATTGTCTGTGAATTCAACCTCAAAAGCTAAATAGGGGTCGGTGTTGTTGGCAATGGGTTAGACCACTGCTTGGGATGCCCACAACCCATATGGGAGTGCCAGTTCAAGTCCCAGTTACTCCGTGCATCTGATACAGCCTTTGCTAAAGCGCCTTGGAGGCAACAGATGATGGCCCAAGTACTTGGGTTCCTGCCACCCATGTGGGAGACCCAGATGGAGTTCCTGGCTTCTGGCTTTGGTCTAACCCAGCCCTGGCTGTTGCAGTAAAGTAAACAAGTGACTGGAAGATTTCAATCTTTCTCTTTCTCTCTCTCTTTTAATTAGATGAAAAGAAATAAGCATTATTTTTAAATAAAATTAAAAACTCCCCACCAAATGTCCACCATGTCTTACAAAATTGCATAACGATGGTCTAATCACTAAGGGACTCCCTCTGTGACGGTGATCCCATAAGATAGTATGGCCAGGAACATGCAAGTCGTCTTCATTCATGTAAGTTTACTCCATGATGTTCACACAATGATGGCATCGCCTAACGATATCAGTTCTCAGAATATATCCCAATCGTTAAGTGACTCAAGATTGCATTTGGTAGAAGCAGCAAAGCATGGCATGGTGAGGGCAAGGAGTGACACCGTGGTACATATTTCCAGACTTGCCAAGTGGGAAGATTATCTAGTTCAGCTTCCTTCTCCAGGTAACAAGGAAACTGTCCCAGAGAGGGCCTCGCGTGTAGTCACACATGTAGCCAGGGCCACAGCTGGGGCTCGGAGCTCCGAGCCTCACTGCTGTGCTGTTCTGCCTGCTGGTGTGAATTCCCCAGGCTAAGTCATGCTTGGTGACAAGCAGCCCCCAAATCTCCAAGATGACAACAGCAAAGTTTGTTTCTTTCTCACCTTACCTGTGTTGGGTGGGCTGCAGCTCTGCCCCACACTCTGCTTTTCATTATTGTTGTGTTTCAAGATTTAGTTTATGTATTTGAAAGGCAGAGTTACAGAGAGAGAGAGATCTTCCATCCACCAGTTCACTCCCCAAATAGGCACACTGGAGCTTCTTCCAGGTCTCCTGTATGGGTGCAGGGGCCCAAGCAGTTGCGCCATCTGCTACTGTTTCTCAGGCTCACCCTCAGGGAGCTGGATCAGAAATGCAGCAGCTGGGACTCGAACCGGTACCCACATGGGATGCAGGCATCACAGGCGGTGGCTTCACCTGCTGTGCCACAGCACCCCATCCCCTCACCCTCCAACACACATGCACACAGACACACACAGCCTGGCACAGCAGCCTCTGTTAGGGACCTTGCCAGTCTCGTACATAAGGAAAAAGACAGTGATGGCAAACATGAGCTGGCCCTTAAAGCTTCTGACTGGAAGTACCAGTCACTACTTCCTTCCACGTTCCTCTGGTCAAAGCGAAGTGTGGGGACACCGCTGCTGACCCTGGGGGATGTTGAATCCTTCTGGGGTGGGGGGGCACCGCAATCACCCAGACAAGCTGAATGTCAAGGGGCAGGGGACATTTCACCCCCACCCCCGGGAAGCATGACTACCTCCCTGCAATAAGCATGTGGCCTCTTTAAAGATTCATGGTGCCTCAGAGTGGCTTATGTCCAGGTAGACACTGGGGCTTCCCTCCGTGCTGCTCACGCAGCCAGCCGTTTATTCATTCAGGAGCTGAAGCGCGGAGGCTGCGTGGCCGCGCCGGACGGGACGCTGGGCCTCTCCAAGGAGAGGAAATGCTGCTCCTTTCCCTTTAGTAGCTAACTGCGCAAGGGGGAGAAAGCAAATGTTTACAATATCCTATGATATGCGCCGTAATAGAAGGGTGTGCAAAGAATTGTGCTGTAGCAGCATAAAAAGCGAGCTTCCCTTGGAGCAGGCATTTGGACCTATGGTTAAGATGTCACTTAAGGCCGGCGCCGTGGCTCAATAGGCTAATCCTCCGCCTGCAGTGCCGGCACTCCGGGTTCTAGTCCCAGTCAGGGCGCCAGATTCTGTCTCAGTTGCTCCTCTTCCAGTCTAGCTCTCTGCTGTGGCCTGGGAGTGCAGTGGAGGATGGCCCAAGTGCTTGGGCCCTGCACCCGCATGGGAGACCAGGAGAAGCACCTGGCTCCTGGCTTCGGATCAGCGTGGTGCGTCGGCCACAGCAGCCATTGGAGGGTGAACCAACGGCAAAGGAAGACCTTTCTCTCTGTCTCTGTCTCTCTGTCTCTCTCTCACTGTCCACTCTGTCCCGGTTGCCCCTCTTCCAGGCCAGCTCTCTGCTGTGGCCAGGGAGTGCAGTGGAGGATGGCCCAAGTCCTTGGGCCCTGTACCCCATGGGAGACCAGGAGAAGCACCTGGCTCCTGCCATCGGATCAGCGCGGTGCGCCGGCCGCAGCGCGCTACCGCGGCGGCCATTGGAGGGTGAACCAACGGCAAAAGGAAGACCTTTCTCTCTGTCTCTCTCTACTGTCCATTCTGCCTGTTAAAAATAAATAAAAAATAAATAAATAAATAAATAAATAATTAAAAAAAAAAAAAAAAGGATGTCACTTAAGACACCACGTCCTGGGGGCTGGGTGCCAGTTCGAGTCCTGAGTCCCGGCTCCTCCACTTCCAATCCAGGATGGCCCAACTGCTTGGGCCCCTGGCTCCTGGCTTTGGCCTGGCCCAGCTCCAGTTGTTGCGGCCATTTGAGGAGTGAACCAGTGGATAGAAGACCTTTCTCTCTAACTCTGCCTTTCAAATAACTTTTTAAAAAATCTTTAAAAAACTACCCCACATCCCATGTCCCATACCGGAGTGCCGAGGTTCGATATCTGGCTTCAGTCACAGTCCCAGCTTCCCACGTATGCTCCCCGGGGAGGGGGCAGGAGGTGGCTCAGGTGATTGGGCCTCCGCCATCTACAGGGCAGACTGGCTCAGCCCTGTGCAGGCATTTGGAGGGTGAACCTGTGGACGGGAGCTCTCTGTTTTACTCTCTCCAAAAAAGATTTTTGGAAAAGTGAGCCTTACTTTGAAGAAAAAGTAGGTGGACGAAGAGCTGATGGGGAGGGGAGGGCGGAGCAGGCTCCCTGGGGAGGTGAAGTCCACCACTTCAGAGTAAGGGCAAAAGCACACGTGCAGGTGTGTTCAGGGGGTGGGAGGCACTTGGTGGCTGAAGTGTGGGAGAGATGGTGGGAGGCGTGGGGAGAGAGGGCTGGACAGAGAGGTGCCATCAGCAGATGCACGCAGGCCGTGCTGGGGAGTTTGGGTTTGATCCGGGAGGTGGTGGCAGAGCTGCTGCACAGTTTAAATGGGCGCGTGTCATCATCAGGTCTGTGACTGTAAGGGAGATGCTAACAGATGAGCTTGGAGGGAGAGAAGGAGCAATAAATAACATTTCATCGGCCACACCTGGCAAGTCGAGAATCTTTGCGCAGAAGGATTTGGGGATGATTAAGCTCCACTGGCGAATGAGAACAATGTATTTTCATAGCTTCAGCTTCTCAGTGAGTCAACAGTCCGTTGCATTTGGCCAGCAGAGGCGGCTTTTTCCTGCTAACAGCTCTGTTGCCATGGTGATGGGACAGGCGGGGCACCCAGAGATGTTCGCTGAATACTTCATGGTCAGGTCATCCGTTTGGCATGCACAGGCCCGGCCACACTCCCTTTCCCCAGAAGCAGCTTGCCGGTGAGGCTGATGCCCATCTGGGCTGGGGCTCACCCAAGAGTCAGTTCTGTGCGCCTTATAGGGTAATGGCTCCCCGAGGGAGACCAAGCACAGATGGCTCAGTGGCTTGCATTGGATCCATCTGCTTCCTAGTCATTCTCCCTTTCCCAAGGCCTTTTATTGCTTCTCTCCACATCCTACCCACCCACAGAGACTTCATTGAAACCCCATGCCTGTCTTGGTCCTGCCTGCCTAGTCCTGCCAGTGATGACCACTGCCAGCCATGACCACTCTGGCCTACCTGCACCAGTACTTTGAGCAAACTTACTTCTCAGAGAACTTCTGTGTTTGAGAGACAGAGAAACAATGTCCTAGCAATGGGTTCACTCACCAAATACCTGCGTCAGCAGGGGCTGGGAGCTGAGCTGACCATGTGGGTCACAAGGACTCAACCAATCTGAACTATCACCTGCTGCGTCCCAGGAAACGGGAACTGGGAGCAGCACTGACACTCAAACCCAGGTAAAATGATATATCCCGGGCCCGGTGCCGTGGCTCACTTGGTTAATCCTCTGCCTGCGGCACTGGCATCCCATATGGGCACCGGGTTCTAGTCCTGGTTGCTCCTCTTCCAGTCCAACTCTCTGCTGTGGCCCGGGAAGGCAGTGGAGGATGGCCCAAGTGCTTGGACCCCTGCACCCGCATGGGAGACCAGGAGAAAGCACCTGGCTCCTGGCTTCTGATCAGCGCAGCGCGCCAGCCGTGGTGACCATTTGGGGGGGGGGGGGTTGAACCAATTGAAGGAAGATCTTTCTGTCTGTCTCTCTCTATCTGTAACTCTGTCAAATAAATAAATAAATAAATAAATCTTTTTTAAAAAAATGATATATCCCAATTAGTGTCTTTAACTACTGTGCCAAATGCCCACTCCCGGAGCACTTTCTGAGCCACATACAATAGCCTGTTCCTTTATGGTCAGTTATTTGGTCTTTGATGTTGAATTTGTGTTGTGTGGTGTCACTAGCAGCTCCATGGGGTAGCTTCCTGTCTCCTACCTAAACCGTAAATCAGCAGGTACTACCTGTTGTCTCTCTTGAAATGCCTTGCCACATGTTATGCCACACGTAGCCAGAGTAATCTTTAAAAGGTCAAATAAATAAACTTGTTTTAAAGATTTAGTTTGCTTATTTGAATGACAGAGTGACAGAGAAAGGGAGACACAGAAAGAGGAAGAGATCTTCCATCTGCTGGTTCACTCCCTAAATGTCAGCAGCAGCCAAGGCTTCACCAGGTTGAAGCCAGGAGCCTGGAACTGGCCATCTGGGTCTCCCATGCAGGTGCAGGGGCCCAAGCACTTGGGCCATCTTCCACTGCTTTTCTGGGATGCGGGCGTCACAGGCGGCGGCTTTTACCTGCTGCGCCACAACAGCGGTCCTGCTTAAACTGGCTGATAGGTCGCTTTCGCTCTCAAATGCTTACAAAGCTCTGTGATCTGGCTGCTGCCCGCTCCTCCGCATCTCCCCTTCCATGCGGCACTACAGCTGCACAGTTTTCTTTGCTGTGAGTAGGCCATGCTCTCTCTCTAGCGCCCTCTGCTGGAACAGTACCCTTGACTTCTCTTCACCTGTATGATTCCCATGTCTCTCGTGGGTATCCCAGGAAGCTGTCCTGTTCCTTAGAGGGATGGGTGAGTTGCCCTTCTCGATATTTCCATGGCACCCTGTTCTTGCCCACTGTGACCCATTAGATGACTTACGGGCAGAGACGCTGTCTTGTTTAATATGTTCTTTTTCCAGGGCCTAGCACAATGCTTGGGACAGAGAACAACTCATAAATATAAGTTCCAAACGGCGAGGGACTTGTTAGGAGACAGTAAGGGATTGCTAAAGGAATTAAATGCGAGGTGGCCCTGTAATTGGGTGAGAGAGGACTCCCTAGGCCATTGGTTTTTCTCTAGGAGAACAATGGGCAGAGAAGAGTTCCCCAGAATGTGCTGTTCACGCGCAGCACTTTATAGGTGGGGAGTGGGCCCAGGGAAAGGCAGAGGTTGTGCCCAAGTTGTCCACCTGGTTTAGCCGCAGGGAGAGTGACGGGAGCCTCAGGGAAGAGAAGGGGGTTCCGTCTTCCTCCTCTTCCTCGGTTCTTTGCCCTGGTAGCCCCTGACTGCCTGGAAAGCACCGGGCCTGGCCCCAGGGCCTCTGATTATCTTGCAGCCCAGGCAGGGCCTGGCTTCATCCATTCATTTGTTCACTTAACCAAGGTCCCTGCCGGCCTCCTCTGGAGCCTGGGGGTGCACACTGGAAGGAGGAGGCCTTGCCCGCAGGGAAATGGCATTCTGGTGACAGAGGCAGAAGCAGACGCATCCCTATGTGAATAACAGTGTCTTCCTGTCCCTAGTCCGGTGGTTTTGTAATTCAGAAGCACTTCATAAATAATGTGAATACCGTACCCAGGAATTCAGAACAAAATCGAGACATTCAGTTAGATGGTGACTCCAAACCTGTTGTTGATTCTCATGATTAAGGCTGATGCGGCAGAAGAGCGTTTGATTCTGTGTAAGGAAAGGCTTTAGACAGCACTGTTCCGGAGGAGCAGCCGCCTCTGAGCACAGGGCTTCCAGTTGCCAGGGGCGTTTATTTCATCCAGCAAACACCAAGTGCTTCCCACAGGTCGGGCCCCATGCCCAGCACTGGGACACGAAGATGAATGAGCAACAGCCCTGACCTCGCCTCGCTGGTCTTGCAGATACAAAAGGGATTCAAATACCAGTTTATTCCAGTTCAGCAAACTATCATGGAACCCTTACTGCCAGATACGATGCTGAAGGCTGTTCTCACCTCTAAGAGCCTTTTGGTCACTTAGGACCTTTTGTGTTACAACCAGTGACCATCCGTAAGCTAGTACCGTGTTGCAAAACACCCTCTAATGAGGGAGGAAATGGACATCATTGTGCTTATACCTTAAAGACACGGGGCCATGACAGAGCCCTGGCCTGGCCTGCCCTGCCCTGCGGCCCCTGACTACCTGGACCTCGTCTCGTATTTTCCCCACCAGCTGCAGAGATCCGTGGTGGCCTCAGGGGAGCAGCAGTTGCAAGTGGAGTACCGCATCAGCAAAAGGTGAGATGGGCCCTTCCTGGGCAGGAGCTCCTGTCGCGCCTGCTGCCTGCCCTTGGGCCTGAGCCACCACATTGCCTGGCCAGCAGTGGCCACTCAGGTGCCGCCAGAGAGGCCGCTGGAGAGCCCAGGGTTCACGTCCATACCCATACATCCTTTCGACTCTCCTCACCCAAGGACCTTACCCAGGTTGTTACATAGTCTGAGGATTTAGCTAGAAGGCCATTGGAGCAGGACTTGAGAAAAAAGTGTGGATGCCCTCAACCAAAACATGAGTGCACAGTTGCTCTCCTAAATAGGATTGCTTTTCTAGAGAATTCAGTCCTGTGCATTCCTACCTCCTGACTCATGCAAGGCCTGACTTGCCAGCACTTGGGCAAGAGGGTTGAGCAGACTCCTGGCCCGGCAGCTCCTCTTGAGGGAAGGGTTCAGAGGAGGGTGCTTGGCTCCCCCTCCCCCTCCACCCACCCCTGCCACCTCCCTCTGCAACCCTGTATTCTCACTGTGAGGTCAGGACTAGTGGCACAGCAGGAGGAGGAATCTATCCAAGCCATTGAGACTGGCATCCTGGGGGAGAGGCCCAACCCCTGCATGGGTGGCTGGGAAGTGAGGGGAGTGATGAAACTTTGATTCCGAATGATTGGGCTGAACTTACTTGGTCTGGTCCATTTAAGGACTTCTGACGTGAGGAATCATTTTCTCAACTTCAGAAGGTCCCGTGCAACCTCAGCCTAATGGCTTTCTCTAACCCTTGTAATATTCTTGTGTCAGAGAAAAATCAACTTTATCTATATATTCATTGATTTCAGGGGAAGAGATGGTATTTTCTTCACTTTTCAGATAAAAAAAAATAATTATCTCCTCCTTCTCCTCTTGCATCAGGCTCCAACCCTCTGGATGTAGCTCTGTCCACACAGCTTCCCTGGAACTGGGCTCTCAGAGGTCATCAGGGAACCCCTCCCTCAGTGCCCGATCTTTTTCATGCCCACACACCTTCACAGACTGCCCGTTATCCACCAACAAAATCCAGATGCCTTGCCACGTGTCCCTGGCTTCCTCATGCCCTGAGCCCACTCTCCCAGCCTTATCTCCCCCAACTTCTTTTATGGACCAAGTGCTTTGGCATCTGCCTGTGTTACTCACAGTCACACCTCCATGTTTGTGCTCACATTGTTTCTTCAGGCTCAAATACCCTTGCGTGTTTTGTATCTGTGAGTATTGACACTTTATGCCCCCTTCAAACTTCTGCTTAAATGCCGCCACTGTATGGCAATGCCGTCATAGTATGGCAA
This sequence comes from Lepus europaeus, assembly GCF_033115175.1. Taxonomy (NCBI): domain Eukaryota; kingdom Metazoa; phylum Chordata; class Mammalia; order Lagomorpha; family Leporidae; genus Lepus; species Lepus europaeus. The sequence continues at coordinate 63,761,342 of NC_084833.1, read as the reverse complement.
TACCTCACAGAGTTAACTTCTCCCTCCTTTGTGCTCCCCAGTAATTGAAAGTCTTCATTTTTTTCTGTCTTGATGGATACTTAGTTATATTTGTGTTGGTCTTCTCTTCCATAATGCAGGAGCCTTTGAAAGCAATAGCTTTGTCTTGGGTATCTTTGTAAACATGAGAGTTTCCTGCCTGCCTGCCTGCCTTCTGGTGGTTGACATCATCCATTCAGACATCACTGAGTCATTTGTGGCCCCAGAGCATTGATGATGCAATCTATGTTTTAGTGCCTGGCTGAAGGACACGGTAGACCCAATGCTGGTGACCCTGGACCACCGCATCGCTGCCCTCACTGGCCTCGATCTCCAGCCTCCCTACGCGGAGTATCTCCAGGTGGTGAACTACGGAATCGGAGGGCATTATGAGCCTCACTTCGACCATGCTACGGTGACCGTGGGGCCAGGGCTATAGGGCAGGGAGCTGGGGCAGAGGCAGAGCTATTGTAGGGCTGTCAGGGAATAATAATCGAAATCTTACAACAAAGATTCTTATTCCAGGAATATTTGAAAGGTTTGTTTCTAGCTGACTGCTGCTGATTCTTTGTCTTACCAAGCACCATCCGCCTTTCCGAGGTTTGCTAGCTGGGGGAGAATGTGGTCCGGAAAGGAATTGTCTCTCCTGTTTCTCCTGGGGTCTCCCCGTGAGGATTGTCCTCCTTCTGGTCACTGTCCTTTCACCAGCATCTCAGTTGCTCACTTTTGCTGACAGTATAAAATGATTTCTGAGGATTACAAAAATCTCTCCAAAATTGATCTATAGATTCAACCCCAACTTCATTGAAATTCCAGGAGGTTTTTTTTGTTTTGTTTTTTGGGGTTTTTTTTGGTAGAAATTAACATGCTGATTCTAAAATTGTATATGGAAATGTAAAGGACATAGAGCATTTTGTTTTTTTCTTTTTAAAGATTTATTTATTTATTTGAAAGTCAGAGTTACACAGAGAGAGAAGGAGAGGCAGAGAGAGAGAGAGATCTTCCATCTGCTGGTTCACTCCCCAAATGGGTGCAACAGCCAGAGCTGAGCTGATCCAAAGCCAGGAGCCAGGAGCTTCTTCCGGGTCTTTTATGTGGGTGCAGGTGCCCAAGAACTTGGGCCATCTTCTGATGCTTTCCCAGGCCACAACAGAGAGCTGGATCAGAAGTAGAGCAGCCGGGACTCGAACCAGCGCCCATATGGGATGTTGGCTCTGCCACAATGCCAGCAATTTTGAAAAGAACAAAAGCAGGACATACACTCCCTGATTTTAAAACGTGGCATAGAACTACAGTAATCAAGGCAGTGTGGTGCTAGTGTAAGGACAGACACAGAAGTCAATAGAACAGAACAGAGTCCAGAAATAAACCAGTACCTTTATGATCACTTGATTTTTTTTATAACAATGCCAGGGAAACTCAGAGAATGAAATACAGTCTTTTCAACAGATTGTGCTGGAACAATTCAATATCTATCTGCAAAATAATCATAATGCTAATGATGATGACTTTAGACCCTTACCTCACACCATATACAAAATTAACACAAAATGGATCATAGGCCTAAATGTGAAGTGAGAAATTATAAAATTCTAGAAGAAATAAGAGAAAATATTTATGATCACTGGTTAGGCAAGGATTTCTTAGATGGATATCAAAGCATGATCCATAAAATTAGGAAACTGGTAAACTGGACCTAATCAAAATGAAAGTCCGGTGCTTTTCAAAAAATACCAGTAGAAAATGAAAAGATAAACCAGGGACTGGCGCCGTGGCTCACTTGGTTAATCCTCCGCCTGCGGCACTGGCATCCCATATGGGCACCAGTTCTAGTCCCACTGCCCCTCTTCCAGTCCAGCTCTCTGTTGTGGCCCAGGAAGGCAGTGGAGGATGGCCCAAGTGCTTGGGCCCCTGTACCCGCATGGGAAACCGGGAGGAAGTACCTGGCTCCTGGCTTTGGATCGGTGTAGCGCCGGCCATGGCAGCCATTTGGGGAGTCAACCAACGGAAGGAAGGCCTTTCTGTCTCTCTCTCTCTCTCTCACTGTCTATAACTCTACCTGTCAAATAAAAAATATATATTTTTTTAAAAAAAGGAGAGATAAGCCACCACCTAGGAGAAAATATTTGCAAATCATGTATCTGATAAAGGACTTATATTCAAAATATATATAGAATGTTTATAACTCGGTGATAAGATAAACGTCTCAATTTTTTAAGATGGGCAAGAGATTATTTGAACAGCACTTCACCAAAGAAGATAAGTGAATGACTAATAAGCACATGAAAAGATGTTCAGCATCATTAAAGAGTGCATATTAAAGCCACAGTGAGAGAGCACTGCATTCCTATTAAAATGACTAAAACAAGAAAATATCACGGCGACTATTGGGTAGGATGGGGAGGAACCGGAACACTCACCTACTACTAGTGAGAATGCAAAATGGCACAGCTACTTTGAAAATAGTTTGGCTTTTCTTAAAAAGTTAAATGTATACCTGCATGTGATCTAGCCATCCTACTCCTAGGTGTTTTACCTGAAAACATAAATACATACATACAGACCCATACAAAGACTTGTACATGAATATTTATACTAGCTTTATCTGTAAGCCCAAAAATTGTGAAACAGCCCAAATATTCATCAACAGGTGAATGGATAATAAATAAATGTGATACACCTGCACAATAGAATATCACTGGGCTATAAAAAAGAATTAACTACTGCTATATCCAACAACATAGATAGATCCTGAAAACTATATACAAGAAGCCAAACATAAAAGGCTGCATATTTTATGATTCAATTTATATGAGACTTCTAAAAAAGGCAAAACTGTAGAGTTAGAAAGTAGGTAAGTGTTGTCCGGGGTTGGGGTGGGAGCAGAAACTGACTGCAAGCTTTTCAGAAAATAGAAGTGCGCTGAGATTGGATTTGAGAGCAGTTGGACAACCGTTAAAATGTACTGCAATTCGTTGAACAGTACTCTTAGAGTGGGTGAATTTTATGGTATGTAAATTATATCTCCAACTGTCTACAACAACAAAAGGACTACGTCTCTTTAGCAAATCTTTGAGAATACCAGTCTTATAATCTGTAATATTTTCTATATTAATTTCCTTATTTTAGAGAATCCAAGGATGCAATTAACTGCTCATATAGGTACTTTTGCTACTGACAAGTAGCTCTGTTTTGGTTAGTCTACAGTTAATTTTTATGTATACCTAAGAAATAGTGAAAAAGTGTATGGAGTACCTGTCAGCACAGGTGGTACCTACTCCAGTAGGTGTAGCTCGGGGCTACGACCCCTTTGGATGCCCCCATTGTACCCCTTCCTGTATCATTCTGATGTCATCCACGTAAAACAATGGCATGTTGTATTTTTGTCTCAGTCACCGAGCAGTCCCCTGTACAGAATGAAGTCCGGGAACCGAGTGGCAACATTCATGATCTATGTGAGTCTTGCTCTGGAGGGACCAGGGCTTCTTTCTTAAGGATTATTCATGGATCTCTATTTTTAAAAACTGGTTTCCAAAGAGATTTCACCTATTGATTTTATCTAGTACTCAAGAGAAAAGTCTCCCAGAATGTTGTGTTGAACAGCATTTTTCTTAGCTATTATAGGAGCTAGAAAGAAAAGACCAGATGGCCCCCACCCTCCTCAAGCCTACACTGGGTGGCTCTAACTAGGACCTGGTTGTAGGTCGTGGGTTAGGGTGGCAGGTAGGGTGACACTGACGGCCAAGAGGTGGTGGGATTTGAACCACACAGGCCTCCCTGAGGTCCCACATACTAGCTGGTTTTGAAAAGCACAGGCCTGCAGGTGAGAGTGCGGAGATAAGGAAAAGGGAAGGAGGAGTCCCAAACCATGCCCTTCTCATGGCCCTGCAGGCCAGCACCACTGCCACCGAGCAGCCTCCCGAAGGGCTTCCAAGTATTTCTCCCTGAGTAGAAATCGCGGTCCTGGGAAGGAAGTGGTGCAGGAACATCATAATGAACACGGGACACAGCAGGGAAGGTGGCGGCTAGCTTAACTGCCTTCTTCCCCTCCGGTTGCAGCTGAGCTCGGTAGAAGCCGGAGGAGCCACAGCCTTCATCTACGCCAACTTCAGCGTGCCGGTGGTGAAGGTGAGGAGCTCCCAGGAGATGGTGCTCATGCAAGCGCCCAGCTGACCCTCCCCTCCCTGCTGTCCAGCCCCTGAGCTGGCTCTGGGAGCAGGTGGGAAGAGGTTTTCCCTGCTGCCCATGGCTTTTCCTGTGACCACAGCGTGTTCCCCGCTCCTCTGTGTTATTTTGGTTGCACTTTCATTACAAGTAGACGATGGCACATCCAACTGCCCTGCCACTGCAGAGCTCCTCCAAGTTAAGAAGCCCACCTGGGGCTGCAGCTGCTGTGCGGTGGGCGAAGCCACAGGCTGGGGGGCCGCCATCCCTTATCAGAGCCCCGGTTCCAATCCTGGCTGCTCCACTTCCAATCCAGCTCCCTGCTGATGTGCCTGGGAAAGCAGCAGAGGAGGGCCCAAGTCCTTGGGCACCTGCCATGCATGTGGAAGACCTAGATAAAGTCCGTGGCTCCTGGCCTGGCCCAGACGAGCTGTTGAGGCCAATGGTTGGAAGATCTCTCTCTCTCTCTCTCTCTCTCTCTCTTTCTCATTCTTTCTCTCTCCCCCTCTCTATCATTTGACCTTTCAAACAAATAAGATCTTTTAAAAACAAAACGAACTCGGTGTGAGTCACCTTAGGCTGCACTAGTGACCAGTTCCTTCGGTCATTTGCTCATTCAACACTGAAAGCTAGAGACACCGAGAGCCCAGAGGAAAGCCCCAGCACTCCCTCTAGCGAGCGCAGAAAAGTGGCCGTAGGGAACAAGATGCTGCGGTTCGAGCTATGGAAGACGGAAGCCGGGCATACAGGAGGGTCACGTGCTGGGCGGCCTGTTTAGCAAATGGCTACTTCCTCCAGATTTCAGATGGGACTCCCCGCAGCCCTGAACTAGTTCGGGAATGCAGTGAGGGTGAGGTCACGCCTATAAGGCACTGGGCACCACCACCACCACCACCACCACCGTGCCGGCTCATCCTAAGCACTCGAGAAATAGACGCTGGGGAATCCGCAGATGCTAAGGGGGCTTGGGGACACGGAGGCTGCCGTTGCTTCCTTCACTACCCGGGCCGTTGTCTACTTCTGATGGCTAAGGCTAAAGTCAGTCTGCAGGAAGGGTATAGGACACAAAGCCCGAGTGTGTGCACCTGTGTGTGGGAGGAGAGCACACAGGTTGTGGAGTCAGCACACCTGGGCTTGGGGCCTAACTGCTCCTTCTTAGCCTCCACTTCTTTGCAGGGAGATGGGATTTCAGTAGTGCCTGCGTCCCAGGGGAGCGTGGGGAGACAGGCATCCGACTCCGTGGCTGATGTTCTAGTGGGAATAGTTTGTTCCCCTGGTAGGTTTGTCAGGCGTTGTCTCTCACTGACCCCATGACTCCCATGCTTTGCTCTTAGCACTCGCTGCTCTGTCCTGGTCTGTTTCATGTCTCTCTCTACTGTCCTGATTTGTTTGTGTCCCCAAGGCCGGGAGCAGGGCAGGCCCTCCGCCAGCCAGCCACGTGTCAGTGAGCCAGTGCCCACACAAGCTGCTCTGTGTGCACGCCTTGTCCCCAGGCTACACAGGGCAGGGCGTCTTCAATGACCCTATGCACCGGCCCTTCCCCTGCGCGGCCGGAGGGCCAGGGGCCTGGGCTGAGCCTCCCTCTTGTTTTCAGAACGCCGCGCTGTTTTGGTGGAATCTGCACAGGAGCGGCGAAGGTGACGGGGACACACTTCATGCTGGCTGTCCTGTCCTGGTGGGAGACAAGTGGGGTAAGCCCTGCCTTTCTGGGAACAACAGCCAGCGGAGGGTTGCAGAGTGGAGTGAGATAGGGGCTGGGTGGGAAATAGCATAGCTGGGCCCCACCCCCACCCCACCCCACCCCACCCTCACTTCCGGAAGCTTCAGCACGGTGCCACAGGAAATGAGATGATCAGATGACCAATCAGGTGCCCCAGCGGACTAGGAGATGGCTGGGAGTGGGGGCCCATCACAGACAGAGCAGCTATCAGGAGGGGGTCCTGCCCTAATTCCGGAGCACAGCCCAGGAGGACCGGGGCGGTGGGGCTGAACCCCTCTGCATCCTCTACCCCAAGAGACAACCACCCAGCCACTGCCCCAGCCATCTCGCATCTCCCCCAGGAGGTGGCCAACAAGGAAACGCTAAGCAAGCAGTAGACAGATGTGTTGCTGGCGCGTCTTAGCTCTGAGGACTGAGGGAGGTGGAGGAGGGCTCTGGTGCTGAGACGGGCACCGCCAAGCCAGCCCTTCTCTGATTACCTAGAAACAGCTTCAGAGCGGAGGTGGCCTTTTAGAATGGAACGAGAGACGGTGGCGCTTCCACTTTGGGCTTTGCAGTAGTCAGGACCTCTTGGGCTTTTCCCAGAGGACAATGCCCTCCTGGCTGTTTACCCCGGGGAAACAGCTCCTTGTGAGTTTATCGCGGGGTGGGGACTAGAGTGCAGAATTTGAGGATGCACCTGCCCGCCCGCTCCTAGGCATGGCCGCTGTTTGTTCACCAGTGAGCTTGCTCTTTTGTTGGTCCCGCTCCCTCCTAGTGGCCAACAAGTGGATACACGAGTACGGACAGGAATTCCGCAGGCCCTGCAGCTCCAGCCCTGAAGACTGAAATGTTGGCCCAGAGCAGCCGGTGGCGTCCTGTTGCTCTCCAGAGAGGGTGGGAGCCGAAGCTAGGGTAGGAGAGAAGGCAGAGCAGCATCCGGGGCGCGGGAGCAAGGAGTGGGTCTTCACCAGGGGCCCCTTGGCCTCTGCTGTGGCCGTGAGGGTCAGAGCAGAACGGACAACCCGGGGAGGGGCAGTGGAGACCTTGGCAGAAGGTTCTGGGGCTCAGGCTCTCTCAGGGATGTGCGCAGTGGGGCTTTTGCCACCTTCAACCCTGACCACGGAGGACCCAGAAGTGACCACGGTGACACCTGCAGGAGGGACCGGCCAGGCCCGTTGGCTTTGAGGCCTCCTCCAGGACTTCTGCTGGAGCCTGAACAGGAGGCGTCTCTGGCTCAGAGTGCGCCCCATGCGATGGGGCCATGTTGAGTTTTTTTTTTTTAAAGCAGCAAGAGACCTCCTGTCCTTCTGATGTGATCGTTTTGTAATACAGCCATTAAAAGGGTTTTTTCAGATCATTTTTTCCACAGCTGAGGATATTCTGACCGGTGACCTTTAATCTGTGCTGCAGTCCCGCCATCCCCGCCCCGCGCCTGGCCCCGGGTCCCTGAGGAGACCTCCCGGCCACTTTATTCTTCCCCTGTTAACCAGCGTGTCCTCTTCCTGGCGCGCATCTGCGCCAAGTGACTTCGCTCCCTGGTTACCTGCAGGGTCGCCTTTCCAGGGTGCGTGCTGTACGGCCCTGCCCGACTTCGTCAGCGCCTGCGTGGCGAACCCCCTTCCGCGGCCTGCTCCCCTGGTCTCTGCACCCTTCTCCTTCTCGGGACACACGAACCCCGGGGGGGACGGCAGGTCGTCTGTGGGCGGAGTCTGAGGAGAAGCATTTCCCGGCAGGCCTGGGCGGGCGCGAAGGCTGTGGCCATGGGTGCCGAGGGTATTTGAGCGCTTGGGCCCAGACAACGTGCAGGGCGCTTGGCTCAGCTCCCTTCGCGGGGCTGGGGGCCCGTCTTGCTCACAGAGGAGCCGTTCAGAGGGAGGACGGAGTGGGTGGGAGCTGTGCTGCTCTGCCCCCAGCTCGCACGAAGCCCTTCAAGATGTCAGCTTCCGAAGCGCTGGGCTGTCCAAGGTAAGAGCCCTGATGTCCCGAGAGCTGGCTGCCCCAGAGCCTCGGTGAGTGCCTTGTCACGACGTTCCGGGTACTAGTGCTGAGTGCGCCAGGCTTCTGGAAATTCTGCTGAATTACTGTCGCCCCCGGCCTGCAGGCCAGACTGCTCTTGTCTTCGCAGGGCGCCCTGAGCTATCATAGCCATGGCCCCACGCTAGGGCTTCCTGTTTGGTTACTGAACGCTCGTGCCATCCGTGTGTGCTTGATTCAGTTATTGTCTCTCTTTTGGGAGATAAGGAGGCAGATGTAGACACTTGGGTAATTTGCTCAAGGTCCCGGAGTCCGGCCCCAGATCTTGGGCTTTCCACGTAGGTGCTTTTAATCAACGATATGTGCCAGGTGGAAGTTATCAATCATCTGGGCCAGGTGACTGACACCCTAGGACACCTGGCTGCAAATTCGGCAGCAAGTGCTTAATGAGCTTTCCCCCGGGGGGGAAGGCCCTGGTCTAGTCGGTGCTGGGGGGCACAGAGAGGGGCAGGATGCAGTCTCTGGGAGCTGGGCCAGTAGAGGGAGAGACAAATGCATCCTAGCTTGAGAGTCACATGAGCCCAATGTGCAAATGCTGCATGGGAGAAGCCTGGAGTCGCCCCTGGGCACTGTGATTTGGGGGAGGTGGGGCAGCCTCCTGTGTTCACATCTCACGAAGTATGCTGTGGTTTGAATGAGATTTGATTCCCAAACTTGTAGGCAGCTCATCCCAAGGTTGTAAGTCAGTAGTAGTGCTGAGAGGGTGGAGGCTTGATCCATTCATGGTGTTGGGGTGGTCCCTGTTGGGGGGCGTGCCCACGGGAGGCAGTGCTTTGAGAGGGTTGGTTATAAAGGCCCAGCTGGGCCCAGCTGCTCTCCCTGTGTCCTGACTGGCCATGTGGTCTTCCGTGCGTGCTCTGTCATCTCCATCCTGCAGCTTCACTAGAGCCAAACCAATGGGGCCGGCCTGAGCTGGGCTTGTGAACCTGCAGAGCCATGGCCAGAGCCAACCCCCTTCCTTCACAAGTATCTTGTCACTGTAGTAACGAAAGGCTAATAGAGGGTGTGTACTGGGTGGTGGGCCCTTGTTGGCACCAGGGATGGTGAGAATTGATGCTGACCCTAAAAGGACAGACCCTCAAATCATCACAAAACCGTTTACCACGAGTGGAGAGCTGAACGCAGAGCACGGAGAGCTGCCCCCCGCCCTAAGCCTCATGGGGAGGAGGGATGTGAGCAAGTCTTGAAGACGGGGAGGCTCCGTAGAGGCCGGGAAGGAAGAGTGGGGCTGGGCCTGCAACAGGAGGCGAGCCTAGCCCTAGAGCTACCAATAGCAACACCTTGCTTTTGGCCACAATGTTAGTGTTTTGTTTAGAGGAGGAGAGAGAAACAGAAGCTCCCATCTGCTGATCTACTCCCCAAATTCCCACAACAGCCAAGGCCAGGAGCTGGAAACTCAGTCTGAGTCTTCCACATGGGTGGCGGGGACTCAACTAGGTAAGCATCACTTGCTGCTTCCCAGGATACACGTTAGCAGGAAGCAGGAATGGGAGCAGAGCTGGGATTTGAACCCGGGTCTCTGTTATGGGATGCAGGCACCTTAACTGGCAAACGCCGGCACCCCCCAGGCATGTTAGTTTTGTCTTGAAAGAATTACAGAGAAAAAGGAAGAGGCAGAGAGATCTTCCATCCTCTGGTTCACTCCCCAAATGACCACAATGGCCAGGGCTGGGCCAGGCTGAAGCCAGGAGCTGGAATTCCCACTTGGATTATCTTCTGCCCTCCCAGGTGCATTAGCAGGGAGCTGGATCAGAAGTAGAGCAGCTGGGACTCAAATTAGTGTCCATATGGGATGCCAGCGTCATAGGCGGTGGCTTAACCTGCTACTCTATAACGCTGGCTGCAGCATGTTAATTTTTTAAAAAAGATTTTATTTATTTGAGAGGTAGAGTTAGAGAGAGTGAGAAGGACAGGCAGAGAGAGAGAGAGGTCTCCCATCCACTGGTTCACTCCCCAAATGACTGCAACACGGAGCTGGCCCGATCCAAAGCTAGGAGCCAGGTGCTTCTCCAGGTCTCCCACACGGGTGCAGGGGCCCGAGGACTTGGGCCATCTTCCACTGTTTTCCCAGTCCATAGCAGAGAGCTGGATCAGAAGAGGAGCAGCCAGAACTCGAACTGGCACCCACAGTGCCAGCCCCGGCATGTTCATTTTTAAAACGATTTCTCACTCCTCCTCCTGGAGGAAAATGGAGCAGGTGCGGTGGAAAGTGAGGCGTGCGGGGCCAGGGGTGGTGGTGGTGGTGGTGGCACAGCCAAGCTGGTGCTGGGTGCCGCAGTGCTGTTTACACTGCATGGTCCCAAAGCCACGTGCCCCACCTCACGCCAGCCAGTGAGTGGAAAGGCCTCGCTCTTCTGTGCTTGCACTGGGTGCCCTCTGAAAGGCTGACCTGTTCTGCTGGAAAGTGGGGTGCCTTTGCGACCCCTGCAGTGTTTAGCAGGTTGGTAGCCAGTTCTCCATAGGCTGACTGATCACGGCTTGGGGCACTGCCTGTTACTAATTCTCTTTTTTGCACTCTTCTGCTAGATGTTTTCATCACAGTCTTGCCCAGCCTGGCACCAGGCCCTGTATGATCTGCAAGCCTCCCCTCAGGAAGACTCCATCAGTGGCTTGTCACTGTCATTAGCAGTCACATGTTTACCGTGGGCCAGGCCTGGTGCTGAAGGGCTTAGAGGGATTTGCCTCCTTTGATGTTTGCCATTATGCCTACTAGATAGTTGAGGGAAACTGAGTCAGAGAACGTGAGACTTGCCTGAGATCACACAGCTCCAGGACTCAAACCCAGGTCTGCCTGTCAGCACAGGTCTAGCCCCCCATTGTCTGTGTTGAGCGCTATGTTGCTGCCACTGTGTTGTTCCCATTGGCAGTATTTTTTGGAGCCAGCGGTTTTAGGGGGGAACGTTCCAGCATTTTCCCAGGTGTTGAAAACATCTGTCGCTTGTGTCTCCTCTGATGACTAAGGGCGGACAGCTGGGTCAGATTCGAATGACTCATTTCTGTGTGGTAACACCTACTGGGTCAGTAGCCCCAGGCAGGGTGCTTTCTGACAGTCCAAGAAAATGAGGCAACCCGCTCCCTGCCCTGAAGGTAAAACTTGTACACCCCACTGTCGGCATTGAGCATTGGCTGTAAACATGTGGAGACTGTGTGGTGTGCATCCCCAGGTCTGTGGGAGCTGGAAGAAAGGAGGGAACCCCATAGCTGGAAAGGCCTGAGAGGGCTTCCTCGTTGGCTCCCCAGGAACAGGATGGCAAGGGTGAGGCTGTGCCTGGGGCAGGCGGGGGGCAGATGCCATCCTACCTGTCCCCTTTTCTCTCACACGAGGGCGCAGGGAGAGCGACTGGGAGGGAGCGAGAGGGTGTTGATGCTGGGGGGCTCCTGTCCAGCAGGGCCAGAGCAGCACAAACTACCCTTTCATGGAGCCACTCAAAGAGTGCCCTGTTTGGGGGCCCCGGCTGCTCCAGCCAGGAGAAGCCAGTGGCGTCTGTGTGCAGGGGAGGGGCTGGAGACAGGGACCTTGGCCTGCATGCAGCTGAGGGCTGGGGGAGGGGAGGAAACACACGTTGGGCCCACTCTTGATCAGCTCCTTTCATCTCCCACATCCTGCTCCCAACACTCATCACCCTCTTTGGCAAAGAAGACAGAGTGGGGCTCCAAGGGCTCCCCTGAGATCACAGAGCTGGGGGCACGGCCAGCCTCTGGAGCCAGGGAGGCCCAATCCCCACCCCAGCTGCTTCTAACCTCTCTGTCTTCCTCACCTTGGGATCCACACAACTTTCTCTGCCTTAGGAATTAGTCTGCCTTGTGCCTCCCTCTTCTCGGCCCCATCCCTCGTTCCTGTTCACTTTTTTATTTTTTGTTATTTGACAAAGTTAGAGACACAGGAAAGGTCTTCCTTCCGTTGGTTCACCCCCAAAATGGCTGCTACAGTCTGAAGCCAGGAGCCAAGTGCTTCCTCAGTATCCCATGAGCCACGGTGCCTGCCCCTCCTATTCACTTTCTTCATCAGCACTTGATCTGCCTGCTCCCTCTAAGGTTTGAGTGACAAGAGGGGCCTCCCACATCCTTGCCAGGGGCACATTTTGCATTTCATTTGGGAGTTCTGGTGCAATCAAGGATGATCTCAAAAGGAGGTGCTAAGGATGGATTCCAGGCACCAGGAAGCCTGGTGGTGATGATGTTTTTGGCGAATGGTTTAAGGGCATTGCTCAGGGGGACCCCTAGAGATAACTACCTCTAGCCCTTCTTTTAAGTTCACTGGAGCAGGTGTTGTGCTGTAGTGGGCTAGGCAGCCGCTTGGGATGCCCACATAGCACATCAGGGTGCCTGGTTCAAGTCCAGCTGCTCTGCTTACAATCCACCTGCCTGCTAATGCAGCCTGAGAGTCAGCAGGTGATGGCCAAAGCACTTGGGCCCCTGCCACCCATGTGGGAGACAGGAGACTCTGATGGAGTTCATGGCTCCTGGCTTTGGCCTGGCCCAACCCTGGTTGTTACAGACAATTTGGGGCACTGAACCAGCAGAGAAAAGATGCCTGTCTCTCCTGTCTGTCACTCTACCTTTCCAATAAGTATATCAAATAAATAAGGTTGATTTTCAGATGGAGCGTCACTACAGGCCTGAGGTCAGTACTTCCTCCTGTAGCCCAGAAAGGTCCAGTGGCTTGCCCAGAGTTGCAGTGTGTCAGTGTCAGAGCCCACGCTGGAAGCAGAGTGCCCTTGCTCAGAGACCCCTGCTCTTGCCAAAGCTCTGCAGGTGCATTTTGGAACAGGAGCTCGGTGGGCAAAGGATGGTACCAGCCGTGATGGTGTGTGAATAGACACAGCCTGCATTCCTAATATGACCTTTGTGCCAGGCTCTCTGCTCAGGCTGAGAACGCTGGGATGACTAAAACCAGGCCCTTAAAGTTCTCAGGGAAGCAAACCCATAGTGCCGGCTCCACTTCTGTTCCGGATTCGTGCTTATGCACACCTGGGAGGCAGCAGCTGGTGCTTAATTGGTCCCTGACACTCACATGGGACACCCAGATGGAGCTCTGGGCTCCTGGCTCTGGCCTTGTCCAGCCCCATCTGTTGTATTTGGGGAGTGAGCCAGAGGTGGGAAGATCTCTTTCTCTCTCTCAAAACAAATCATTAAAAAATTTAAAGGGAATATTTGCATATAGCCTCTGCATACTCTTTTGTATAAATGCCCTGTGGATTGCTTCCAATACCTCCTGTGATAGAAACGGCTTTATGGGTTAGGGAATAACAAAGTCTGTATAAGTACAGTACAGGCACAATGTTCTTTCCCAGTCTTTTTGATCTGCAGTTGGGCGAATCCAGATGTGTAACCCTCGGATATGCCGGGCTGACTTTGTGAAGATAGTGACGATACTAGGGAAACGCTAGCGAAAAGAGAAACATACAGAACGGTGCCAAGTCACGAGGGACAGGAGTGTCTCATGTGATGGGGCTCCCGTGATGTTTGGTTTGGACTTTGAAGGCCAGGCGGGGGCTGTGTGAGTGAGCGGGCAGTGGCAGCTGGTTGGCTTGTTGCTCCAACTCACAGGTGTGTAATGAATCTTGAGACTATCATGTCTCCAACTCCTGAAGGATTCGTATCTCTTTCTTTTGATGAGCCGAAAATTTTAGTTCCGGAAATCCAGCATGTCTCCTCAGGAGAGAAGACTTCTCTAACTTTGTGTTCTGTCATCTTTTGGAAAGCCGATATTTTTCCCCATTTACCAAATATGCAATCTTTTATTCTTTTAAGATTTTGTTTATTTGAAATGTAGAATTACAGACAGTGAGAGGGAGAGACAGAGAGAAAGGTCTTCCATCCTTTGACTCACTCCCCAAATGGCCACAACGGCCGGAGCTGCACCAATCCGAAGCCAGGAACCAGGAGCTTCTCCCAGGTCTCCCACGGGTGCAGGGGCCCAAGGACTTGGGCCATCCTCCACTGCCCTCCTGGGCCACAGCAGAGAGCTGGATTGGAAGAGGAGCAGCTGAGATTAGAACTGGTGCCTACATGGGATGCCGGTGCCACAGGCGGAGGATTAAACTAGTGTGCCATGGTGCCGGCCCCTAAATATCAAATCTTTTAAAAACTATATATGGTCCCCTGCGAGGCAGTACAATGCTCTGCAGGTTCTGGGGTCCTAGGATCTCCATCGCTGATGCCCTTCTAACCACAGAGCAAACAGGAATTGTCACCATGGAGGAACAAGGGAATCCTGCCACTCTGCCCCGCAACCTGTTAGCAGAGATGCGTGGAACGGGTTCTTGTCTTCGTGCAAGAAAGAATTCAGATGTGAGAGCGCAGAGGGAAGCGAAGTAGCGAGGTTTGATGGGTGGGGTGTCCGTCAGAACGGATGGGCCCTTCCCCTGACGGAATGTGAGCGAGAGCACCCTGCCTTGCAGACCATGCAAGCAAGGGTGTGTGGTATAATGGAGGGAACACACCTGCAGGCCAGGCGGGCGGCTCAGGAGAGAGCTGAGAGCTGAACACATGGTCTGTATTCACACTGGGGATTGAAGGGACGGGTCCAGTTCTTCCCCTTCTCCTTCCTCTCCTGGACAAAGGATTTGCTGGGTGTGAAATAGGTAAATTCCTCCAAAGGTTCTCTTACCCAGTGTTATCAGGCTGGGGAGCCCATCTGGCTGCAGGAACAGGAGATTCCCCGGGGATGAGCACCCCCCGGGAGAAGGCCGAGACTGCCCATGTGGGCATGGGCAGGACCTGGTAGTCACGTGGGCATGGGCAGGCTGCTTCGGAGCTTCCACTGATGCTTTGTCTTCCATAGGCCCTCTCACGGGCAGAGGCTAGTTTCTAACTTCCTTCCTAACAAATCAGTTTGTTAAAACTTAAACTTAGAACCACCATATGACCCCATGTTCCCACTCCTCGGTTTACATCTCAAAGAATATAAAAGCAGGCACTCACAGGCATCTGTGCTGTGTACTCCCGCTCATAGTGACATGATCCATGACAGCCCAAGGGCAGAAGCAACCTGAGCGTCCACCAACAGATCAGAAAACCCGGGACATGCACGCGATGAAATCCTATGCAGCTGTAAATAGAAAGGAGATTTTGGTAAATGCTGTGACTGGATGGACCTTGGAAACATTAGTGAAGTTAGCCAGACACAGACGGCTATGTGTGGTCCGACTGCACTCACATGAGGTCCCTAGAACAAGCAAATTCATGGAGGCAGAAAGCAGAAGGTACCACGTGTCTGCAGGGCTAAGAGGCAGCTCTGGGTATGGACAGTGCTGATGGTGGCTGTAATGTTAATCACAAGCCACACATTAGCATGGGGTTAGAAATGACAAATGCTTGGTTATGATTTATGATAAAACTGTGAAAAAGATTTAGAGGGCCTTCCCAGGCCAGAATTCCCAGTACCAGGCAGCTCTCGGGCCCCAGGTGCACGCCAAGTTCAACTGATTCTGCTTGAGAGCAGCGCCCCCAAGTGGGGCCTAGAGGGAAACCCAGCAGACCTTGGATCCGATGGCTCTTGCCTTGGTTTGTCCTCCCTTTCCCAGTCGGGATGCACTGTTCTCCCAACAGGAAGCACACATCCACTGTATTTCAAATGCTCAGGGCTCCGTTTGCCCTCGTAGACTGTGAATTAAGGATTCCTTCCCTAGCTCGGGGATGAGGAAGCCAAAGCTCTGGAAGAGGTGACGTGCCAGAGGTTGCCCAGCTAGTAAGAGGTTGAACCAAGCCTGGCCCATAACCCTGCAGTCGCCAGGCTACTCTCCTCGGCACCTGCCCACCCTCCCTCCACCTCCCTTGTATGACATGGGACTGACAAGGCAGGCACTTGTCCAAGCTCCTGGCCTGAGCGCCAGTCCAGACTGTGCCTCTCTGTGACCTTGGGCAAATCGCTGTCCTTGCCTGAGCTGTCTCTGGCTCTGCTGCTCTGGTCTGACCTGGGTCAGTTATCAAGTCTGCTTACTTATGGGTGAGTGGCATCACTGTTGATCATTAGGAAAAAGTCTCAAGTTCTCGGTCCACTGTTCCCTTCACCCACCTGGAAGAGGCTAGCCCCTTTGGCCAGTTTCAAGTGCCAAGGCCCTGCCTGGCTGTGGGCTGAGGTTTTCTAGCAAACTGCAGGGAGAGGAAGCCAGCTCGAGGAATAAGGGAGCTCCTTGAGTTTACCTAACTCTGAGGCCTGGCCCCAGATGAAGAATGTGTTGATTCTGGCTGCTCACGGCGTGGCCAGCTGGGGCAGAAGCGCTGATTCCAAGATCACAAACCAAACACTGTCCCTGCAGGGAGGATTGTTCCTGCCTTTTTCTCTCTCCATGCTTTTCTCTTGGCAAAATCTTGACCTTATAGCTCCCCACCCTCATTCTGAGAGGCCCCCGAATCCAATGTAAAGGTCCTTGGCCCATCACTCGCCAAATCCACCTAGCTTGTCTTGTTTACTCCACCCCTAAAATACGTGGCCTGCCTCCCACACTCATCCCTGTGGCTGCTGTCCTCAATGAGTACACAGCCTAGTCTTCCACCGGGGCTACCACAGCTTCCCCTTTGCCCATCTCCCAGCGTCTGGTCTGGTGCCCACCAGTAACTCCACACAGGTTACCATGGTGACTCCTCGAGACAACACCTGATCTTGTCTCCAACTTGCTTAGCGACTTCTGGGAAGTCCCCATTCTTGCCTCTCAAGACCTTCATGCCCTGCCTCCCGACTTCCCTCCTGGCTCACCTGCTGTCACACACAGATCTTCCCAGCGTCGCCAGGACTTCTCTGTGCTGCTCCCCTACCTGAAATGGATGGCCTGCCCTTCTCCCCGCCACCCCGTGAGGTTTCAGCATTCAAATGCTACTTATTTTGTTGAACCTTCCCTGGCCCGTTTCCAAACAGGTTTAATTGCTCTCCCTGCCGCAGCCCTTAGACAGTGTGGTCCTGTTTCTGGATTCTGGATTCTGGGTTCATTTTGAGAGCCTCATTAAGGCGTGAGCATTTAGTGTAGTTGTTCAGACAGTGCTGAGGACAACCACAGCCCCTGTCAGAGAGCCTGGGTTCGAGTCCCAGCTTCCAGTGCATAGCCTGGGAAGCAGCAAATGATGGCCCAAGTAGTTGGGTCCTTGCCACTCACATGGGAGACCCAGATGGAGTTCCTGGCTTTATGCTTTGGCTTGGCCCACCCCTGGCTGTTGCAGACATTTGGGAAGTAAACCAGCAGATGAGATTGTGGTCTCTGTCTTTGCTTCTCAGTCTGACTTTCAAATAAGTAAAAATAAATCTTAAAGTACGGTGCCAAGAAGTCATGCCCTCTGTGCAAGTCTTACCAGCCTCAAGATGCTCCCCCTCCCACATCAGATCTGTTGGCTTCCAAAACTTGCCTGCCTTGTAGGGGAAGGAGCTCCTGTTGGACATTTCTTTAGTATGTGATAATGGCCTCTGATTTAACCCAAACATTCTCTTTTGGCTCTGGGGGTCTCCTATTCCCTTCATTAATTCATATGAGGGTACTTTTAAAAGTTCATGGAAAGCGGAATTAAAATGTTTATTTTGGTGCAACAATCTTTGAACTTCATGCAGTGTTTTTTTTTTTTTTTTTTTTTTTTTTTTTAGAGGTAGAGTTATAGTGAGAGGGAAAGAGAAAGGTCTTCCATCCATTGGTTCGCTCCCCAAATGGCCACAATGGTCGGAGCTGTGCCAATCTGAAGCCAGGAGCCAGGTTCTTCCCCCTGGTCTCCCATGCGGATGCAGGGACCCAAGCACTTGGGCTATCTTCTACTGCTTTCCCAGGCCATAGCAGAGAGCTGGATTGGAAGAGGGGCAGCCAGGACTAGAACCAGTGCCCATACGGGATGCTGGCACTGCAGGTGGAGGATTAACCTACTGTGCCACGGCACTGGCCCCCACAGTTTTTCATGAACTTTGAAGAGCCCTTGTATGCTGACCTGTAGGTTCTTCAAGGACAGTTATGGCCAGGACATAGCAGGTGCTCATTATGGCCTAGCAGTAGGCACCGGTTGGGACACACACACCCCATATATCTGAGTGGCTGGGTTCAAATTCTGGCTCCAGATTCTAGCTTCATGCTAATAAAAATTCCAGGAGTCAATAGGTGATGGCTCAAGTGATTGGGACCTGCATTATGTTCCTGGCTTCCAGCTTCAGTCCAGCCACTGAGAACATTTGGGAAGTGAACCAGTAGATGAGAGGTCTGCCTCTTTAAAAAAAAAAAAAAAAAAAAAAAAAGGTATACGAATGGGCCCTTCTGCTGGGGTATAGTGGATGCCCAGTACTCTTGGAATCAGAATACAAAGATGCTGCTGCCTAGCCATTTCACATAGCTGCTATTACCTTGCTTTTAAACTGGGGGTGATGCCTATACCTCACACGGACATGAGGGATGACAAGAGACTAAGCACCTAGCACAGCACCTACTATGAAGCTCTGTGAACACTTCATTCGCTCTCCACCTCCATCCCCATCAAGCCTAAAGAGGCTTAGTTCCTTGGTCATCCTCTTCCTGTTATTTTTAGGTAGCTGGGCCGAAGTGACTTCCACCTTGGATCATTCAGGAGGAAATGTGTTGTGGAAACCTGGGTTTGAATTCTGACAGTCACTCCTGTATTGTATGAATGTGGAACTCACTGCCTATCTGTAGTAGGACACAACGGCATCTATCTCATAAACTTGCCTTGAGGATTCAGCGAGATGTGTGGCGAGTGAGTTAAATTGGTGTTCAAAATTCGGCAATTATGATGACTTTTGCCAGAACCAAAGTAACTGTCTCCAGTGACCCTGAACACAAGTGACCATGCTGCCCCCTTGTGGACGAGAGGGCACATAGCCCAGCAAGGACTGAACCTCTGATGGGGGCTCACGCTTTACCAGGGTATTTAGTGATCATCTAAACCAGAACTTCTTGGATGCTAATGTGCTTATTAAAATGATTAGTTCCGATTCAACAGAAGCTTCCCAGTGATGCTGCTGGTCACGGACTCCGAGTAAAAAAGGTCTTAGATGTAATTCAGGAGCGACACAAAAGGAACAAGTGTCTACCATGTGCCAGCTACTCCACTTTTCAGATAAAGAAACTGGTGCACAGGTATGCTGCTACATCAAACAGCTAGTAAGGGATGGACCTTGGATTCCAACTGAGCCAGCTAGTCACAAAGTCTCTAGGAAGATGACTCCGACAGTGTGTGGACTTAGGGAGAGGGGGCTCTGGCAGGAAATCGGCGATGGCACCCAGGTCACCTAAGCTGATGAAGCCTAAGCTGAGGGCAGCAGAGTAGTGGCTGTGGGTTGGAAAAGAGAGACATCAACTAACAGGGCAGGATTTGGTGGTGCAGTGGACAGGGGTGTAAGACTGAGAACAGTCCGGGGGCCTCCGAATGCCTGGTTTGCACAACTAGAGGGATGGTACTACCCACCACCGATGGAGTCAGGGACCACTAGAGGAAGAGCAAGTATCGGGAGAGGTGAGTTCAGTGTTTGAAAGGCTCTTTGTAGTGACCATTTCTGTCCCTGGGAGACAGGAGGAGGTAGACGGGCCCCCAGGTAATAAACGGCTGTGCATGGGACCCAGATGGTCCCGCCCTGGGCCAAAGTCAGCACAGCATGTAAGCGGGAAATGGGACTGGAATGGAGGTCCTGCTGACTGCGTGGAGACTGGATCCGGGGAGAAGGCAGAGCATAAGTTACTGATGGGCCACATGGAGAGGCATTTCTGAAGTCCTTTGGCAACTAAGTTCAATAAACCATCCCCTACCTGTAGATAAGGACGACGCCACCAGGGCGGGTATTAGGACATAGCCGGTGACAGTGCCACTGGAAATACCTGCATCTTATATGGGACTGTGGGTTTGAGTCTCAGCTAACTCTGTTTTTGCTTTTTAAAGATTTTATTTTTAAAGAGTTAGAGGTAGAGACAGAAGGGTCTTCCATGCACTGGCTTACTCCCCATATGGCCACAACCACCTGGGCTGGGCCAGGCCAAAGCCAGGAGCTTCTTCTGGGTCTCCCAATGGGTGGCAGGGGCCCAAACACTTTGGGCCATCTTCCAATGCTTTTCCCAGGCCATTAGCAGGAAGCTGGATCAGAAGTGGAGCAGCTAGAACATGAACCAGTGCCCATAAGGGATGTATCACGGAGCAGTTCTACCAACTATGCTAGCCCCTACCTCCACTTCTGATACAGCTTCTTGCTAATGCACCCAGGAGGCAGTAGATGATAGCCCAAGTACCTGGGCCCCTGCTACCCACATGGGGACCTGGATGGAATTCCTGGCTCCTGCCCTAGTAGCCATTTGGGGAGCTGAATGAATGGATAGAGGATCTGTCTGTCCTCTCTTTCAAACAAGTCTTAAAAAAAAAAAAAAGACATCACAGAGAACTAGGCCAATAAAGGTTGGGAGATATTTATTTTCTTTAAACAAGGTCATAAATAACAAAGAAACAAAGTGGGTCCCAGACTCCGGACCGTGCAGCAGGACAGGACAGGAAGTTGTTGGATGGAAACGTGGAAGGGGCTACACCTCACCTAAGACAGGCACAGAAAAGATGGGCTGCAGGAGACAGCCCCTCCCTACCCTTGGAAACAGCGTGCCTGGGTAGCAGGGGAGGCCACAGTGGAGTGACGCAGCTGGAAGAGGACAAGACTGGGACTGCTGGACTGTATTGTAGAGTGACAGGGAAACCACAAATGGCCACAAGAGACGGTGGGGCTAGAAGAGGCAAGCGGGCACTCTGCACACCTCCAGGAACCAACTATGGAAATGGTTAAATTTATTAAAAAACAACTCCCCAGGCTTTAGCCTGTGGCTTTGTGCATGGGCTGTACTGAACCTGGGTTGCTCAGCAACAGTTGAGGGCTCAAGAGGCCCCTAGAGCAGCCTGGCCTCAGCCCAGGACAGGTGCCCAGACGTGGGGGAGTGGGACAGGGGGCTCTCCCAGTGGGAGGCTATGTGCTTGGACTGGCTGGCCTGACTTTCAGGCTGGTTTCTTGGATACTATCTATCCACTACCCCTCCCTGTACCTAAGGATGGAAGCCTGGCCTCTGGGTTTTCCAAACCTGGAAGTGTTAAGACTGGGATAAAAAGGTACCTGACTGGTGTTTTATTTTAAAGGGAAAAACAGGGACCACCTTGTGCATTTTCTACCCGAGGAGGGAGGGCAGGACCATGCCAAGAACACTCTCAAGGAATGGAGGTCCCTGAGTCTGGAGACACTGGGACCCATGTGCACTGCCAGATGCCAGGAATGTGGCCCAGGGTAGCAGCTCCAGAGGATTCATCCCAGGCAAGGCAGGGCTGGGCCCTGTGCAGAGAAAGGGGAACAGCTGGGGACCCTGAAAAACAATGCTTTTGGCAGGAATACACAGAACGGTTTGTACAACTGGGAATGCCCGTCTACAGGGAGCCGGTGTCACGTGGCCGGGCAGGATGGTGAGGAGACAGCGGCATCACAGTGGCCTCTGGTGCGATGTATTTACAACAGAGCTCGATGCTGAGGGAGGGGTGGTGAGCAGGTCACTAACAGCCAGGAAACACACTGTGAAGAGAAAGAGAGGGATGAAAATGTAACCATCTCCAGCTTTTCCCTGCTTCCCCAGGCTCCTTCGGCCAACCCTCCCTAGTGACCCCAAGGCCCTTGAAGATCTGTCCCACCTCCTAACAGTCCCATCTGGGACAAAATTTCTACTCTTAGTGCATGTTCCAAATAGCCCAGAGACCTCTAATGCTGTTTAAAA